>NC_081168.1:3732309-4932309 GCF_012432095.1 Onychostoma macrolepis | reverse complement strand
CTGTCCCCATATCATAAAGAAATCATAATGATGAAATCTTGAAAAGAAAAATTGCTTAAATAGTTTGGCATAATCTTTTATAATTATTTACTTGACACAATACTGCGTATTAATATTTGAAAAACATGCAAAAAAAAAAAAAAAAAGTCACCAACTTGCAAGAAAAAATTAATTAAAAAACAAACAGGAAATGACATCATGACTGTGTGTCAAGGTCAAAAAGTGTCTTATAAAATATTATAAAGCCAGGTTAGTTCAAGTTGTAAAGAATAAAAACAATATATTTAATATTTATTTTTAATTGATGGTTACACTACATGACATTTTGCTAACACTTTACAATCAGTTTTAATTTGTTAACATTAAATGAACTATATTAGTTAACATGAACAATATTTATAGCATTTATTAATGTTAGTTAATATTAAATTCAAAACTTACTAATACATTATTAAAAGTTGTATTCGTTAACAATTTGTTTACATGAACATTTTTATTAACCAACATTAACAAAGATTAATGCTGTAAAACAATTGTACATTGTTGCTTCATGTTAGTTAATGCATTAATTAATGTTAACAAATGAGACCTTGTTGTAAAGTGTTACAGACATTTTTTGAGTAATTCATTAGAAAACTTATTGAAAATGGTACAAAAGTTTTCAAAACCATATGAAACCATCATAAATATAAAAAATACATTTCTAACAACTAATTTAATTTAAAAATTAAGTTAAATTGTTTTTTTTTTATCGTGGACTCTCAAATGTGTCATTTATCAAAGCCAATCGGCTTTAGTAATATTGAGAAAATATATCTGAAGAGGTTTGCGTTCCTCTGACATCTTGTCTATATTAGTTAGCAGTTGTCATCGTTCGGTCAGAAAGATTTCACAGAGCATGCTTTAGACAACAGCTGGAGCTCTACCATCCTCATGTCTCTGCTCAGTGTTTAGTAATTCATGTCCTTTCCCAAATTTCAGAGATCAAGGCCAGAGCTGTATCACAGACAGCTGCCATCTGTTTCTCTGTACTCAACCAGCCACGTCCACAGCCCTGTAACACTGGCTTCACATCCTAAACAAACCGTCCTTTACGAAATACACTGACGTTCAAAAGTTTGGGGTCAATATGATTTTAATGTTTTTTAAAAAGAGCATAAGTCTCTTATGCTCATCAAGGCTGCATTTATTTGATCAAAAATACAGGGGGAAAAAAAAGAAGGTAATATTGTGATCATGATAATACTATTGCAATGTATACTTTAAATTGCTTTAAACTTTGAAATATAATTTATTCCTGTGATTTTTCAGCATTATTACTCCAGTCTTCAGTGTCACATGATCCTTCAGAAATCCTTCTAATATACTGATTTATTATCAATGTTGGAAAAAGTTTTGCCTCTTAATACCATTTTGTAAACTGTAATATTTTTTCAGGATTCTTTGATGAATAAAAAGTAAAAAAAGTACAGCATTTATTCAAAATGGAAATCTTTTGTAACAATATAACTACCATTTAAAAAGATTGGGGTTAGTACATTTTTTTCCCCCTTTTTTTTTTTTTGAAAGAAATTACTACTTTTATTCAGCAAGGAATCAAGGATGTTAAATTGATAAAACATGATAATAAAGACTTTGTTGTTTCTTTTCTAATGTTAGAATATATTTCTATTTTGAATAAATGCTGTTCTTTTTTAACTTTTTATTCATCAAAGAATCCTGAAAAAAAGCATCACAGGTTCCAAAAAAATATTAAGCAACAAAAAATATATTTTATATTTTACAACATACAACATTTTGAAACAAAAAATAAATAAATGTGGGCATGGCTCAAACATCTATTAACAAACATACATGTTTATTTTAGCACTTCCGTCAGTAAACACGGCAACACGCAGCCTGCAAAACACTAGGCGATCAAAGAAATAATACAGTTAAATAAGAAAGTAGCCTAAATAATTCGTAACAACTTCAATCACATGCTGGAAAATCTGCGTTGGCCTGATAACAATTAGAATGTAAACACTAATGCTTACCTCGGCTTTTATATAATGTAAGATTTAAAATTCTCTGACAGAAAAACAAACATGTTGATATTGTCTGGTTTAAGGGAGGACCTCATTGATGTTCTGATGTTTCCAGCCGCACTGAACACGCGTTCAGATGGTGTGCTTGTTGCGCAAATGCATTTTAAGCAACCGTGGCCAGGTATCTTGCCTCATTATTCCACCACTAAGCAAATCTTCGCTGGCCTCCTCTTGCAAATAGCACCTGGAAACGGCTTGAGATATGAAGTGCTCGCCCATTTAACACTTAAAGCGCCGCACCGCAACAGCTAAAGTCTGTCTACACTTGACACGACAAAGCGAGCGTTAAAAATCATTTGAACTTTGTGTCAGCACATCATAAAACGAGGCAGTCGTGCAGTACCGCCATCCAGTGTAGACCGCATCACTGATTATAATGTATTGTATTCTATTGACTATTGTATTTTGTTGTGCCGTGCCGTGCCATGCAACGCCTCTCGCATACGGTGTAGACGCGGTGTAAAGGAAATGCCATGGCGTTTGAGGTAATTTGTGAATTACAGTCTAAATAAAGCAATTTACAGCTAAATGGTATATGCTATAAATACCGAATTCTATTGCAACTGTTACTGTTATTGCACTTATATCCAAAACTTTGTATTTTATGCTTGTTATAGTGTGTGACGTCACACGCATTACCGCGGTTCTTATGGCTACCGTCACAGCCCTAAAAAACGGTTTCCATTATTGATAACAAACTGTCATATCAGAATGATTTCTGAAAGATCAAGCGACACTGAATTTTTCTGATCACGTAAATATTTTGATCAAATAAATTCAGCGTTAATGAGCATAAGAGTTCTTAAAAAAAACAAACAAAAAAAAAAAAATTTTTTTAAATTTTTTTTTTTTTTATAAATTTTTTTTTACTGATATTAGTGTAGAGAAAGCTGATATTTGATCAGACAGGCCTGTCCCTCTCGCTCATTAACTGGACGTCAAGCACATCCCCAGGTCTGAGCGACTCACCTCTGGCTCACCTTAACATGTCACTGAAGACCCGTCTGCAGTCAGCACATTTCTCCTCTTGGAAAGGAAAACGGCTATGCCTTGCCAATTGAAGGACTTCTAGATTAATGAGGTCTGCCACTTTATTTAAGCTATTTTTATAAAGGCAGTTCTCGCACAGCAAGCATTTGATTTGCACGCACAGCAACTTTGACAACTGTGCTTTGAGGCAAACTGATTTATGTATAGAAGAATACGAGAGAAGCCCACTTTCAGACCTTTAGAGAAACTCAAAAAGTGTCAAGCGAAAAAGGTGTCAAACTACAGAGGATATAAGAGCTGTTGGCAAAGGACATCATTTCCCATTAATCATATTTAACCCCAGAGCACGGTTTTATCGGCTCAGCACAGTATGAAATTCATTATAAGATCCAGCGCATATCAAGCACATTTGCTATACGGTTTAAAATGGCATAAGACGACGAGATTTTTCTCTTGCCAAGTAAAAAAGTGAATGCCCATGTGTAACCCGCCATAATGCTGCACTCAATGCAAGTCTATTTCTTCTGTTTTAGAAGTCGAGTTGCTTGTAAAATGAATAGCACACTTTTCCACAGCCTACTACATAATATTAGGTGACTAAAATAGCATAATTTATATTTAAATATTATTTGTTCATTTAAATGGACTTAAACACATTATAAATGTCTAATTTTGTGCAGCTTTGCCTTTATTTAATGTAAAATATCTCTAGCTGACGCATTAGTTAAAAACAGAATGGATTCACTTCATCATTATCGAAAATATTAATACTTCAGGATGTCTCCACCTAGCCAAACGTTTCCTTTATACTCATGACCACATTTAGAGGAGGCGATAAACAAGCAACAGCCTGTCTGGAGATTATTAGCCTTGGTGGTAACATTACGAGATCCTTGGCTTTTTGTTGCAATTACAATGCAAAGAACACTACAGGAGCAGGAACGAGCTTAAAGCAGTCTCAAGGCAACAATATTCAAGGATATATAAATGTTACATATCCTTAGTCTCTTAATTACCAAACGCAGTGAACCTCAGGGACGCATTTCACAGTTGTAAACACAGAAGACATACAGGCATATCTGCACTTCCCAGCACTCAGAGACGGCAGCAGACCAAAGTCAGCTCTGGGTCAGAGCGAGGGAGTCCACATTAAGCGTTTCGCATTTAACAACACTTCTTTTTAGAATATTCCCGGCTCTGATTAGCAGAACATTGGTTCGTTGAAGTTGGAAAATGGCCAGGCTAATTTGTTTATTTCAAGCTTTGAAAGTTTCGGCGTATTCGGACCACACAAGTGAGATAATTTAATAACAATCCAATTTACATTGCTGCACAGGGCAAATCCCCTTCTGCCATGTGAAGATTTCTAGAGGCGGACTGTGACAAAACTACAGAGGGGAGCGCAGACGCTGCGACAAATTACCCATTATTCCCTTGTGAACAATTCTTGACTGTCAGACAATGACTTTTTGAAATATAAATAGAGGCTCATCATGGGTTCATTGTCAGGAGACCGATGCAGCGGCCTGTGTTTGAGCAGTAATGAATGTTTGTATCTTGAAACGCACTACGAATCTCCATGGACAAAATATCCTAAAAAATTCAACTATTTATAAATATCTGTTGTCTGAAGATCACAAACAGTAGGCAGCTATTGTTGGACGCAACACAGGCCTGCATCTGTTTAATGAAAGTTTGATGCTGGCGATGTGATCGAAGCGTCCGGGTGACTCGCTGCTTACACGTCACATCAGATGTCAGAATAACGTTTTAACATGTGCTCCTCAAAAACGTGAGCCAGCATTTATACAAATCGTGTTGTTCTATATTACGTGTCAAAAGCAAATAAACCGTCGCATATTACGTTATTACAGACTGGCTGCACAAAAAGATCATTCTAGTGCGAGGAAAATGTATGTCAAGGCCTTTGCCCATTCTTGCAAAAATAAATAGAGAAATAAACATGCATATTGCCAGTAACAAGTCCATTGAGATGTTCCCAATGAATCCTTTCAGTCCATTAAGAAGGCCTGTTGTCAGTGGCCATTATACAAAATTAATAAGCTCATCTCAGACATATCAGTCACAGAGCAGCTATTTATTTCTCAGCAGCATTTCAAAATGAGCAACTATTAAACTGTCAGAAGCACATGGAATATGTTGTTTAGGATAAAAGAGCCTTCAAAAGGTGGGATGAAACACAACATAACGCCTCATTACAAAGTCTAGGACAGTTAGTGTCATGAACACTGTGGCATTAGCCTTGAAAAATAGTGTGTTTCAGCCTCTCCTATGGCACTATGGTCAGAACGAGAAGAGATAATGAAGCTGAGACTATAATGTCATTATAAATTAAAATAGGAGTTGTATCTTAGCTCTAAAAATCCTCCAGGAACACAATGACAGGTCTGCATGTACCATCTCATCAATGCATATGTGAAAATGAGGTTGAAAATCTATAATTAGTAAATCTGAGTATTCATCATCACGCTCAAAATGAGCATCACACACTCAGCAGCCAGCATTTGTGAGGACTAAAACTGATGCTCATGCCTGTCTTAAATTGCAATGTAAGAATCTTCCGGTTCTTATCTTTTTAAGACATTTTGCTATTTTTGAGGAGGTAAGGTTAGTAGAAAAAGAACACTTCTGAATGATGGGGAAAAGAGGGTGAAGGACTTAGGGGATGAAACCGACTGGACTCAAGCATGAGAATCCAGGCTCAACTTGCTGGAACACATGCAATAACTGCTACGTCATAGCTCTCAATTAATTGATGATTATTGAATATTATTATTATTGATTATTATCATCATCATCATCATCATCATCAATGTGGAGTGGAGAAGGGGTAGGATTAAATAAGATGCTACTTCCTACTCCTTTTCAGACATGTATATGTTGTTAAAATGGTTTTGTATTGTTTCACAGTTTTTATTGTATTTATTTTACATGATTGAAATAAAAGTCTTAAAGTCAAAGTCAAAAGCAGGGGTTTACACCACAGACTTGGCAGTAAGCAACCCCCCAGCAATAACATAGCCAGTTTTATTAATTTATTTATTTTGCATGTTGCTAATTCATATTGTAAAGTAGATTTAGTATTCTCACAGTTTAATCTGAGTTACTGCTACTTTAACAAACAGTGAAAAAGCCTTGACTCGAGACGCTGTGTGGTCTTATGGTTCACTCGTCCAACAAGAGCACTGCAGATAAATCCTCAGAGCTACTGAAATCAAGCTACAAGTCCAATATTTTCAGATTGGATTTAAACTGAATTTATAAACTCACATGTCCTAGTCCCAACATTCCCAAATCAGAAGCCCTGTGATTCCCTGCCTTCGGCTCAAGACACGGGGATCCATGACCCCTTTAGTTAATTAACATTCCACCTTTTCCAATTGCTTCAAGGCTCTCTAAAAATACTTGATTCCGACTGGACAGTTGCCGTATTCTATGGGCAAATGAATCATTTTCCCAGGAAATGGATGCCTAGTATAGCTGTGCTAGTTTCATGTCTTTCATGTCACCCCAGGATATCCTTCTCACATGATTAAAAAAAACCCACACAACAGATTTATCATGTACATTATTTATTTGGTAACACTTTAGTTTAGGGTACAATTCTCACTATTAACTAGTTGTTCATTAGCATGCGTATTACTAGCATATTGGCTGTAATATTAGTACTTATAAAACACATATCAATGCCTTATTTTTTTAGATCCCTTAATCATTAACTTAACAATTACCTTGCTAACTATTAAGAAACAGCAAATTAAGAGTTTGACACAAAAGCCATAGTAATATTTAGTTAATAGTGAGAATTAGTCCCTAAACTGACCATTCACTCATCTGCCATAAGGCTCTCAAACTAAAACTTAAATTACGATATGGCTTAGTATAATTATCCAACGGCAAAGGCTGCAATTTAATTAAACAAATATTTGTGCTGCGTGTTTCAGAGTGGCACGACTGTGTTCTTACACCAGAGTAGCTCATTATCCACGTGTGTTTGCAGTGCCTCAGTTCGCAATAAATGCTGCTTCATACGAGTTTGTGTTGTTTTAACACGCATCTGGGAATGCAACATGCGCCAACCACCTTCACATCCTTGCAATGAGAACAGCTTAATATCAACAAAAGACAAACTTTATTGGCTCCCAGCAGTTTTAACGCAAAATAAAAGTTTGATGGTTTAATGTCTGAAAATTAAGACCACCATAAATATTAGTATTGTGATTTTATAGTATAGTACAACAGTAATATTTCTTATTTAGCTTAGTAATTGATATATTTGGTAAGACTTTAGTATAGGGACCAATTCTCACTTTTAAAGGGTTACTCCACCCCAAAATGAAAATTGTGTCATTAATCGCTTACCCCCATGTTGTTCCAAACCTGTAAAAGCTTCATTCGCCTTCGGACCACAGTTTAAGATATTTTGGATGAATGGATTGTGGGATTTGGAGGTTTGTGACCGTCCCATTGACTGGCAAGTAAATAACACTGTCAAGGCCCAGAAAAGGATGAAAGACATCGTCAAAATAGTCCATCTGCCAACAGTGGTTCAACCGTAATTTTACGAAGCTACAAGAATACTTAAATAAACGTAGAAAACAGCGTATCTGTGTGGTGCGGCTGACACAGAACTGCATACGCTGTTTGCGTTCAGCAGATACTCTCCAAAATGACGCTACACTGACTCGGAGGAGACAAATTGTTGAATAAAGTCGTTATTTTTGTTTTCTTTGTGTAAAAGTATTCTCGTCGCTTCGTAAAATTACGTTTGAACCACTGATGGCAGATGGACTATTTTGATACTTTTCATACTTTTCTGGGCCTTTACAGTGTTGATTCTTTGGCAGTCAATGGGACAGTCACAAGCTTCCCGGTTTCTTAACCAAAATATCTTAAATTGTGGTCTGAAGACGAACAAAGCTTTTATGGGTTTGGAACGACATGGGGGTAAGTGATTAATGACAATTTTCATTTTGGGGTGGAGTAACCCTTTAACTAGTTGCTTTTTAGCATGCCTATTAATAACACATTTGCTGTTTATTAGTACTGATAAAGCACATATTCTGCATGAACATATTCTACATCCCTAATCCTACCCAATACCTAAACTTAACAACTACCTTACTAACTATTAACAAGCAGCAAAACTGGGTGTTTATTGAGGCAAAAGTTGTAGTTAATGGTTTGTTAATAGCAAGAATTGGACCTTAAAATAAAGTGTGACCATATTTAATAATAAAAATAATCAATCACTATTCTTACTCTTAAATTAGATTCCCCTCCCCCCCAAATCGTGTAGCCACGATAATAACCATCTGACTGTACATTATCCCTCACTTACCAGGTGAAAAATGATAAGTACAAATATATACAGTAAAAGGTCAGATGTAAGGAACGATAAGTGTGTCTCTATAAATGATTAAAGGTCAGATCGTCATGTGAGCGGAGAGCGAGGCATCACGCGAGTCCATAAAAAAAAAAAATTAAATAAAAATAGTAGTTCTGAAGACCTTCACTCTTTACTGGATGGCATTTTCAGAGACCTTTGGAGCCGCATGGTTCAGGTGTCTCCTTTTGTTTCAGCAGGACTGAAGCAAGCAGGTTTGGAGCCTCCCTGGGGCTGCGGGAGGTCAATTTCAGCAGCTCCTGAGGTAAAGCAGAGGAACACTGCGCAGTCAGAATGCCCTGGTGCTCATGTGTCAGCGTGCTGTCAGCGGTAGCGCTGCACTCCCAGAAAAAGTACAGGACCAGAGGGGGCTCACGCACTGTCCATTCCACTTTCCATTAGGAGCACACACGGGCACGCTCGCACCCTTGGAAACACAGTAATCCTGCTCTCGTTTTTGATGTGCTCTCCTGTGAAGCTGATTTTGAGAGCAGGCACTCCTCTGTGAGAATAGAGGCTTTATAGGAAGTACAAATGCGCTCATTTCTCCTTTCTACGTGTCACGAACCCAATTCATTCCTATATGGCTTTCTTCAAGAGAAATTCTGTATTGAACCATCAGGGAGCAAAGCAAACAGAGGAACTTTCTGCACTTAATTCATCCAAATACGATTCCGGTAGAGGGGATTCTTAAACAAATGAAAGACAGACAGCTTCCTCGCCTCAAATCAAAGCAAGACACAATACTGTGACACTTACAGAATTAAACAACTCAGAACGCTAAGCTCTAACCGTAATCCAACAACGCTGTTTGAATGCACAATGCCTTTAAACAGCATTAAAGACAGAAAGGATTCCGAACTCCGAAGAGCTGTTTTGCTGTGAATTAGTCATCATCTAGCATTGCATGATTTGTACGGGATGCTTTTTTCTGAGTATTGCAGATGGCATATGTATGAGGAGGAAATGTATGTCACAGTATGAACGGCGAATGAATTTTAACAGAGTAACTTGTATGTGCCCGCCACATGCATACCAAGTGCTTGTAAGAACCAGACAGTAACGATAATGCCACATCTCAAGTTGCTTGCTGACATATACAATAAGTATTTGTTGACAAAACGTTTAGGGAACTTGTTTTTTGTAGGTTTATAGCATGTGACACACCAATTACATGCTGACAATGCCATAATAGCTTTACAACAAAAAAAAAAACGGCAAACGGAAACACTAAGACATGGTTTTGTCTGCAGTTATAGATGCTCAACTATGCATGTCCATGATCCATTTTTTATTATTCATCTATTATTTTTACGGTCCATTTCACTAGCACACTTGGTTGCCGCAGGACAATACCTCTTAAATTTCTGTGTTATTTTAAACATCGGATATTAAACTTTATGAAAGAGTTCTTGGAATTTAACTTTCTGTTTTGCCTTCGGCATATCTGCGGTTTTCAACCCACAACACTTTCTGCTCATCCCCTCCCAAACACAGTGAAACAAACTGTGACATGCATGTTTTGATAATCACATGCTAAAATGAATCAGATAATATATATTGGCGAGCAAGTGATGTAACGCTACATTTCTCCAAATCTGTTCTGATGAAGAAACAAACTCATCTAAATCTAGGGGTGAGTAGAGTGAGTGGAGTGAACTATTCTACTATTATGAGTTGCTGCTCATGTAGAGCATTTCATTTCATTTATGAGGTTGTTTCAGTGAGGATGCTGGCAGCAGGACAGCACACCTGTAGCTCAATAGTTTTTGTAACAGTGTTATGCACACTTCATAATAGCTTGGTTGCATGATCTGACGTCTACACACTGCGCTCTTTTCTTCGACCTCAATAAAGGAGAAACATAAGGCTGACAACAGATGAACAGGACAACAACAACTTTCATAAGACCTCATTAATCTGAAAGCAAACAACATGAAAAACACTTTACACAACCAGGTCAGTGATGATCATGAGCCAAAGGACAAGGTAAACTAGGGATTTTAAGATCCTTTCAGGCCAAATGCAACATTAACCTAATGTTCTCAACACATTCTTGTTGCCTTAAATATAGCAGGAGCTCATTTCTTAGTGACTTTGAGAGGACAGATGATGTCTTATCTTTACGATACACATGTCTGTCTGTTTTTGTAGAGTGACTGATGTTCTTAAAAGGTTTCGTGGTTTCAAGAAGCACCACTTAACTGCTGCATGTTTTATAACAGCAGTCGGATCAAGTATCCTTCAGTTGAGACACTGGCGAACACAAATGGAGCACATCGTGGCTGTGGTCTCTTCTCAGTCTGATAGCTTTAAACTGGATTGACTTCTTAGCAGTGACGTGACGAACATGCACTGCTTTTTTGTGCATCTCCTGCTGTGCATTTCCACGGCCTTTAGGGTTCATCTAAGTACTGTATACAGCTGGGGTGATGGAGGAGTGTGGAGGGATGCTCGGATGTATTTGCTCATTCATCTGGAGAGATACAACTACACAGTCCTGCTGACACACCAATTACAGCACAGAGGATCCCTGGCTAGCCTCAACATCAAAAAACCTTGAGAAGCTCTCATTAGTTTCGGAAGTGAACAAGTTGATCAACAGTTTCAATCTTTTGGACAAAGGCCATTTGAGGAAAAGGAAGTGTAAGTTACTTAAGTTTTCTTTGGTCTTTTTCACTGGGCATTACAGGACATATGAGCCGGATCATTCAATAAACGATCATCTAACATGAAAGTTCAAGCAATGTCACACCTGCGGCCATTTCTGTTAAGTAGTAGTACATAACAGATACATAACCGTAACTAAAAAAAAATGAATTTGCTTGTGCTGTGGTTTAAAAGAAGTGTTTGCATAAAAATCATTCATTAATATGTTTTCAAAAAGTGTAAAGACATAATGTTACAAACGATTTCTATTTCAAATAAATGCTGTACTTCTGAACTTTCTATTTAACAATGAATCCTTACAAAACGTGTCATGGTTTCTACAAAAACATTAAAACATTTTTCAACACTGAAAATGATAAGAAACGTTCCTTGAGCAGCAAATCAGCTTATTAGAATGATTTCAAAAGGATCGTGACACTGAAGAAATTTAAATATAAAACATTTTAAATATGAAAATGTAAAACTACTTATACTATAAAACAACTATTTGTGTTATTTCACAATATTTCTATTTTTACTCTATTTTGTCAAATAAATGCAGCCTTGCTAGGAATTAAGTTAACTATAAAGTTTTAATTGTTCTATATGAGAATAGGGAAACTATGACAACGTCACACAGGAACACTATTGTTGGAATCACATTCAGAGCAACTTTTTTCCCCCAGCTGTTAAGCAAATAAAAAAAAATAAAAAAAAACATCAACATTGATAACCAATCAGAATCTTAAAAAAGACTTAAAAAAAAAAATAATAATAATAATAATAATAATTAAAAATGCAATTGAATGCAAGCTGCAAAAGTAGCAATACTCACAAATAATTGAAATAATTCATAACTCATGAAATAATTCAAAATTCATCCCTATGTTAACATAACTGAAATATTATGATACAATTATTTTAAAACTACTAAAATTGTTTCTCAACTTTGGTTCACAAGTTTCCCTTTTACGGAAAGAGTGCTTCAGCATAATATAGCCTAGACATTGTGATATTTCCATGTCAAAACACCATGCACTTGCCATAAAATCTAATAACAATTGAACTCCAAAAGAAGCAAATATACAAAGCAAGACATTTGCACCTCAAATATATGTTTCAATACAACTACACAAGCCCTAAGAGGTTAATTAGCTCTTAAAGAGAATCGATCATGATGACATGTCAATTAGCCTTTGAAAAGAGTACATCAGTCCCAGCTGGAATACGTCACAACCAGAACCAAACTATTCAGCTTTAAGAGGGATGAATGGACAATATAACTGCTGCTTGCTGCCCTTAAAAGCCACGCTTCACAACTGCTCTGATTCAGGTGAAAGTGGAGGAGATAACTTCCCTTAGCTATTGTCTCAGAGTATTGGTCTTGATGTCACTTACTCTCACTGAAATGGGAAAACACACTTTTCTTTTGAATTTTGCATGTCAATTAAATCAAACTGTAAAGAATGATAGAGCTTAAAAGAGGAATTAGGAGAAAAGAGGAAAGCAGCATTTGCAAAGCAGTTATGTATTTGTAAGCTGGCATGCTTTCCTTTGAAGTCTGGTTTAAAATCAAACCACAACAGCGCCTGAAAAATGGCAAGTAAGTCTTTAATCCGGTTTCATTTTTCTGTACACCAAAACCTGAAAGCTGAACTGCTAAAACTAAGCACAGAGAAGAAAATAAAACATCAGATCAGTTTCCTGACAGTCTAAAATGAGTCTTAAGAGATTATCAGAAATACTGAAGCAATTAAACTTGTTTAAAAGAAAAAAAAAAAAAAAAAAATCGCAACGCAGACAAACTGTGCAACGGCTCATGAATTAATAAGAACTGATACAGCATGCAAAATAAACTTTATCAGTGCGTGTCAGATGATTTTTGGAGTGAATTGGGATTTTACACTCTACAGATCCCTTTAAGGCATTTAAATCTTTAAACTGTTTGATTAGAAGCAATGAGCAATACGTCCTATTTCTAACTCAACAAACTAGGACAGTTTCCTACAAAGCTGAAGAATTTCTCATTTAAACATCAAGTCTGTATCTCTCATTTTAACATTAAATTCTTTTGCATTGTTAAAAGAATAGTCCACCCAAAAATGAAATTTCTGTGATAATTTACTCACTCTCATGTCTTCCCAAGCCTGTACGACTTCATTTTTCAGTGAAATATGGACATTTGTGTGACAAGATGTTAATTGATGGACTGGAGTGGTGTGGATTATTGTGATGTTTTTATCAGCTGTTTGGACTCTCATTCTGACGGCACCCATTCATTGCAGAGCATCCATTGGTGAGCAAGTGATGTAATGCTACATTTCTCCAAATCTCTTCCGATGAAGAAACAAACTCATCTACATCTTGAATGGCATGAGGACGAGTACATTTTTAGCAAATTTTCATTTGTGGGTGAACTATTCCTTTAAAACATGTGAAAAAGCTTTAAATATAGCCCTTGTGACAACTTTCTCACCTACGTATTTGGATTTTGATGTTGACGCGTTTCTGGCATGTATTGTATATACATTAACCAATCACTACTTTTGAAGTGATTTGATGTCAATCCTTTGCGCAAACAGCTCTCTATAAACTAATTCTATATGCCAACTATATGTCAGTCAGCTGTGAAGCCTTTAAGCATAAAGGATCAGTCCTCTTGCCAAACACAGTGTTCTTGTCTTCTGACGTTATTCTCTGCGACACATGCTTACTGCATCCGCACTATCGGCACAGCCCAGCCACTGCTGGCATTTGATGGATTTTGCATACACTTGTGATCATACAAGGAAGAAGAGCCTCAGCTCTGCACACTAGATGAAGCCCTCTAGCTTCTCTCTGGAGATCTTCGAATCAGATGTCATATGCTGCACACTCTTGGTCTCTCTTCATCTCCAAGACAAAGGCACTGCCAACCACATCCTGTCTGCCCTCAATAAACCAACGCGGATTTTCTCCAGTGTTTGATTTTGAATTCAGAATTTAAAAAGGAAGGAAACACGTTAAGACACTAATGCTACAGAGTGAATATTGATGCAAATTGCTGAGTAGACAGAATAAAGTACAGCGTTCTTCTATGCTTACACTGAGACCATCCCAATGGACTGAAAACTTCCAGAGACGCTGCAAATCAAAGTTGGAAAAACACAAGTATCGAGGTTGTTGCAATGAGATATATGGCACATATCACCAAAAAAATATTTTTAAAAAAGGTAACACTTTATTTTAAGGTGTCCTTTCTTGTTACACGTTGCATGAACTTACTATTATAATAACAATACATTATGCATTATTACATGCAAGTAACCCTAAGCCAAACCCTAATCCTAACCCTAACCATACAGCAAGTACATTTAGTTAATGAATATTACTCAGTACTTAAATGTACAATAACACTGTAACAAGGACACCTTAATAAACTGTAACCATTTTTTTTTTTTTTTTGGTTATTTAATTTCAGGACTTTTATCCTGTTTTCCAGTACAATTATCTGAACATCCTTAAAACACAGCAAAATTTGCATATTAATACTTGCGGCAGTGTATATATATATATATCCTGAATTTTATTATTGTTTTTCCCCCAATTTATTGATTGTTGCTCTTATTTTAGGCATAAACCTCACTAAATGGCTCAATAACTCATTTAAAAAACAGCAAAAAATCTAATCCTTTTTAAAATATAATTTAAATTTATAAAGTCAAGTTCTTTAAAAATCCTCGTTGTACTTATGTTTCATATGGAAAAGTTTCAAATTAATAGCTCTAAAATGTCCTGTGTTTTAAAGTAAAGTAAAAAATAAATAAATAAAATAAATACTGAACTGCTTTTTTTTTTTTTTTTTAAATGTACACTACCATTTAAAAGTTTGGAGTTGGCAAGATTTTTAGCAACTCACCAAGGCTGCATTTATTAATTTAAAAAAATACATTAAAAACAGTAATATTGTGAAATATTATATAAAATTTAAAATGACTATTTTCTATTTTAATACATTTTAAAATGTAATTTATTTCTGTGATCAAAGCAGAGTTTATCATCATCATTACTCCAGTCTTCAGTGTCACATGATCCTTCAGAAATCATACTAATATGCTGATTTGGTGTTTAAGAAACATTTCTTATTAATATCAATGTTGCAAACATTTTTTTGGATTCCTAGAAAAAAAAAAAAAAAAATCTTACTGGCACCAAACTTTTGAATGGTATAAAGAAATGGATCAATTATTTTTTTCTAAGTTTTAACAAAATCACATGGACAATTATGCTATAAAAATACCAAATGTATACAGTTTTGAAATGTATATCTTGTTTTAAGGAAAAAAAAAATTGCGGTGAAAAAAAATAAAAACATCAGACAGAAGTACACATTATGACAGCTGTGACAGGAAGGACTGAAGGACTTTGACCCGAAGTCAGTGACATTCAAATGGAGGGCAAGATGAATGGCTAAAAATGTCTGGTAGCCGAAGACCGTCTAAACTAAATGGTCAGTGGAGCGTCCAGCACTCTGTCAAAGTATCATTCTGAGGAAATGACGACAGATTGCGGTCGGCACAAGCTTTGATTAGGCACTCCTGGACATGCCCATTTGTAACTGTCCGGCGTAAAGCGTGATGAACTGTGAAGGTGCTTTGACAGCATCTTCACCTCAGAGACTCGCATCCCGTGTGATTAATATTCAGAAAGCTGACCCACAATCACAGGCCTAACACCTTGTAATTGATCTGCTAAACCACAACCCTGATTCTTACACTGAATAAACTAGCAGCCAAAATTTTTTTCTCTGTCAATTTAATGCATATTTGAAACAAAACAAAATGAGATATTACTTGAGACTGGATTAAAATTAGTATTTTCTGGGGTTTTTTAATAACGTAATAACCTATAACAAAGGCTGAGTGCTATTGAACATTCCTGCTTCATGACTTGTCTTCCAGTGAAATGGGTGCAAAAAAGATTGAACTACACTTTATTTTTATTTATTTATTTTTAAAATTTTACCTTTTCAAGGGAATGTCTTATTGTTAAGGCAGCTTGCCTTGGATTGTTATGCACTCTCAGTTATGTGCTTAAAGCAATGAATAACAAAGGTTTTTATTCTTGTCATTTCATTTGAGATTAACGTGAACACCTTGACTCACTGCGAATTGTTAGCATCTTCCTTTCTATTTGTTAGCTCTTTTATTAAAAGTGCAGCGCATAGAGCGATATGTTTCTATGAAAGAGCAAAGTCATAAAGGGATTGTTCACCTAAAAATTTCAATTCTGTCATCAGTTGTTCCAAACCTGTATTTCTTCTGTTCAGGTTTGGGAGAACTTAAGGGGGAGTCAACTGAAGTCAGTTTTCTTCATTCTGCTAAATAATATCCAATACTATCACACGTGCTCACACTGGGTCATGTATGAAAAAACATTCAGGTGAGGAGATAAACATGCATTACATTTCACATCACAGCTAATGTGTCACATGACATTTTCATTCCCTTCCATTCTCAAAAAGGCAAATAAAAACATCAAGCACAATGCCTTGGGCGATTTAAACACGAAAGGCCCATCTCTTCCGGCCCCTGTGGCATTATCACACGGGAGTTCGCAAAAAAAAACAATGTTTACAACGCTCAATTTAACTAATAACCAAATATAATCTCGCAGCTGCACATCCGACTCCATGCCAACACCACAATGCTGACAATTTTCCCTCCACGCTTGAAAGCCATTAACATGGCCGCTGAAATGGTCCCTGCGAATACTGCTTTAATGTTTCTGCTTTAAACCAGTTCAAAGCAACTAGGTCGACACAAGCAACAACACAGAAACACTAGGAGCATATTGATTTCTCAGATTCTTCATACAGTCCTTTTTAATCAATTAACAAATATTTTTTTTCCATGCATGCTACACATTGTCAGATAATGGATATACAAACGCAAATCTCCTAAAAACTGTCAAGAAAATGTCTGGGTCATATTTTACGCCAAAAATCAAACAAAACAACAAATAAAATATATTTAAAAAAAAAATTACACTAGGTGTTCAAAACTTTGGGATTACCATGATACTAAAGACCAGAGTAATTCTATGGAAGCTAGTTTGCCCCACAGAACAAATTTTTTTTCTCAGAATTCAGTTTTTTCCCCCCCTCGCAGTTATAAGTCTCTCTCTCTATAACTTTTCATTTCACAATTACAAGATGTAAACTCTCTTTATTTATTTATATCTTACAATTTCCAATTTTTTTGTTGCAAATCTAACATTTTTTTCCCAGAAGTGCAACACAAAAAAAAAAAAAAAAAAAAAAAGGTCAGAATTGTGAGATATTAATATGTAAGGATAGAGTTTACATCTCAAAAAAAATAAAATAATTGTGAGAATAGGGAGATATAAACTCGGGTCATTTCTACTCACAATTCTCTTTTATATGCCATATAATTCAGCTAAGCCATGAGAGGAATAATAGTTGTTTTAACTATATTTTTTAAATCAAATAAATGAAACCTAGCAGTGAGTTGCATTAATATGTAATCTACATGTTTGATCCCCATGTGATACCTGAGACTAAGTAAAGTATATTAAGATTAATAGGCTGCACATATAAGTGAAAGCTGTGTTAACAAGATGAAGGAGTGTTCAAGACTGCCTCCTAGTGAAGAAAACACTATCAGCTGCTGCTCGTGTGAGATCACACCTCGCGTATCAAACAGGAATGAACAACCTCAGGTTTGAAAAAGATATTTCAAGGCCTAGGATGTGTCTGTTGTCCTGTAATTAGCATGATCTGGTTCAGCACGTGAGCCATTCACAACAATTTTAAAATAGAAGTCATGATTTCCTTCATGCACACGTTCATGTTTACTACCCAACCACCCTATACAACCCACCTACTTCAAACAATCAAAACACAAACCTTATTTTCAACACCCCATCCATATATCAATCGCACAGCTGAGTCACACGCGGAAAACATTCGCTGTTGTGTTCAAGGTCCGGCTTGTTTTAGAAAAAGTGACAAAAGGTAAAAATAGACTTCTAACAATGACAAATGCTCTGTGAAGTGGCTGAACAACCTTGAGCATGAACGCGCGCACAAGCAAATGAGCCGTTGAAAACACTCCTGATTCTGACGCAAGCAGCTCAATGGCTGATGGTTTTAACTGAATGACTGCTGGAGTTGTTTTAAAGCAGGGGTCACCACACTCGGTCCTGGAGGGCCGGTGTCCTGCAGAGTTTAGCTCCAACTTGCCTCATCACACCTGCCTTGAAGTTTCAAGTATACCAAGCAAGACCTTGATTAGCTGGTTCAGGTGTGTTTGATTAGGGTTGGAGCTAAACTCTGCAGGACACCGGCCCTCCAGGAACAAGTTTGGTGACCCCCGTTTTAACCCTTAAAGACCTAGAACATTTTTGGGGCACCTGACACGCCTGTAATTTTCTTTGTTTTTTCAGACCTATTCTAGCAGTCAGCATCAAGTGCCATATATCATTATAAACAGGAGAACTTGAAGTTTCAGTCTAGCTAATTTAAAGTTTCAATTTTCCCTTTGTTTTCTCTAAGAATTAACAAATTTCCAGAATGTTAAAAAAAACGCAAGCAATAATTGGGTGTCACACTTTCATGTGCACGTGCTCCATTAACTCAGGATAAAGCCCGAGTTGACAGAGGAAGTTGATGATCAGCTTCATGGTACCAACAAAGCCGGATTGGACTGGTTTGGTTTTGTCAACTCGAAACTAATCCTGTAACCCGGAGTTTGTTTAGCCACCATCATGGTACAGGCCCCCAGGCGGTGCAAATGTTGTATCTTAAAAAGTTGTATCTGTGTTTTACACTTAAAAATAAAATTTTGTCTACATATAACATTCCCCAAGCAAGTTATAGCCATTTATTACAATATTGTTATAGGCGCTTTTCAGTGAAAAACAGGTCTATTTACTTTACTAACAATATAGATGCATCCAAAACAACATTTAGGGAGTAAGGAAAATGGAAACCGTGTTATATAATAACAAAATACAGTAAAAAAAAAAAATTACTTTTTTTCCAGAAAAAATATATTTTCAATCTGACTATGAACAACAAACATTTTAGTTTTTTTGTGAATGTTTTCATGCACACACGATACACTTTACGTTTGCTCAAATTCCCATAGAAACACACTAAACAATGGTTCAAAAGACCAAATATGTCTTATGTGAAATATGAATGTGTGACAGTTTGAACCAATCTGGGCAAGGGGGTGGGACTTAGCATCAACAATCATTCCTGTTTGGCTCAGAAGGACGAAATGCATTGGTTTCTTCTGACCAATCAATGTTGTCAAAATGTGATGATGTAATCACGTACGCTACGGAGCCTCTGAATATCCAACTGAGACAACTGTGATGCGATATCTCCGAAAAGCGGAGAATCTCTGCTTTACGACACTTTTTAAAGCATTCAGATAAGATTAGCAGTTCAAAAGTTATTAAACATTTAAGAACAATAGTTATTTTTAGCCGTGGGCGGGTGCCTCGGTTTTTGAGGGTTAAAGGGTTAGTTCACCCAAAAATGAAAATTAGCCCATGTTTTACTCACCCTCAAGGCATCCTGGGTATATATGACTTTCGTCTTTCAGACGAATCCAATCAGAGTTATATTAAAAATGATCCTTGCTCTTCCAAGCGTTAGAATGGGAGTAGGCGGGTGTTTTTGTTCAATAGTCCAAAAGTAGTCAAATAAAGCGCATCCATCCATAATAAAATGTGCCTCACACAGCTCCGTTGGGTGAATAAAGGCCTCCTGTAGCAAATCGATACGTTTTTGTAAGAAAAATATCCATATTTAAAATATTATAAGCACTTTTCTCTCACTTCCACTAACTGTCGTATGCAGAAGCGTTCCGTCGGATGACGCAAGATGTATGCGTCGTGCACGTGCCTGTGAGAGATACTAGTCTCGCGAGTTTGTTTACAGGAGCAAAGGAAGCAAAGTTTCCTTACTTTACCAAAGGAAAACCAGCCTCCTCTTGGCTTATATCCAAATCCTGACATTTTTCTTTACAAATCCTTGTTTTGTGCTTCTAATTCGTGACCAGAATTTTGTTTTGCTGTCTCTCCGTGTTGGTCACTAATTATAGACGTTACATTTATAACGTTTTAAATATGGATATTTTTTCTTACAAAAACGCATTGATTCACTACAGCAGGCTTTTATTCACCCCCCGGAGCCGTGTAGTGGTGCAACGGATCACAAAACTCACGGTTCAGATCATATTACGGATTTTGAGTGACGGATCGGATCATTTTTTGGATCAGCCAAAAAAAAAAAAAAAAGAGTTTGCTTTTCATTTATTACTGAAAGCTTACTCTACCACAGCAAAAACTACTAGCTGAACTAATAAAGTCAGTAACAAAACAAGAACAATTACACAAATTACAAGCATGGATGAATACAACAAAGTTACTAATAAAGACAGTAACACTAGTATTCAGGTGCAGAAATGTAATAATTAATTGTAAAAAAAAACACAATATTGCTCTTCACTGCAGGTATTTATAGGCTGCTGTCTCTTTAAGACCAAATGCACGTAGTCTACCTAATACTGACACGCTTCCGGTTTCTTTCTCAGCTGTTTCGGTTCACTTAAGACATAATCGACTGTGTTTACTAGCCAAAACGGGTATTTAAACATAACTTTGTGTGTATGTTTCCTTTCAAAGAGAAGTGAAAGAGGAATCAATCTGTGTGAAACCCCCCCCCCCCAAAAAACAACAGCATGTGTTCTCTTTTACTTAATGGTTTAAAATTGTTTGAATGGGTAAATTGGCAAGACAAAACACATGCAAATGATAAACTTTCACTCTGTGATGGTTAAACTTAACAGTTAACCCGTGAATCACATGCGTGCCGAACCGTGGGTCTGGTCCGTACGGATCGCAGATCATCTACGATCTGTTGCACTCCTAGTGTGAAGCACTTTTTATTATGGATGGATGTGCTTTGACTACTTTTGGACTGTTGGAACAAAAACACCCGCCTACTCCCATTCTAACGCTTGGAAGAGCAAGGATAATTTTTTAATATAACTCTGATTGGTTCATCTGAATGAAGAAAGTCATATACACCTAGGATACTTTGAGGGTGAGTAAAACATGGGCAAATTTTCATTTTTGGGTGAACTAACTCTTTAAGGTGTTGTGTTGCAGCATGACTTACATGTGAGGCATACGAGAGCCACGCGGATGCTGAGGTCCACCATCAACGCCCATCTAGGACCACAGCGCGCCACCGCCGGTGGGATCAGGATCTCTGCTGACACGTAGAACTGCAGCGCATAAGTTATGTAGATCCCAAAAGAGTAAAGCAGCTTCACGGTCTGATATAACCTACAGAGCAGACAGACATTAGACACTGATGTCGAATTGATCATATAATAATCCGCCCTAGTCTTTATAATCAGGAGGAAATGTAAAATATGAGAAGTGTAATAACAAATGAAAGCATCGTAAAAGTATCTCTGATATATTCAATAATCATGAAAGAGCATTGTCTCTGGAGTGACACATCAATCACTAAACTGCTGCTAATAGAAACACAAGACTGACACTTCTGCGATTTTGCATTGAGTCCACAGCTTCTCCTCTGCACCGGAGTTTGTCAGCAGGGAACAGAGATGTCAATGGGTGTATTTGGGTCTGTTCCCGGTTTCTAAGTAGTTTCAGTCAGCTTTTTTGTCACCTGGGCTCAGTGACCTGTTGAAAATGTTTGCTTTGTATTCACCTGATGTGAATAAGCCTCAAACCATCTGAAATCAGCTGCCTTCAATTTCCCAGCAAGTCTGAGTTTTTGGTAGAAACTAACAAAATCTTTTTTTTTTTTTTTTGAAAGACTAGGCTAGACTTGGTGTGAACAGTTTTGGTACAAAAAATACATATGAATATTTAAAAAATATATATATATATAATTTATTATCATTAATAATCATAATCCATAATCAATTACTTTAATAATGACATTTTTTTTGTATATTATTGTACACTTTTATCACTTACACTGTTAAAAAACGGTTTTGTTATTCATTTAGCAAAATACAGTAAAACATTAATATTGTGAAATATTATTACAATTGAAAATATTTTTCATGTTTATTTATTTCAATATGTAATTTATGCAAAGCTGAATTTTCAACATCATTACTCCAGTCTTCAGTAAAACAGTAAGAAAAAAAAGAAAAAAAAAAGTAATATTGTGAAAATATTACAGTTTAAAATAACTTAATGTTCTTCATTTCTGTGATGGCAAAGCTGAATTTTCAGCATCATTACTCCAGTCTTCAGTGTCACATTTATTAAAAATAAATAAATATGTGTATGTGTGTATGTATGTATGTATGTATGTATGTGTATATATATATATATATATATATATATATATATATATATATATATTATATTATATTATATATATATATATATATATATATATATATATATATATATATATATATATATATATATATACACACACACACACACACACATACACACGTATTTATTTTTTGTTGTTGTTTTGACTTTTAATAGATCTGGGAAATAATAAACTGAGGAAAAATTAATTGTCAACATGTGCTCAAATAATTTTCGAGATACTCTTTGTTAATCCATTTTTAATCCCCTTGGGGAATATGGGTAATGGAACTACAACAAGTGTTTCTCAGGTTTGTAGTGCATTGATATTAGACTCATGTCAATCCTAAAAATCAGAATAGCTTTTGTGTATTATGTTTTTGTAATGTCTTAATAAATATATAAAGTGGGACTAGAAAACAATAAACATTAAAGGGGACCTATTATGCAAAAATCACTTTTATAAGGTGTTTGAACACAGTTGTGTGTGAAACAACCAACCTATAATGGTAAAAATCCACTCACTCTTTATTTATTTTTTTTTATAATCCCAACACATCATAAACAGTCTCTCAGAACAATTCCAGATTCTCCCTATGTACACGTCACCGTATGGAGAAATCCCCGCTCCTGCCCTATTAGCATAAACACAACCTCCCTCCATCTAAGCTGCTGAGGACACTGTGGTTAAGTATTATTTTCGAAGGAAATGTCCCGAAATTCCTGTATGATTGCGACAATCATTTTACGCCAGACTGCCTCACAAACGAGGGTCATTTCAATGCTGAATTTTCCCAAAAGTTGATTCTGAAAGAAGGATCAATACCAATGCTTTGTGCACGAACGCCAGCTGCAGACAAAGCAAGCGCGTGATATTTTGTTTTCCCAAAACCTTTCTGAGAGAGCTTCTTGGCACTCCATAAAGCTAATGTTGCTAAAGCTACCATTGTCTCTGCCTGTTTTCACTGATGCTGCCTTCACCTGCTTCCAGAATGATCGTAAATAGGAATGCAGTAGTTAAAAACTGCATATGAAAGCAATGTGAAGTCGACTGCTTGAGAGTTTCTGGCATTTTCAGTGTGTGAGATTGTTTGTTGTTGCCGTTATTACCGGAGTATGAGCTCTTGATGCTCCGCCCTCTTCTGAAAGGGGGCCAGGAGAACCAGCTCATTTGCATTTAAGGGGACAAACACAAAAACAGCGCGTTTTGGCTCATACCCTAAAAGAGGCAACTTTAACAAGCTATAAAAAAAAAATAACCTGTGGGGTATTAAGCTAAAACGTCACATACACACTCTGGATATCAGAGATTTACTTTACATCTTGTATAAAGGGGCATAACTGGTCACCTTTAAAGATCCCCTGGCACTCACCAGCACAACGGTAAATTCAATGTGATGCTGCCTCGAATATGCTCTCCGAAGCCAATGTAGCCGATGGTGCCCAGGGTGATGTAGAGGGTGGTGACGATGCCCATGCCAATATACAGGACCGTGGTGAAGTTTCTGGGATTCTGCATCTTATTCTCAAGTGGTAGCACCTGATGAAGATCGAGTATGACACCTTTTAGAATTGAACTTTTTTCACTTGAATAATATTTCTGTAGTGACAAACATAATATCAGAGCAAAAGAAAAACTTACAACTCCAATTCCCTCAAAGGCGAAAATTGCTGTTCCAAAGAAGAGAGGATAGTCAACTCCTCTTCCTGCCAGCGGGAGGTTGATAGGGTATGGAATATTCTGACAAGGCAAAGCAAGAATAGAAAAGAACGTCTGACAGTCTGTGACACAGTGAACATTTCAAAAAGAAAAAAAAAAAAAAAAAGGTTTACATGAATGTATTGTGGAGTTCAAAAAGTCTGAGACAATGAATATTTAACATTTTCTCTTTTTTCTGTTGCATTTAATTTATCAAAATTAAAAAAAAAAAAAAATTACTATTGTTTAAAAGAGTTGTTTTCTATTTGAATGTTTTAAAATGTAATTTATTTCTGTGATGCAAGGCTGAATTTTCAGTCTTCAGTGTCACGATCCTTCCGAAATCATTCTAATATGCTGATTTACTGCTCAAGAAACATTTCTGATTATCAATGTTGAAAGCAATTGTGCTGCTTCATATTTTTGTGCAAACCATGATACTTTTTTTCAGGATTTACTGATGAATGGAGAGTTGAATAGAACAGCATTTATTTGAAATAGAAATATTTGTAAAATTATAAAAGTCTTTACTGCATCCTTGATATATAAAAGGTTTAATTTCGTTCTTACAAAAAAAAAAAAAAACCACGCAACTTACTGACCCCAAACTTTTTTACACTATAGTTAGACAGTTGTTGTCTTAAATATTTCTTATTAATTATATACTGTAAACAAAATGGTTATATTCCCTGATAAAATAATTCTCAGACTTTTGTGACACACTGTATAAATCAGATTTTAAGTAAACAATTTTTGGAGCACAAATGTTACACAAATGAATCGTGTCTTTAAGTCGCAGTATAAATTTACAGTGATTGTATGATGTTCAAGATGCAAGCATTTGAACCCTTGGCTCTTTACAAAAAAAAAAGTTTTCCAAACTCTCTCTAGCCAAGCTGTTTCCACCATGACAAATTTTCTTTCCTTCCTGAAAAAATGTTTTACCTGCTTGCTTGTTTCTCAGTAGCTGCAATGCTGATTACAGACGCAGGGTCTGATTCAAGGCATTTTAAGCTGTTCAATACGAAATGTGTTCTAAAAAACAACCCTGAAACCTGTCATTGACACTTAACTCTTCATCCATAACATCTGAGACTCAATCAGCAGCCCCGGGGAGAGGCCTTGGTCCCAAGGATTGCTTGGAGCAAAGTATCTATTGTTTCAAACCTAACAAACTTTTTCAAACATTCTGCTTGAAAAGTGTATCTGGGCTATATACACGTGTTTAAAATAAACAACACTTGGTTTAATATTTGTGTTATTGTAATATTTTTTAACACATTCATACATAATGTGGCTTAAGTGTTCAAATACTTTTTGGTCCACCCAGGATGTTGTATTGTGGACTAAGTATGTATCATATATGACACTGATATATTTTCACCGTATTAAGTGTGTGTTGTGTGTTTAACGTGTCTTACCGTCAGACAGTAGTAGTATATGAGGACCAGGCTGATACACATGGAAATGTTTGCCACAAACGACAGCGGGGCCAAGTACTTGAGGTTGCGGATAAACACCAACACGATGATAAAGGGCAGGAAGAAGAGCATGTAGAGGCGAGAGTCGTAGCTGGGGACAATCACTGCCGTTTCGTTGTTGTGACAGTTCACGGTCGTCCCGTTTGCAGTCTCAACCACCTACAATGTGCAAGTCAATGGAAAGATTATTTTATGGCAGTAACAACGATCCTTTAACAATATAAAAGAAGAATTTTCCATTTGTAAATTCAGATTATAGAAAGGAAGCACCTCTTTTTAATCAAGTGAACTGAAAAGCAATGCTGCCCTCTTGTGGTCAACAAAGAAATTTTGGGAAAAGCTTTTTGATCCAAAAAGAACAATATATTAAGTTTTTAAAGTTTATAATTTCACTGTGAATTCACATGTTCTGCCAGTTGGCCTACATGAACACTACTGTTTTCTCTGCTTTCTTATTTTTTTAATAATATGACAATAAAGGACATTATACTGTGCGATTCTGAAGATTATTATTTTAATGTGGACAAAACCTTTATTCAAATCTGAAAAAAAGTCTCTTCTTCATTATTTAAAGCTCTCTCACCTGTTTGACATTGTCGCTGAGGAACACAAAGTAAACACAGCAGAAACCCAGCTGGGTTATGTTGAGGAACAGATTCACCACACGCCTGAAAACCAAAAAACAAACACCGAAACAAATCTATATGTCAGTAAGATTTTCCTTTTAAAGAAATTAATACTTTTATTCATCAAGGATGTATCAAACTGATCAAAAGTGACATTAAATACATTTATATTTCAAATAAATGCTGTTCTTTTGAACTTTCTACTCAAAGAATAACAGTTTCATCAAAAATATGCAGCAGCAAGCGGTTTTCAACATTAATAATAATAATATGTTTCTTGAGCAGCAAATCAGCATACAAGAATGATTTCTTGTGACTATAGAGACTAATAATATAGCTTTGAAACAGGAATAAATTACATTTTAAAATGCATTCAAATAAACAGTTATTTTAAATTAAATTTTCACAATACTTGTATTTTTAATCAAATAAACACAGCCTTGGTGATCAAAAGACTTTAAAAAATCTCACCGCCCCCAAACTTTTAATTAGTAGTGTACATCTACTAGACAAGAAAAACCCCAATTGGAAAGCACAGTGTCTTAATTATTGCATGCAAACATCTTAAAATGCGTGGTTTCCTTTAATATATAATATTATAAAATGAATTTTTAACATATGACAAGAAACATTTCATACCACAGACGAGCAAAAACTCTTACAATAACATCTATGTATGTGTGCTATCATGTGCAAGATGAGAAACAGTAAGGTTGCACAGAGATCAGGTGCTGAGAGAGTCATGTGACAAATGGTTAAAGATTATAGTGAGAACAGCACAAACACAAGTTAACTTTAACATAGTGCTGATTTTAAAAACTGCCCTGTAAGCAGTGAAACACAGAGTTTCAGTTACTGTACCTTCCCCACAAAGAGTGTCTGCTCAGCCACGACACGTTCTCCATGCCATACGCCACTGCATCTCCGTAGGAAAGAAAGGGCTTGCCCATCCTAAATATAGACAACATTTCATTTAGAAAAACAGATAGAAACGTGTGCAATTCAACAGTCAACTGCATGACAGAAACACAAGTATTTACCCTACTAATAATTTCCTACTAAAAAGGTTAAAAAACACATAAATGTAATTATTAGACCATGGGTAGATGGATAAAATCTCACTGTAACTATAAAGGGAAATGACACTAAAATTTGCCATGACAGAAAACAAAACAAATCTTAGATGTCAAAAAACTTGTCAAGAACATGAGGGGCAGCATTTCTAAAAATAATCAAGCTGTTTATTCTCACTTTGCACTTAGATGATGTGCACATTTCACAAGGAGGTTCATGCAATGAACAGCCACGATTCCCATAGCCAGAAGACTTATAGGCCCCACCTGAAAAATGAGAAGAGACGGAGAGTAACAAACTATTGATAAAGCATGTTTAATCAACTAGAACATTTGGGTAAAGCATTTTAAACAACATGAATTTCAAATACAGCCCACCAGGAACAGTCTGAGGTTTAGTGCCTTAACATGGCACTCAACATGTTAACACAGTTGGTCACGGCTCTTCTGCTGATTTCAACTGATCCAATTTATTCCTGTGATCAAAGCTGAATTTTCGCATCTATACTCCAGTCTTCAGAGTCACGCAATCCTTCAGAAATCATTCTAATATACTGATTTGCTGCTCAAGAAACACTTCTGATTATTATCATTGTTGAAAACAGTTGTGCTGCTTAATATTTTTGTGGAAACTCGTTTTAGGATGATTTTATAAACATTATAACATTATGAATGTCATTACTGACAGGTTATTGCATTTCCAATTTGTGAGGAAGGGTTTTATGTGATAAGGAATAGTAACAATGGGGTGCAACTACATCTGTAAACTGCACAAAGCAACTGACAAAAAGGTCAAAGCGTGATATTCAAGTCTGGCAGTGAAGCAGAAAGCATCCTTCAGGGACGTGTCTACACGTCTGGCATCTGTGATCCGCTGGAAACACTTGTCAGATTGTGTCTTGTAGTTCCTGTGTCCTCAGCTGATGCTGAGAGGTTTTAGTGGTCTGCAGAGGCTGAAAACACAGCTCGGCAGTGCCATGACACAAGCACGCCTTAATGGTGCAGCTGTGTCACACACGCAAAGAGAAGTCCAAGAAAGACGTCGCTCAGCAATTTGTTGCTTGCAAAGAAGACCACAAAAAAAAAACTTCAGATGCTAGTGATTGTTAAGGCTTGAAACTAGGGCTGTGCAATTAATTGCATGCGATGGTCACATGCATCTCGGTGCAAGCCGGTTCCGTAATTAGCATTAAATTGCCATCATCTGCTCTCAGATGGAGCCGCATTTAATACACAGAGCCTTAGTTCACTGACAAGCTGTGCAATATCGCGTTCAAAATCGAATGTGATTTTGAACGCGATATTACATAGAACGGACAATTGCATGCGATTAATTGCACAGCCCTACTTTAAAGAATAACCATAAATTTAGTTCCGAACTTAGTTTGTGCTATAGACATGAATGAGGCCCCAAATAAAGCAGATTTTTGAGAAAGGGTATGCTATTACTCTTCCATTCGATCAAAGCCATGATTTGATTTGGTGCATTAAAATGGAAAGAAAAAAAAAAAACTATATATAAAAAAAAAAAAAAATCTAAATGGACTTCTGTTCAAAAGTTTGGGGTGAGTTAGATATTTTTTAAGAAATTAATAGATTATCCAGCAAGAAGGACACACTGATTTAATCTGAAGTTACAATAAAAACATTTATAATGTCACAAAATATTTCTATTTCAAATCAATGTTTTTCTTTTGAGCTTTCTATTCAAAGAACCCCAGAAAAAAAGTAGCATGGATTCCACAAAAAATATGAAGCAGCATATTTTTCTTGAGCAGCAAATCAGCATATTAGAATGATTTCTGAAGGATCACGTAACACTGAAGACAGGAGTAATGATGCAGAAAATTCAGCTTTGATCTCAGGAATAAATTACATTTTAAGATATATTAAAAAAAAAAAAAAAAAAAGTCATTTTAAATAGTAATAATATTACACAATTTTACTGTTTTTTATTGTATTTTTGATCAAATAAATGCAGCCTTGGAAAGCATGAAGGACTTATTTATAAAAACATAACCCTGAACATTTGAATGGCAGGAAAAAAATCTTGGGAACAGAATATGAAATTATTTAAATTATTTAAAATGTAAAATAAATGTTATTAATTAATTATTCTTTTTTGTTTCTTTAAACTCTGTAACAAGTCAACATTATATTTACTTGATTTTTGACTTGCACTTGGCAAGTGTAAATTCTGCACACTGACTAGGTTGTCTCTTTTTATTCGTGAACGCATGTACTGCATGTGCTGCTCCTGTGAGCGTTACATCACCTGACAGCTGCAACACACATGAACAACCACTGCATTGTCTCTTCAAAAACCAAAAGGTGTGCTAGGTGTGGAAGTTCTTAAAAATCATAAGACTTACGAGAAACGTGAGAGAAATGAAAATGAAAGGCTGACATGATGTTGACATAAGTAGATCATGTTCAGATAAGTACATACAGCTGCCACGATGACAACAACAAGATAAAGCTCAGAGAGAAGCGTATGTGCAACTATACACATTTTGATGCAATGATACACGATTTTATAAAAGGCAACCAGAACACAAGGTCAGAACAGTTAAAAATATAATATAATGAGCATTCATCTTCAAATTAAATTTTCTGTCCTACCACGAGCCCTGCATTCTTGACAGCCAGAGGCAACCCGAGGAGTCCCGTACCAATATTTCCTTTAAGTAAATGAATTATAGTCTGAGAAAACCTAAAGAAAAAAACAAATTAACACAAAATTAAAATAAGTCTAAGAACATGAAAGTTTTAATAGGTGAAGATGACAGTGCTTACGAGGATCCTGTTCTTCCTCCGATTCGTTCATATTCTGTCTGTCGTAGGGAACTGGGTGAATGGATGGGCTCATCTTCGGCGGGGCTCTCATCTCTTCTAGAACGGTCTGGGCCTTGAACCAACACACAAATATAGCTTTAACATGATCTTAAACACTGAACAATCAAAAACGTTTGGGGTGTGTAAGATTTCTTAATGTTTATGAAAGAAGTCTCTTATGGTCATCAAAGCTTTGATCACAAATACACTAAAAACTGTGAAATATTATTACAATTTCAAATAGCTGATTTCTATTGTAATATATTTTAAAATGCAATTTATTCCTATGATGGTAAAGCAGAATTTTCAGCATCATTACTCCAGTCTTCAGTGCAGGGTTATTATAGTTAACGAGACACATTTAATTTAAAGAAAGAAAGAAAGATTTAAATTAAAATAAATAGTAAAAAATACAAATAAAAACTAATTCAAATAATAATAAATAAAAAAATAGAATGCCAATGATACTAAAACAACCCAGCTTCAGTCTCACATGATCCTGCAGAAATCATTCTAATATACTATTTGCAGCTCAAGAAATATTAATTGTTATCAGTTCTGAAAATAGTTGTGCAGTTTAATAAATTATGGACACGTTGATGAATTGAAAGTTCAAAAGAATAACATTTATTTGAAACAGAAAGCTTTTGCAACATTATAAATGTCATTACTGTCCTTTTGATCTATGTAATGTGTCCTTGCTGAATAAAAGTTTTTTTTTTTTTTTTTTAAGCTTAGACAAAAAATAAATAAAATAAAATAAAATAAAGATTACAATCAGTGTCACATAATGCAAAGGACATTGGTTTACCATCCTGATAGTTGATATCAGAGGCCATGCTTGCTTTGGTGGGGTGTAATTTGCCACTGATAGCTTCACTGATCAAAAGCTTCCCTGCGGAGACGCTGCATCTACAGGCTCTGTGATCACAGACAAATGAACAGAGTTAATAGCCCACCCAGAACACACCAATGACGCACAATATGCCCTTTCTGCGTCATTATATTCTCCATCGTCTGTTGGGGCTAAAAACAATACGAGGATTTCAAATATGCCAAATGATAGTACGCAATCAACATTAGTTATATCTGACACTGTAATATGGCTGTGAGAATTTCACAGGGCAGCTCAAATGAACTACTGTATCACTCACAGCCACCGTTTGTATTATTACGCATGCAGAGAAAATGTTTATTAATGTTTTGTCAAATATGCTTTTTATGAAAGCTGCAAACTCTATATAAACTGTTTTGTAATGGTGAAGACAGCGTGGTAATACGAGGGTGAAATACACCAGTCAAAAAGATGTCACAACTATTTGAAATCATTCCAAACCACACGTGAGCAGAACCTTACGAGACAATTCAGCAAACTCATTCAGCCACTGAACAGTGAAAGCTAACTGACATTAAAACACAACAACAAGCAGACACGGCTTTTACAAATATGTAGCTAACTCAACCATCACACAATAGAATTACAACCTGAAGCTGTAAATGTTTCAAGTTAAAAAATAAAGCCTAATTCTTTTGCTACAGATAGGTGCGCATTAACAACCATGCTATCATATGATAATGCAAAGCAGCTATATTCAGTGCAGTCAAATCTAAAATCAATGTTTGACTTTGGAGTGGCCACTGCTTTGCCTTGAACACATTTCCTATTGACTACTTAATGTCTAGGTATATAAAAGTCAAATCAATACAAAAACAGATCAATGGGAAAATAAGTGTCTTTCATGACCATGCAGTTCACTTGTTACTGACGTACATTTAATAGACAGGTTACACAGAAGTCTTAATCAACAAAGTAGTTAGGGGATCTTTAAAGCAATACAAAAAAACACAGAACATCTTTGTAACTCATTTTCTTAGTTGTAACTATTTGAACAGCAGGTATTGTAACATTGCGCAATGAGATCCAATTTGAGATTAAAACATGTACTAGCTAGCATGACCTAAAAGTGAATAACATATTTCTTAAAACATTTATTAATATTTGTAAATGATAGTAATAATATAAATGTTCGTTAGTTCATTCAATTAGTGTATTAACTAATTTAACCATTTTTGTTCAAGTATATTGTACATTGTTAGTTCACCTAAACTAATATTGTTAGCAAATGAAAGCTTAATGTACACATACCGCAAGTATATCTAGGTAAATATAGTGCAGAAGAGCCACATTTACTGTACACTGTATTCTACCAGGTGAACACCCAGACTATTTTCATTTACGGTCTCGTTCACGACAAGAGTAAACACATAAATAGTAAGAATTTCATAAATATCCAGTGATATATCCTTTAGCCTTCAACAGTCAATGCTATCACAACTGTGCTGTATGCTAATGTCGTGCTACATGAAGTGACAGATGTGTACTTACCGTCAGCACAGTTAAACGATGTATTATAAACGATCTACTATACTAACATCATGAAGTCCACATCTGAAGCGGTATATGCTATAACAGCACAGAAGCGTACAGATAAGCGGACATGCTATGATTTGAAACCGCTCTCCTCTGAGATTGCGTTTATTCGCTCGGATTCGGATCCGCGTCCTCTTGTCACATGACCATCAACAGCGGGCCGGTCAGCTGATTTCACTTCTGCTGCTGGATGCACAGCAAACCAACAAACTAGACTAATGATTGTGTGTTTCTGTTTTTAAAAATGAAAAGCTTTTAAATTTAATTCACATGCCATGTTGCGGCTTTGAAAAAAAAAAAGTTAAAACAATGTCGCGAGAGAATCTACTGTAACATTCGATATGGAAATGCTTCAAACCATATTTATTTTATTTTAGATTTTACTTTATTTTTATATTACATTTAATTTTTTTTTATCCCTACTATTTTTATTTTATTTCAATTTATTATTTCATTTTATACCGGAAGGGGGCGCTTCGAAATAAGGGAGCGTCTAAAAATGAAGTATTATGTGTGTTTAAAACGCTTGTACATTTATCCAGAAATAACTCATTGACTCGTACAACAAACATGAACTAGTATAGCACAGTCTCTCACTATATGCGAACTTTGAGGGAATATATGTACGTATACTTAGTGGTTCAATTCAAACGCCCGCTTTGTAAGAAAGTAGTAGTAATTTAGTGATGATCCCTAAACTAAACAGCGCGTCATCTGACTGCACAGCGACAGTCCAGCAAAAGCGAGTGTTTAGACTTGAGCTTGCAGCGACAATCTGATCGATCATGACGGTAATTTCACATTTAATTTAAAATGTAACTCATAAAGATCTGTTTATATGGTGCTTCCTGATTTGTGGACATCCAAAATCACTTTTTATTTAGCATAAGTCCTCAGACACGTAGCTTTGTAGCTAGCTGGTGAATGGTGATTGATTCTCGTATAGAACTTAATCAAAGATGTTTTCTTTTCTCATGACAGACTCACGAGTTTTTTGTTGACATGACATGTGAGGGATGCTCTGGTGCGGTCACTCGAGTGCTTAAAAAGCTGGGTATGCTTTTGAATATTTCAGATTTCATTGCTGTAAGAGCACTGCACTGTGTTTATTTACCTCCCAAACTATTTCAAACCTGTAATTTGTTATATTTGTGGAACTACTTTGGTTAAATACATCAGAATGCAACTTAATTTCTCTCTTGTTTAAGTAGTGCTGCTTTGTCATGTGGGAACATAGTTCATAGTTCAGTTGTGTTTCTCAACAGATGTCAAGTTTGACATTGATCTGCCCAACAAGAAGGTGTTCATTGAGTCAGACAAAGACACGGATGTCCTTCTGGAAACACTGAAAAAGACTGGCAAAGCTGTGACCTACATCGGTCCAAAATGAAATATTATACTTTAAAAACTCTTAAGGTGAGAAGCAGATGCTTGAAATTCAAATGCATGCTTTTGTTCATTGCAAAGTACTATCGATTGTGTGGTGGACAGAAATATTAACTGAGGCATTATGTTAAAGTCATTTAAAATGAGGTTGGTGGTAGCTGGTCTAACTGGTATAGAAATATCTTTCCATTCAATAATAGTGTTTGACATGCAAATCAGGTTTCTTTATGATCACAGCATTGAAAACAAGCCCTGAAGTTTTCAGTCTTGTGATCAGACAAGACTTACTTGAAAGTCCAAAGTTGTAGTTTTTTATGTCACATGATGGTTTTATTATCAGTTTTCATCCTCCTGTTAATTCTCAAATCAAGTGTTATCTCTGCTTTTGTATATTGTAATACTCTTAATATACCTGGATATATTTGTTTTTATGAGTGCATGGTCACTTCTTTCTTGCAGCTAGTGAAGCTCTAGTGCTTTTAAGTTTTTTCTTTTATTGTCACTGTTATTCTGATCACGGTGATGTTTCTGCAACACATAAATATTGCATTTGAGATTACCTAAAGTGGACTTGTTCAGCTCTACTTTGGTTCATTGAAACATGTTTTAATAGGTCAGAATCGTGCTGCTTTGAAGATTATGAAGTGGGACTCCCTCATTGGACCGTACATCGCTCATCAGATGAATTATTACATATCTTTGGGACCACTGAAGGAAATCTGTTCACCAGAGCATCATGAAGAGCAGCTACCAGGCTGATTTATATATAGTCTGTATTATGAGAATGTTGAAATCTAATCGTTTATAATGTGGTTGTTTTCATGCCACACATACTTGTAATTGTATAAGTGTCTAGATGTTAAAATAAAGGTTCCTGTATTCACTGAGAGGGAAGTAAATCTGTGTGAGTGTTTGTCTATTACCAGTTTTGTTTTAGTTATTGTTACTATTATTGTTATTATTAATATTTTGAATTAATTTTAAATTTCTGTTCATTTTAGTTTGAGTAATATAAATGTTTCTTATATTTTATTTCAGTTAATTCAAATATCTTATGTATATGTGTATATATATACTTGTGATACCAGACACATAGATTATAAGCTAAATTTAAATATACATGGCATTTTCAAGTTTTCAAGTAATATATCTGGTTACAGCTTAAAATCACATTTTTATTTTTTTAAGCAAACATCATTGAACTGGGCTTATATTTTTAATTGCCCTCAGTTCACCAGTAGGGGGCAATGTTACCCTGTCAATAAAACAAAACCATTTCACCATGCAGCATTCTTTAAATCTGATATCTGCATGCTTTTTCAGGCCAGTGACCCTTGTTGGGTGGGAGATATGTATATATATATTAATGTAATGTATGTATATACTAATATCATTACTGCTGTACATTGTAATGCACTTTTGTATATTTTAAGTGTACTTAACACATTTAAATGTGGGAGGGACATTTAAACACTATGTAAATTTTAGTTTTCAAACAAAGTTTATAATGCATAATTAAATTTTTTCTCAGAAATTTGTTAGCATTGCACATATACAGTGGTGTGAAAAAGTGTTGGCCCCCTTCCTGATTTTTAATTTTTTTGCATATTTGTCACACTTAAAAGATTCAGATCATCAAACAAATTTTAATATTACACCAAGATAATGCAAGTAAACACAAAATGCAGTTTTTAAATGATGATTTCATTTATTAAGGGAAAAAAGCTGTCCAAACCTACCTGGTCCTACGTGAAAAATTAAATCATGAAAGAACTGTGATTAACCACATTATTTTAGAAAGCTGAGTTGAATTTCACTAGCCAAACCCAGGCCTGATTACTGCCAGACCTGTTGAATCAAGAAATCACTTAAATAGATCCTGTCTGACAAAGTAAATCATGTTTAAAGAGCAACACATCATTCCACGATCTTAAGAAATTCATAAACAGATGAGAAACAAAATAGTTTGTTTATTTTGTTTACTTGTGTCATCTTTGATTTAATATTTAAATTAGTTTGATGATCTGAAACATTAGTGTGACAAACATGCAAAAAAATAAAAAATCAGGAAGGGGGCCAACACTTTTTCACACCACTGTATATATCCGACAAAGAAGAGCCATATGAGCTGTTTCACAAAATGCTGTTAAGCAGTCATCAAGCTGCTGCCTAATAAGAAAGTATGACAATAAGCAGCTCAAGGGACAAAGTTCCATTGAAGTACAAATGACTGTGGAAACTGCTGTACTTTAGATATGGGTGTATGCTAGATACCAATATGTCCAAAGCATATTTTTGTGTATTATCAGCTCCGTCTAGTGTGTGGAACACAGATCCTCAAAATAAAGATGAGTGTATTGTTGTCACTGATGTAGAACAGGTTCTTCCCTGAACAGAATCTGAAAGAGTGCATCAGCGGCTTGTCTTCTATTGTTCTAGCTGGTATAATTGCTAAGGGAGTAGCCTATAAAAGCACGGGACATGCTGACAGGCAATGCAGCTGTACTGAACCAAGGCCATCGTCAGGGGTAAACAACTGTCATGAGGGACCCTTCAAGCACCTAGATGAATTTTATCAACTGTACTGTATATAAAATATATACATTTATTTACTGATGAAACAATATTTAACTCCAAGAATAGATGCCAGTCTGGACAGAATGCAGCAATGTTGCAGTTACATATCAGTCAACAATAACCAAAAGACAAGAGTAGAACTGTCTTCTGCCATTCTTTTCAAAGCTTGCCTGGTTTTAAGTGATGGAAACTGAGATGGAAGCTCCCTCATGGTGCTGTGATGTCAACACAATCGATCTTTTGTTGCCTGGAGTTGGCTAGTGAAAAGATAAAATGCAAGGAATGCCGTGTGTAGTGACGGGAGACGCCAAAGCAACTGTAACAAGTATCAAGAAGATCTATAGCGGCTGGATAAGTCAGTGAAAGGCAAGGAAATCCCTTGCATGCAACGAGGATAGAAGTATGCATTACTGACCTCTTTTTTGAACAAAGAGCCGGTACTCATTTTTCCTTCTCTTTGCATGACAAATGAAGCATCACCACACAAATCTGCAGTTCAGGGTAAATCCTTGATTGCTATGCAGGAACTTTGTCTCAAGCCCATTTGTTTCTTTGAATTAATGAATCACTGTAAGAGACTGACTGTTTTCAGTGTGATGCTGCAGATCACAAATACAGGCCATTAGCAAGTTATCACTGTGATCGTTTCTGGGTGTTTGTTTTTAAGTTAAGATGAAATAAAAGCTTGTTTCTTTAAAGTCTTTAACTTTAATCATAATGTAATGTTTTGCTTTTCACTTTTGTGACTTAGCTATGTGGGCTGTTGGGTATAATGTTAACTTATCGCTGAAAGGGTGTGAAAGGGCTTTTACATTTGCCGAAAATAGAACTGTTTTATATTAAAAACATACAAGTAAGCCCAGACCAGATGAGAAAAAGTAATGTAACATATTACTTTCCATTAAAGGTAACTAAGTAACACATTTAGTTACTTTTTAGGGAGTAGCGTAATATTGTAATGCATTACTTTAAAAAATAACTTTCCGTAACACTGCATATGGTTTTGTAGCACATATAGATTTACCATTCACTGCACTGTTTTTATTCTAGCACTAATGCATCAGAAGAAAATAGCCATAGCTTACTTCTGAGTTGCAAAATAAAATAGATGTTAAATTTATAAATATGTCAAATCACTTAAGTAAAATGTAACAGCAATTCACACTGACTTCTTATACAGTAGGCACTGTGGAGCTGCCACAGAAAATGTAAACTTGACAGCAGTTCTCAGACAGCCTTAAATGATGGAAAGATGAAGAATAAAGTCAGCCGTATTTACCATAGACATGTCTGTTTGCATCATCATGTTCTGCAGATAGAAATCACCACACACAATATGTCTGCTGCTCCATACTGTAATATGAGGACTTCGTGCTCACTGCATTGGAGTAAATGTATCCTTGTTCAGTTTTTAAAAACTGCTAGCAGCATATTCTTTTAATAAGGATGAAAGGGAGTAACTATACATGCAGTAGCTAATTTTTTTACTTATATGAAATAAAAACATTTTTTCTTCAGTCATGATAAAAAACAAGAACAATAAGAATATTATACATTTGAAATAACATATAGGCTATGTTTAAATAATTACATACATTTTATGACTGAGAAATACATTTTATGGCTTAAAATACATAATGTTTTTAATTGGCTAATTTAACATATTTTGGAATGTTTTTCAGTAAAAAAAAATAAATAAAATCCTTTCATACTGGAAAGATTTTGTTTGTTTTTTGCCTTAAATGAAAGTTGATTTGTAAATGCACTATTGAAGGCCACTGCTTAGGCCTGAGTGTCCTCAGCTGACCAGCCAGCAGGGCAGCCAGATTCAAAATTACTGTTAGATTCTTTCTCAGGACAGACTGTAGAAAATAAACATTAAACATATTTTTCTAGTCTGCTCTAATGGTCATCTAAAGCACAAATTTTTCAGTACTTTCACAGAGTGTTGATATCAGACGCGAGTTTAAACTCATAAACATGTAAAGTACAGTTCCTAAATCTACTGCAAGAGCAATTTGCTCCAGACATGATCAATAAAATTCAAAGAATTTCAGTGAAATTCAGAAATGTAAGCCTAATTCCAGAGAAGTTGGGACATTTTGTAAAATGCAATAAAATCAAGAATCTGTGATTTGTTCATTCTCTTTTATTTAATTGACAAAAGTACAAAGACAAGATTTCCAAAGTTTTCACTGACCAATGTAAATGTATTTTGTTAATATGAACAAATTTTGATTTTGATGGCTGCAACACACTCCAAAAAAGTTGGGACAGAGACATGTTTAACACTGTGTCACATCAACGGTCCTTTTAATTACAATGTTTCATTGTTTTGGAATTAAAGACACTAATTGTTAAAGTTCTGCAAGTAAAATTTTGGTCCAATCTGGCACAAGACTTCAGATGCTCAGCAGTCTGTGATTGTTGTTGTCTGATTCTCCTTTTCATGATGAGCCATACATTTTCAATAGGAGACAGATCTGCTGGCCAGTCTAGCAATTTCACTTTGTCTACATCTCTACGAAATCACGCTGTTGTACAGTACCACATGCAGAATGAGACCTGGCATTGTCTTGATACAATAACCATGGACTTCCCATGAAAGACATCATCTTGATGACAGTATATGTCTCTGTATAATCCCAGTATATGCCTCCCTGTCTCACATATTCTAGTCACCCATGCTGTTTGCTCTGCTGCACCCCCATACCATGACAGACGTTTGCTTTTGCTTCTGTCACTAATGAAAGTCTGGATGGTCCCTTTGGTCTTTGAGAACTCGAAATCCATTTTTCCCAGAAACAAGTTGAAATGTGGACTCGTCTGAGTACAGCACACATTTTTACTGTCTTTTTGACTATCTGAGATGAGCTCTGGCCCGGAGAACCCGGCAGCATCGCTGCATAGAATTGATGTATAGCTTTCTCCTTGAGTACAGAGATTCAAGTTGCATTTCTTGATCTAGCAGCAGACTGTGGTAAATGACAGTGGTTTTCTGAAGTACTCCTGAGCCCATGTGGCTATATTTAACACCACAGCATGACGGTTTCTTATGCAATGCCATCTGAGGGCTCAAAGGTCAAGCACATTCAGCTGAGGTTTCCTGCCTCAGCCTGTACTGTGATTTCTCTGGATTCCCTGAATCTTTTCACAATAGTATGTACAGTACATGTACTTGGTGAAAGACCTTCTTTTTTTTTTTTTTGATTTTTGATTTGTTTGACACTTCTCTCATGAAATTTGGCACAAAGCCATGATACAGCTTTGCTTGCAAAGACTGAAATGCTCCTTTTATACCCAAACATGATACCCTGACCTATTACCAATTCACCTGCTTCAGGTTTCTGTTCCTGTCCCAACGTTTTTGGAATGTGTTGCAGCTGTCAAAAACTACATTTGTTCATGTTTACAAAATACATTTACGTTGGTCAGTAAAAACTTTGGAAATCTTTTCTTTGTACTATTGTCAATTAAATAAAAGTTAAAGAGAATTAACAAATCACATATTCTTGATTTCTCTGGAATTGGGGTTGTACTTAAATATGATATATACAACTTACACACAAAAGTATCATGTTCAGACACAACCATTTGGTGACAGGCTCAAACACGGCTTCACCAACACCTTCACAAATGAACTGCTACTGTTTCAGGACTCAGCATCCACTCAGTAAACTGAGTCCTGGCCAAAACCAGTCTCAAACAACTGCTGCTCTATAGAATATTCGAACTTTTCACTTTGGTGCTTCTGAAAACAGTACTTTTTTTTTTTTTTTTTGCAGAGGACAAAATCTTCTGAAAAATGCCACTTGGGGCATTGAAAAAGAATTCCTTCCTTTCTCAAGATTTTGAGCCTGGAAGACGTGACTAGAGTGAGATACCATGCAGGTAGAGACAAGTGTAATCATGCATTCATCAAGGCAAGAAGCATCCAATATAGCAGAAGCACAGCAGTACAGCACACCTTTTTCTAATTAATGTACAGTCTTCTCAACAAATGCCAGCATTTTCAAAAATAAGAAATAAACAACTTTTGAGTCACATATTAATTTATTTCTTTATTCAGTCATTTTCTTTATTTATTCATTGAGCTCAAAATAATTTGAGAGCAGTGGTGGAGGGTTGAGTTTAGTGACGAGCAATCAGATTTTTATTTTTTTTTGCAGTGTGCAAAAATAAAACTATGTAAAAATAAAACTATTGCCCTCAATTTATATAGTCCATGAGTAAATTATAAAAGGTTTGCAGTTATTGGTTAAGTGCTAAATTAGCTATTAAAAAGCTTAACAGATGGAACCAAAACTGAATCTAATTATGAACACTGGGGGTTGATTAAATGCCGCTTTAATTTCTGCCTTTAAATGATGTTTAGTAGGAAGACTCTATGGATTATCCATTCTATTCAGATTTCAGAAGAAAGCTGCTGAGGTGGCAACACAAGGACGTTTTTATGAGATCATATTTCCACTCTTAATATTCGTGTCATCGGCGCTGTCAAATGTTTTAAATGTCTTCTGTATCGAATGCTCCTTGTGGGGATTATTACGGAATAACTGGCCTTCAGGAATGTCATTTTAAAAATAACTGATTAAAAATGAGCTGCGTTGAGATGATAAAAGTGTTGTTCACACATTTGGAGAGAAAATTAAAAAAAGGAAGAAAAATGAAAAAAGGGAAAATTAGGACTGATCATTTTGCAGTTCTTGGCCTGAAAGTTTTAATCTCTCTAATTGAAGTCATTTCATTTCTATCTTAAATATAATGCGGGATCCAAAAGTCTAGTGAACGTTCTCGTGTTTTTGCATTTTTCTATTGTTCTTTGTTTTGACTTTTTTACGAGGTTCTTTCTTTTCAGTTATAATTATATTTTAGATCCCAGATTTGCTTCTTGCTAAATTAGCTTGAATCAAGGGCTTTTCACACTTGAAAAAGTTAACCCTTGCTCATTCTAAACCCTAGTAACCAGAATGCTGAATTATTGTGCTTCATGTTTCAAACTGCTCATACGGGGTTAACAATTCTGGATAACCCTGGGTTTCACACTGTACTTTCCTAAACCCTGGGTTAACATTCTTTGTTTCCATCCAAATTTGCAAATTTAACTTTTGCACAAAATTAGAATGTCGCATAAAACATTTGTGAACAAAGAACTGTCTCTATTCCCTGTGTTCCACAGAATAAGATTGTCACTTCCTAGGGAAATGGTGCAAAGTACCAATAATAAAAATGCGGCAAGCGGGGAAGCCTGTGGCTCTTTTTCTACAGAATAAATGACTTGAGCCTCAGAGCATGCAGATAAAACACTGTAACAAATGCTGTCATCTTATCTTGCGTTTGGAGGCGGATGCCTGATATTTGGGAACACAATCAAGTGAGACAGTTCTGGGAGGTAATTATACCAAATCATTTTGATGACAGACTACAGCTTAGGCATTTAAGAATGACTAACAACATTTGAGACGTGTGTGATGATATCAGTGTCCTGGGGTGTGTTTTCCAAAAGCATCGTTAGTCAACTATAGTTACAAGTTCCATCGTTACCAACATAGTTCAACGATTCGGTGTTACCTAAAACCATAGTTCACACAAACATCTGCAAACAGCATCTCCACCTGTTGTTGGAAGCATAGTTTCTTGTTATTAAGACACGTGGACTGAAATAAATCATGCTTTTGGGCACAATAAGCAAGCTAACATGCAGTACAACCTACATCTTCCATTCTAATTAAGTATTTATAACATTATGTTTTAGCATGTCCTCAATAAGCCCAGCAGTTTTTGAAGAGTGTGCATATGCATGAATGCATAAGAGGGAAACCGTGATGAATCAAACATCAAATAAAGCAAAATGACAAGGAACAAAAAATAATACAGCAGTCATCAGCTGCCATGTTGGTTACAGCAGCATCTCGGAGATGACTAATCAATGAAGTAGTATAAGTTATTACTTCACCACCTGCACGACGTCATTAACGACTGTCCTATATTATTGAACCAATGTGGTTCAAACGAGGAAACGGGACAATGTTCAGGAAACGGTTGTGACTAGCTAGTTAGTTTCTTTAACCATGCATCATACTATGGTGATTAAGCAGCGAGTTACTGGCACCCCTGGTTAGTTCAGTTACGCAATCACATGAGTTTTTGATGCACATTGAGGAAATGTTTCATTAAATGTGTTTCCATGGTAGATATTTTTATATCTAACTCAGTTGAGCACATTACAATGCACATTACAAAAATTACTTGTTTTATGCACATTTATAAAATGTATGCGCATCTTGCCATTTTCTTCCAGTGTTTTTTTTTTAATGCAATATCCCAAAATTTGCATAAAAATAGGTGGATAGAAACATAACTAGTGTCATTGATTGGATGAATGCAGCACTATACTGAATGTACTATCAACTTTTCAAGAATGGACATTTAGGATTATAAAGGTAAGAAAGAAACGGTCTCTTCTTCACTCCAATTCACGTTTTCCTTTACCATTTGAAACTTTTCTCCTCAAACCCCGGTTAAAAAGCGGTGCTACTGCTAACCCTTTTTTAAATAACAAGTCTGAACATACTATTAAAAGTGGGGTTTTGAATGATGATAACCCAGGGTTAAGCACAAAGTAAAAAGCCCCAAGTCTGAGCTAATGCTCACAGCTATGAATTTAAGATGTCTACATATGAAAATCACCCTGTAACTCAATGTCAAGGATGATATTTGATCAAGGATGTTATTTTATTTGGTGACAGCTAGATGTTATCCAAGCCCTTCATGTGCGTGTGTCATTTTTATCAGTTTAAGTACAACCTGGACTGGGCTTCATCTAGTCTTTATTGTACACGTCACCATGCAGGTCACCTTCAGCAGCAGATCTGGACCAACCACTAACAACCCCATCGGCTGACAGCATCTCACGCCCACACTGCACCGCTGCATTCTGATCCAGTTAGTCCAGCGCACAATCATAACGCGCTCACCATTTGCTCCATCTGTCGGCTTCCCATTATTGTCTTCCTGAATCGATGCCCAGATGTTTTCTCTCCACGTCTATCTGTCCAATTCATCTGTGGAGAAAAGGAAATAAGGGATACAGAGGAAGTGTCTCTCCATGACACGGTTTTTTTTAACACCTCGACATGTCTTCACTGTTGGATAAAATGGCCACTTTATAGTCACAGATTACATCTAATCCTACACAGATAGATTTGCAGCATCACTGAAACTTTAATCTGCCTATTGCAAACCATAGTTTATGGAGATACAAAAGCATAGCATTAAATAAATAAATACTTGATTTTGCAACTTAATTTGTGGACCTAATCCGGGTAACTGAAACCGGTATTACTTTTATGTCTCTCTTGCTTCATACAAACACAGCTATATATCTATATCTATATATCTATATTTATCTATCTATCTTTCTATCTACATATATATACACACACATATACATATATATATTGCCACATGCAATTTCACCCCAAAATATGCTGCTTATGTTTTTCTTTTTGGAAGCTTTGAAGTTATTTGACGTGAACTGCATCTGTTTCATGTAAAGGTCCTGATCACTGCTGGCTATGGCAAGCTGTTTTTACTTTAAGTCATTCCCAGGATGATAATTTTTGATGTGAACAATTCAATTTTCACTAGTTAACGTGATAAAGCTTTATATCAGGAATTACATTTTTACTTGATATCACTCACAGAAATCAAACTTAAATTTCAACTAGTAAAAAACGTAACTCTTGATATTGTAATTCTTGATCTGTAATTGCATTTTAAACAGCAGAATTTGAAATATGTAATACCTTTGCATGTATTGAGTGCTGATGTCATTGCTGATATCAAGAATTCACATTTTTACTTTTAAAAAAATCAATTCTGATATCAAGAATTCCCATTATTACTAATGAAAATCCATTTCTTATATCAAGAATTATGATTTGTACTAGTAAAAAATCAATACCTGATATCAAGAATTCCCATTGTTAGTATAGTTAAAATTGCATTCCAGACATCAAGAATTATGACAGTGAAATTTGAATTGTTGATATCAAAGATTCATATCATGGGAATGATTACAATTCAAAAAGGCTTGCTATAACCAGGGTTTATTTTGGCGATAATAACAGAATGGCTGTACATTAGCCCTTATTTAAATATGCAATACCTTGACAATGTGTTGTTTGCAGGCAGACAGCCATATTCATATATCTTGCAGTTGTGAGTAGTTTTGTGTAGAGGTTTTAAGTTTCAAATCAAGGAATTTGAGTTAATTAGCAAAAACCACTGTTTACATCTAGACTGAATCTGGGTTCAGTGTTTGCAGTATCTATAATATTATGCACCTGGATGTCCTAAATAGTGTGTGTGTGTGTGTGTGTGTGTTTTGTGGCAGCAGTTTACACAGTAGCCACACTGGCAAAGATGAAGGGGTCCATTTCCAAATGACAGAGCAGCTCTTGAGACAATGAGATGGTTCACTGTGAAAAGACACATTCAGTTTGTGTGGGCTCCTTTCAGTCGACGTAATGACAAAGAGAGGTTTCTCTTGCCAAACACATTCTGTCATGTACTTGCCATCACAACTTTTTTTTTTTTGAGGATGAAAACGTATTGCTTTACTTGCTGATGTTATAAGTTACATAATACCGTATGCTGGACTCAGTTTTAATTATATTTCAGGGTTAAATAAAAGCCACCTGCTCTATAAAGCATATGATTTATGCACACATCCTCCTGTGTAGATGTACAGTAAACTAATGTGTGATGATATATTCATGTCCAGTGTTGATATTACTTGCTGATTCAGTTTATATAAAGTCTAAACAGGAACTAGTATGAAAAGAGACCTTGTTCCATAAAGGATGTGAATCTTTGAAGAGCCTGTGGAACTTTATTGAGGAAATGGTGGTCGAAATCCCACCGTCTGGTGTGTAATTCAGAATCCAGCTATTTTCAGTCAGGCCCCATGAGAGGTGTTTCCCGTAAACCAACCAAAGAGGGTTTCTTTCAAAATAAATCAAGAGCCAGCATTTGTGATGCAATATTTTGACACATTTTCCAAACACAAATTATTACTTAAGAGTAAAACTGTAAAAAAAAAAAAAAAATTATGATAATACTAAAAATATAAGAAAAATATCAGAAATGTTTTCAAAAACATTTTATAATTCTACTATATATATATATATATATACTGAATACACACATGCACACACACACATATAGGCTTTGTTTCTTTTGTGCATTCAATATTTTGCTATATTTTATATTATTTGTAATAGATTTTAGTGTTTTAATTTGAAATGTGTTTCAACTCCTGTTATAAACTTCAGGGAGTCAGTGATCCTTTGTGATCTTCTCAGATCCCACAGACAGCGCCACGTCTGCAGTGCATAGAATAATTACACCTCCTCCGTGGCCCTGCTTTCAGTGTCTGCAGAGGCCAGAATGGAAAATGCCACGTTGCAGAGAAACTATTTTTTTCCAGCGTTGTCTCATCCAGATGTTTCTCTCCTTACTGCTCTGTACACTCAGAAGTACAGACATTAGCAATCTATAGCAGAGTGAACCTCTGTGACTGTGAATTTAGGCAGATGTCTCATGGGTGGAATGAAACGATAGGCGTGATTGGTTTAGTCTGCTGGTCAGGACACACAAAACTAAGAGACAGTGGGATGGGCCCCTGGAATTTCAGACTGGATTTTTTTTTTTTTTTTTAAGCAGATTCAACCATTTGACACTCTCTGTCCAAAAAGAAAAAAAAGTGCTGCCCATCTGAAATGCATGCTACATTTGCAGTCAGCCACCATAGATTATATGTGCATTATCAGATCATATAAATGCTCTTAAGGATCATACATGTGTTTACTTAGGACTGAATCACAAATGTAAGTGTTTGACAGAGATTCAATGTAGAAAATCGTTAGCTCATTTGACCTTAGTTAACCGAACACCAGAGATGTTTCTAGTCCAGGTCATTTTGCTTCCTCTTTGATGAAACAAAGATGATAAAAGCACAAATATAATAGTGTATAATAACACATGGGAATTTCGTATCAAATATTGTGTCAACGTAGCAACAGATTATAAAATTATAAATAAATTTGATCTTTCCCTTAAATAAAACAAGTACAGTTTCATATAGGCCTTTATTGTGGCTTTTTAAAATGTATTTTTTTTTTTTTTATTCTACATTGTAAGGAAATAAGGAAATTTATATCAGTAATTTTGCCTAATCAGTGCTTGCTTTAAACTTTAGTCTAACTAATACCTTTTGGGGATTTTTTAGTTTTAACAAAAGAGTAAAAGGCAAATCCAAGCAGACAAACCCAAACCAGTTTTCTTTGTTATTCAGTCTTTCTTTCTGACCTACATGATCTGACATGAAGCTTAATTCAGTAATACGTAGCTGGAAGGGAGAGTTTTTGCAGATCAGGCACAAATTATGATCTGGCCTGTTATGCTGTCCTGTGTTTGCTCCAATTGGAAGCAGTTAAGTTTCTTAAAAATATAGTTTTTAGTCTTTTTTAGCATTAAAATGTTATGATACAGAGCATCATGATTTTTTCTAAACTATTAAACAAAGTAATGTCTAACACTGAGATGATAAAGTTAATTGTCACGTGCCTACAGTAAAGTTCAAACATGAACTTAGTTAAAAGTTTTTGCTGGAAAGATCCACGTGAGTTGGATACACAGAGTTAACTGTGGGACGTCCCACCCTAACCGAGCGAAGGGAAGGGGGTTGACCGGACCTGCCCACAGCAAATGTCTTCTGTGTGAACTTGTGTTGCTGTTAGATAGTTTCAGACCCTTTCACCAGCTGACTTCTCCTCTGGCTTCTCTGTTAGACGGACAGAAGGTAAGAGCATTCATTTGTGTCCCATTCTTACATCATGAACATAAAAATGAATAAACTCTCACGGTCAAGTGTTGATTTACTAATACTTTTAAAACCATTGCCAAAACTATTCTTACTAGTAGAGCAGCTTGATTTTTGTTTTTATCCTACTTGCATGTTAAAAAGGTTATAAAGATCACATTTCCATGTGCATGTAATGAAAGCACAGATTTACTAAAAAGCTCACTCTGGAAACAGGTGTCTGTTGTTTTATATAAACTTCACGTGTTGCGCATTCATTATTGATGCAAGTTTTGTAAAAGCAATGCAAACAGATTATTTACCAAGCTAATGTTCTTATTCAAAGTTTGAAGCTAAACCGTGATAGTCTAGGGCTCAGAGCAGCACAATGTTGAGGTATTGTGTGCCACATATGCAGCAGGAGGGGTGAACACAGAGTCAGGGATGGAGGGGGAGGGGAGATAGTCACCCGATAGGCTCCTCCCCTAACAATTACTCCCATCAAAAGGAATGCGTGTTTCCATGGCAATTTTTCACCAGCTGTTTGAGACCATGTCGAACCGAGGCAGATGTCGCTGCTGTAGACAAACAAGAATCGTGTGAAGACAAACTGTCAGGCTACAGCTGCCGGAATGGCCTGTATTGTTATATAAAGATAAGAGAAAAGTTTAGTTGAAAAGTTTGAAAATCATGTTTTATTGATATATTTTCACTTTATGGCAACATTTTATGCTAAATTTACCATACCGACTGCATATGGTACAATATCTCACAAGATTTTATGAGAAATGTGTGGTGCAGCATGGATAATATTTTCCCCTGGTGAGCCAAACAACGAGAAAAATGGCAGAAATAAACATTTTATTGAAACTTAGAAACATTTGATATACCTTTGGGTGAGATAGAAAAGGTTAAATGTGTTTTTAATCAATTCTGTGTGCAAGGGGACTGTTAATCGCACAAATCCGGCTTGTATTTATAATGCATATGGATTAGTGAACAAAAAACACAAATCTAAAAAGTGAAGTTTCAGAAACTGAAAAGAGCAACAAATCAGGTTAAGAATGTGGATCTGGTTTTAACCCCATTTTTAGCTCGGCGGTTCGTGACTCGCGCTCACCTTGAGGATCAGATAGGAATATAAATGAATAAGTCATATTTTCTCGGCCACAGATAAGGTCTTTTCAAGGTGATACGCTTATATTTATAGGGTGAAATTCATTTGCTTTCTCACAGACAGTTGTTCTACTCTTTGCACTGGATAAAGGAGAGTAATAACAGAGTGGTTTAACTTACAAACAATGGCGGGGGGAAGGGCGGGCGACTTAAAAAGGTCAGGTGATTGTTAACTCGGGTTACATGGATCTTTTTTTGCTCAGTCACTCTCTTTTGACTGTTTTTTTGTCTTCCTCAGAGGTCCCTGTACTCCTTTTCAGCAGAGGATGAAATTTCCTCTTCCCTCCCACCTTGTTTTTCGGCCCAAGGTTTAGCTTTGTAATAGCGATTCCTCGTTACTACAAAAAAACGAGATCGGGTCCCAGAGAGATGAGTTTTCATTTCCTGTGAAACAAAACCTTGGGAGTAAAAAAAAAAGTGTCGATTTGTCATTGCAAATTAGTTTGAAACCCCACTTTTGTCCTGTTATCTCAGATGTGACTGCAGTTCTAACAGGTTCACCGTTTGTTTCAAGGGAGCTTTCACTAAGCAGTCTGTTTTTCTGCTTAGCGCTAAACGTCGCACAGATGCATGCAAGTAATTGTGCCGTAATGGACAGGTGGCTCACGCAGAGGTTTGCTGCTCATGCCAAGTGGCTTCCTGCTCCATAAATCAAGCATGCCCACCATGCCAAACCCTCGATCCCAGCACTGGGCACTGATGATGCTATTCTGTTTGTGTTTAATATGCTAAGGCTATACTTGGGATGATATTAGAGTAAGCACAGCGAAGGTATGTTTGTTAGGGAAATCAGATGCCATGTATAGTATTTAAATTTGCAAGAGATGCTTTGGCAGCATGTCAAATGTTGTGGATACAGTTTTGCAGCTCATTTGTTTATCAAGAGATTGAACCACCTGTTTTGTCGCTCTGGAGAGAACTCCGTCTGCAGAGCTTCTGGAAAATGACTCTTTGGGAAAAAATGCAGAGTACTGAGCTGCTGTTTTCCTCCCGGTTTACGCCCCACAACCTGCTTACCTAACTAAACTCTAAATTAAATACTGGGTTGAAAAGACATCCTTTATACCGCTGACTTTCCTTCAGCTCGGGCATGTTTGATTTTGAATGCGACCTTCCAAATAAAATAAGTTGTTTTGCTCTAAAGTGACTCCACCAGAGTAATGGACTTATACTTCAGCCAAAAAATGACTTGCATGGACGTGCCAAGACGTCTCCTGAAAGGAACAGAGCGCACCTCCATATTAATTACGGGACATGATGTCAGGTCATTTCCTTCGTCCTATGACTCACACAGCCTCGGCCTGTTAAAATAGGACGTTTTTGTTGACGGAAAGCGAAAAAGATTCTTTGTCTGCCACGTTTTAAGACGTCAGCATTTGAAGAGGGTGACAGAGTCTCTGTAGTTTTCCATGTTAGACGTGGGGCGTCTGACCTCGGCCACCTTATCTTCCTTTGCCAAAGAAAACATTGAAGGGCTACTGAAGGCTTCACACACCTGCTTGCACAGTTTTCATGTGCTGAATACAAGCACTCAACAACAAGAGGTCTTCAGTGAAATGACAAACAATACTCAAAAATCAAATCTAATGTAGGATTTATGGATTTCCATGATGTATTTGAAGGTTATTTGAAACCTAAAACTACATTTCTAAACGAGGTCAATCGGAGCTGAAATGTGCATCCAACTCATTTATGTCAAAGTATCGTCAGATCTTTTCTTCTGTATTGTTGAGTGAAACATTTTCAGAAATGAAAAATGTAAGATGCGGTTCTATCCATCAGTTGTTGATTGTATGGAGGCAGATCTGAATGCAAACTTGAGTTTGATTGTAAGAAATTGACAGGATTCAAGGACAAGTGGAGAAGTCCATTTTAATGCCATATCAATGGAATTAAAAATTTGATTAAAAATTACAACCTCACAATTAAAAAAAAAAAAAAAAAGAGAAGAAAGAAAGAGAAATGGATGAATCTTTCACAATGAAATCAAGATGCATTTAGAAAATAGACAGAATTTACAATTAATGCCAACTTTAACTTGCTTCATGGGTTTTTCTTGAAGAAACAAGGAATTTCTCAACCTTGAGCAATAAGCCAAGGAGATTCTCAGCAGTTGCTGGGCAAATTATATTCAGGTCAGTGGTTTCAAGAAGACCCTTAACTCCCCTAAGAATTCTACAACTCGGCCAATTATGAATGCACAGATAATATGCAGTAATCCCACCCATTATCTACTCATGCACAAGCGTTCCACCACAGCTTGAGGGGTGGGAATTAGCTTTGATTTTAATCGTATTCAAAGTCAAACACCAAATATGTCATGATTCATATTCATCATACTCACAACAAGAACTTGGCTGATGGATGCTCCCTCATAACCAATAACTTTCATAACCAAACACAGTCAAAACAGTTTTTATGCAACATTAGCATCTCAATCACATAACATTAAGAAAAGTGCCTTTCATGTTCATGTTTTTTTTTTTTTGCAGCCAGTTTCATTACTGCAATTGTGTTTTTATAGAAAAACAATAGTGTATGGCTTTGATCTTTAGTGCAGCAAAAATGCAGAAGTTGATAGAATAACCCAGTGATGGTCTACCTATGGCTGCTTTGTACTTTCCAGCCATAAACAAAATATATCTATATTGATACAGAGGAAGAAGGATCTCTGATACACAGCAAATGGATAAGAGAATGAGTGCTTTCAGACAAACAGCCCCTATCTCCCCGCAGGAGAGTGTCGTTTCTCAAGGAGAACATATCACATCAGTCGGTCTTCCAGGCACTCTTTGAGCGAGAGGAAAGCAGTCGAGCTAGCAGAACAAAGACAGACTGAGCTCTTATCTCAATCAGCTTCTGTGTCTGGAGAGACTGACTTCTGTAGGTTGGTTATCCGTCGCAGAGCATACAGAGCAGATCGGTGGCCCGAGTGCGTGTGGTTCAGCGCCTGAGGTCTTGAACTGATGTGCTATTGATCTCAAGCCACATAAAAAGAGCATAGAGATCTGTGTAGCATGCATGTGTGTGATTCTGATGTCTACAATTCTTCCTCATACTTCAGGAAAGCACACATTACATGCATAAAACTAACACGATAATGTGTTGCGGTGTAAATCCTTCAGATTACCTCAGGTTTTGGTGTTTTTATTTTTGCTTAGGCTGAAACTCAAGATGAGGGTTTGGATCTTCTTCCTGTTCTGCCTCGCTGGCAAGACTCTGGCTGCTCCAGTAAGTACATTTTATTAAAAAAATTTATAGTAAATATATATTTAAATTTCATTTAAGATTTTTCTAGATTTTTTAATTACTCATTTTAAAATTAAGAATAGTATAAAAAACTTTCATAGAGAAAACGAGCTTTGTATCAAAACCAAAGAGCATTTTAATGTCCTCTATAATGTTGCTTTATGACTAAACTTTTACTAAAGTCCATATCAATTTCATTTTACAGACCGAAGAGGAGCTAGTTGTTGAAGAGGTATGTTTTATTAAATAAATATTTAAATCTTTTAAAAATCTCTTTGCTTAATTAAGTCCAAACTGCATTTTTAAGAAGACTTGTCAAGACCAAAATAGACAACTCGCCCCCATTATGGGACCAGATGTGTTTACATATGCACATGTTCAGCTTCCTGTTACATTCCCCCGGGGGACTGAAATCCATAAAGTTTGAAAATATATCTGAAAGGGACTAATTACAATTCACTGCTTCCCCACATGTGCACAGCACAGATGCCAGTTGTGTCAGACACAAAAGCAAAACTCTTGTTGTGGCTGTGCAGTAATGTGGGTCATGCGCTCTCATTTGAAGTTTAACTTGTATGTATTTTCCTCACATAAAAGAGGAAAGCAGTGTTTAAAATTGGGCTTGGTTGTACAGGCCATACCCATAATACTTTTCTGTCTCATAATTCAGGAGCTGGAAGTGGGAGCCAACCCAGTCCAGGTGGAGACCGGAGAGTTTGATGAGGCCATTGAAGTCGTGGAGGATGTTATTGCTGAGAGTGAGTTTAATGTCTTTTCCACACCTCCAGCAATTTGCCATTGTTTTGAGGCTGTGTTTAATACTCCAAAGTTACAGATTTATTTCCTCTCGAGAGATTTGTCTGCTGGTCTGGCCCTGTGCACGAGTGAAGTTGTGATAACGTGTGTAGATTACATTGTAGAAGTACACGAGACTATGGATAATAACAGGCTGCAAATAAGTCAAAAGTAGACAGCTGTAATTATGTGTTCAGACAGACTATGGTTATACAGGACTACGTTGATTCCAATGCCAGTCTTCCAGCCACATGCCCACCACAAAATATCTAGGAAGGGGAAAGAAATGTAAATCCACTGGTGAAGGACATTTTGAATATATGCCCTTAAAAGGAATTTTAAAACAATAATATACATATATAAATCAAATATAATTAATAATAAAATTTTATTAAAAAATAAGAATGTTTTTGAATATATGACCTTTGTAGAAAAGGAATAAAATAAAATATAAATTAATAACAACCAATAAATGAAGTAAAAATGAAAATAATATAATTAATATTAATAACAAAATAAATGTAAAATAAAGTATAATATAAAACAGATATTAATAAAATACATTTTGAATTAAAAAAAAAAATATATATATATATATAAATGGCAATCAATCAATCAGTAAATAAATAAATAATTTTTGTCTTTAATGCTTTTTCCTTATAGACCCCTGCCTAAACCATCACTGCAAGAAAGGCAAAGTGTGCGAGGTTGATGACAGCAACCAGCCCATGTGTGTGTGCCAGGACCCTCTGACCTGCTCCGCCCCAGTCGGAGATTTTGAGCATGTGCGTGTTTTTAGTCATTTCCTTCTTTTCACATCTGTCTCATGTCTCCACACGTGTAGTGACAGCAATGCCTAGGAGTACATGCGCACCATTTGAACAGCTTGATTGAAGTGTTGTTTTATGCATTGGGCAAATCATGTCAGCAAACATTAGCATAATACCGTAGGGACATCAAACCTGTCAAGCTGACAACTGTGGCATTTACGGCTGCTCATATTCATGGATTTTATTTCACAGGTCTGTGGCACTGACAACAAGACCTACGAGTCCTCCTGCCACTTCTTTGCCACCAAATGCGCCCTGGAGGGCACCAAGAAGGGCCACAAGCTGCACCTGGACTACATCGGACCCTGCAAATGTGAGCACATAACAGTGAAGTAAAACAAGGCAGACTTTGAAAGTAAAATCTAGACCACTCACAAGCTCAGCCATGAACGTAAGTGGAATTGAGTGCTTTGGAGTGATTGATGGCTTGTTGCTTTGGGGCGTCCCTGTTGCCCCTTCAAACACTGAGCACAGGACGAGTCTGAGCTTGCCAGTGCTGCTCCATAAAGCAGACCCAATCCCCCTAAATCTTCCTCATCCACCGCCGCTGTACGCCTGATGAGATGAGTCGGGACTGAAGGGCTCAAATGGAGCTCCCGCTGTGGTGTAGTCTCATCGCTAAGCAGGGTGTCTCAGTCAGAGACTCAGAAAATGTGTTTCTGGCATAAACGAATTAGATCCTAACAGCTATGACACTAATATTAGCCAGAGGGCTGTAATTTGGTCCCTTTTAGAGTATAATGCTACAATATATCCCCTAGGCATGCTGTTTGTGTTTATTATTTATTTCAAATTGATTGATTTAATGTTTGATTTTTTCCTTAAGACATCGCCCCCTGCTTGGACAACGAGCTGAACGAGTTTCCCCTGCGCATGAGGGACTGGCTGAAGAACGTGCTGGTGACCCTGTACGAGCGCGATGAAGACAATAACCTGCTCACCGAGAAGCAGAAACTCAGGGTCAGTTCAACTTTTTACTCTTTATAGTCTGAAAAAACTCTAAAAATGCCAGCATACCATAGTAGAAAAAAAACTATGCTATAGTTTCTTTAAAATACATTTATTTCATACTAAGAATACTTCAAATCCATTAACATATATCACTTAAAACTTACTGAAATAAAATTATAATTAAACTTTATTTGCAGTATCTGCACAATGCATATTTCCTAATATTATGCTGAAAATGTGTTTTTAAATCGCTATTAATAAGGATCGTATGATCTCTGTATAACATCAGTCTTTAAATGCAAGATAATTAAAGTCTACCTAAAGTATACTTGCAATAGTTCCACTTTAGCACAATCAAATATGCTTAAGTATATCTTTAGTTGGACTTCAGCACTATTTACGCACAATTAAAGTGCATTAAGCACACAATTGGTTGTTCCAATTTAACAGACTTGAAGTATACCAAAGATACAGTTGCAGGGTATTTTTATTAAGTACATAAATACTTAAATGTATTTGTAGTATGCATAGCACTAAATAATTTCAAATACATTTTAGTATATTTATTTTTCACTAGGGTAGGTTCATTGGAAAAATGTGCATCTATTTTCGCAAAACTCTAAAAACAGATACTTATACACACAATTCACTGCAGCTTCCAGTTGAGATGAACACTAGAGGCAGTACAAATGCCAAAATTTCAATCTTTTTACACAAATTAAAATCACAGGTGCAGATTATAATTATTATTATTTGTAAACTAATACATTTTGACGTTTTCATCACATAATCAGATCCATATGTATGGCTTGTCTAACATAGTAAACTTGCTCAGTAGCTCACCCGGTACAGTGTGAAATCACGATAAAACCCCCCAAAGACATGTAGAAGCAAGCTAAAATTGCATGGTTGCCTTAGTTAATGGATTTCAAACTTTGTCGGTTAGGTCTTATGTAGGTGGTATGTTATTTTCTAACATGATATAGCAGTAAACTACATCGCTAGACATTTTGTTTCTGAACTGCTGCGATGTTTACAATAACCAATAAACAGATTTATGTTCATCCAGGCACTCATTGGACATTTCACTTTAAAAGTACTGCGAAACATGCAAGAAGCAGCATAATATAATTTTCCAGAAATGCCGCCACAGGCATGTTTTTCCAATGAGCTTGGGTTGCAAAATACTTTTTTTAGCCTCCAGAACTTTCCATTGTTCCATAACAATGTAAGCAAAATTTGAATTGAAGACAAGTTCAATAGCAGCCTTATCTTAGGGAAGAAAAAAGAAAAAGACTGCATGTATAATTGAACAATATAGTCAAATCCAGATGGCAAAACTTCTGAACTGCCCGCAAACTTCGTGCTGTGTTTGTAGGTGAAGAAGATTTATGAGAATGAGAAGAGGCTGCAGGCTGGTGTTCATTCTCTGGACCTTCTGGCCCTGGACTTCGAAAAGAACTACAACATGTACATCTTCCCCGTTCACTGGCAGTTTGGTCAGCTTGACCAGCACCCTGTTGATGGGTATGTTTAACTAATTTTCACAGCAAACATATTTCTGAAAAATGTGTTTAGAAATGATCTTGATGGTTCAGTTAAGTGTTATAGTAACAGAGGCAGTTAAAAAAAAAGTTATTGATTCAAATGCGCATGCGTTTTTGTGTTACATCAGCTTCCTGTCCCACACTGAGCTGGCTCCTCTGCGCGCTCCTCTCATCCCAATGGAGCACTGCACCACCAGCTTCTTTGAGCAGTGCGATGCTGACCAAGACAAGTACATCGCTCTCGAGGAATGGGCCAACTGCTTTGGAATCAAAGAGCGTGAGTTTTTGACCATGCCGTTCATATTTTTGTTATGTTTGGTTAATTTTATTTACTAACTTTAGCTGTTTTCTGCTTTCAGAGGACATCGACAATGACCTTGTCATCTAAGCACGTCTACCATTGACGCTTCCTAGTTACTATTGGGGCGAGGTGCTAAACCTTAAGTTAAAAATTTAAAGTAAAGGTGCTAATTGCGATTTCTAACAACCTGCATATACCACTAAACATTCATAATGTTTAAAAAAAAAAAAGTGCACAATCCACACAGTAACACAGTAACTATCACAAGGAGTGGTTGAACACTGCCCGTTTTAAGTTGGCCAAGCAGCTGTTGGACAGGCTGTATTAAAGAGAGAGTTAAATATGATGAACTATGTACGTTGAAACACTTTTTTTGTTTTGGAAATGGATCCACAAATGTTTTTTACACTCAGAATCAGGGCTTGAATTGTAAGTTTGCAGTTTTGATGGTGGAAATGTACAAAAACAAAATAAAGTTTCCAAATAAATGTTCTTTCTGCTTGCTTTATAAACTTTTAGTTTTGTTTGTTGCACTCTTTGGTGGTGGATTTATTGTTTTGATGTCTTTATTAAATCTGATAACGTCTTTTAATTTGAGTCCTGAATATCTGCAGGCTGATGTTTTTATTTGCATATTGTTTCCTGTCAGAAATCAGGGCCAAATGTTGAGTGTTTTAAAAGCTGAATAATAAAAGGAAATATTATTTGAATTCAAGAGGACAGAATCTCGCAGGATGAGATTTATTTTTTTTCCTCCCTCTAACATGTTCACATACATTTGCAGTATTTGCCACAATGTGAGCACTATGAATCTCTTTACATGAATAAAAGCTACTGAAATTTCCAAACTCAATCTTTGCATGCATTTCTCCATTTATCTCGATCTGTTTCCCCAGGTATATAATTGCATAACCCATTTATACTTTAATGTTTGCCATGGGCAAAATGAAAAACATTGTCAAACACGATGTTTGCAGATCATTTGTTTTATTCAGGCACCCAGGATAATTTTAGCATTGAAGTAAATATGAATATGACTACATAAACAATGTAAATGTGCAAAGAAAACAATGCTGCATGGTCAATGGGGCTACAAATCTGGAGCACATATGTTAGTAGTTTCCTCGAGGGTGGAGTGGATGTTTACGTAATTTCCTTCTTGCCTTTGCATTTAAAAATATATATTTTAGGACCCTGTGTTTAAAGGCTTATTTTTAAACCGAGCCAGTGTGGCTAGCTCAGTGTTTAACTGTGTAATGCTGGTTGAACTGAACAGTTAAATGATGAAAAACAACAAGAAATCAAACTGAAAAGGTCCCTTCAACAAGCATGCATTTATAGATTTGTAATAATTATTAATAATTTAGGCTAAGAATATTTCCTTAAACATTTTAGATTATTCCACATCCTAAAATCAGGAAAATTCTAATAGTTTTAATGTTTGTTTTTGTGTTCTGTAATGTTTGATGCTATTTATCCATATGCTATGTTCATATTTCTAAACAGCTACTAATTCAGGCTCTAAAGAAGATTTAGGTTTTAAGTATGTTGCATGTGCTGTATTGCATGAAGCAGTGGGAAAAATAGTGTATGGTCTCAGTGGGAATAGACAGTCATGGGAAAGCAAAGCTAGAGAGAGCAGGATTTACCCAGGCACCAGGCTTACCCTTCCAGCCAGACACTCGCGTCAGGAATCTCAAACAATGGCAGAGCTCCAGCCAGAACACTGTGCTGCAGTCCAGCCCACTTCTGCACCAGGGAGGGGAAAAAACACTCTTCTCCGCTGCTTCTTAACCATAAAAACAGATCACAAAAAATGGAACGTTACTAACACAAGCCCTAAAACCCCAACAGGAACCACTAGACATAAATCAACTACTATTTCAGCGGATTTTCTCTTTATTTGATCAAAATGATGACATACGTTATCACTCACTACCAGTGTCAGATATTATTGAGAGTGATTTCTTCATGTTTTAGAGTTGATTTTAGAGTTTTCATCCAAAGAATATTTGATATTATAGCTACACACTCAACATCGCTCGCTCTAAATACAGATTTAAATACAGAAAACCATCACAGACCTGGAATAAAAGGTTAAAAAATATACACTGAATGTTAGATATCAGAAAAACAAAAAGTAGAAGAACATATTTTAAATATCAGGGCTTTTCCTGTTTTATTTTATGGCATTTTTGCCCTGAGTCCTCTTTCATTTGGACCTTGCTCACTACTCCTAAAACAACCTGTGCTCAGACCGATACTAGGCTACATAAAGTATACACTTGATTTAAACTTCAAATATAAGCATGCCTTTTAAAGAAATATTACTGACAGAAGCAAGTGTTTTCTTTAAAAATGAGATAAGGTTTCACAGCTGTGTGCATACTTTTTGTCAACACATCAGATATTTATAAAAATATTTTTCCACTTAGATTTGCCGATGTTTATAATAAATATTTGATACACTTTTTTTATTTATTTTTTATATCATACAGAACTGATGCATATTGAGTCAGTGACAGGAAGAAGCACTCCAACATTGGTGAATAGCCTACCGCAGAACATGTTGAACAAATTAATACAAAATTAATCCATTATTTTTTCATCCCAGTTGATTGTAATTATAAAGACTTTGCTTGATAGATTAGCTGAACTCATTCTCCCAGTGCCTGCAGTCCAATCTGTTAAATCTGATTTATTCTCCCGATCCAATACAAACAGTGGCCCAACAGATGGTGAGGTTCATGTCTATTGTTAGGCTAACCATTTTAACATGAAAATGTTTAGTCAAATTCAACTATGAGCGCTGTCCATAATCTGGTGGGATTTAATAGTCATGAATTGTTGGTAGATATTCCTTTAAAAATGGAAACAAATGATCTGAATCGTTTTCTACCGCAAATTTTTGCATCTATGGGAAGCGTGTCGCCCCCTAATGGACATTATATTATTTCAAGATATTCATAATTACAAATCATAATTTATAAAAAAGTCTAATGCAGTTCTGAGGAATTAAGTGTGTGAACATTATAAAAATCACGGCTACAAATTTTGCCACAATGTCACCTGTTAACTAAAAGGGTAAATCTCAAGAAGCCTCCCAATAAATACTCACCAAAAAATAAAATAAAATAACAAAAATAAATAAATTAAAGTAAATACATAAACAATATTTTTTCAGAAAGAGAATTATGTCTATGTGGGCCACTAAGATATTAGGAAATGTTAGGCAACATTATTTTAAGGAAATTAATTAACCCAGCTATCATTACTATTCAGATATCCTGTCCAGACTTTCATTTTACTCTACACTACACATTTTCTACTATAATTATTTTTTATTGCAGTGAAACAACAACGTTACACTGTGATATAGGCCTAGTTGGCTAAATACATATAGCATATTTGTTAATCAGCATAAAACAAATATTACCATGATGCACAAACAGGCCTGCCTATATAGTGCTATAGTTAACTTGAAATTATTTTCAAATTGCAGTAATTAGACCGCTTTTGAAATGTATTATTATTATTATCTAATATTTTAATAACAAGAAAGAGGTACATTTTTAGTTGTAATAAATGAACATCCCATAAATTATTATCACATTCACAATGCAAACGTTAATGATCTTACAACTGCCTTGCTTTAAGTATTTTTTATTTATTTATTTTTTTGGTAACACTTTACAATAAGGTGTCATTTGTTAACATAAGTTAATGTATTAACTAACATGAACAAACAATGCACAATGCATTTATTACACTATTTATTCATCTTTATTAATGTTAGTTAAGGAAAATACTATTGTTTATTATTTATTCATGTTAGTTCACAGTGCATTAACTAATGTTATCAAACACAACTTGTGATTTTAATAATGCATTAGTAAATGCTGAAATTAATCAATGCTGTGTAGAAGTATTGTTCATTCTTAGTTCATGTTTACTAATGTTGTTAACTAATCAACCTTATTGTAAAGTGTTACCTATTTTTTTTAATGTATTTTGATTTCTGAAGTGAAAAAAGACTGCACATTTTCCACACACGCATTCTTCAGAATCACCTTAATATGCTCTTTCTTCATTTTAATGTTTTCTCACATGACTTAGGATGATAGTGTAATGTTTGTAATGTGCACAGACAGACATCACCTGGCAACTCGACAGTTTCGCAAACAAAAAACGCTCAAAACAACGACACGAGCAGCTGCTGCGCAACTGTTTTCTCCACATTGTTCACGTCCATGCGGGCCTAACAACCTTGTTCTGAGCCTTCCTTTCACTCTCGTTTTTACAGGTTGCGAACAGTCTGTATAGTTGACGTTGATTGGTTGATTTGGGGGGCTTTGCGAGAGAACGAATGCTGATAGGACGCGCGAATCCACTGCGTCGATCTGATTGGCTGTTGGGTTCTGAGATCAGGCGGACCGTTGATTTAGCAGGAGCTAATGTGAAACCGGCAATTCGCCACACGCGCTGCTGCCAGTGTCTGAGCTAAAAGCCTCACAGCTACCGGCGCGGGAGGTGCTTCAATAAAATCACTTCAAATTCAATCCAAACACATATTACTGATTCCCTCTTGGTAAGTGTATTTTTTTGGATTTAATCTGTTGTATTAAAAGATATACAGCGTTTATTTTTTACAGCCTTTTTTGTGTTCTAGTGCGGTTAGCGTGCTGACTCTGTTAGCTTGTGCGCAGCTAATAGCCATGTGCTTTATGTGGCGGATATGTTTTATATAAACGTACGATTTCGCCGGTTTTTATAATAAAACCTTTCGGATGACAAATATTACGCTTTAATTGCGGATTTAAGCGGTAAAACTCACCGTTAGGCCGCTGGGTGGGTTTTTGTTGCTCGACGCTCTGAGGATTAGCTTTAGCTGCATTTCCCTCACCATCAGCCGACATTTCCGTCAAAGAGAGATCCCGCGTTTACCGAGCTATTACAGTGCATTACGCGTCTTTTACACCGTATTTCCATGTAAGATCACTTAAACTCGTTTTCCGTGTACAGTGTGGTCATTTACTGTTGATAACTTGTCATCTCTTCTAAGCTTATGCGACAAAGTGCTGGGCACGTGTCTGATTCATTAATGACCATTGCAGAAAATCAAGTGTTTCGCTAAACTTATGAACGTATCTGAATAAATATATATATTTTTAATATCGTCATGAGTCTCAGCGTGATCACAAAGGAGCCGGGCTTAAGATAGTAACGCGGCGTGTGGTGTTGGGGCCTAACGTACTTGAGTCCATTTCACAATGCATCCATCTGATTAAGACGCGGTTTTCCATTGGCAATAATGTCCCACCCTACATGATGAGCAGCTAAACCAGCCGATCTGCGAGAACTCTTATTGGGTGTGACTTCGTTTTTCGTTTGTAGAAACGGTATCGACATTAAACGGCCTCGTTGCGTCTAGATCTTGATGGGCTTAACAAAGGGATTTGTTTCAGTTTCACTTGAACGGTCTGTTCTGGTTTTCCCTCGCCATAATCTAGTTCACCTGTATAGCAGCTGAAGTTTAAAAATAGTTCAACCAGAAATGTTAATTGTCATACCCATCATGCTCAAACCCATATGACCTCTTGAGGAACACAAAAGGAGAGGTTCCTGACAGTTCCTTTTGTGTTCCTCAGGGGTAAGTCTTTTTGGTTTGGAACAACACGAGGGTGAAAAAAGAGGATTTCTTGTTCTTTAGAGGTGATTTTAAGGAGTCATTTTGTTTCAGCTGAAACCAGTTGACCAAAGAAATGGTGATGGAGAAGCCAAGTGCCCAGCTTGTCGGGCGAGAGTTTGTCCGACAGTACTACACCCTGCTCAACCAGGCTCCTGACTACCTACACAGGTCAGAATTTGCTGCTTGTATTCAGATTTCCTTTGTTAGATGCAAGTTACTTGTTTAAAATGTGGTAGTACATATTGCAGTGCAGCTAAACGTTTCTTTTGTCTTTCAGGTTTTACGGCAAGAACTCGTCTTATGTACACGGTGGTCTGGACAACAATGGCAAACCAGCTGAAGCAGTCTATGGGCAGTCTGTGAGTTATAATACAAGTGTTGTGAATATTTAATGCTGTTTAGGATTCAGTAGCTCAATGCAATTTCTTTCTGAACAGGAAATCCATAAGAAGGTGATGGCTCTGAGCTTCCGTGATTGTCACACTAAGATCAGGCATGTCGATGCTCATGCCACCCTGAACGAGGGAGTGGTGGTGCAAGTGTTGGGGGAGCTGTCCAATAACATGCAGCCCATGAGGAAGTTCATGCAGACATTTGTTCTGGCCCCCGAGGTATGAACATCTCGTCATAAATGTTATCAGATCAAAATGTTAACATGACCTCGGGTGAATTAAACTGTTGTCTCTGAACATATGCTAATGCAAGCGTAAATCATCATCATGCAAAGCCTGAATTGCAAAGACCTGCAAAGTGGAAAAAGTAAATGAGTTGATGGGCATCATTTTCATCTTGTAATAGAAACAATACTCACAGTCCAGTGTTTCCCACGGGATTTGGTGACACTTGTGGCGACAGGTGAAGTCACGCATTAATTTGCATATTAATGACGTCATTGTGTCAAGTTTGTGTTCAGAGAAGTTTTGGCACTTCAGATGTCCTCTATGAATTGTCACATACTGTAATACAACTGAATGCCCAATGTAGCTGGTAACATTTACATAGTTTCTGTTGTCCTACGTAAAACGGGTATAGTGACTAATCCCTACCCATTGATACTACGTTAACCAGGAATCATACTCCTTAAATCCTGATTTATAATCGCGACATCGTCTGATAAAATCAACATCTAAAAAGCGACTCTATGCGATATCAGATTTTGTCTTAAGATTGCAGAGACAGATGTTTTCTTTCAGTTAACACAATTGTTCACCACAAGATCAGTAATGTGCGCTAACAAAGTAAATGGGATCTATTGTGATTTCATGTGGACTTTAAGAAATCATTGGCTAGATATTGATCCAGGGTGGAGTAAAGCTTACTTGCAAGCTGTAGTGTCCAGTTTGTACACTCCCCATTTCCACATTGAGTCTTCTCCATTCATTGACTCAATTGAGCTTGCTCGTATTGATCTGGATGATTTATTAGCATCTGTTTGAATTACAATAAAAGTCCCTGTCCAGTATTCTCACATGACTAAAAAGGTCATAGACATTCAGTGGCTGAAAAGTGTTGTGACCTTGAACTTAATCCTTTTAAGTATGTTTTTAATATCACATTTCCCTAGGGTTTTGTGTTATGGAAGCATCAGCTTGTTCTGATCTTCAGTATTTGATTAGTGCAAGAAATAGCTCATAAAATGCAGTAATTTTGAAATGCCACATTTGGCATTTATGCCAACAAAAAATCTCCTTTCAGACAATGTTCTGTTACTCATTTTTTACATTGCTGTAATCTTTTAGGGATCTGTTGCAAACAAGTTCTATGTACACAACGATATCTTCCGGTACCAGGATGAGGTGTTTGGGGACTCTGACTCAGAACCTCCTGAGGGTGAGAAGCTGATATTATTGGTGTATTTCAGAGATTTTGAGAGTAATGTCTCCAAATCGTTCTTGCTGTGAGCAGATGACTTCATTTATCTCCTGTTGTTCACAGAGTCTGAGGAGGATGTGGAGGAGCTGGAACGGGTGCACTCACCTGAAGTGGTCCAGGAGGAGTCTGCTGGGTACTACGAACAGCCGCCTTGGTAACTAGCATTCGTTTTTGTGGCTCATTTAATCTAGTTGTTGGTAGTCATTTGAGTAAGGCGGGATGCAAACTATGCAGTTATGTTGTAGGTCGAAACCGACCATTCACACTTCATTTTTGATCCGTCATTATGCAGGAACTTTTCAGTAACCTACTTTGTCTGGTGTCTGTTAGAAATCAAAATCTCTATTTGATATGATTCCCTCAAAGAGGGGGTGACTGTTTGCAAATTTCATACAAGTTTGTGCTTCTACAGCGTGGAGCCTGAGGGGCCGCAAGAAGAGGTGTCTGTAACCCCAGAGCCCCAGCCTGAGCCAGAAGCAGAGGTGGAGCCTGAGCCAGCAGCTGTGGAGCTGAAATCGGAACCTGTCAGCGAGCCTGAGGTTCACACTGAGGAAAAGATCCAGAGATCTCCCCCTTCGCCCACACCTGCTGACACGGCACCTGCCATGCCAGAGGACAACCGGGTAAGACCACCCTCATTCATCACTGTCTGTTGGGTCTCTCTCGTGTCAGTAGACCTGTATTTGTGAAGATGTGCAGTCATCACAAACCGGATCAGTGAGATCACCTGTGAAGTCAAATGCTTTTTTGTTTCAGCCGTCTTCATGGGCTTCAGTCACTAGCAAGAATCTCCCACCAGGAGGAGTGGTCCCCGCCACAGGAGTCCCTCCACATGTTGTCCGAGTCCCATCTGCGCAGGTAGATGTTCACAACCAACCCATTCACTCTCAAAGAATATTGTATTAGGGTTATCCTGGCTATTAGTTGCTTTTTCGTTTATTTTATTAGGTATCTTTAATGTAAAGAGATGACAATTTTAAGATCTCTTAATAACTTAAGAATAATTTTGTCAATTTAAAACCCCTTGTTTAACTAAATATTGTTTATAGTTTTATTTTATTTCACATGCACAACTTCTATGACTCTCCAGTCTTAATACTGTAATATCTTAAGTCATCATCGAATGGCACAATCAATGGGATCGGTGTCTGAACAAACTGTATGAAATTAACCCTACTGTGGCTAAAAGTCTTTCAATCGATGGGATCAGGGGCCGTATTTATAAAGCCGCTCGGAGTAAAATTTTATTAAGTGTCAAAATTCTAAGAACGCTGTAATTTTAAAGAATAGTGTGTGAAACCGTATACAATAAGCAACAAATGTTTCAGAGTAGTATGCTTAATTGTCACAACAAACACTGAACATTCAGCGCAGCTGTCAAGGTTGTTACTTTACAAACAAATGTGCTAACCATTCTTTTTACAAAGGCTTCATACTAGTAAACAATGCTATATTGCCCAATTGAACTCATTTCATAATTGATAAACTTATTGGATGTATAAAATTGATACATATTGGACAGAACTGAATCAACACTGAGCTGTCTTTAACTGAACAATGATATTTTTGGCTGTTACACTAAGTGGAAAAAGCGAGATATTCTACTTGCACTAAGGACAAATAATTCTATTTACACTAAAATAACAATTTTCTTTAGAAACAGGCGTGTAAATAGTAGTTAGGTGGCAGATATTTATACTCCAATACTGTAGTATAGTATGCGATATCATATTGTGAAAATTGTCATAATTTTATTAGATGAATGCCACTTTATTGGGACAAAAACCTACCTACAGCTAAGCATACATAACACTGTATTATTAATTAGGTGTTTTATTTCCACTTCAAATATTTACTTGACTTTTATTGAAAGTAAATGCCTTTCTGATCTGGTATGTGATGGGAAAAGAAGCACGAGTTTGACAAGCTGGATTCTAACTCGGGTCGATCTCGTCAAAAGCTCACGTCTTTTACTCACTGCGCCACTGATGCTACAGAAATACACGTGTGTCTTGCAGTGCTGTTTATGGCAGCCAGGCATTGCTGGGCGGAGTTTATGTAAATGGTCTCTGCCAACAAATTGGTCCATTTGTCCTTAGAGTAAAGCACTCAGTTTCTTTTTAGAGCTGCTTGACAGGGGAATTTAATTCTGTTTGCATAATTGAAATATTATTTTTATTTATATATTTGATCTTATATATATATGACATCACTTTGGCCACTACTATATGGCAGTTTATTGACTTTCCAACTGACCGCCAAAACAAGCCACTTTTGAGGATTGTGGGCTTTCCTTGTTGGAGCCATTGATTGAACTCATGTTCACATCATTGCTCCAACTGTAAACGAGGAGATGTACCAATAGAAAACAAAGCATCAGTAATAATGTGATCATTTTGCACAATGCAAAGCATTTAAAAAAATACATTTAAATATTAAAATATTTCAGTGTCTTAATTAAATGATTTTATTATAGTTACATTTGAATGATTGGTGTTGTGCTGCTGTGACTTTACATGAGCAGGCCCACTATTGGCTGATTCAGAGGTTGAGGTCAGCCATTTTGTGTTGACATCATTGTAGTCCTTAGTTCACAACACTTAAGTCTTACACTTTACTGGAAGTTTCTTTTAGCTTCTTTATAAAAGTCTCCTACTCTTAGAAAAGTCCTACTTTTTAAGTCAAAGCTTAAGATTATTCTTAAGAGCATTTCTGAAAAGTTTTATACATATGGGCCCTGATCCCAAATTTCTACTACATAACTTAAGCCTATATTGCCTTTCTGTAAACCAATTAATGCTGTTACATATAACTTATTGTAGATTGTATTTTCTTTAATTTTTTTTTTTTTTTTTTTTAACAACTACAGCAGGTTGTAGATTATCTTTTTAATTTCTCATGGAACCTCTCCCTCTCTATGTAAAATATTAGTTTTATTGCACTAGGTGATTAACTGTTTTTGTGACTCATAGCCGCGCGTGGAGGTGAAAGCAGAAACACAGACCACAGCACAGAGACCCCAGAGAGACCAGAGACCACGTGATCAAAGGCCAGGACCCTCTCCAGCCAACAGAACAGCAAGGCCAGGAGGTGTGCAAAAGAGTCATCAATCTAGTATGGGTGCACATGAACATTTTGATGCATTTTTTAATTTTTAGGAAAAACTTGATTAGCTGATTTTGCCATCCATCAAAATCTTATTGGCTCTGGCAAAGCTGCTTAAGGCAACCTGAGGATTGTAATGAACCTCGTGTCTGCATATAAATAGCATCTCACACAGAATTGAAAGTTAAATTAAAAGCACACATCATGGCTGGTCCACCTGAAAGGACATGGATCATATGCAGATGGCAGCGTCATTTATCTAACGTTTAGTCTCTGGTTAGCAGTGCGGGAGGGTGAGAGCGGGGAGTCGGAGGTGCGGCGAACGGTCCGGTATCCCGACAGCCACCAGCTCTTTGTCGGAAATGTACCTCACGATGTGGATAAGAGCGAGCTCAAGGAATTCTTCGAACGTAAGTTGATGCAAGCATTATTTTTCGACTCGAACTGATTTCAAATGTAGATCATCTCCTCCTGCATTGACTCACCTGCTCCTTTCTCTCGCACAGAGTTCGGCACTGTCCTTGAGCTGAGAATCAACAGCGGCGGAAAGCTGCCTAACTTTGGATTCGTGGTGTTTGATGACGCTGAGCCCGTGCAGAAGATCCTCAGCAATCGGGTACGTGTGGCTTTCAGACGTTGTGCGGTACAGGATGTTTTGACTAATGCGGGATCATCAGAATGACCTTTTCTTTATGCCGTAGCCCATTAAACTGCGAGGAGACGTTCGGCTGAACGTAGAGGAGAAGAAGACCCGCTCGGCCCGTGAAGGTGACAGGCGGGACATCCGCCCCAGAGGCCCGGGGGGACCACGCGACAGGGTAGGCGGGTCAAGGGGACCGCCTGCCCGCGGAGGCATGGCTCAGAAACCCAGTTTTGGAGCTGGTCGAGGCACAGGACCCAGCGAGGGCCGCTACGCAGGACCACGTCAGTGAGGCAGCTCCCACGTCATTCACTGCTGATGCAAGTCACCCTGGATAACACCGATGGCTTCCCTGTTCCCTGTCTCCATCCCTCACTCCAGGACCCAGGAGTGCGATTGTTCTTCTTTATCTGGACTCTTCCTTTTATTTCTGAGATTGAACTTGAATTTGTTGTAGAAAAACAAAACTACTTGAATTGGGGAAAGGAGAAACCTAGCATTTGGTTTTAGCATTCTCTCCCTGTTTCTTAAAGGAACGTGTTTTTACTGCTTGGGCAATCCTGTGTATTGCTAGCACCCGCTTTCAGGTCAAGTGCAAGTATGGTTTTATTTGGATTCGTTGCCAAGTCAAATCATGGTTGTGTGTGAGTGACTATCTAGCATGTAAAGAATCCTGTTTGCCTTCTACTGTTGCACTTCATCAATGACAACATATTTTAACAACTCCACTGTTGAGAGAACAAAATAAACTCTATGTACTATTTTGAAGCATGGGTGTGTCTTGTCTGGGGGAAGGAATACGGACAGGGTTTCCTATAGCCATTGGAAAATGTGGAAATACAAGAATTGGACTTCCAGGCTTGGAACTACAAATTAATGTAGTGTTCTTGTAGCTTACAGACTATGGAAGGTATTTCCTGCTCATTTGAAATGATCAATTAAATTATGAAAATGGAAACCAGATGAACAATTTTATTGGAGAACTGCACGCAAAATATGCCAAAATCGAAAATGAAATGATTTTTTTTATTTTTAATTCACACTGTGACAATGTGTCGTCCCTGTCAAATTGAAAAATAAAATGCAGCTGGTGATTTGACATTATTCTTTCACTGCAATCTTGAGGCAAGACCGCTGATATTAAAATGAAAAGGCAAATGTGAAAGACTTTTTTTTTTTTTTTTTTTATAAAGCTTTTAATGCTCATACAAAAATAGACAACTCAAATTAAAGTGTAATGGTTGATTTTTGTGATGGTGTTTTTTTTATTTACTGTTTTTTTTCCAAAGTCAACCTGCATGCAAATTGTGTTGATCAGTGGGTGGGGCTTATTGTTCAAGTGACTTGGATGATTTAACATTGCATTTTCATTTCTGGTGCGTACTGTATAGTTTTCTATAATGAAATTGTTCATCTGGTTTTTATTTTTATAATTTAATTGATTTATGTAAAATTGACAGAAAATGCCTTGAATAATGGACAATTCATTTTGAACTATACTGGTCAAGAAATTTTAAATGGGGAAAAAATCCAGAACATTTCTTAGAATCAAGTGGGTTTTTTTTAAGCGCAATTAAAGTATTGTTTTTTTCCCCCTCCCTTCATATCCAGAATATTTCATTGGTTAAAATTGCTCTTTGTAAAGTTTTTAAAATGCTTATGCAGCAGTAATGAATGAATGATAAAGACATGGAAATTACAGGTGCTTTCAATATTTCAGTACTAATTTAAGTTTTACACATTAAGAAATAAATTGTTTTTGTCAAGAGTCATCTGAATAGTGTCATGTTGAAATCATGTGACCCACGTAGTTTCATTGAATGTCGGAGAGAATCCTGGCACTCATTGGCTTGTGCTTCTTATGTTGTAATGCGAGGAGCAAAAAAAAAACAAAAACAAACAAACCTTGTGCTTTTATTTGTGTAAACAATGGAAGAACCATTACCCCTTACAGTCGGAGCAGAAAAGGTCTGTAGCCAGAAGATAAGACAAAAAAAAAAAAAAAATGCAAAGGAAGATTTGATGATGGAGAAAGTGAGATGTGACACCAAAGTTGCTGACAGGTAAGGGAATTAATTGTTGTATAAACCGCTCTCCAAAACTAGTTTTAATTTACAGTGCTGGGTAGATTGTTTACAAATTGATGAAATTGAAAACTGGTTAGTAATGTAATCAAGTTTTAGATCATGTATGCTGACTACTTTTTAAATTACTTTTTATGTAACTTGTTTTTTAAGCTGTACTGTAGCTCTACTGTTACCATTTAAACATACCATACCACACACACACAAAACAAAAACGAAAATATATTCCCTTTTTTATATCAACATTATGAAATGCATTAAACATTACATTACACTGACCAGGGTTTCCCAAACTGGGCTTAATATAAGAATTGCGGTGGGTTTGTAAATTGATAAAAATTAATAATTAAATTAGAAAAATGAAACAAATAATAATTTTAACACTCGAACACAAAAAGCAAACTAGGCTATTTTATTTAACTGCATGTCAATGTGACCATTAATTATATCAGAGAACTGTAAACTTGAAAACGTGTTAAATTATTTAAATTAACTAAACTTTTATTTTAAGCAGTTTGGCTGTCAGAAACATTTGGGATTCTCTGTTTTACATGAACAAACATTAATGAACATGAAATAGTGTTTCACAACAGTGTTTAGTAATTTGCATAATTATTTGTTTCATACATGGTCTAATTGCTTGAGAGGTTAAGAATTAGAGAGAATCAATACATTGTGAATAATTTACTGCCACTGTGTGAATAACGGAAGTCATGTAATCCATAAAAATTAATTTATCTGATTATGAGTATTTTAAAATTTAATATAGGCTACTCTAATTATAAGTACTTCATTTTTGGAATCTGATTACGTAATCCAGATTACATGTAATCACTTACCACCCAGCTCTAGTTTTAATGTAATTTACATAAAACTATAAAAACTTAATGATGGTCCATGTTGATAGATGGCAGTGCAGCGTCGAACACCTTTAAACACTATCTGAATGCATCTTTAATTGACCAAAAGTTGTGGGAACCCTGGGATAAATAGTATATATATATATATATATATATATATATATATAATGTGTGTGTATGAGAATATATGCAAATCTAATTTCTAAAGGCTCCAGCACCTGAAGATCCTCATAGCATTGGCTTAATCTTTCTTCCATTACTGCCGGGTAGTGCTGGTCATAACAGAAAAGTCAATTTTGCACCTATAGACATCCATCACCCAGCCACCAAAATGATGAGATTTTGCAATATTGTGCTGCCACTCTCAACAAATATCAATATGTTATATTGCCTCAGCAGTGTTCTTTACAGATACCTTATCCTGAGGCACACGCCGACCAATCATATTCCTATTTTCTCAGTGTGATTGCATTACTGAGATTACTGGGCCTAATTATGAATTCATGTGCTTGCATCAGACTAAAACTCACAACTGTAGCACCTTCTAAACTGGATTAACAGTGGGTATGATTAGCTGTAGCTGTGATGTAGGGTGTGCTGACCAGTGGGTGGCCCAGCATTAGTATTCATGAGAGGGAAAGTGCAGCTTCTCTCCGCCACTTTATTTTGAAGTCTTACACCCTCCATGACCCACATGAGCTCAAGATGTCCTCATACAGCTGGCCAAACCCACTAAACATACGGCCCCCCAGCTGGACCCTCACAAAGCCTTGGGCTCCGCACCACAACACACACACCGGCACAGCTATTTTTGGGTTAGTTCACCCAAAATAAAAACCGTCATTATTTACTCACCCTCATGTTGTTCCAAATTGTATAGCTTAAAGTGACATTTTGAAGAATTGTATGGGTTGCTCGTCCTAGCAATTAGTCCTCATGGGTGCTGATGCTTTTATGCCTTAAACCAAAAAAAAAGTGGTCAGAATGACTTATACTACATTATACAAGTCTTCTGAAACGTTTGTGTGAGGAACAGATAGAAATGAGCAAATCTTTCATTTCTATCCCGGGCCTTGCGGATGTCTGTGCATGCCACTGTTAAAATTAATAGTTCACTTCATTTAAAAAATGAAAATTTGCTGAAAATGTACTCACCTTCAGGGCATCCAAGATGATACAAGATGTAGATGTGTTAGTTTGGAGACATTTAGCATTACATCACTGGGTTTGAATTTAAGCCATGTGTCATCAGACTTGATCCTGGAGGGCCGGAGTTCTGCAGAGTTTAGCTCAAACTTGCCTCAACACACCTGCCTGAAAGGTTCAAGTATACCTAGTAAGACCTTGATTAGCTGCTTCAGGTGTGTTTGATTAGGGTTGGAGCTGAACTCTGCAGGACACCGGCCCTCCAGGACCGAACTTGGTGACCCCTGATTTAAGCGCTGGTATTATTTCTACTCAGCGATTATAACACGGTAAATTCCCACAGTTGACAGTAGACAGAATACATCAACTGCAAGTGTTTTTTAACCTTACCAATTTAACAATTTAAACACTCAAGCACTTTAAACCATTCAAAAGCAAGACGTTGCCAGAGAGACCTCAATACAGTATCGTGCACTCACGCCCAATGCGCGTGCCTGTGAAATAGCACGCAACTTGTGCGATATCGTCTGCGATAATATCGTAATTGTTGTTTTAACCAGTGTTGGGGGTAATGCATTACAAGTACGAGTTACTAGTAAATTAACGCATTACTTTTTAATTTACAAGAACATATCCGAGTTACTTTTTCAAAAAAGTAACGTCAGTTACTTTGTTTTTCCATTTATTGAACGACAAGTCTCCTGTCCCCATATTGGGAGAAATTGGAAGTACAGAGGTGTTGTGAACATGATGTTACTGTAGTTCTAGACTAAATGTGAATGTGCATTAATTCATCCCACTGGCAAAAAACAGATTTAGTTTTCATCAAAATGAATTAAAACAATGAAATGCAAACTCAGAATATGACGCAAACCTGCAATAATTATCTATGTTAAATAACACAAATGTATCTAATCCCATTTTATTAACCAATCTCTGTGCTGCAGACCTTTGATGATCCAGTTCAACCATACTAATAAGCAAAAAGGACTTTAGAAAAACTAACAATTGTGCTTCATTGTTTTTTTATTGCTGAAGAGTGTTGAAACTTCTCCTGCGTTCTACTGTACAGACGTGAATTTACTGAGGTTTATTCATTACACCTTTTGGTGTGAAAGGGCTTTTACATTTGCTATAAAAAAACAATCAAGCCCTGCTCATATTTAAAAAGTAACGCGAAAGTAACGTAACATTACTTTCCATAAAAAGTAACCAAGTAACGTAATTCGTTACTTTTTTAGGGAGTAACACAATATTGTAATGCATTACTTTTAAAAGTAACTTTCCCCAACACTGGTTTTAACGATGTGCGATTTGACATTATGGAGTATTTTGAAAAAAACACCCCTTCAGAGTGCAGTGCACACATACATTACGTGAAGTCTTGTGTATGTGCATTTAGAGTGAGTTGTTTCACTGCACGATTCAGTCTATTAAAATGCATTTAGAATGATCACAAATTCAAGATATGGGTGCAGAAAATTTATATATTTATACCACTTCATATAGTTAATCAATTTCACATGAAAAGTGTCGTTTTTCTCCAAAAATTACCATAATTACAAATGTGATATTGATTTTTACAAGAAGTTAATTAAGAGACTTATGTTTTAGACACCATATTGGCTGTTTTTGCTCTATTTCGCCAACAAAAATGGTTCCAAACATAGCCACAGCACTGTTTTGCGTCTCTGAGCAACATGACGGTGTTTCGTTCCTGAATGCATCAACCGTTTAAATGATTTGGTTCAGTCGCAATTACTCACATATTAACAGTGATTTACTGCCACCTACTGGCGGTTTTAATTCCACATTTCGACTTTAAATTTTTTTTATTTTCATGTTTTAAATCATTTCAAATATCAGTATTCAACGTTTTATGTTTAATATATCAAAACATTATTTATGCATTTGTAATTGCAGGTTAAATGCATTCATGTCAGCCCAAATGTCTTATTCTAAATTAAATTAAATGTAAGAATTTGACTCAAGATAATGGACACTTTTAGAAAAAATGGCTTTATAAAGGTAAAAATGCCCATAAAATGTAAAAATCAGTTTAAACTTGTTGGAAAAGATTAATTTCTATCAGTGTGAACTGACCACCACACAAAATATGAAGAATATCAAAAACTTTGGGAAACTATATCTCTTTATTTAAAAAAATGTATTTAGTTACCACTTGTAGTACACTTGAACCATCGCTCGTGCACTACAAGTGGTGACTAAATACATTTTTAAATACAGAGATAGTATGTTAAAAGTGTTTATCTTAAAGGGGTCATATGATGCGATTTCAAGTTTTCCTTTCTCTTTGGAGTGTTACAAGCTGTTTGTGCATAGATAAGATCCCTGAAGTTGCAAAGACTAAAGTCTCAAAACCAAAGAGATATTCTTTATCAAAGTTAAGACTCTGCCACGCCCCCCTAAAATGGCTCATTCAAACACGCCCCCACATGTCTACGTCACGATGTGGAAATATTTGCGTAATGCCGCCCAAATGTTCATGCAAAGAAAGAAGGTGTGGTTTCAGTAACCGCAGTAGTGTTGATGCAGCCATGTCAGGGAGACACTGTGTGTTTCTAGACTAAAGCAAAAGCACTTTATTTGGCCTTCCAAAAGTAGATGCATTTAGGAATCATTAAGATTACTTACAACAGAACAGCACAACCCAGATGTTATCACATTTACGCATTTAGCAGAAAAGCGACTTAGATTGCATTCAAGTTACAGTTTCTACATTTTATCAGATCTTGCTTTCCCTGGGAATCGAACCCATGATCTTGACGTTGCTAGCACTATGCTCTACTATTTGAGCTACTGGAAAGCCACGCATATCACAACGCATTTTATGGATGACAGTTTCGTGAACCTAGGAGAGGAGGTAATTCTGACTTTGCTATGACAATCTGGCGCTTCTGAATCAGCGACTGTAAGTATGTTTTGTTATTAAAGTATTTGCTATTGACTGTTCAAATGCAGAGTTTTGCATGTCGTGTGTGTGTGTGAGAGAGACAGGGTCACATCACAGTGGAGTCAGCTTTCTTAATCGCGGCTTGTGCACTGCAAATATACACGTTCATCATTACTGTGTCTGTCACGCGACTCTGTTCCCCTTTCAGGCTTGAGCTGATGGTAAAACTAAGGACATTATTAACTGTCTTTACATTTATTTTGAAAGATGAAGCTCGGGATTATGGAAAGGGGGCAATACATTTCCGACGAGTGCTTGCGGTGTTCGGCCAATCACAATGCACTGTGCCAGCTGGCCAATCAGAGCAGACTGCACTTGTCGGAAGGAGGGACTTTGTAGAAAACTAAGCGTTTGAGAGAGGCGGGGCATAGAGAACCTATAATAATGTACAGTATTTGAAAAATAATGTGTTTTTTGAACATTAAAGCGTGTCACCATATTCTGTTACACCAAATAATGATCTTTAAAAAAAAGCATCATATGACCCCTTTAAGAAGTACTAAAGAATCATTTTTAGTATATGAAGTACAAAATTAGTGCGTGAAAATCGAACAAGTACATTATGGAAGTGCATTCTTTTTTCCACCTGGGCTTTTAAGACATTTGTGACCTCCTTGGAGCTGAATTTATTATATTTGCATGGAAAAGAGTGACCTGCACATTCTTCATCACAAAATAAATTCATGCAAACTTGGATCAACTTGATGGTGAGTAAATAATGACAGATTTCATTTCATTTTTGAGTGAACTATCCCTTTCAAAACATTTTACCTCCAGAGTTTTTATTTTATTGCAAAGTTGTTAATAAAACAAAATGCTCAAAATTACCAGCTCAGACTGAAAATATTCATTTCTCATATATTGAGGGAAAAAAACATTCTGTCAAAGCCTTCATGTTTCACTGGCTTCAGGCCCCGCGGCGGTTTTCAGTGTCAGCTGTAATGTAATTCCAGTCCCACTGTAAAGCGCGAGCCGGGCAGTCAGAGGGGCCGGGTGGTCTGGAGATGGGGGAGGGCGCTCCTCCAGACTACTCAAGTGAGGAGAAAAATTGACTGAGCCTTTGTGGTTCATAATCCACTTGCATAATTTAAAAGCCTAAGCGAGGATGGCCATAAGGCCGAGTATGGATGTATTCAAATGCAGCCATACGGGGCCTCTGGGAAATTTGTGCAAAGTGTACTTTTTCCAGTGCCTGAATCTGCTTAATCGAGTTTCCTCTAAAAATCGGTTGGGGTGTATAAAGCTCCAAACAAACAAATGCTTCAAAATAAGAATATTAAAAACAATTCAACATTCAACATGGCTGACTTTTACATTTTGAAAGAGGGAGAATTGTAATACAAGAGTTATTCCTGTGCTCATAAAGTGCTCATATTACTGAGCACTTTAGTGATTAGTGACCTTGACCAATAATCCAAACAGACCTTATCTTCTCTGATATCAATTTGTTTATGTTTTTTTTTACAACTATGACTTTGACATGAACTATGGCTTCCTGCATGTGATACATGTATATCATACTGTCTTAGACTTGGCAGACAATTTTTTTTGTCATATATTATGAGTAATAGCAGTAGCAGTAACACAACTGCTTCACATACAGCTCTTTAGAAAAAAAAAACAGAAAAAAAAATATTGTGAAGAATTTCACCACACTTTTTCATCATCACAGCAACCCTATAATTTTTAAATGCATTTCCCACAAAAGTATAAAAAAGAATTTTGATTCAGGAATTCAGAAGTTGAAAACATGTTCATCATAGAAGAGGTGTATTCAGGTCATCGTTGGTAAGGAATGTTTTTCTTGGAATAAATGAAATTCAAGAAACACACACACACACACACACACACACACACACACACACACACAGGTCATGGTGATTCACACAAACATCACAATCCTCACAAACCCTTCAGATGTTTTAGTTCAGAAAACCTTTAATAGTAGAATTAGATTTAGCATTATGACATATTTCAATAAATATTGTGTTATATACAGATATAGCAGAAATGGTACATTCCTTTTTTCTTCAAATTGCTCACATTTCTGTACAAGCCAAAAATATCTGCCATTTAATTCTATTCATGCAAAATTCCATGTTTTAATATTGGAACATAAAAATAAGAATTTGCTGTTCTTTTCACTGCTTGGAAGTGCACTCGGATTATGACGAGAAGCGAATGAAGAGATGCACTTTGTGCCAATACACAATAGAAGCAAATAAACCCAAAATTTAAGGCCATACCAACTTGTGCAAAAATAAAAATGTACCCACAGTTTTGCGTACAAGTTACATATGATCACCATGTCCGTCGTCACTCAGAGATCAACATTTCCTGGGCAGTTGCTATAAAATAATGAATCAAAATAACAAAAGAACAAGTGAATGCTTAAAAAAAAAAAAAAAAATCATGCCTCAAATTAAGATTCTAAAACCATAAGGACATTAAATTGATATTTTCATGATTATTAAGCCAAAGAACAAATCGTATTTGCATATAGCACATATTTCACATCACATTGTCCTTGTGTTCCCGAGCCAGTATTATTATTTGTTATAAGTTGTCTTGTATATTGCGTTTAGCATGTGGAGTGTGTGAGGGCCCGGGGCGTCACTGCTGTCATTTACACACGGGACAGTCCAGCGACGTCGTGAGTAGCCTTAAGCAGGGTTCATAATAAAGAAATCGGTCATTAACAGCAACATGAAGCTGAACATATTTCTACAAATGTTCTCTAAATGTGTTTTTGACTACATATTTGAGTTGAGAATGAGCACATCAAGTGTATAAAGCAACTTTATCACTTTCCACGCTGTACACTGTGATGTATATTATACATCGTGTGCCTCTATCAGTCTCACAGATGAAGTGTAACCCGCTGGAAGAATGACTAGTTTGGTGACTATTTGAAATAACAATGATTAATATTGTTTGCAATGTTACAGATCCGCTCGTGAACACTCCTTTCAGCACAATTCATCATGTGTGAACATTCAAATGATGTGTGAAATGTGTTCCTGCTACATTGTGCTGCCCGTGGAGGTAAGCGTGTGGATAGCGTTTCACATTACAATGTTCTTCCTCCTTGAATTTCTGGTGAGCAACCGGAGTAGAATTCAGTTTCTGCTTACAGCGAGGTCTAATAGGTGGTGTGATCCAGTGTCTTCATTGGTGAGGTGTAAACCAGTTTTCAGAGCACTGCATCACAAGCCAATTCATTTGAGGGAGAAGATTTGACATTAATAATCAAAAATAGCCCTTCAAATTTACCATGGTGCCTGGTCATTTAAATGATTAAATTAATAAATCATTTATTTTTAAAAATAAAATTTGAATATATATATATATATATTTTTTTTTTTTTAAATTTGAAAATAAAAATTGAACAAATAAATAATTATTAAATAAATAAATAAATAAAATGTGCCATCAATTAACTATTAACTTCACTCAAGCTTCACTCTTAACCAAAATTATACATATACATCAAAACATGATACCATTATTTAGACCAAAATGGAAGTTTGTATTTCTTGGTAATATTTTACCGTCACAAAATGTCTAACTAGCTGCAGTGTATAAAGACATATTTTTCTTGAATACGTGTGTGAAAAACAGAATCAATTACAAATGTTACAGGCCTTACAAAATTGGTCAATGTCACATCAAACTGGATGAAATGAAGACAAAAAAGGGTCAAATTTGAAAACCTGAAAGGCAATGACAACAGAGTAACAAAACTGCTCTTTGGTTTTAAATAAACAAAGTGTTAAACACACACACACACACACACAAAAAAAGTATGTAACGCATGGCAAAATCTTGCATATCCTGCACAGAGCATCTATCACGCAGCCTGACACATGCTCACTTTATATAATGGTGTTTCTCTTCAGTTCGGCAGTCAAACAAAACATTACAAAAGTGAAAAATGACATCTATATCATCTGCGCCACAAAAAAAACCCCTAGCCATGCATAGACAGCAAATGAGCATGACTGGAAGAGAAAATTGTACATGTATGAAATAGCATTTTTTTGAGGAGGGGGGGGGGGCCTTCAGAATAAAATGGCCATATTCAACATGATGAACACTTAAAATAATTGCATATCCGATTATTGCATAGAGAAGCCAGATGAAGATGCATCATAAACTAAACCTTTGTGCATTGTTTATTCTGTTGCACAATGCAGTGTTTATACATATAGACTGAAAAATCACTGTAATATACATTTGGTTGGAAATATAGATCTATTATCATGGCACTGGTTGTATGGCTAAACCACGTTTAGAAAAATAACACTGTATGTATGAAACATGAGTTATGAAAGATCCCTTTGCTGTTCTTTCTGCCCGTTTCTGACATATTCTGAAATGATGAAAATGCCAAAACCAAGCAATGCAAAGAGTTAAAAGTATATTTTATTTTAATTATACTAATATTTAATTAAATTTTTTTATTTTTTTATTTTAGCCTTAGTTTATTTAGCTTATATACCCAAAGGTGAACACATGACTAAATAAATTAAATTATGAAGTAATTTTTTGGTCAACTTAAAGGATGATGTTTGGCACATGAGCAGAACATAATCTGATGTTTTAAACAAAACGAAAAACCTGAAAATGAGCACAGATAGAGGAACACATTGATCATAGCTTGAATAAATTATTTTTTTTTTTCACTGGCACTCATCAAGATCCATTAATAATCGATATCAGAATGAAACATCGTGAGACCCCAGGACACATGTACCAAAGCAAATCTCGGTCTCTGGGACCTGCAACACTTTCATTGTGTATTCATGGAAGCCCCAAACTGCCTCGAGACGCCCAAAAATGTTTCATTTTCAATGACTGAAGTATTATCTTTAAATATACGATATATTACAGCAGTAATGTTTTTCCGTATTCTCGCAATGCAGTACGTCTTCAAGTTGCAAAAAAAAGTTTTACAAGTTTTCCTCTTGGATTCCCAGTCATCAGTTCAGAAGTTCTTAAGTTGAATATTTACTTTTAGTCATTTTCATTTTTTTAGTAAATATATTGCCACATTCATATATCATGCATTTTACTGCATTGCTATTGCACAGGTCCGGATTATTCAGGAGGACAGGAGAGAAAGAGATGAAAAAAGGAATAAATACCTCTGCCGGGGACTCGTCATCACCGTAAGCGAGTGAGAGCACTGCAGTGAGAGGAAGGCGGGCACGGTGGGACGTGGGGAGGGGCGTGGAGGCGGCTGGATTCGCATCTCTTTACTGCTTGTGAATATCCTCGCTGCGGATGATCTTGTAAATGATCCAGTAGAAAATGTTAAAAATGAGGAAGACCAGCGGAAAGGCCACGCGTGACACCGTGTCGATCCGTTTGGCGCGGCTGATGAAGAGCTTGCGCATTTCCTCCACGGTCTTCTCAGGGGGGTTGGCGGAGGTGGGCGCGTTGTTGTTGTTGCCCTTGATGGCCATGCCGTCTTTGGCCTGGAGGCACGCCGGACCCATGCCGTAGGCGGCAAAGCTGAACCGGCCGTCTCCCGCCTCGTCCTCCTGTCAATCGGTCAAGAAACCCATTAGTCAAACACTAACCCTTAACGACTAATATATGGTGTAATCCAGTGTCTTCATTGGTGAGGAGTAAACCAGTTTACAGAGCACATATCTGAGCACTGAATTAGGGAGAAGATTTGACATTAGTAATCAAAAATGATGCCTGGTCATTTAAACAAATGAAATTTATAAAATGATTAAATAAATAAAATGCGCCATCAATTAACTATTAAGCTTCACTCTTAAAGGCAAGGTAGGTGATTTAGTTCAGAAACATTTTATGTTATGCTGGTTGAAAGTCTCTCTTCACATCCCGATAGCAATCACTATGTTAAGTGGCCTATATGTATTTATATCGTCTGTGGATGGCGTAGGACCAGAAAATGTTTGTCCAATCATCTCCTCCGGTCCGAGGATTATGATAGGCTGTCCTGCCTGCCTGTCAATGTATGTATTTGCATACCTCCGCGCACCCCGTTCACATCATCAGTGAGTTACATTACGCTACAGCAAACCAAGCGAGAATGGAAGCGTTATGATTGTAATATTATGTGCTTTGTACTGTAATGTTTTCTCCCCGGTGAATGCGACATGAGGTAATCTGACAGTGTTGTCGCTGGTTAGCCTCTGCTCTGCCTGTGCGCAGTCATGTGTTTGGAGGACGCGTGGCTTTGGAGAGTGATTTGCAGGGAGGGTGGGATCTTATGCTTTCAAAGCTAGCTTGCTAGTGCTAGCCTCTCCAAAATTACTTGCCCTGCCTTTAACTTAATGCACCTTTTGTTAAAGTTTTTTAAACCTTAAAATATCAGGTTTTAAATCATTCAAAATCATTCTAGTGATACACTGACATTTTAATAAGGGCAATGGCTTTTTCCTACACTCCCCCCAACCTGGGAGTATGTACATTCATTGAGCAGGTATGAAATTCAGCGAAAAGGGCTGATTGCTTTACGACAATAACAAATCCACAGTGGAATCCACTGTAAATATGACAAGGACATATTTACGAATTCCATTCACTTAACTGTAGAGTGTAAATTATAATTTTAATTCAAATTATTAAATGGATGCCACCTTATTGGTACAATAAAGCCCTCCCTACATCTACCCGATACTTTATTTTCAACTTTTTTGGTTATTTCCTTAATTTTTATTGAAAATAAATGCCTACGATGTGATCTTAGATTTGAAAAGGGAGAAAAAAAAAAGTTTGGCAAAAGGCGGGTTCGAACCTGGGTCGATCGGGTCAAAAAGACAACACCACGCGCTTTACCATCTGCGCCACTGGAGCTGATGATTCAGACCCGTTGTTTTATAATGCTGACTGTCCCAATCACACGTTGGTGGGCGGAGTTAGTGTAAATAGCCTCTGCCAACAAGGCGGGCTATTTGCACTAAGTGTAAATAGACACTCCAGATGTATATGGTTTTCTTTCCTCAGATGAACACAAATGAAGATTTTTAGAAAAATAATCCATCTCTATGAGTCCATATAAAACAAGTGGATACAACCCTCAATTTTGAATTGATAACCCTTAAATTAAAACCATTTAATGCACAGCCGTGGATTATCCCTTACATATATATAATGTGTGTGTGCTGTTTGCTGTATATATTTAAAATGAAACTTGTTTAGTGCTTGCTGTCCTTCGCCCGCACTCTTTCCATTTCTGTTTCCTTACACATATTGTTTATTGCCCGTTGCATGCAATCCAGAAATACAGCATATTTTAAAAATGTTGGCTCTTTTCTGGTTTGGGCTCTAAATTTAACAGTACCACTCAGGTTGAGCTGGGTCAAACGAGGCCAGGCCAGGTTTGGGCTTCAGTTTAAAGCCCGTTCAGACCTCTAGCTCCAACACACAGGCCTGGAAGTTTCTCATGAGTCTGAAGACCTTTATAACATTAGCTCATGTGTGTTTTTTTGCGGTTTACACTCACCAAAAACATCAGCACTGTGAAACATGACATAAGCACATTGTTTATAGCTAAAGAACTTTAAAACACTATTATTTTTCTCACACAAATATCACTTTTTTCTTATGGATTACCATCGTGATCATTTTGTGTGGTCTTTGAGGCATCAACTTTTTGGTTACCGTCCATGAAAAAAAACAAAAAACGTGTGTTCACCTGAAGAAAGAAACTCATTCATCTGGGATGGCATGAGGGTGAGAGAATACCTTATCCCTTTAAATCCTCCAGTCCTCTTGGGTGGATTACATATTTTTATGAGTATTAACTATTGACATATGTCAGCTAGATGGCACAGGGTGTTTTCAGAGGCCACAATCTCTCACAAAAGTTAATGAACTGACCTTGCCCTGCTCCCCACCTCCACAAGCTCTTATTTGAGATTCAGCAGATGGACTCGATCGTACACGTTAATGAAAACAGAACCAAAATAACCACCCCGGTTAATTACATTTCAGCGCACGTAGATATTTCACCGTGATTGCGCCTGTTTAAACACAAAGCGCGGATGTGAAATAGGATCGTTAAGTTCGTAATGCATGTTTTCAATTTTCTGGTGCAAACATCTAGCACAGGGAACTATCCCGCTCGCTTTTACTGAAAGATCAGCCATTTTCCAGGCAGGACTCCATTTTTAGACACTTTGTCCTCCTTCTGTCCTTGTCTTTCAGCCATCCCATTTATAACTGTTAATGTGTGCTGGGGTAAATGGAAGATCACACCAGGATGTGTGTGTGTGTGAGGGGTGATGTTATTCCACTGCCCCTTTGTTTTTTGTATACGACGCTATCTTTGATGCCGGGGTTCTATGACCTTTCCTTGTCCTTCAGTTGCACCGGCTCACCATTTGTAAGTATTACGGATGCTCGGCTTTATTCCTGCTGCCATATGATTAATGTGGTGGCTCCGAGACGTGACGTGGAGCTGTAAAGAGGAGCCGGGCTGCAGCACCGCTGCGTCCTGCGTCACTTTCCCTCCCGGCCCGGCCCCTGCCAGATTCATTACCCTCCCTTCCTAATTAAAACTCCGCCATTACTGCATTAGGCGTGCCAGCCGCGTTCCCAGTCCGACTGTTAGAGGGGAGGGAAAAAACAATAAGCAGAACGCAAGCCTGCATCCTTGAGGTTTACAGCGGAGTGCGATATTATGGCCACGCGTCAGAATGCAGCTCACGCCGGTGTTTGCAAATCAGGGGTGTGGCTTCCACTGCTATATACAGGACCTCTCGGCTCCTTCATCAATCAAAGCCCGTAGATGTGACTGATGTTTTGATGTCTTTTGTTAGGAAGTTGTGATAAACCACAGAAACTGAAATAGCTGTAAGGTAGCAGCCTCGTGCCTTTATCATATATATTATATATATTATATATTATATATTATATATTATATATATATATATATATATATATATATATATATATATATATATATATATATTCAAAATATTCAGCATCAGATGTCCTGGACAGTGATGATTTTATATAAAGCATATATTAAAGTGAAAGTCACCTCTATTGTACACGTTGAAAGCGGGATGATGTACTGCATTTATCTGTGTAGGACATTACAATGCATTGCATTTACATATGTCTGTTGTTTTATCACCTATGGGTGAGTTGGAATGAATATTTCACAAGCTGCGTGTGAAACAGATTCAGGCATTATGCTGATGTGCTCAATGGTTATGAGTCTTGAATGAATATATGTTTACAAAAATTTGATTTTTCTCCTATAAACATCTGTGCCCTCATAAATGCTGGGAATTTAAATGAGAAGCCGACAAATAGCATTTGCTCGGTGTATATCATGCAAGCATATTATGCCTTTCAGGTTTCTTTAATAGCCAGAATCATTTTCAAGCCTGTTTCGGAACAGTCACTGACATCAGCTGTATCGGTCCAACCGCATCTGAAAATCTCGATTCCTGTTGCCCTGTGCACTGACCTCCAGAGTATAATGAGAACTGCTGGCTCAAGAGCGACATTTCGGGCCAAGCATTGATTCTAAATATGCTTACTAAATGAACACTTCCCTTTTGTATTAATAGAGCTACGTATTTAGCCTTATCACAAAAAATAAAATAAAAAATTAAAAAATGCAGATGCTTGCCCATGCAAAAGTTACTATCCCAACAGAGGCTGCTACAGGAATGAGCCCTACAATCCAAAATCAATGGATTTTATTGAATAGGTTTTTGGTTAAATGCCTGAAATAAGAGGTTAACGCAAGCTCAAGATATTTTCATGTTTTATTCTACCACATAAAATGCATCAATAATATCCCACACGATTTTTTGAAGTTTTTACGTGTCTTGAATAAGGTGGTTGTCAGCAGTTGGCTACATGGGATTGCAGAGGTTGTCGTGGACTTTAAACGTAGTTTTTAGGCTCTTCTGAGTGGTTGCTTTCTGACAAGTCAAACGAGATCGCCCCAAAAGTGCTATTTTTGTCTCTATAAATGATTCAGGTCTCTCCTTCAATGTAACTATGGGATTTTTTTCAACCCATTTTAGAAAAGTAATCCTCTCCTGAACAGCCCACATGATTTGAGATGTCACTCATGTCTGCAGCACAAGCAGCGTGGGACATGCTACGCTGAATTTTAATACCGTTAGAGGTTTGCAAGGCCAAACATCAGTATTACTATAAATAAACATGAAATATTGATTGATTATATTCATTATTGCATTTGTAGACTGTGGAGAGAAAGAACAAAAGCACAGCTACTGTTTTTAGCAAACAGTGTTGGATAGTAACCGATTACATGTATTCTGGTTTACGTAATCTGATTCCAAAAATGTAGCACTTGTTATTAGATTGTTACATTTTAAAATGCTAATAATCAGATGACAGTTAATTTTTTTATGGATTAAATCATTACAAATGATTCACAAGATGGCAGTAAATTATTCAGTAAATAATTTTTTCCCCTTTTAAAATCTACTTTGTGTCATATTTAGCTTTGAATATTCACAATATAGAAAAGCCATGTAATTGTAATATAAACTAATTTGCGATCCATGCTCCTGAATTTGGGAACGAAAGCACCTCTCAGTCAATTATACCATGTATGAGACAAATAATTGAGATAAACGCTACTAAACTCTGATGTTGGTTAATGGTCAAGTAATAAAATATTTCCAATGTAAAAATTACATTTAAATTTATTCATTTTAATTTGACATTTTAATTAATTAATTAATAGCTCATCACCTCATAAAACTCCTGCAGTTCTTGCATTTACTCCAGTTTGGGAAACCCTGGAGTAATGCAATGTCTAAAACTATGCAAAAAATAATCTAAAAGTAGTCAGAGTACATCGCCTAGAATTAGTAATCTAGATTATATTACTGACCACAACTTTCATCATGTAATCTGTAATCAGTAACAGACTACAATTTATAAGTAATCTACCCAGCACTGTTGTAGGTATGAGCAATCAGTTATACAAAGTTACCCTGGTCAACAAATATTCTTCAAAAAAGCCTGACTTTCGAATTATCTGACCAACAGGAATCAAGTATTCCAGAGAGTGGCGTAATAAGCAACAACAAAAGACTGCAGTACTTTGCAGCACACTACAGTCCAGTGCCAAGTCCACTCAACACCTCTGGCTCTATTAAACACTCCAGCACACTGAGCTGCACTATAATTCAGGCTGCACCAAACCGAATAACACAAGACAAATCAGCCTCACTCTGCACCTTTAACATCCCAACCCAAGACGGCCAGCTAGAGGAGTGACAGTGGTTTACTTATCTGCTCGTGCTTATTTGCATAGACAATCTTCCCTCGTATGAACAGCAGCTGCAGTGTTCAGAGTTCCCAATGAGTGATCCACCCTGCATCACAATCAGCCCTAACGAGGTGATTACTCTCCATCAATAGGCTACTCACTAATATGCTCTTGTCATTGTTAGGCAAAGCAAAGACATCTGCAGTCCAGAGGTCGCATTGCTTCACCCAGTTATTAACACAGGTCTGTCAGGCCATGCAGTCTGGTACGGTCTGCTGTACGCTGTTAAACCCACACAGTGAAGCAATAAACTGGACAGGTTCCAGCAAATAATCTAACTATTAGTCAAACTGCATAAAAGTACATTTTATTAAAAAATGAGAGCTAAATTACAGTCTATTTATGCAAATGAACTTATTCCTAAGTAATACATTTTTAAGATTAAACACTGGGAAGTGAGCTTGCTTTTTCATTTGAACTGTAAAGGTTCTGCATGCAATAATAATAAATTATATTTGCATTTTTTAATTCAGTTTTAGCTTCGTTCGTTGACTGATGCATTTTGCACACAAAACTGGAACATTAGTTAAATTTGTAGTAGCACACGACTCCTATTTCTGTCATTTCTGTATGTGCTACTATGCTATTATTCTGAATTATTTATTCTTGATCTAGCATCATTCGCTCTGATTGGCTGAAGTAATTCAGGGTAAAACCAGATTAGCTGACTTCTGTGAGTAAGAGCACCCAGGGTTTATTTTCCAGTCACACTAAGGCTCCATACAAATATATATACTCCTATATAGCAGGTGAAAATGAGTAGGTGAAAAAAGGAATAATTTCGAATCCACATAAAACAGTAGGCTAAAACTACTCAAATGACCTTCTACTCGCAGAAAGACTCTGAAGAGCACATCCAATAAAGGGTAACAGTGTCCGTCAATTCTTTCAGTGGCTTTGGTTTCGGAAATTTCTTTCACATCCATTTTTTACATAAGGATAAAAAAAAATAAAATAAAAAAATAGAGTTATAAGCCATAAATCAACAAACTAGCTATGAAGTGAAACAACATTTGAAAATCGGACAAAAAGACAACTACAATCCCATGAATCACTGTGAATAACTGAGTTAAAATGGATGAATATAAACTGATTTTTAAAAATTGATATTAAGATGTTGGTTATGTATAAAGAAAAATATGCATGTACACACAAATATTTAAGCATTTTGAGAGCCAGAAGTTGCCAGGTGTTTTTTTTGTTTTTTTTCCCCCCCGACATGATTTGCTTTTCTCTGTTTGGTGAAATTATCATGGATAATTTCATTTTTTACCAGAAATTCCATGTCGAACATTATTATTTTAAAAACATGTTGAAATAATGCAGGCTGTGATGACTTCAACAAAAGCATATACCATCGATTAACAACCTCGTAGCTCACAGTAGGCCTGTCTTTAGTGGTGTACAAGTTATCGTTAAAATCAATTCCCCAATAGAGAAAATGAATGGGATTTTTTTTACATCCGGAACCCAACTATTGCCCTCTATGGACACTTTACTATCCCATGGGGCCTTGGGAGTGGATTTGTGAAGGGCAGTGAATGCTGGATACACACATTTAGACTATATAGAACACATTTTTTTAATGGTTGCAAAGTATTACTTAATCAACAGCGATTTTGGAAGCAGTCTAAGAGTTTAAGGCACTTAGTAGTAAGTTAGCTAATGTCAGCTAAGCAAGACTAGGGTGAGAGTGACACAGGCAGACTCAGGCTGCCCAATGTGCACTACCTTCCAGGACTCTATACTTCATTTTTATATCAGTTTCAACATTTATATATTAATAAATATTCAGGTATGTTCAACACAAGATTTCTCTGGGGTCAGTCCCTTCACTGCTGAGCACACATCTCTGTGCTGTCCAGCAGGGGGAATCATCTTTCTACACCAGACGCCAGCTGCCTCTCAGAGGCACATGCAGGAGGAGGAGGAGGAGGTCGATAAGCTCCTGTGGTAATGCCGGGGAGTTGTTTTATTGTGTAGTGCAGGGAGGTGACAGCTCCGGGCTGCAGTGCAGAGAGCAGGCACTGACTGATAGCCCCAGTGAGGCAGAATGAAGGGCTGAACCCCAGCCGTGGATCACTGTGGCCGGGGAGTTTCATTAACCAGGGGGTGATAATGATAATGCAGCAAACCTACTGCTGTGCTGTGCCTGCTCAAATGAAAACACTACATATACACACTAATATTTATTGTTGCATGCAGTCATGGTCATGTGAGCTTTGTGAGAGCTTTCTGAAAGCATCCCTTTAGCCACTATCCAAAGCCATGACGTCAAACACAAAAACGGAGAAAAATTCTCCATTTCAAGCTTTTCAGAACAAAAGCAATGACAGACAAAACATAAAATTATAACAATGAGATATGCAATATACTGCAATTTGAAAGAAATTAATACCTCTAATCAGCGAGGATGCATTAAATTAATCAGAAATAAATTACATTTTAAAATACATTAAAATAGAAACAGAACACAGTTAGTTTAAACAGTAATAATACAGTTTTTACTGTATTTATGATTAAATAAATGCTGCCTTGCTGAGCAAAAATAAATATATACAAATAAAATAAATAATAATAATGAAAAACCTTCTTTCAAAAGCATTAATAACTCCTTCTGACCCCAAACTTTTGAACATTAGTGTGTGCCTTTGACAATTTTTTTTTTTTGTGTCCAAATAAATTTTACGATTATGTCACTGGACAAAGATGATTTTTGTCCCTAGAATGGAGTAGTTATCTTTCAGCAGTGGCTATCTGCACCATGCTAACCATCCAAACACTAGCCTCTTGGGTTGGGCATCTATTGGATGGGAATCTGTGGTATTTATACCGAACAGTTGGATTTGCAGTTTGCACCATTTGCCCTTGGCGTCTGAATGGTGGAAGGACTGCTATCAGTGAGGGCTGTGTAGACTGTCTCTGTGGATTTACCTGTATGGGGCTAAGAGAACCAGAGACTAATCTCACTGCACCTATTACAAGCAGCCCAAAGGCAAACTGAGGATTACAACGGTGGGATTCGGGATTTATTCTGAGCTTTCTCAGCCACTTGAAAGATTTCACCATGCCAACTCACATTACTCTATGAATGGAAGGAGCATTGATGTTTCAACTTCAACTCGCGTTATTGGTTTCAATCTTAGCATGCTAAAGTCAGGAGAGAAGATCAAACCGGAACCTCCAAATATGATGACACCCTTATGGAAGATCGCTTTATTAAAACATAACGGCTATACACTACCATTCAAAAGTTTGGGGTCAGTAAGATTTCATTTTAAATAATATGCATAAACCGATCAGAAGTGACAATAAATGCATTTATAATGTTACAAAAAATCCTGTTACTTTCCATTTATCAAGTTTTCAGCATTAATAATAATCAGAAATGTTTCTTTAGCAGTAAATCAGCATATTGTAATGATTTCTGAAGGATCATGTGACACTGAAGACTGGAGCAATGATGCAAAAAATTCTGCTTTGCATCACAGGAAAAAAATTACATTTTACAATATTCAAAAAGAAAACATTTATTTTAAACAGTAATAATATTTCACAATATTACTGTTTTTACTGTATTTTTGCTGCCTTGCTGGAAAAAAAGAGGCACTAATAAGTCCTTTTGACCCCAAACTTTTTAGCGTTAGTTTTAAATTTTAATATATACCAACATAGAAAACAGTTGCTTTAAAATGTAATAATATTTTACAATATTACCATATTTATTGTATTTTTGTGTACATAAAATTTTAAGAATTAATGTCAGGAATAACATTTGTCTTTTTTTTTTCTCTAAACTTTTCTGCAGACCGCTAAGCATCCCTCTTGAGGACACTAGTTTGACTAGTATACTAGTAAATCCAGATTGTGATTTTTATTTTCACCCGCAATAACACACTGTTGAAGGCCAGGTTTTGAAAGTCCTGAATGTGGCACCATGCTATTTTTCGTCAAACTCTGCTCTGCGATGCCCTGATAAAATATTTACTGTATTCTCCAACTCCGAATGCAACCATGAGAACATTGAAGGTTTGAATCCCCAACACAGTGAATATTCATCACAGTGGGTCAGGGCTTATAGATGAAGTGTGTTTGGACCGTAGGGCTCACCTTAAGATGCCTTCTCCTCCTCTGGAAGCGCAGCAGCTCCTTGTGTTGGCGTGCAATGAAGTTGACGGCCGCATACTCCAGCAGAGCAGAGAAGACAAAGAGAAGGCACACTGCCATCCAAATGTCAATGGCTTTCACATACGAGACCTGCAGCGAGATGAAACCAACAGGATTGGCAACGAGCAACGAAGAACAACTCTGAGTCACCGCCTGGCTGAAAGTTCACTCACTGAGTCACTCGCTTAGCTCAAGTGCTCAAAACTTTCCAGTTGAAAAAGTCGTAAAATATGCCCATTATAAGGAAGAATACCTTTCATCTGAAATCCAGAGAGCTAAAAGGACTATTCTACCCAGTCTGAGATAGGGGATCAAAGTGTTAATGAATAAAATATGTCAATTTTAAGAATTTAGGCTCAGCAGCACAGCAGCCGAGTCTTTTTTTTTTTTTCAGAGTGTGATCGGCGTCAGAAAAGTGGCCCGATTGAAGTGCGCGCTGAGAGCTGCTTCTTTGGCCTGGAAAAGAGCTCGGCTGCCGGCCCGAACGCTTGGCTGAGACTCACTTTATTTGACAAGCCAGTGACCAAAGTGGTTGTGGAGTTTAGGTGGCATTACAGAGCGCACGGTTCACAAAGCATTGTTGAAATGACGGGGGCGCGCTGGGCTGAGACAGCGCTGATGAAATACTCCTCTCTGATCTTGCCTGCTAATCTCAGATGCTCTTGCTGAAATGTTTCTCTTGCCTTAATTGAAACCTTTGGAATTATTTCCATCAATAACACCTACTATCAAAACCTAATAGTCTTTTGAGGCTTAGCCAAAAGACAAAGCTGTGTAGATAAATGTAGCTGGATATAGCCGAGGTACAGAAATCCAATGACATGGGTTGAGTGTTGACATTAAAAACATGCATGATCATTACTGCAGCGTAGGGGTGGGCAATCTGCCCAAAATATCATCACACAATCATATAACACAAAATCACGATCTGAATCACGATCTTCCCAATTTTGAGATCTTTTGGGAATATCAAGACTGGAACAAGCCTATGGATGTATCTGTTTGCACTATTTAATAAAAGTTCTGCCGAAATGGCGTTCTATTGGGAACGCACATATGACATAGCGGAAGCTAGAGATTACGGTTTATAAAATTTTAAATATGGATATTTTTCTAATATGCCTAATATGCCTTGAGGGTGAGTAAATTATGGGGCAATTTTCATTTTTGGATGAACTATCCCTTTAATTGTTTAGATTTTTAGAAGTCACATTTGTTTCTTTCACATTTTCAACTTTTCACATTTTGTGTATTTGCTGCATAAAAACATGGGTTGCATTGGTCTGAACTAGTGTTGTCACGGTACCAAAATTTCAGTATTCGGTACCGATACCAGTGAAAATCCACAGTTCTTGATACCAATTTCGGTACCACATGCTAATTAAAAAACACACTATTTTTAATAATAAAGTCAAACAAAAATGAAATGTACAAAAATCAATGCCATTCTTTATACTTATTTAAATTGTGTTTCAAGTTTTTCCGCAAGTAATAAAAGTGTGAAAAACAGTAAACAGTAAAGTTTCACCCAAATTTAATTTGTCTTTTAATTAATGAAATTTAAACATTTAATTGTTTTGGTAAATAAAGGGGATTTACTATTAAAATATGGAAGAAATATTGTGTGATTATTTCTTTAAAAATAAATATTACTTTTTTTCAACAGTAGTAATAGTATCACATACATTCTACTAAATAATAATATATTTCTGGCACAATGTCTTTAAGATAAACTTTTATTTTGACGGGTTGCCGTGAATACCTTTAAATTTCTGTGTGTAGCTATATATGACATGACGCTGGTTTTACTCAAATGAAACGGTAAAATGCTCGTGAAGTGACTCTCAGAGCAGTTCTGTAGATGTTATGTATTTATGTCCTCATTGAGACGGCAGATGATGAATCACCACGAGCGTCACACGCGCTTCAGTGCGTGTAGTAAAAAAAAAGAAGAAAAAAAAAAAAACCCCCGCGTCTCTGCCATTCATTCATTCACACAGAGACTCGCAGAACATGCGGGATTCATATTAGAATCAACTTTTGTGGCTTAATATTTACAGATACTAGTCCACGTCGCGATTTGATTTAAGTGTAATGACCTACTTTTGATTAATTCATCCAAACTTTGACAAATTCCGTGACATTCCGTGTTAAACTGTAAATTCAGTTTTTATAACTGGATTCCGAGATTCCGTCCGCGTTTTCTGCATCGCGGAAATCATAGGGCCGTATGCGTCAAGAACCGGGTTGACCAGGTACTCGGTACCACCGGTACTAAAAAAACCTGGTACCGTGACATTTTAATTTTTTTAGTACCAAGTACCGGGTCTTTTGACAACACTAGTCTGAACAAAAAAAGCAGACAGGCTTATTGAAAATGCAAATTCATTCTCTGCCACTAGGTGGAGCTTTTGGAGCGGCAGAAATATAGCGGTTTCCCCCGGTAACGGCTGTACACAAACCAGTACTGCGCTCAAACGCTGCTTTATTAGGCATTGTAGGAAAGAGGAAATTAAAAACGCCATCAAAACTTTTCTGAATATAGTCTTTTGCAGTATAATGTGCTTAAAATAACACGATATAACACGTCACGTTATATGATTTGACTGATTTTGACGTTAAGTTTAGGCTTTTAAGGAGAGGCGCACCGCTTTAAATAAAGGAACGGGATGCAGCAGAATAATTGTTTTATAAAAATCTAAACTGAAACTAAAATCTAATTCATCGCACAGCCCTACCGCTGGCTCATGTTGAATTTGTTTTTAAATGCATCACCATGCTTAAAAGACACATGACAGAAGACACGGGATTTAATTTGGCCAGTCACAGTCATTTTTATAGGCAGTCCTTGCTATATTTTTAACATTATTACAGGATATAAAAGAACACAATCTCCACAAGTTGCTTGAAAAGTAGATCATGGACATCTTAAAGATCGATCACAATATAAAATCGTCAGACCGTCCCACCCGTATTGCAGCAAGAAGCATGTCTGACTCAAAAACCACCTGCCGAATATCAAAACTGGGAATAATATCTCAGGACATACTTATACAATTCTCTTTAATTTCATAAATCCATGCTAGAAGATTTTATGTAAGGGATGACAACCTATTTGAACCTAAACAGTGTGTGCCAAATCATGATGCTTGTAAATGATGATCAGCATGTCAAACTACAGCACTATCCTGTCTCATCATAACGCAGCATGTAGGACCTGAAAATCCTTGTGTACAATGTACTACAGCAGGCTGAAGTAGTGCATTTAAGGTCACAAAGACAGATTTGGAAATGATGGACACAATTTCTATTCTGTTAGAAAGTAATTAATTGTCAACAGCCACGCCACTCACAGAACCCTTTCAGAATTATGAAATAAGTTGTATATAAATAAATAAATGGCCAATAATAGCAGGTCATTGAAAAATCAACACGAACAGCTATCAGTGCAAAGCATTAATGAATAAACAATCAGCTGTACAGCCACAGGCTGGCCATCCCAATGCTGCAGGCTAAATAGGTACAAAACGGACGGCAAGGATTTTTTATTTTTCAGAGGCATGTCTGACAAACAGCCCTTTGGTACTGAACATCTTGTACTAAACGTTATTTACAACAAATTCAATCCTACAGTGGGAATTTTGCAGTAGCCTTGTAAAAAAAAATATTACAAAATATGTTTATAAATTATAAAATGAATGGCTGTCTCTCAAAACCAAGTTCACCTCGACATCATATTTGGGCATCAAGGACATGAAAATCATAAAACATAAGGACAAAACAAAAACAAATAGTTTTTTTTCTGATAAAAACTGTGATCGATTTTGGCCTATTATTATTATTAAAAAGAAAAAAGAATATTTTACTAAATTATTATTATTAACTAAATAAAAATATAACTAACAATTATTATAATAAAAATTTCTAAACTAAATAAACTAAAATTCAACTTTTATTTTCATGGATAAGTGCTCTTAAAGATTCTCTTTGGTTGATTAGTGCTTCTTATTACAAGTTAAGACGGTCGGCACGTGTTGCATTTCCAAATGCACGTTACAATGACCCAAACTCAGAGCAGATGCAGAGGTGGAGTTTGTGTGGAGCAGCATTTACTGAAAAACCATAGGCTGCAACGTGCATATATTTATTCAACTAGCCTTTGCGTTTTGATAATCGCACTAAGCCATGCTCAATTTGATTTAAATTAACAGTACAGCCCTACTTTCTTATTTATTTATTTTTTATTATTATTTCTTTTATTTTTATACAGGGACAATGCACAACAAAACTGTTGTGCCAGAGTTAGCTATAAAGCTAATTTGCATCTGCAGTCCCTGGGCAGGATGTTGTTACAAAATTACCAAGTTCAATCAAAACAATACAATACAATACATACAACACATACAATATCACATCATACTCCATTAAATAAAAAAATCAACTCAATGATCACATATTTGATTTTCCTTAAGCCATACTTTAAGCGTAATTTTAAAAATACTAAATGTTGCACACGCTCTAATATAAACCGGTATTAAATTCCATCTTTCTGCTGCTCTAACTGAAAAAAATGATTGTCCAAAAACAGTTTTCTTAAATTTAGTTGAACAATCACCTCTAACTGATGACCTAGTCTGCCTGATATTGTCCTTACAGAAAGTCACACATTGTTTAAGAGGCGGTGGTGCAAAATCATGAAATAATTTATACATCAAACACACATCAGCAAAAAATAAAAAATTATCAACTGTCAATAATTTATCATTTTTAATAATATTGCAGTGATGATAACTCCTTGGCTTTTTAGCTAAAATTTTCACAGCTCGTTTATAGATAGTATATAATGGTTTTAACATAGTTATACTTGTATGGGACCAACTTGTAGCACAATAAGATAAATGAGGGAGGATTGTTGTATGCATAAAGAGTTTAGCAGCAGCCACAGGTAATTGGTGCCTAATATTTCTGAAGATCATCAAACTTGCTCTAGTACTTTTAGACACCTTTTTAATATGTTTTTTAAAATTTAAATTGGAATCTATAGTCATACCCAAATATTTAAAATGCTCAACAATATTTATTACCTCTCCTTTAACTAAAATATCTGGACAACACTCATCAACTTTCCTGATCGAAAAATACATTCCCACAGTTTTACTCGTATTAAGAGTGAGGCAAGAATGACATAGCCAATCTGAGACTTTGTTCAATGCAGCAGTAAGTTTGATAGCAGCTTGTTCTTTTGTCTTAGCATAAGTATAAACAACTGTATCATCTGCATACATCTGAACCTGGACCTCTGGACAAACTGTAGGCAGATCATTAATGTATAAGCTGAACAAAATTGGTCCAAGAACCGACCCCTGTGGGACTCCAATATTACAATCAAGAAATGGTGAGCATAGATCATTAATTCTTGTACATTGTTTTCTTAAACTTAAGTATGACTCCATCCATGTTAATGTATTAGTAGAAAAGTTAAATCTTGATAATTTAGACAAAAGAACACTATGATTAACGGTATCAAAAGCCTTTTTAAAATCAAGGAAGACAACACCAACAACACCTCCCCTATCAAGACTGGATTTAATTTGTTCAACAAAATAACAGTTTGCTGTCTCCGTAGAGTGATGTGCCCTAAATCCAAACTGCATAGGATGTAATGGAAAATGACCAAGATTTAAATGCTCTACTAACTGATTACAAACAACCTTCTCAATTACTTTAGAAACAACTGGTAAAATACTAATAGGTCTATAGTTAGTTACATTAGCAGGATCACCAGTCTTAAATATAGGTGCTATTACTGCTGACTTCCAGGCACTTGGAAAATAACACTGCTCTATTGACAAATTAACCAAATGAGTAATAGGTGTACTAAGAACATTTGCATACTTTTTAACTAATACAGAATCACAATCAAAAACATCCTTGGCCCTAGAACTCAAACTTAAAATTTTTATTAAATAGGACTTAAATAGGACTTAAATAGGAAATATTAAAAACAGGAAAATCATGATTTGGTAATATAATATCCTTGCTTCTCACACTAAATCCTTGTGTTAAATCTTGGACTGAATCTATAAAAAAATTATTAAATACACTGGCAATTTGATGTTTATCTTGAATTAAACTTCCATGAACTTGTAATTCAATGCCTTTATAATCTTTATTATTTTTCTTTCGTACTCTATTAATATTCTCCCATACTTCTCTACTATTCCACTTATTACTTATCTAGCTCAGTGTGGGCAGATACAAAGATGCATGCGTCACTGCCATTATTTTTTATCACATGTGTGTAACTATACAAAGCTGCTGCATATTAAGAACATCTATGGTTTCTTAAAACTATCTATGAGGTTCCAGCATGGTCAGGATGATGTTTATGTAGACAGTGACAGAGCCTAGTGCCGCCCGTGACACACTGCAGTGATACAATCAATAATATGCTTCTGAACAGAGTGAACTCTATGCCATCAGGGATTTTTATTGTTGGGATGAGCAAGACAGAGACCCAACTGACCTTAGGAAGAGAAGCTCTAGATCCTGAGCTCTGGGTGGTCATGGTCAGCACAGTAGTGATGCCCAAGCCTACACGGGCAGGGGCAGCGTCCATGTTGATCCAGAAGGACACCCAAGACAAAATGACGATCAGGAGACTGGGAATGTACATCTGGATCAGATAATAGCCCATCTGTCTCTCCAGGTGGAAACGAGCCTCTATGCAGGTGAACTTCCCTAAAATACAAATGGAATGCAGATTTTATTGTCAACTCCTGTTTCATTTGGTTCTCTAGTGTTTTGTCATTGCAGGTTCAAGGCAGGCTTTAAATAGGGCTGGGAAGCGAGAACTGGTTCTTATTCGGAAATGACTCTCAAATGCCAGAATCAAATGATGTTCGATTCTATTAACAGCTATTCTATTAGCAAATCAGAGGGCAAGACTAGTATAGTCCAATTACAGAATGAATGACTCTTATGAGTCGGTTTATTTTAGAGAATTGAATGCATACCTCACAACAAGTGCAGGCTGATTCCTAAACAAATGACTCTTGTGAATCACTTATTTTGTGAATCAAATATATATACTCTTTACAGACCTGGCCCAGTGTAGTTATTGACTGTTTTCCCCACATGACAACAAGTAGTTAAAGATGCATGTTATGTGCTTGTCAATAGTACTTTGTAAAAATAAATTACAAATTGTTTTTTACATTTCGGATTAGTATTGCTTGTTTAGCATTTATGTCACCTCAATCAAACAATCTATATCTGAAAAAGTCATTAAAAAGGTATGTAAACACATTTTGGAAGAACTGTTTCAAATATTTATTACTAAAATTATCTAATCATTTGGCAATAGAATTGTATTTCTTCCTTTAAAAAAAAAAAAAAAAAAAAAAAAAAAAAAGGAATTATTAAGGATCAGGAACTGCTAACCAGAAATTGGAAACATAAAAATAAATAAAGTAAATATGACATTTTGGTTTGTTTAGTATTGCTTATTTAGTATTCATGCCACCTCAAAAATAAACCAATAAATAAATCTGCAAAAATCAGAAAAAAAGTCTATGTAAACAAATGTATATATTATTACAATTATCTAATCATGCAGCAATAGAACTGAAATTTACAAATGCAAAATATGATTACAATTGCAATGCAATTCCAATTTACAAAATTCAGAAGAAACCACTAAGGAACAGCTAACCAAGAATCGGAAATCTAAAAATGGATCTATTACAGATCCAGAGCTGCTATAAGGAACAGGAACTGTAACCAGAATTGTCAAATCCCTTTCTTAGTTTCGAAGGACCATGATGCTTCCATGTTCCCACACTATAACTAGACAGCTGAGCTGAAAATGTCAAGGCCAAGGTTCATTTAACTTCCAGCATTTACTCAGCTGAACTGGGATTGTCGAGCTTTCACAGTTGTTATTGAGCTGATGCAGCATAAACCTCTAGATTACACCCTTACCCTTGGGAATATTTTGTATTGACTACATTGTTGCATTTATGAATATAAATAAACACAAAGAAAAATGCTAGTATAAAAAGCAAACAGAGGTATTGACTCAAATGGAAGCTCATACACAGAGCGCAAACACTTTATTTGGACCGCGATCTTTGTTGATCGTAAACAGCCAAGTGAGAAACAGGAGATGCAACTGACCAGCTCTAAAATTAAAAGCACATCAGTATCTATTTCTCTCAAGGGACTTGGAGGATGCAATCTGATGAGGAAGACAAACTGAGAGGAGGCTGGACTGCAGAGTTTAGGCCTGCTCTGCAAATCAAAATAGATTGCCACTAATAAATCTGAGAAAAACGACACTTTAATTTCCGGTTAATGCTTGACTGGGGAGCAGCAGAGCGCATGTACTCAGCACAGGCCGACTGTCCAGTGCTCGCGCTGGAGCAACAAGACAGAGATGGAGACAGTGAGGGATGAGCAGAGCATCAGGGCATCTTCAGGGTCTTCCATGGACTTTGATGAGCACACACACCAAGGTGATGGGTGAAGTGCAAAGCAAGCAAACCAAAGAAATATGACCCGTTTCTGCACATGAGATGCTCCTCAGACAGGAGTGAGTGTGTGACAGAGAGAATTGTGCAAATATTGAGCCTTTAAAATAAATGAATTCTGACTGGTATTAGTTTGTTCTGCAAACTAAAAAAAAACAACGAGAAGACATTTGTGTAAACGTTTTGTAAATAAATAGTTTTTCAATTATTAGCAAAAATAATTTACTTTTTCATTTTTAAACTAATTTTATGGTAATACTTTACAATAAGGTCCTATTAATTAAAATTACTAAATGCATTAACTAACATAACAAACAATGAGCAATACATTTGTTACCGTATTTATTCATCTTTGTTAATGTTATTTAATAAAAATACAACTGTTCATTGTTGGTTCATGTTAGCTCAGGTCCATTAAATAATATAAACGGATACAATGTTTGATTTTAATAATGTATTAGTAATGATAAAATTAACATTAGCTAAGATTAATAAATGCTTTAGAAGTATTTTTCATTGATAATTCATGTTAACTAATATAGTTATTAACAAATGGAACCTCATTGTAAAGTGTTACCCTTTTTTATTAGGAAGAGTCTATTCAAATGATTTCAAATGATTTATGTTTTGTAAATAATTACAAATAAGTCTATCAAAGGATAAACCATATTTTACATTTCTACCATACATATTTGTAAAGAAAAAAAAAACCCAAAAAGGATGAAAAATAAACATGCCAACCAAAAATACGGATATGAAATCTATATTAATCTATATTTTCCTCCATTATGAAATATCTTTCATGACTTATTTAATATCTCAGGTCGTCTGTAATTGCTTGCTATACACAGCGTAATTATGCACTTGTTTTGTTCTTGAGTAAATTCAATTCAAAGAGGTCATTTGTATTTAAATATTTAAATTTAAATTGAATTCTGCTTGTGTTTTATGATTAAGCATCAATGCTATGAATATTTGGAATAGTACTGTTTTTTTCATTTATACAGTAAATTGGTAAAATTCAAATCTCCTTTTTACTAAATGCAACGTTAATCTAATAATGCTTAATGTAATTGTAACACAATACAGCAACCTTTTTAACCCTTTTAGAGTTCTGTTGCTTCTTAAACCCGTTTATTATGATTTCAGATGAATGTGACCTGCTTTAAAAAAATAGCCTAATGTTAAAGCTAAATTAAAGAAAGTAAACTTTATCGAACAAAACAAAAACACAAACTCTCATTATCCCAATGATAATAATTCAAGAAAAGGGACAGGCAATCTGCTCTGACCGTCCCTGCTGTTTTGGCTTGCTTCTATTTTCGATCTGAACTAGTCTGGCCTTCAGCAATTTTCCGGTTTATCTGGAGTGTAACAAATCCTGACTGTCAACGCTGGCTGAACAGATGGTATTTAACCCAATCGAAAGTTCATGAAGAAGATTCAAAGCAGAGCTGTGGTCCACAACCTTTCATTCAACCTGTTTGGGTACCAAGTGCTTCGTAACAATACATCCAACAACAGTGATTAGCATTTGTGTCCGGCCACATTTAGCGGAGTGTCAGCACTGAACAAACACAACAGCTTCACATGCAGATGAACGACACTCACCGGTGTTGTAGTGCTTGGTGCAGTAGCGCAGATCCTTCTCTTCCTTCAATATAAACTGAGGTAAAGTCAGTCCGTCTGCTACCTGCACGGCTCCCTTCTCGTCCCACTCGAATATAAGATCGTTCATCGTGTAGCCAACTAGAGGAGGAACAATGAAACAATAGATAAGTGTTGTCCATTTGTGCAGGTCTGAAAATGGATTCTGCATCTATTTAAGTGGATCCCCAAACTTTGAAAGAAATGATCTAAACACACACAGAGCTGGGTAGATTACTTACAAATTGTAGTCCATTACTGATTACAGATTACATGATGGGTTAGTAACATAATCTGGGTTACCCATTTTAGGTAATGCGTTCCGACTACTTTTTAGATTACTCATCTAACCTGTTATAAATGTACCACTAAACCTACCGTATTGATATATATATATAAAAAACAAAAAGTGAAAGACAATATATTCTATTTTTTTTTTTTTTTTTTGGTATAAACATCATAAAATGCATTAAACATTAGTGAGTTGATAAAAAGCTAATAATTAAAAAAACAAAAATGTACAATAAAAATCATTTCAACATCTGAACACTAAAAATATTAATATTTTATTTGTTTACCTGCACGTCAATGTGACCATTAACCGACATCAGAGAACTGTAAACATGCAAATGTGTTGTTAAATTATTGAAATATTAACTTGCTCAGGGATATTTCAAGTAAATATTTTATTTTTTAAGGGGTTTGGCTGACAAAAACATTTGGGAATCCCTGCATTATATGAACAAACATTAATACACATGAAAATATTACATGCCCAAAATCTTCCAAGTTCTATACATAACCAGTGTTTAGTAACTTGCACAATTATTTGTTTCATACATGCCTTAAATGCTTAAGAGGTGCTTTCCCCCCCTCAAATTCAGAAGCATGGTTCGCAAATTTATTTACAGTACATAACATTTGTGAATATAGTCAAAACTAAATGAGATGACGGTAGTAATTTTAGAAAGGAAAATTTAAAAGAGAAAAAACAAGAATTAGGTAGAAGCTATAAATTAGGAATCATTTATGACCATTGTGTGAATTTGTAATCATGTAATCCATAAAAAAGTAACTGCAATTTGATTATGAGCATTTTAAAATGTAATATACTATAATTACAAGTAGTTAATTTTTGGAATCTGATTACCTAAATACTCTTTTACTACCCAGCACTGATGAAAAATCAATATATAACAGCAAAATATGGAAATAGATCGCACGGACCATAATCATGCCTGCTTGACATGCAGAAAACTGATTTAATGGGAGAAATGTGTGCAAATATTACATAACCCCATCCTTCACCCACTCCAAAGCTCTCTTCCCCTCAATAAAAAACCCTGCCACATCCGTCATGTCACTCCTGGTAATCATAATTTTCAAAAAGCTTCAATCAAACAAAGTTTTCCCCTGCAGAAACACGCTATAATTTGGCAAATTTGAGAATCAATAGTAAATAACAGAGAACTGTAATGGCAGGACGGGCCGGCGCTGGCTTGTGCTCGAAGCATCTCTCTGCTGACTGCTGAATCTACTTGAAGGCGGCCTTAAATCACTACGCTCTTCATCTGCTGGTGCCAGCCAGTACAACATCCATCTCTGCACCACTGAATAAATCCTCTCCATCTGGCTGAAAGGATCAGGGCATACTTACAGCTCTCCAGCTGCATTATACAGGTCTGCACATCCATAGGGAAATTCTTCAGGTCCATGGGGCAGGCCAGAATCAGTGTTATTCTGAGAACAACAACAGCCGCCATCAGCAACAAACTCCACAACAGATCAAATTAGTCAGCTCTTACTTTCCTCCGTTTTCACTGGTCAAACCGTTCAAATTTAAAGGAAAACTAAATTAACAAAATTTTTTTTTTTTTGTATTATTACATAACATTATGGTATTTACTAAGCTTTTGAATTAGCCTTCATTTTTTTGTTTTAATTTTGGTAATTGCATTTATAAGTTGTATTAATATTGTTAATAATTAGTTTTAGTGATTTTAATACTTTCCTCACTTTTTTTTTTTTTAAGTTGTCAGCCACCAACAGCATTTTTGATCATTTTCACAAAATGTTAACGGTCCCCAGAATATTTGTTGTACTGTATTAACATTAAATAATCACATAATCAGAACCTGAGATTATTACTGTCATGTGTTGTTGTTGTTCCTGCCATGATGTTACAGAAATATAAATAATTTCTAAAACAGAATCAGCGGTCGCTCGTCACATATTGCCGTCGCGGCTAGTTAGGACAAAAACTCAGATTAACAAGGAAAGATACCTTTTACCGCTACATCTGGTTAGGATGCAGTGTTATATTATTCCGATTTTATTAGATTTCAACTTTACTTCTACTTTAATGGTTTTAGTTTTGATTAACAATATCAACACTGCACCTATAATTACAATTCAGTCATCATTTGTTTTTCCACTGATAATTTCCACCTCCACTGCAGCTGTCAAATCAAATATGGCGCAAGCCGTTTTGGTTTTATGAGACACTGGAGAACCAATAATGTTTGATGTTATTGATGTCCAACCTGGAACATAGATGCCAAATTTGATTTGAGAGCTGCAGAGGAGGAGAGGATTATTAGTGAATAACTTGAACATCATTCTGTTCTTCACTTCAGATGGCTAAAAATATAGTGCTAAAGTTAAACAGACCATTTCTGTGGTGCCTTTCGTCAGCTTGTGGTCACTGTGAATTATTATCATGGAAATAACGGCATACAGGACTGGACCAACATGAAGAAATGCAAATAATCAGAGATTTAGGTGGCTATACCTTTAAGAAATGCAACCAAACTGTATTAAATCTGTTTATTAACTCTGTCTCATACGATTCGAAAGCTAGATAAAGCATCAGCCCAGCGCTGAACTCTGATTTGAAACTCACTCAAGGCTGTAATCACGTCACTATCACAGGATAGTGGTTATTTACCTGCAATGTTCAATTTAACTGTGCGCTGTGGCTGGTGCAATTTAGAGGGAGTTCACAGCCAAGACCAAACTGATCTGAAAGGTTCATTTGATAGTGTCAAGTTAAGAGATGAGGCTTCCCAATCCACACGGCTATTCACTACATCCCCAGTCCTCTTTAATGATAAGACATAAAGTGAATTTAGAAATTGGAAACATGCTCAGAAGGACACTCATTTCATTGAAAATACTTTTAAAATATATGCTACTGCACAATTAAGCAAACATGCTGTGCAGTTTAAACAGTTTAGGATTGCAACAAGATTCAGAACCGTTCAAAAGTTTGGGGTTAGCAAGAAGTCTCTTATGCTTACGCTGACAATTTTCAAGCGACAGCTGAAAAGCTAAACTCACCTCTTTAAACACTATTTGACTTCATCCTAAATTACAAAAAAAATTTATTTATTCCTTCCCTTCCTCTGTCTGTTTGCCTCTTTAAGATGAATCGCTTTATGTATTCCCTCATTTTAAGTCGCTTTGGATAAAAGCGTCTGCAAAATGACTAAATGTAAATGCTCACCAAGACTGCATTTATTTGGTCAAATATACAGTAAAAACAGTAATATTGTGAAATATTTTACAATTTAAAATAACTGCTTTTATTTGAATATATTGTAAAATGTAGTTTATTTTTGTGGTGCAAAACTGAATTTTCAGCATCATTACTCCAGTATTCAGTGTCACATGATCCTTCAGAAATCATTCTAATATGCTGATTTGCTGCTCAAGAAACATTTCTGATTATGTAACCTGCGGATGAATTAAATGAATGAATTCATTTAATGCACCCTTGCTGAATAAAGGTAACAATTTCTTTAAAAATGGTAGCATATAATGTAATGTACTTACATGATAGCAGTCTTTTACATTAACATTTATGTGTTTTATAATTTTATACTACAATATTGGCTTTTGAATGTTACATTTACATTTTTGCTAATTAATAATGATTTTATTTTTTATTTTATTTCATAATTATTATTTAATTTTTGGCAGAAAATTCTATAATGTGTGTTTAATGGCAGGCTCCACTGTGAAAACTTACACCATATAGTGTGACAACATGACCCTCTACTAAGCCATGTTATCCAAAAGGCCAACGTGTGTTTAAGGAACTGTATGTCATTTTTTCAAAGGGCAAACAGAAATAAACCCACCCTGAGAAATACAGACAGCAGTAAACACTGCTGTGACAACTAGCCCCGGTCTCCCTTACAAGTGTGCGAACACACCGTATAATGTATTATTGACAGAATTAGATTATATATTGTCCTCTCACCTTATACTGTACAAAACATTCCCGTTTTTGGAGATCCTCAAAAGCTTGTTGTCAGTAGTAACCTCGTGGAAATTGGCTCCCTTTTCATTGGCAAAGAACAGATCGGGTTTCCAAATGGAGTCCAACATGGAGGGATCAAGGTCAAGGGAGTCATCGGGATATTCGCTGTAGGCCAGCCGAGGGTCATTCCACTGCTGTCTCAGGAAAATGTTCACTCTGTAATCCTGTTGGGCGCACAAAGACAGCGATGTCAACAGATCAGAGGTGAGGAAGCGAGACCAGCACATTTTATCACCTTTTTTTTGCTAGTATGTCTAATCTTAGTCCAGGTAAATTTGGTGTCGTCTCAGTATATATTTTGCCTGAGATAATTGTTATCCGTGCAGGCAGACTGGTGAGATGGCCAGTGTGTAAAAGCAGACACCGTAAAGCAGTGGCATTTGGCCCCAACACACTGCCATAATTGTCAATTCTTCTCCAAAACAGGCATGCGGTTATATCATTTCAGGGAGACCATTAAACTGTCTGGGCACTAATGTACCTTGGGATGATCGGCATGGCACAGAATATAGTGGATGACCTTTGCAATGGCAATCAGCTTCAACATGCAAGGACATTTCAGGGCAATTATCCTAATGTAAGGTGACCGGTTCATCCCAAGAATTGCGAAATATTTTGATGGAGGAGAATCATCTGTCTCAGGTTATTAGATTTGCCTCTCGGAGAGCGCAGCCGCCATAGCATGGGAAAAGAACAAGTCCCATCGATTTTACTTTGTCAATATTTCTCCTTTATGATAAACAGCCCACGGACGCAAAATGAACCCTGCAAAAACAACAGAGCGATACTTCATTACCGGTAGCATTATCTCAGGTGTTATGTAAACACATCTGTTTTCCTCTGCAAAGGCAAATTACACACATTTAACACCACGAGTATACGTATACAGCAAAATTAGTAAAACCTTTTGCTCTTGTCTACTGTGATTACCCAACATCCGTTACTACAACCGAACAGGACGCCTGCAGTCAAACGCTCCCCTTCAAACATACAGCTAGTTTCCGACAGAATGATTTTGCAAACAAGCGAGGAGTGGGCGCACATTCATCAGTTTTTTTTTTTTTTCAGATTTGATTTCTCTAGGCTAAGGAGAGTGATTTATGGCAACAACCCACTCATAATGCGATTCAAGCCCAAGGCCAGATCCTATCCTGACGGTGACATATTAGAGAAAGTTTGCATGACTCTCGCACGCCCAACTCTGCTAACAAATGACGGACGTTGAAATTTACACGTTCGTGCCTCCTCAAGAAAATGAAAGAGCCGGCGAGCTAATTAAATAGCCATTCGCCTCTCCCGTGGGCCCCGTGCCTTACAAAAAAGGTAAACAATTAGGACAGTGAAAGGCCGGAGGGAACGGCGGTCTCAGTAGTGGCCGGAGTCGGTCAGATCATTACTGGATGAAACATTGTTCTCGGCTGCCCTATAAGCACTAAAGATTTATCGATACGGCTGGCGTTACCTGCTCCTGCCCCGCCACCTCGCCGCCGCTTGCTCAGTGTGAACACGAGCATGAGCAACTCGGATCAATTCCGCTGGTTATGGAGGAAAGAAAGAGTGGAAAGCACTGCATTTGTTCTGCTTGAGGGGCTTCTGCAAGCCGCTGAAGTTTTGGAGCTGCTCAGCTGGTGCCAAACAGGAAATCTTGGCATTACTTATTTTTGTGCTCATAAAGGCTCGAGAAAAAGTATGACCTTCACCAAATCAATGTTTGGGGAAGAAAAAAAAAAACCCATCTAGAAATGCATGGACATTTAAAAATAGCACTTTAAAAATAACATGGCCCAAGAGGTACGGGCATATAATCAATATATAACCAATGGGTTCACATTTTCAATTCACCATCCTTCCCCAAGAATGATATTTTTATTAGCCTCCACACCATCAGATGATAATGGTCTATTTAATATAAGCTTGTGCTGCAGTTATGTCGTCTGCTGCTTTAAATGCTCGAGCTCTTTCAATCAAACAATCCAATCAGAATGGTTCATCAGTTTTAAAAAAAACATTTTGAAAGTGATTCCAACAATATCGTTCCTCTGCGTCGTTATCATTCTAGTCACCCTAGTAAAAAAAAATAAAAAATGCTATAATTTATATAAAATACATTTAATTCATACTAAGCATACTTCAAATCCATTGATGCATTCATTGACATATCACTTAAGACTTACTGATATGAAATTATAAATGACATTTTATTGATAGTATTTCATTGCACAATGCACATTTCTTAATATTATGCCTAAATTGTGTTTTAATGTCACTATTGATGAGGATTGTATGATCTTTGAATAACACCGGTCTTTAAAATAAAGATATTTAAAGTGTTCCTGAAGTATACTTGCAATAGTTCCACTTTAGCACAATCAAATATACTTGAGTATGTCTTTAGTTGGACCTCAGCACTACTTTTGCACAATTTAAGTGCATTAAGCACAAAATTAGTAATTAGTTGACTTTAAGTATACCAGTTTAGTATAGCAAAAGTACAATTGCAGAGGATTTTTATTAAGCACGTAAATATGTAAATGTATTTGTAGTATACTTAGCATGAAATGTATGTCAAATGTATTTTAGCATATTTATTTATAAGTCACTGATTATTCAATTATAATCTGGATTCAAAATATTAAAACCTTGAAATAAACAGAACAGATGAAAAAATTTTATTAAAAAAAATAAAGAAGCATATTTACATTTATGTTAATTTTTCAGTTCAACTTCTCAATCACAATAACTTTTGTATTGACCAAAAGATGCATTACAATCAGAAAAATGCACAATAGAAGAATATTTCTCATAAATGTGGAGCCCATTTATCTTTTTTTTTTTTTTTCACAAAGAAAGTATAGGGTTACATATCATGTGCATCACTTTGATCCATATACTCACCATTGTTGTTTCAGCAATGGATCCAAAACTGTTAATAAAAATGTTGCATGTTACGTTCACAGGTGGACCTGTGGAAAAAGAAAAAAAGAAAAACAACAAAAAACAACAACAAATAAGTTAACGGATACTGATAAAATTAAGCAAGTTATCCTCTAAATTTTAATCTAACCAAAACATATTCCTTTTTAAGAAACAATCAATGCTAACCAAAACTTACCTGCTTACTGCTAAATAAGCACATTATCATTGTCAAAGCATGTAAATCAAATTTTTAAGATATGTATCATCTTACAAAACAAAGATGGAGTAAAATTATTAATACAGGATGTTGATGCGAGTCTTCTGTAAAGACAATGACTGTTATGAGGACAGAACAAACCCTCAAATGCAAGCCATTGTTCCTCCCATTTCTGTTTTAGAAATATTATATGTAAATCTCTTATGCTTGTGCACAAATGAAAACCTGCAGTCGTAGAGATGCTGAACAGAAACCATACTTCTGCTGTTAAAAGAACCAAGCGATCCATCACATATGTCTCTGTAAACACAGAAAGGGGGATATTCTGAGTGACACGACGCTCATGGCCTCGTAAAGACCCTGTCAGGCTTCTCCAGACTTCTGATTTAGTTAGATACAGAGCTGCAGAACAGCACGGAGAAACTCTGAACCCCATTTCTCTGCTTGCTGACGAGCCACACACAGCATCCCAAGGTGCTGAATGAGTAGATTACTGCAAAGAACATATTGCAATCTGCAAAGTCTGGCAAAATTTATTAGTCATTCTATAAAGGCTGCAATTTCCTCCTGAAGTGTAATCCACAAGAAAACTATTACCTGAAAATAAACCACCTTACATGTACGATTTGACAAAGTTTTAATTCAGAAATAGTCCTTAGTCAGGGTAGTGGCATATTTACTTTTTGACAAGAATGAAAATGGGGCTGTGATGGGTAGAAGTACAGTGCGTTCAATGGATTGTATGTTTGTTTATAGATTGTTGTTGATGAAACGTCCTTCTGAAAAAAAAAAAAAAAAAACTAAACAGTTTAAAAGTTTAGAAAATTGTGAGTTATTGATGATCTAAGACTGTAAAACAAAATTGTGAAGACTGTAATCCAACCCTTCACAGCATCATTTTCATCCGAGTTAAATTCAATATGGCGCATAACCTGACTAAGAGTTATATCTCCTTACAAAGATTAGCCATGGTTTTATTATAGTCAAAGTGTAGTAACCATGTTTTGGTTTTGTTTGTTTTTTTTGGCAGATTGAGTTCCATTTGTATGGCCACAGTTTTACTTCGGATTCCATGGTTAATTTATGGTTAGCCTTAGTTTAACTACAATAACCATGTTTGTAGTAAAACCATGGTTAATTTTCATTAGGGCTTAATGCATAAAACAGCTCAGTTTCAAAACTTACTAACTACAAAGGCAGCTACCTTCTAAGGGAGCATCTTATCCATAAACCAATTTGTATTACGGTCTTCAGACCGAGGGATATGATTGGACAAACATTTTCTGGCCCTACACCTTCCACAGACGATAAATACATAATCAATACATTTAGACCACTTAACTTAGTGATTACTATTGGTATGTGAAGAGACTTTCAACCAGCATCACAAAAATGTTTTTGAACCACATCACCTACACTGTTTTTATATGAGAATTCAGCTGCCTGTACTCCTTAAAATAAAGATTTTAAAAGGCTTGTGTGTGTTTTTTTTTTAAACACCACTTTTGGGTTCCCCAAAGAACCTTTAAGTAACCAGTTCTTAAAGGAGCCTTTTTCAATGGATGTTAAAGGTTCTTCACGGAATCACCTTTATTTTTAAGACGGCACCAACTGAACCATCCTAACTAGTTTTGGAACTCGTTTAAATTCTAGCACATTATTAGGAAGTTCCTGTTTGAGCCTCGATACAGTGTCAAGGCCCATAGTTTCTTGCTCTTGGCTTATATCCTCCACTGGGTATTACACTGGCTGTAATCATTTGTCTGTTCTTGGCTTTCCTTGCCGTATGTGACGCAGCGCAGAGGAAATCTAATGTCCTCACCCCCACTGCAGTTCATTTGTGAGCCCAGCCTCCAATAAGGAGAGAAGAGAGAGAAAGACAGAGCTCATTAACTGTCAGGAAAGGGTGAGTCATCGCCAAGAATGATTTGCTTCGCCATGTTTTTGCCAAACAATCTGCGCCCTGCTCTCCGAAGAGCCGCTCACTGCAGAGGGAAGCAACCGCCAGCGAAGGAACGTTCGGGTTATTTATACATTTTTTACTCAGCTGTCTTTCCCAGTGAATCAGACCTTAATTTCTGAGCCGTGCCTCCACCCTCATCTCGTAGAGGTGACGGTAGTTTAGAAGCCTCACACGTTTCACTGCGCTTCTCTTTATTACACAGACACAAACAGGACATGCGAGTCGCAAAGATCAGCCTCGTCTTTCCCAGAGAGAAAGTGAGGGACGAGCATTTTTCAGTACTGTATTGACATTGAACAATTAAGTATTTACAAAGAAAAGAGAGACATTCAGAGAGTCATTACTGTGATGAATTTCATGCATAAACAGAACAATCATTAATCAAAAGTCCCTTGGGTAAGGATAACCTCTTTAGAACACCCATAAATTACACCAAACACAAAAAAAAAAAACAGTGAGCCGAGAGACCAATTACTACTTCATAAACCAACAACCACAACTCATTTTTACAGTTACCGGTTTATAGTCATTCATTAACAAGGTCCACGTCTGAACTGATCAATAGCACAGTCCATCTCTTTACCTAGCAGAGACCGGAGAACGATACGGCCTCAAAAGCCATTAGTCTGTTTTACGCCGGTCAGCTGGTGGGAAAATGGCGTACGGGATGTTGTACCCAGAGGACACTCTCGATGCGGGAGCAAAACAGATTTATTACAAACAACGGGCACTTAAGATGCCTCCCAGGCAAGTGGACCACCACAAATGAAAGTGTCTGATATAAATAAAGAAAGCTTAATGATATTGCTCATGTTAAAAATCGAGCTGCTCTCAGCAGAAATACAATGGCACCGAGGCATTAAATATTTATATGGTTTCGGCAGTACCTATAAGGTCTTAGCAAGGCAGCTCGCGATTGGAGTGAGATCTACTGGTAACAAAGGGACAGCAAAGTGCCCTACCGGCTTTTCCATGTTAGCACACCATTTTCATCACACCTCACTGAATCAACGCCGGGGCAAATGTCAAGGGCTTCCTCTTACTCCTCATGCGCTGACATATGGGCTGATGCTGAGTAAATCTATTGGCATGGGGCAATTTTCAATTTGCGCTGCTCTAGTTACACTGACGTGGTAAAAAAAAAAAAAAGGTGTTAAGCTTCAGTGAAGCAGCTGAGCTTCTTTAGAAAGAGTGAAACGTGGGGGAAACAAATACATCATGTAGCTACATAATCCAAAATCCATTTCTGTTGAGATTGTGTTGTTTGACGTGATCAGCGGTTTATATCTTCAAGTGTAAAGAGATTTACCTACAACAAAAACAACACACAAAAACATTTATAGTATATAGAATATAACAGAGTAAATTTAAAGCACATGGAAGTATATAGCATGACTAAAGTATAGCATATTACAAAAAGAGAATATATTACAACAAAATTGACAGAATTAAGCACAGAATAGTAAAAAAAACAATACTACAAAAAGAATTGTACAAAAGAACAACAGAACAATATACAATAATATACAATAGAATAATATACTGGACTGCTACGAAAAAATTAATAAAATAGTAAAAAAAAAAAAAAAAAACATAAAAATGAATGTAGCAAAGAACAGCAAATAAAGTAGAATACTACAAAAGAATATGGTTATAGAAACAATGCACAAAAACATTATACTATATTACACAGTTTATTTGTTTATTATTAAACAAAAACAACAATCTGGTATAAAATATTACAAAACAGAAAATACTATTTGAGAATACTAAAAAAATAGAATAAAAACGGAATACTACACAAGACTACTATTAAAACTAAAACAACAATATGGTGAGTATGATATTACAAAAACAAAATGCTAATTTAGAATACTACAAAAAACAGAACATAATATAGAACAGTAAAGCAGAATACTATATTAGAATACTACAAAAAAAGAATATAGCATAACAGTAAAAAAACTAACAAAACATTACACTAAAATACTACAAAACAGAAAATAGCACAAAAACATTACAATACTACAAATGCAGCTATAAAACAGAATATAGTTAAGAATTATACAAAAATAGAATGCTACAGTAGAATACTACTAAAACATAATATAGTACAGAATCTTACAGAAAAACAGAACACTATAATACACTACAATTAAAAAGCAGAATTATAGTACAGAATAGTAAAAAAACTAATACTAAAAACAGAATATGGTATAGAATAGTGCACAAAAAACAGAATGCTATAGTAGACTAAAAGAGAATATAGTATAAAACAGAAAAACAAAAAAGAAAATACTATTTTAGAATTCTACAATAACAAAACAAAAACAATTTAATATAGGTAAGTAAAAAAAAATCAGAATACTCTACTAGATTACTATATACAAAATATTCCATGCATTGAAGAAAAAAAAAAAAAACAATTTAGAACAACAGGCCCTGAAATGTGTTAGCAAAGAACTGCGACAAAACATCAAATGAACAAAACAACAATTAATAGCCTGACTAATGAATATAGAGAGCAGCTATATGGATCCCAGCCTGAAACATCATTCTATATTCCATGTGTTTTCTACTTAAAACAACCCATTCCAACAACACCAAATCCAGATTGAGCAGGAGTCACAGCCATCCATCACTCCAGGTTCGGTTCAGCTAGAGGCGACCCTAACCATTAAGGGGATTGTATTAAAATTCATAAGAGCCGGACAGCGGCGGCTCAGACGGGAAGAGACACCCGTGCAGTGACAGCTAGTTTCAGAGAGAGTGTCTGAGTTAGCATTGTCACATGCCTATAAGTAATGACACACTGCTAAATTACCAGGATCTCTTCCTGCCCCTGAGGCTAGCATCACTGATAGGGGAAACATGACAGCCTTGGAGGAGGGAGGCTGGAGAGAGACATAAATCAATAGGAGGGCTGAGGCTCCGAGTCCAGAATGGAGAATGAGTCGACTACAGTTTGATTACACTGGATTACCTGGTAGCTGCGGCCGCACAAGTCATGCGATAAAATGGTCAATATCGCAGTAAAATTGATTCACACTGAGGTTAACTGATGGTTTTAACGATATGAGAGACTGTGTCAATTGTTTCATTATACAGAGCAGCTATGCGGATGAAATAATAAGATTAGAGATAAGAAGAAAATTAGATTAATGCGACGAGTCTCTATTAAACTGACCAAAATCTCGGCTGGGCTAGCAATGGCACTGAACTTCTTCACCATCCAATTCAGATTTCATTGCTCATTATACTGAAATGCTGTTGGGGTTATTTACATATTTCAGATATTCAGATATTTAGTAATCATAACTAAATCATCATTTAGTACTCACACTACAGTCCTACCGGTGTTGAGAATAACTAGCTAGAAGTAGCGACAATACTAACTTGAGCACATTTTTCAATATTTAACATTCTATTTTCAAATAGTGTCATTCTTCCATTAACAAGCACTTATTTATACGGTGTAGTTGACAAAAGGCTACATATGTCTGTTTTTATGAACAAACAGAGGTAATAATCAAACGTGCGCTGCTAGAAATATCTTTCGCTTTCAAATAAAATTAGATCTTTTTGAGGAAACCCGTTGCCTTAAAATTATTAAGTAAATAATAATTTTAAAAATATATATTAAAAATGATTATTTACTTACTTTATTTACTATCACTTTTTACAGTGTAGCAAGTCTGTTTGGACTATTTATTTTAATAAACCTGGTTAAAAAAATAAAAAAAAGTTTATTTCAATCATTAATTTTCCAGACATTTTATATCCTCTTTGAAGCAAAAAAAAAAAAAAAAAAAGGGCTAAATACTAGTTTAATACTGAATCCCAAACAGAACCACTGCATCCCAACAAATTAAAAATCATATTCAAAGATGTTTACAACCCGCTACTTCAAGCAGCAACCTTTACATGGTCATGCCTAATTATGTTTAAAGGTACACACAGAAGAACATGACTAATAACTAACATTATGAACATGGCTCTTAATGCACTGTTAATACATGCATTAAACACACTGCAGACATATTTTACAGCACATCAGTACCTAGAAGTAATCTCAGCTGCGATGAACGATGATTAAACATTGTGTGATAAATGCAACATAATACTGTAATAATATGATTTGTGGATACTCCTAGTATGATCATTTATTTGAGAACACAGGAGCCGTGACAAACATCCAGAAGACTTCACATTAGTCTACATAAAGGGAGGGAGCTGTGTATATGCCTTTAATCAAGCTAAACAACAGGGCTGTAATAAGAATCCGGCAGCAGCGTGCGGCCCACAGGACTAAAACTGCATCTCTGCAGCATCAATACTCACAAAAACAACATTACATGCAGTAATGGGAACAACTGTGAATCAAATATGATATTATTTAAATGCAATATCTGAAAGCATATCTTGTTATCTAAAGCAACAAACTTTGATAAGATTAGATGCGTCAACAGTTTTTTTGTTCAGTCAGGTGTAGAAATTCATTTGCTCTCCCAATTTAATTATAATTTAAGCCAAGATCAGATGAAAAATCAATGGTGCACAGATACAAAGCCTGCCTGGCTACACAAAGTGATACACTGGCACTAAATAGTGGCAGTCAACAAGCTCCAAAGCTAAACCAATAACTGGAGGCTACATACGAAATTAAATAAATACTCATTTCCACAGCGAAAGCAAAAAGAAGCTAATTAATAATTAAATGCATGCTATTTTGCAAATGTCCCGCCTGAAGCCCAATTACTCTGATCCTCCCACCGGTAAATAAAGGTCAAGCAATGATATCCAATTATACCACAAAGTAAACTAAAACCACTATGTCCATATATAAATGTTTGGCGTTATCAGTTAGCATGCCATTTATAAAAAGACCAGATGCATGACTGATGTCATTTGCATTAGTTGGGTTACTCTCAATTATTAACAAAACACACAGACATCTTTAACTCATTATATCATTTAGCCGTTTCTCAGATGAGAAATCGCCCGGATTGCATGAATCAATAAGCTTGTATAATCCTGGATAAATAAAAAGAAAGTACCTTTCTTGTGAGTACCATCCGATTTGGAGCCTTGTGGGTCTAATGAAAAAAAGATCAGGATTAATAACATGATATTCTAACAGCAAGATGTTTAGCTTTTTGTTTTTTTTCTTTGCGGAACCAACAACAGAAAAAAAAAACATAAGCAGCATGGCTCACTTATTCTACTTTACAATTGCCAACACTTTGAGCGTGGAAGTGTGTGGCAGGGAATATTGGGTGCTAAGGGCATACTAAGGGCAAGAGCAGGTAAGGAGGGATGCACTTATTCGTCCAAAACGTCAGAGCGGGCAGGACAAGAGGCAAAGCACTGAAATGAAAGAAAGGATGGGGGTTGCAATGCATATCTGGTCACGGGAGGCAAAATGCACTAATAGATGCAATACACTAGAGAGAGGGAAAATGCAAAGACTACATGTCAAACTGGCTTCACTTTGAGTTTGCACAAACTGTAAAAACTTTTCTTTTTTTGTTTTGGAATTTTGTAGATCGAATTGATTTGCCTGGCATTGGGTTGCAGGATTGTGCAATACAAAAGGAATGGGAACTTACTTTGGGAAGCACAAAACAGCTCCCGCTTTTACAAAGAGAACCAATTTGGGGCATTTTCCCTAAATGTTGAACCTAGAAAACATACGGCAGGTCACAGTGCACTATATTCCAGTCAGTTTTCTCTTGTGATGTTCATCAGAACCATACAGAAGCTACAACAACAGTGCATCTCTTGTGCAGTTCTGTATGGTAATCACAAGGATAAAGATGCTCCTTATAAAGCACTACCATGCACATGTGTGACCACAGATATCGTGTACAGTAATGCGCCACAGCGAATGCATTTCAGTCTATTCCGATGAGGCAACAGCACTGCGGGTGGTCGTCATTTGTGCGTTACCCTAAACAGAAATCACTCATCCAATGGATCCTAATTAGCATACACACATGAAAGTAGACGAGTGACTTAAGGACTTCAAAATCAGGCTGTTCTTCTTCAGCCCAACTGCATGTTCACCAATAACGCAGACGCCGGCATAATCCAGGACTTCCCAAGAGACTTATCCTTTGTGAAAAGAGCTACGTTAACCATTCAATTCCCAGTCCCCATGACCCGGCATTGATTATCCCATCTAAAGCTCTTAGATAAATGACATTAGCGGCAAATATTTTAGAGGAGCACACTTCTGTCGGTGCATTTCCATCACCAATCATACAGAGCTAATATTGAAAGAGGTCAGAGAAGAAAAAGGCATATTAAATGGTTTAAAAAAAAAACACAATTTATACTTTATTGAATTCCAATCTGGAAATTAAACAAACTGATTAAGTGCACTGATAACTAAATGTTAACAATTTTCTAAAGCCAATCCTGTAAATATTGCATATAAACAAAACTGGGTAACACTTTATTTCGATAGTCCACTTTAGACATTCTACTAACAGTAAGTAACTTTGCAACTACATGTCAACTAGCAGTCATTAGAGTATTAGTAGACTGTCTGCTTAATATCTTCTAACACTTTATTTTGATGGGTCCACAACATACAACATATACTGAGTATTAGAAACTTTGCAAGTATATGTTCTACAGTTCTAACCCTAAACCAACCCTACTGAGAGTTAGTAGACATGTAGTTGCAAATTAATGAGAATTAGTTGACATGTAGTTACTTATAGTTAGCAGAATGTCTAAAGTGGACTATCGAAATAAAGTGTAACCCAAAACTGTTATTTGAGTATGTTTTATACAAAAGTACTATTTCGGGCTTTAAAACTCCACATTTGATTCACTGTGCAACTTGCTGTTTCTTTGTAATTATTTGTAAGATTTATAAGCAATTTCTGAGTGAAAATTGTTTCAAAGTAAATGCTTTTTTTCCCAGTGTGCAGACAGTGATAAATCGCTCTGGTGCTGCACCCTCAAGTTCAAATGCGAATAACAGAAGTTTTAAAATTAAATTTCCATGGATGATCGTCTCTGCGGCCCTGTGAGAATTGGAACAATTTGTAGGCGATGAGCTAAAACGTGTATGAAAAATTAAAATCACATCTAACCTTGCTCCGTCTCAGTGTCGTTTGATTGTTCTGTTGTGATGTTTCTCGAGGCTCACATCGACGCACTGCCTTCTCTCTCTACCCATGAGATAAAAACGCAATTATCTAGCGCGATCCTGAGACGCTTCGTTACCCCCATGGTGGAAATACAGTTCATAGCATCTCTGAAAGCTTACAAAATCGTTTATAGCGGCCTCTTAAAGCAGATTGTGGCAGGAACATACGTTCTGCTGCTCTCTGAAGACGGCAGATAAGTTATCCAGACATGGCATAAGAAACACTTTTGATCAGGATTTCAGTCATCTGTCATCATTTAAACCGAGTGAAAAGCACCAGTAGGTTCACCATTGCCGTTTGTATGTGAACGCTGCACCCCGACTCATTAGAGAATTCCCATTAATCCTATTAAAGTCCCATTAAGCATGTGCTGATAGCACCAAATTAACATCAAGCTCCACCAGCTAATAAAGCTTCACTTCTGCACTTCACATGAATGAGGAGGAGATGCAAAGAGGTAACAGAGACATACAGGACATCCAAAAAGAAAAGAAAAAAGCAATCAGTAAATATACCGCAGCAGATTGTATATTTACAAATGTACACTTGTCTCATCGAACCCATTCAGAAGCAAAATGACACAGTAATCAGAAAGCATTACACTGATCATGACTAATGCGTGGTGGCAGCTCATTGGAAACGGGGCGGGAGGGAGACGGTCGATCTATGGGAAACTGCAAGCAGCCGATGATTGTGCGATTTGGGCGGAATCTGTAGTACCTCGTGGCTGTCGGCCTCGCTGTGACTGATGAGAAGGGACAAGGTTAACGTGGGTACGGGAGGCGCAGCTGCGCTCCAAACCATTCATCACTGGCGGCCGCAGATTACAGCTCATGCTAGCGGCCTGTCTGCGGACGAACAGTCCCGCTCCTCTCAGGTTCACACGTCCTCAATTTGTTTAACGCAGCACTTTGATCTGTCAACGTGCGCTACCAAATGGTCTGTTCGAACGAAGATGATTTTAAAAACTTCTGTTTAAAGCTAAAATGTGTAATATCTGTGGTACCAAACGGAATTTGAAGAAATAAACAGGTTTCTCTCCAGTTCGCTATTATTCAAACAGACAGATAGTTCAAACCACCAATTCACAGCCCTAGGTTGAGCTGGTCAGGATGCATATGATATATATATATATGCACACAATATGGATATTTTAGGGGGGAATGCAAATGAAACTGGTATAGGAGAAAGTATGGTAATACTCAGCAAGGTTAAATTGATTAATGTTAGTTGATGCATCAGGTATCATAAAACAGCAATTGCAAACTTTTTAAAAAACATAATTTTTGAAATATACACTACCATTTAAAAGTATGGGTTCAGTAAGATTTATTATTATGTACATTTTATTTATTTGCTTTTTAATACTCATAATAAAATTAATACTTATATTTATCAAGGGCATATTAAATGTAGAAAAAGTGACAGTAAATACATGTTACAAAATAAATATTTCCATCCAGTATTAAGAAGCACAACTGTTTTCAACACTGATAATCAGAAATGTTTCTTGAGCTGCAAATATGCATATTAAAATGATTTCTGAAGGATCATGTGACACTGAAAACTAGAGTAATGATGCTGAAAATTCAGCTTTGCGTCACAGGAATAAATTACATTTTACAATATATATATTTATTTTTTAAATTATAATATTTCAGTTTTTAATTTACTTTTGGTGAACATAAGATAATTCTTTCAAAAACATAAAAAAACTTTTACATGTTGCGTATGTGTAAATACACTGTACTAACAATCATTGTTAATTCATATGTATTCACAATAATGTTCATTTATACAACTTCTTAAACACGTGTATATAGAAATCAACATAAACCTAAATTAATAAATCCTGTTTTGTTCATTGTTAGTTTACGATAACTAATGCATTAACTAATATTAATGAATTAAACCTTATTGTAAAGTGTTACCAAATGTAAACATTACACACTTTAGCCTTAAAATACAATCTTGCATAATTAATTGGCTGAAAAGCTACACGTGAATGATCTGAAAATATCTCTCTCCCGGTTCTTGCTGCACGGGGTGCCCCAAATATGCCAGGCTATGAGCTTTCCATTTCAAATGGTCCCAACTAAATCAGTTGGAAGGATTTCCCACAGTGAGCCCCAGTCATGATCAGTGTAATTTCTTCTCATGCCAGCACATTCGTTGCTTCAGGCAATTCTTATCTTTTCACTCCCTTTTTTCACCATACGACCAAATTTGCAGGAGAGGCAGAGTAATCAGAGGAGGTGAACTCCTCACCATGAGCTGGAAAAAATGTCTTCTCACATCACATGCTGTTTATGCAGGAGCGTAGGACCCTTTAAATGTTCTCTCTCTGCTTTTTCCTCCGGAATTTATGGAGAGATGCTGTCAGGCCGCTTGCTGCATGATTTTTAGGGATGCGGTCTATAGCTGAGCAGAGAAAGCTGGCCGAGGACGCGTGAGCTTCCGACTCAGAGTGCAGTTACACGCTTGACCTGACAGCCGTGACGAACCTTTGTATTTCATAATGTCTGGTCTGGTCATGTGACCACAGGGCCCATGTGCCCTCATGAAATGAACTGAATGAATTACATAATGAGTTCACGAAAGAGGGCCAGTGTTTATTCAGATAGCGGCTATTGATTCGTTTAGTTTTTTATATACGTTAATATAAGAATGAATGATTTTGATTTCATCGAAAGCATAAAGGCAATGCAGAGTTTGCGACGTTGAAATATCTGCTACTTCAGGGTAAATTTAAGTGAGAAAACAATCAGCCAACTCTGCAATATGACGCCGTTCACCATAAACAAGGTTGCAGCAAAACTCAGCAAACAGCAAAATTTAAGATGTCAGAATTCATTCACCATATCACAGCACGGACTGTCAACAGAAATAAATAAAGAAATAAAAGAAATAAATCCGTTGCCACGAGCAAGGTTAAGATGCAAGGCCTCAAAATCAGACAGGGGCCCTCTGCCATTTAAGCGTTCAAGCAGGTTTAACAGTCTGGACAAAGTCTCAGGACACATTACTGTAATATTTCTAACATTCAATAATGCTTGTACCTACCTATATTTTCAAAGGAAGAGTGAGACGGTACACATATAAACTGTACACATTTTCAGATTTTTTACTTAGTATAAGTGTCTGCATTACATTAAACATATCTTGGTCAAAGGGAACACTTTATAATACATTTTCATGAATCAATAATTCAACCTTTATATAAAGCTTAACAAATCAGTAGTTCATATTTCAATGCACAATAATGATTTGTTAAGCACTATATAATATAATATTATGTTGCTTGCTAAATTTATTATAAAGTGTTACTGGTCAACACACATGCAAAATATCAAACATCTAATACATTCGGCTCTAATAAACAATACAGATTCAAACATAATTTTTTTCGGGGGGTCAATATTCAAATTGAAATGAATATATACAATATACACAAACATAATACATTAGCAGTGAACATATAAAATTTTTGACACAAAGCTGAAAAAAGAGCAAAAAAAAAAAAACTACCATTTAATCTTGCAAGGCATTAATATGTACACAATGTTCAAAATAAGTGTTTAAAAAAAAAAAGAAAAAATTGTTTTAGTATTATTGTTTAGTTGCATTGTAATTGCTACACGTATTAAAAGAAAAATGTTGCATTTAAAACCGATTTTTTTTTACACTTTTTTTTTTACTGATATGCCTTTGAAAGAAAAGTGTATTTCCAAGAATAGCTAAGGAACAGGCAGACTATAATTTGCAATGATTGACATTAATATATTGTTGAATATAAGGAAACCTCTGACATGTATCTTGCAGTGGCTATTTCTAACATTGCCAGCACACGTCACACACTATAATATATAGGATACCGAGTAGTACCACCATAGACATTCACTCAGGATAATGATTCACGATCATGGACCTTAAACAGGAATGTAGCCAGCTTGGGAACAGGTTTCTTAATATAACAACTGTACAAGTAAATCAGGAAAAATATATTATTATGTGTTATGCACTGAGGTATCCAGCAGGCTGCTGTTCTTTGATAACTATAACCTTTGGAGGAAACAATTACATTTTGGGAGCAGTTTTGAATTGCATATTATTAGTGGAAACATGTTGGATTATTATAACAATATATCACTTGTTTTTATTTATTCCATCATCTATATGTACTTATCGTATATATTTTTGCTCTGAAATTTCTTTTAGTGCTTGGTTACATTCCTGTGATATCAGGCCGTGTCTTGGTGGAACCACCTACCTTTGAAATTAGGTCTGATTCTTGCATCATAACCAGACACTTTTCCCATAAGCTTGTCCAGGAATTCTGATGGAGGCATTGGGGAGGCAGCTTTCCGAGCCGCTGCTTGTTGGGACGCTGCCAAACTGTGGATTGGGACAAAGACAGGTGCGTTAAAGAACAGAGGAGGACAAGTATTATGCATTATGATTTTTTTTTATTTTTAATTATTACATTCTCTGCCCTGAGGCAAACAGATATCTGACTCAAGTCACTTTTTCATTTAATAATAATAATAATAATAATTCTTCATTTTATTTGTGGGCGCCTTTCAAGACACTCAAGGACACCTTACAATAATAAAATACACAATTAAACAAAGGGAAGAAACAACAACACAAACAATAATACAAAAAAATCAATACACAATAACCTAAATAAAATCACTCAGGATAGGCTAATCTAAAAAAATGAGTTTTAAGGCGCGATTTAAAAATTGAAAGACTATTACGTATATCTTGAGGTAATATATTCCAAAGTGTCGGAGCACTTCAAGCTGACGTTACATTATATGCTCATCATCATACTTTAACTGTCCCATCTTCAAGAAACAGCTAAAGAACACATTGTCACTTCAGAATTATAAGGTTCTATCTGACATTTTTGTCAAAATTTAATTATTCACATATTCTTATTCTGTGACAATTTATTTACATAGTATGTTTTTTTTTTTGTTTTTTTTGTTTTTTAAAGTTGTGTACATCTTGGGACTTTATAGTTTGAAAACAAAAAGATTCTATTCACAAAGTATATGGAATCCAAAAACTTTGAACCTCTATATCTCAAAACTGCTCAGAATGCAGATAGAACCTCGTAATTCTACGGTGGCGACATCTCTTCCATCTACACTTGACCCTCTAACACCTGCACTCTCTATTCTATTTCCATTCTATCTACTTTTCTTTTTATTTATTAAAAATAATTGACCCTCTAACACTTGCACTTTATTCTATTTCTATTCTACCTACTTTTCTTTTAATTTATTAAAAAACATGACCCTCTAACTTAGGCACTCTATTTATATTTCTATTATTTACACGTTTTTTTATTGATTTATTATATATAAAAGCTTGGACCTCTAACAATTGCACTCTATTCTATTTCTATTCAATCTACTTGTTTTATTTTATTATAAAAACTTGACCCTCTAACACTTGCACTCTCTATTCTACTTCTGTTCTACTTGTTTTCTTTTTATTTATAAAAAAAACCTTGACCTTCTAATACTTGCACTCTATTCTATTTCTATTCTATTGACTTCTCTGTTTATTAAAAAAACTTGACCCTCTAACACCGGCATTCTATTATATCTATATCTATATATCTATATATCTGTTTTCTTTTATTTATTGCATATAAAAAAGCTTGACCCTCTAACACTTGCACTCTCTATTCTACTTCTGTTCTACTTGTTTTCTTTTTATTTATTAAAACAACTTGACCTTCTAATACTTGCACTCTCAATTCTATTTCTATTCAATCTACTTGTTTTCTTTATTATATAAAAAAATGACCCTCTAACACTTGCACTCTATTCTATTTCTATTCTATCTACTTTTTTGTTTTCTTTTATTTATTATATATTTAAAAACCTTGATCCTCTAACACTGGCACTCTTTATTTTATTTCTGTTCTATCTATCTATTCGTTTTCTTTTATCTTCACTAACCATGCATAAACTTGTTTTTCTCAGAAATACAAATTTGTACATACATGTTGCTTACACATTATTGTAGCCCAGTTTGTGCTGATTACAGTGTAATCAGACTTTCGCCATGTTTTAAGAAACTGAAAAAAAGCACAAACGTCAGGGTGTATCAAAACTTCTCCAGGGCCCCAAAACCCCCTCGGGTCCCAGAAGGTTAAAAACTGAACTTCTAACACTAGCACTCTCTATTCAATTTCTATTTGATCTACTCATTTTCTTTTTATATATTATATAAAATAATAATAACTTGACCCTCAAACACTAGCTCTATTCTATTTATATTCTATCTACTTTTCATTCTTTTTATTTAATAAAAAAAACTTGCTACGTGTACTGCGTCACTTGTTTTGATTGCTTCTATTGTCCTCATTTGTAAGTCGCTTTGGATAAATGCGTCTGCTACACGATTAAATGTAAATGTAATGTAAATATATGCTGTCATTTTCAATACTAAACAGTTGCTTAAAAAATTAGCCTTGGATTTAAAGTTCATTCACTCTAGTGCAAAGAAGCAGCCATGAAAGAGCTATGTGAACATGGAAATTAATCGAGAACTCATCATACACGAGTATCCGTGTCTTCATTAGCATTGGAAGCTGTTAGAACTTAATTAGTGATAATAGGGTGCACGTCGGTTGCTTTGACACCTCAGTGTAACCTGAGTTCACACTAAATGTCAGGTCACTAACCGGCCTGCGAATCACATGATAACGTATCCCACGGGCTTTTTAGCCTAGGAGCACTTTTAGTGCTGATTAGTTGCATTTTTAAGTGCTACCATAGGGCTCTTTATCTGCCCTACATGATGGACTTTAATATGTATCGACTTGTTCAGGTCCTCCCACACACGGCTGAAGACACACAGGAACAATGGACATTTTTTGTAATCTACAGCATCAGTGCGTCTGACAAAAATGGAGGATAATAATCATAAAATAGCCTGTGGTATATTGATTTCATCTAAGTCCTTGAGACATGGTCCTCTTCTTGCCAATTTCATGGGTCTTTCTTTGTGGGGAATTGCTCTATTTTCTTAACCAGCCACTGAATCCCGTCTAACTGTTTTGGCAGCATATCCATTATTCTTTCATAGCCATCGACTTCCTGCGTCACCAGCTATCCTTTGTTTTCGAAGTAACCAATAGTCAGGCTTTTTCTGTTCTTGCACATCATTATTCTTTCTGCTCATTAACATTTACTGGTGTCGGGTAACTACTAAATTGGAGAAATGTTTGGCATTTAAATGCGGATACATCATAGGAAAAACTTCTCTCGGAAGTGCTGCTCCACATCTCTCTTTTAGAGGTAAAGATCTGTGATTTTGTCCTAAAAACGCATAACAATAAACACAATCAAAATTTTAATCAAACTCTTTCATTTTAACACATGCTGGCAATAAAGCAGTGCCATTTTAGTATCATTGAGATTACAGTTTTTATTATTTTGAAATAGTTTTTTTAATATATTTTTTGCTTTCATGTTAATTTGAGGTAAATGTTCAGTAATGTTTTGTGTTTTTGTCATTTTTATTAGTTTGTGTGTTTAAAATGTCCATTTAGTTTTTATTCATTTATTTTGAGTTATTTTAGTACATCGAGTTGAGAAAACGAGAAATGCTGCCTTGTCAACTAGCTACAATGAAGCTTAATTTTTTGTATTAAAATTTATTTTATTTCAAGTAACGATTATTATTTTTATTTTTTTATGGTTTTAGTTTGAGTTAACTATAATAACCCTGCAATAAAAATCCAACAGCTCAACTCTGTTGATACAGGTATAGGAAAGAAATATGTAAAAATATTTTACATTGTAACAAAATAATTCTATTTCAAGTTTCAAGTTCAATATTCTATTCTATTATTATTATTTTTTTAACGTTCCATTCATAAAAAAATCCTGGGGGAAATAATATCATGATTTCCACAAAAAAGGAAAAGAAAAAAGTAAGCAACACAACTGTTTTCAATTGTAATAATAATAATAATAATAATAAATGCTTCTTGAGCAGCAAATCATCATATTAGAATGATTTCTGAAGGATCATGTGACACTGAAGACTGGAGTAAAGCCTTTGTATCACAGGAATAAATTACATTTTAAAATACATTCTAATAGAAAAGTTATTTTAAATTGTAATAATATTTCACAGTATTTGTTTTAATAATCCAAAGCCTGTTTTATTACCAAAAACAAAAAAGGAGACAGCAGACCCAATTTATTTTTTGAGCTGAAGTCAAATGTTTACATAAAACATGTGAATTCGCTCATTGTGAGAAACACATTCCTTTGCGTTTACTGTAAAATATTGCAATGAAAACATAATAAGATTAGTCACAGCGTGCCAGATTATCGAGTTTCTTCCAGAGCCCTTCTCTGTCACTATAGGCTCTTTACACAAACGCGCCATTGAAAAAAATCTTTGTGACAGTGTGAAATCTGAGGATATAGTCTCTATTAGTTTTGCTTCCCTGCATATCCATCTCATCGCAACCATAGCTGACAAAGGACGGAGTAAGCTGGATATGTAATGTGGGTTTTAGCCTGCGTCTTTAGTAATTAATGGTTTCACTAATCAAGGCAGCACTGAACAAATGAACCTTGATCGATGCTGGTCATGGCAGTGGAGAGGGCCTGATCCTTCTGCTGATGCAGCAGGAACCAAAGCAGAGCATCCTGCCAGAAAATATATGCAAACAACCCAGAGACCTGCATACTTTAATGTGAGCATCCAATCATTAGCCCTAAGTGTAGCTCATTATGTTCTTAGGACCACTGATGAACACAATCCTTATTGATCTTGTAACACTCAAGAAATCAAAGGCTTCTCTGGCACCAAAATGCCATTTCTTCAAGCCGCTCTTAATTTGTCAGTGTGGTTACAGTACAGAACTGAAGAACAGAAGAGAACATATCACAATAAGCCCAAAAGTACTGATCTTCAAATCTTTTGCACGTATACAACAGACCTATTTGGATCCACCACCCAAAATTAAAGGTGGTGGATCCAAAACCAAAATGAGTGTGGCTAGTGACGTGTCAGTGCTATTTGTGGCACGATCTTGTCTTCGATTATAAATGATGCATTAGGAGTAAACATAATGTTAACAAAGATGACTATTTATAGGTTTTATCTTCAGATATTGAGCTAGCCGTCCTTCCCCTCATTTACTTCCACTTTTAATGGGAAAATCAGTAAAGCTGTAAAGCAGAGCACAAAATTGAGAGCACACATGCATCTGCTTGTTTCAATGCTGTCACTACCTGTGCATATATAATTACCAGAGAGACCAAAACTAAACTCTGATACTAATCTCTATTAGTAACCCTTGAGGCAAGTGCAATTTTTAAATCGCTGGGCTTTTAGCAGCGACTTAACAGAAAAAGAATATGCAGTAATGTCCCAAAACAATGCAACTACACTTTCAAAGTGAGTGCAGGGCACATCTGGGTCTTCATGCAAACCAGAGGAGATGACATTGTAAAAATAAAAAAATTAAAAATGAGCGTCATTGGCACAGCACTACAAAGACAAGTCCTTGTTTGGGTTCATTTTATATTTTTTCTGACTCAGCTTGAACAACCTACAAACCAAGCATTGTTTTATTTTTTATTTTATTTTAATGGGATTTGATGACATACATTTTGTACTTTTTTTTATTTTGTACTGAAATTGCAGTTTCTTCAAACATTTTAGAATATTAAATATTGTATTATATTTTTAATTGTAAATATGAAATTATATTTTTTATTATTAAATATATTAATCATTTTAGAGTATTTTGCATTATTAGGATGTTTTCTCAAATCTTCTTATATCTTGTAATACTTTAAGTAGCTATTTTGTAATATGTAGCTTTCGTTTGGCTAAATTGAGGATTATTTAATCGTATTAAATAATGTTTTTGTCTTAAACCATTTTTCACAGTGCATATAAACTACATGCACGCCGCTGCCTCTGCTGTTAATTGGATTAGCCATTCATGGCTTTACCTGCATATTTTAGCGTGATAGTGTGATGACATAACATCTTGTCTGTTTTATTCATCTGCTGTATTTTAATAGCTATGCCTCAACGACATGCACACGGCAGCCTCTCACGTGACAACTGCTGCATGGAAAATGTGCAGGCTAATATGGAAATCAATTAGAGAGATGCAATTCATGGAGCAAATTATGTTTGTGTACAATTTGTATTCGTCAGTGGCATTAGCATTGACAGAGTGATCAATGTCTAGTAATAAGTCTGCATGTGAAATGAGGTTGGGGTGTAGGCTGAGACGGGGAAAGAGATATCAATTAACAGGCTCTGCAAAGTTCAGCAGCAAGAGCTGAGACTGCAATATCCTGATTCTAGTTCATTAACTAAACACTGGCTATAAGAATGCAAAATAATTACTGCAAACCACCGGCTAGATAAGGTGAATCCTTCTGTGATACAGTTATTGTTAAAGGATTCTCACATTTGAGATAATCAGCGTTATGATAGAATAATCCATATGTGGACCATTAACCTAGAACCTGAAATTGCATCTATCAAATCTTCCTTTTTAATTAAACTGTAAAAATGAATAAATCTGCATAAACATGCTGTAAGATTTTTAGAGGCCTACACTTTCTTGTCATACAACTGTACAAATGCATTGTTCCTTGAATGAATGAATGAATGAATGAATGAGAATGATAGAATAGAAATGGATCCGAAATGGATAGATAGAATGGATGACAGATGGATAAATAGGCTAGATAAAGAAATACGTATTATATATATATATATATATATATATATATATAAAATGATTATAAATATTTAATTACATTTTTTAAATCACAACACATTTGCCAAAATATCCTCATTTAGAGTAGGAATTATTAAGGGTTAGAGGTTCTGACCCGCTAATTAAGGCTTGACCCCTAAAGAAAAAGGATGGGTTATTAAAAGTAGGAATTGTTTTTACATAACTACATATTTTAACATCATCAACAACAAAAGTTCGCAACGCGCGCTAAACGTGCTCAAAATCGCCGTTGCTCTATGACGTAACCATAGCAACAGCTTCCCGATCGCTGTCTACCGCCAACAAAACATAAACATTGCCATTATTTATCACGATTTACACATCGCAAACACGTTACAAAAATAACGTTAGTGTTTTGTTTTGTCGTTAAGACGGTTGACTATATCGCTAATGTAGTGTTGACAAAATTTTGTTAGACCATCTGAGCAACCGATTACGATCAGAACATTTTTGACAGAAATGACTATTTATTAAAAATAAATCTGTACATAATTCTGCTGAAACAAACTTTTTAATAACACTGCCCCGTTCATTATGCAGCGAGTTGCCTTCATATGCCTGTTGATAACTTTCTATTCGTCAAATCGCCGCTAGTGCTCGCTGTTTAGCCTGTTTTAAAGGGAATCCTTGCCATTTCTGACTCAGAGATAGCTGAATGACACGGAATTATGACTTAGTTTGTTTGTAATTAGCAGACACGAGATTACAGTAGATGAATTAGCAAGCCAACGAGTCAATCATTACTACTACTTGAAACGATCGTACCTATTTTCCTAAATACAACATTCTCAGCAAAAGTAAAGAAACCACCTATATCCACAGGAAGCAACAGAACAAAATAGCATGTTACATTAAAAAAAAAGAAACACTCTTGCATCAAAACACCGCGCTACGTACCTGAAAAATACAATAGTTTCCCACAAATAAATCCCGAGTGCGAACATTGTGTCAGGTTGGAGATGAGTGGATGTAGTTAGCTACAGCTCAGTGCACCCTACAATTCCTTCTTCTCTCACTTCCGAGGTGAACAATTCGTCCTTTGCTTGTTTCAGATTCCCAAAAAGGCCAAACAAATCTCAAGAGCATGCAGACGAGCCGGTCATTTTCCCGACAGAGGCTGTGTAGGTGAAGCGGAGCTCCTGTTTCACGCGGGTTGCGCGGAATTGCAGGTGGAAGAAACAGCGCTGTGAAAAAAAACTCGATGAGATAAATTCAGATGTTCATTCCGGACGATCCATAGCAGCATCAGATGCAAAAATATTCAAAGACGCTCCATCGCAAACATTCAAAACAACCGAAACTATGCACTATATCTCCTCAGAGCGCCGGAATGTCTCCAAAGTCATTGGGGAAATATACATACGCGTCTGCTCTTTTCCTCCACGCTCCTTTTTACACGCATCCCAATGAAGATATGTGCCGCGTTAGTTTTAGCTACCTCTGGCTGAGGTAGTCTGATTTAGTACGTACTTGTTTCCCAGGGGTGAATTGTTAGTGCTGCATGAAGCTACTTCCATTGTCTGGTCCAGTTAGGAGACGCTGCTCATTTTGTGTTTCAACGTTTTTCTTGAATCCTCGTCAGAAAAGCCCAAACGTTGATATATCGGCACACAGAGCCTGTTCCATCGCTCATAAGCCCCTCAGCCGCACAGTATTTCTTGCTGCAGTCATTTACTAAACTCAAAAAGCACCTCACACACTCTCAACACACGCCCACATGCTGCTGTCATTGGTCTGAATGGCACTCCAGACAAATGCCTCCTCCTCGGATTGGAGATGGGCACTGCCATATGCTGGACGCTGTTTGGGGGCAGTGTATGTATTTACGTCGTATGGCAGTTTTCAGAAACATACTACAAAAAGACATTGGATGAGACAGAGAGCTGCAGTGCCTATAACTCTGCGCGCGCCACTGGGGCATTTCTGACCGACCAATTACAATGTTTATTAGATTGCTGAAGAGATAGACTGCACCTCAGAAGGGAACTTGTTTTTGTTTGTTTATTTTTACTCAACACTAAAATCTTGGCAACAGAAGTATAATCAACAACTAATTTTGTCAACAGGGTGCAATGAAAGCATCCACAAATAGCCTTTTTATGCTTTTCAGCAAAATATAAGCATTACAACAATTATGAAACAAGTAATAAAACTGAGAAAAGAAAAATAAACACGTGCAATAACTCTAAGTCTGCTAGTGTTTGTTTAGCTGCTTAAGTTCACCTGTTAACTCCATAACTAAAGCCAAAAATCAGTATAATGATATATGCACTGCAATGTTCTTTCCACCTAATTCTATTACAACACATCATTCTAGGAACATGTGTTCCTAGAAGGTTCTTTAGTTTTAACAGAATTAAAGGTTAGTGCAACGCTCCTTCAACTAAATTTATTTAGTTTCTAATAGAACACATTAAGGTTAGCATATGTTCTTACAATGTTCTTACATTTTTTATTAACGCAACATTCCAAGAGTTTAAAAATTGCATGTGCATTTTTAATCTGGAAGCAGTGTATAAAACGGCACATTTTCAATACACCGCTAAAATGGTGAATAATGACATATATCATGTTAAAAGACAGAGAGAGAACACAGATTTCATATTTATGATTAGGCTACAATGAATTATAGCTTGACAAACAAAACACACAAAAACATGCTTCATGCATGATTCATAAAACATGCTTCATGATTCTTATCTTGAAGACAGAATTCACAAAAATCTCATTTCAAAGTACTTTGAACTAGACATTCAAAATAACTAAAGTCAAAATAGGTAAATCACAAACCCTTCGCTAGAGAAAACATGCATTTGTGTAATTGGAATTATGAGTCAAAATTGTAGTTACTGAGATATATCCCATGTGACAACTAGCCCCAGCCTCCCCTGAACACACATCAGGAGTGAAGTTCACTGCAGGCATAATAACAAGCATGATGTTTGCCAGCACAAAGCTGCTGTAAAAACAAACAAACATGACGTAATCATAAACATGTGTTTCGAATAAACACCGTCACAGTGTGACACAGTCAGCATCATTGTCTTTCTACTAATGCATGCGATACCTGAGAAAGGCATAGCCTCTTATTTTGATAAAAAGTCAAGTTGGACTTGGTTTATTAAATGTTATATATCCGTTATATATATATCATTATATATTATATCTAAAAGTGTTGTTTAAGCACAGAGGAATTCACTGGATCAGTTTGGATCAAATACTTTGTTTTTACAGAAGCGTGACTCATATATGCTCTGTGTATCTCTGTCAAACTCTATAACACCTTGACAGCTCGAATATTTCACGATGAATAAAGAGACTAGAAATTCAGTTCAATTTTGTTATCCGTGACAACACAAACAGAACAGAAAGAAGTGATTAAAGACATCAACAACTCAGTGGCTGCGACTGAAGGTAGATTCGCCCGTTCTGCATTGTTCCCACTTACACTGTTGTGAGTGGGCCAAAACACTGACTGAATTCAATAATGCCAGTTCAGGCTGCTTTGAATATACTATATTAAAACCTTTGAATAGGAGGTTAAGATTAAAAAGTTATTTACCGTGCAAAATTGCTAACGCAAGCATTACATGCTGAACAAGCTGACAGAATGACAGAATTAATCCACAAATACACAGCTTTAAATGTTTATTTCCATTCACATGCCTGTGTTGTGCAGCACCGGAGAGCCAGATCATTTTATATATTATAAAATAACAGATTCTTGCACTTTTTTTCCCATTGTGTCATTGATCTATTAGTAAAAGAAATCATAAAAACACATTAGTCGGAGACCAGTGACTAAATGTCTAAAATATACTGTATCTAAGCACTGAATTAACATATCTAATTGTTATCTAATGAGAAACTGCTCCTAATTTAATCCAGTTGGTTTCATATGATCAGTGTGACGAATGTCGATTTTCAATGGTGCTATGCAAACACCGTCCCTTATTGTTCAGGCACAGAAAGCTCTTACTTTCATCTCACATCTCCATCAGTGGGAGGTGAATGAGCTGACTGAATCATCCAGATCAGTATTTCCCAATCCACGGGCCATGGAGTACCCCAACAACACATACTGTATTTCTTTTGAATGTCTCTTATGTAACTGGGTAGGCATACAGTATGAGATTACTTTACATTAGAAATGAACTTTCAATAGCGCTAACAACGTCAGTAGTGATCATTAGCTTGTATCATTTTTAAATACACCCACACACGTATGCATATATGTAAATCTGAATGTGTATATTAAATGTCTGAATATATAAATAAAAAACTTAAAATATAAACGTAAAACCTGAATATCTAGAAGTAAATCTGAATTGTAGTTATAAGTCTGAATATATCAGACTATATTGTTAGAACTCGTAAATCAAATCTGAATATATATGTAGTGAGTATGTAGTTGTAATTATGAATATACACAGTACATAGTAAATGGAAATCATGAGTATGTAGTTATAACTCTTGGAATGTTACTTGGAATATAGAGATAAAAGTCTGAATTTATAGATACAAAATGTAATATATTAATACACATGAATAATCTGAATATATCTCAAATCTGAATATATAGTTATAAGTATGAATATGTAGAAGCAAAAATATAGTTATAATTTTGAATACGTGAATGTAAATTGTGGGGTAAAAATAAGTCGCTGGGATATATTTGTACCAATAGCCAAAAATACATTGTATGGGTCAAAATTATGAATTTTTCTTTTATGCCAAAAATCATTAGGATTTTAAGTAAAGATCATGTTCCATGAAGATATTTAGTATATTTCTTACCGTAAATGTATAAAAACTTCATTTTTGATTAGTAATATGCATTGCTAAGTACTTCATTTGGACAAATTTAAAGGTGATTTTCTCAATATTTAGATTTTTTTGCACCCTCAGATTCCAGATTTTCAAATAGTTGTATCTCAGCCAAATATTGTCCGATCCTAACAAACCATACATCAATGGAAAGCTATTTATTCAGCTTTCAGATGATGTATAAATCTCAATTTTGAAAAATTGACACTTTAGACTGGTTTTATGGTCCAAGGTCACAACTGTAAATATATAGTTATAATTCTGATTAAACAAAATCAAAATATATACTGTATTTATAAATCTTGAGTAAATAAAGTTATAATTCTTAATATATCCTAAATCCTAAATATACAAATGCAAATCTGAATACATGTTCTCTACATCTCAATATAAATATATCTTCATTATCAGCCATGTCAACATATAGATGGTCTTATTGATTTTTTTTTTTTTTTTGTCAATGAAAGCACAATGCCTATAAATTCTGTACGCATGTATCGATGCAGATATTGTACTATTTAGTATCTACTATTACAGATGAATTAGTCAGGCTGCTGTGTTGTGAATATTGTTAAGGCATTTCCGTAAGCCCAAGCCCACCTCTCTACCTAAATGAAAAGTAGGCTTCTGTAGCCGCCAGCAAATCACTATGACTTAATCAAAATGACTTACGACAGTCCTGAGCCTTACACGGCCCAATAGAGTTTTATGTAGCAAACATGGGGAATATTCTCAGTGTAATCAAGGATGTGTTTCCTCTGGAAAGGCCATGAAATGAAAAGATGAAAATGTGTTGTATGTTTCATCATAAACGAGAAGCTTTTTTAGTAGGAGACACAAAGGCTGCACAAACTCATAAGTTCAATGTAGCGTGCTTATATTATCTCTCTTGATGAAACAGCTTGCTGGTAATCATCTCTATACATGTGGTTCAGCAGCAATAGAAATGCACAATAAAACATCTTCTGCTTGCATTTACAGCCGATAAATTATAACTGGTAAATAATGCGAAGAGAGTGATGTGACTTACTGACCTTTGGCGGTATGCTATTCTTTACAGCTGGTGTCACACTGATCTACACTCTTAAAGCAATAGTTAACAAAATAAATATTTGTTGAAAATGTACTCACTCTTTTAGGCAATCCATGTAGATGAGTTTGTTTCTTCATCAGAACAGATTTGGAGAAATGTAGCATTGCATCACTTGCTCACCAATGGATGCTCTGCAGTGAATGGGTGCCGTCAGAATGAGAGTCCAAACAGCTGATAAAAACATCACAATAATCCACAAGATTCAGTCCATCAATTAATGTCTAATGTTTATGAGAAATAATTTGATCATGAAAGCGTTTTAACTGTAAACTGTCACCAGTCCATACTTCATAATAATGCTTCCTCCAGTGAAAAAGCCCATTTCCTTTCGTCTTCTAACATCAAAATCCACAGACATATTTGTTTAGAAGTGTTTTGGACTCTTGTAAACAGTGCATATTTCTCTCCTGATTCAGTCTTTTTAGTGGAGAGAGAGTAATATTATGGATAGAGAATGGTAAAAATGGATTTGTTTCTTACAAACATGCAGCTTTTCACTTCACAAGACCTTATTTGATGGACTGGAGTCGTGTGGATTATTTGTGGATTATTGTGAAATTTTTATTGGCTGTTTGGACTCTCAATCTGACGGCACCCATTCGCTACAGAGCATCCACTGGTCAGCAAGTGATGGAATGCTAAATTTCTCCAAACCTGTTCTGATGAAGAAACAAACTCATCTTCATCTCGAATGGCCTGAGAGTGAGTACATTTTCAGCAAATGTTCATTTCTGGGAGAATTATTCTTATAAAAATAAAGGTTCTAAAGTAACCTTCCACTATAAAGAACCATTTATTCAGTGGAGCGGTTCCATGGATGTTAAATGTTCTTCATGGAACCATCAATTCCAAGAACAACCTTTATTTTTAAGTGTACATATTTATATCCATTGAAAATGAGCTGGAAATATCCAGCAGGGAAACGGAGATGTAATTTTGCACAAGCGTGACTGAGGTTCACCCGCTTTCTGTCTATCCTGATCATATTAAAACAGAGCCATTTTAGCAACACATTCCATCTCTGTATACAACAGCATAGCACATAACGTTGATCATTCATGCTGAATGGGCACACCTGTGCTCGGGATCGCGCGTCCAGGAGCAAGGACACGCTGGAGAGCCAATGTTCGCAGGTCACACATGCCAATTCTGGGAACTGTCAGCGATTTTTCAACCCTCGCTGCTGCATCTTTAGAAGGAACACCCTGCTGCAGAAACGGAGCCGAGTCGATTTGCTAGTTATGAATCCTTCCTCCATCTGGCTTCAGTTTTAGGGGAATTATGTGTCTAGCATTTGTTATGGGGATGATAAATCCACCTGTCTCTGGAGTGAAAGAGCACATCCTCTGGTTCTCATCCAGGCTCAAAATGATCAGAGGGCGCGCGTGTCGCTGATGCCGTGTGACAAATCGGCAGAAGCCGATGCAAGATTATTTGTCTGTTCTGACAAATTCGTTTATGTGTTAACCGAGTGGCTTATGAATGATTCTACCAACTTGCCAGAGTAAATTACCGCATTCTGTATCGGACGTGAGAGCGTGCTTCTTGTAATCCGACGCAGCGGTGCCGTCATGTTTTCAGAAGTATCTCATGCATATGAAGGGAGGAGAGCTGGCTCATTAATTTTAACAGGTGCTATTTCAAAGCATCCACATGTACTGTTGTCGCATGCTTAAGACGGCTATGAAACCTCTCCCTGACCGCAACGAGTCCTAACCTTGACTGATGGCACAACCGCCTCCGGCAATCACATTAAAAGCCGCATTTGTTCATATTCGCACAGGGAACCACATTTTGCAATCTCCTTAATTTAGCCAGACTGATAAATCGCAGGGCTGGTGCTTTACTGCCACAGCGTGTTACGTCCCAGCATTGACTGCCCTTGAAATGAGCACTGTCCTATTTCAAAAATAATACAAGTGATGCATGTTTCGAGGTTGCAAAGACCTCTGAATATGACCCCTTGGGGTGATCACTGGGAATCTGAAAATTCGAGGCAGGGGCCGCACGGGACACTTTTATCATGGGGGCCCATCTGACGTCATTAGTGGCCAATGATATTTCCGGTTAGATTTGCTATATTAACTGTTTTCCTGTGATGCAAAGGCTTTAGAATGAATTAATTGTCATGAATGATGTTTTGAGACCAAGGACCCCCAGATATTATGATCTGTTTGCAAGGTATCCCTTTCTTAAATCATAAAGGCAGTTAAAATATTACCGTAAGTGTGATAGTGTGATATTGCATTGACAACTAAATTAAATAATTATTTGCAAAGTTAAATAATTGGCATACTGTAGCACCAAAGTAAATTGCTAATATATTATCAGGAAATATTTGTTATGTTAACAGCGCATCTGAGATTAATTCAGGTCAGTAATTTTTATTTTTTATAATTTAGTACTTTTACTCAGCAAGGATGATTAAATTGATCAAATTTGACAGTAAAGGCATTTCTAATGATGTGAAAAGATTTCTATAAATAAAATGTTCTTTTGAACTTTCTATTCATCAAAGAAACCTGGGGGGAAAGTGTGTCATGTTTCCACAAAACCATTAAGCACAACTTGTTTTCAACATTGATATTAAGGTCAACATAATTCATGGGATCATGTGACACTGAAGTAATAATCCTGAAGGAATGAAGGAATAAATGACATTTTAAAACATATTCAAAGCAGAAAACCGTAATTGTAAATTGTAATAATATTTCACAATATTACTTTTTTATTGTGATTCTGATCAAATAAATGCAGCCTTGGTGAGCATAAAAGCCTTCTTTCAAAAATGTAAAAAAAATAAATAAATTCAATCCTGAATTTACTGACCCCAAACTTTTTAACATTGGTGTGGATATTAATATATTAATATTGCTTGCATCCCTTTATGACCCCAAAGTTTGAAAGCCCCCTCTCTAAATGATAAGGATCTGGAAATAAATAAATAAAAATAAACAGATCAGCAAAACACTGAAAAGGCCAAATAACAACACTTCTTCTTGGTGCGTTTATGGAGAGTCCAACAGATTTGTAATACACCACTATCTGTTTGTACTGATAATATCCGAGCCTCCACTACCCAACGTATGAATGTCAATGATCAATTTTATTCTACAGAAGAGAAATGAGAGTGTCTCTGTCGTTAATTGCGCTCTTAAGGTGTTAGGGTGAGCCTGCTGAGTTATTGAGCACTCTACCTCTTCAGCAGAATCAATGATTAGGGAGAGTTCCTGCAGTGTGTCAAGGTGGGGAGATTATGACAGGTAAGCCAGGGAGAGAGAGAAAGAGAGTGAGCTGGACAGAAAACACCTTGTAAGGTACCTAAACCATATGGTGGTACTTGTAAATACAATGAAAGTTTTATGGTTCTCCTTCCCACCACAGTAGGAGTTTATTTCCAGTGGGCTAGTGTAATATCACCCCGTCCACTGCTAGACGATGACCTCTAATTTGAACTACAGCAAAGGGAATGCAGATGAATAATGCATAAGTCTTGTCTGCTTGTACTGTTGGTCTGAGACGAATGCAATTACACGTCCCTCGGGAACTCAACTAAAGTTAGTGTAAAGGGAGGATTCATGTGTGAGGAGTGAAGTGTCCTGAGTGAAAAAGAGACATAGCCCATTGTAACTGTTCAGATAAGATCAGATAGTTGTTTTAAAAGACAATATATATATCAGATAGCTTTAAAATATCCATGGTGGATTTTTAGTGCATAAATCCAAAGTTAATGAAATCATGATTGTAAATGAATGGCTTATGTTGATTTCAAGGTATACATTTCAAATCAGGCCTTTCCTAGGAATCAAATGGCCTTTGCATTGCTAGCACCACAGTCTACTGTATTGGGGTACAGCAACAATACATCATGACAACACAGAAAAACACTAACTTCACTGACTAGTTGATGTACAGTATATACAATATCCAGTGACTAAACTGTCCCCAGCAATAATTTTGATCAAACAATTAATCATATGTGTATATAACCATTGTTGTTGTAATTTCGGGCACATCTGAAATAGATCACACTCATACCACTGACATTACCTGAGAAGTTCAAGTTAATACGCTAGAAAACCGTGCGCTTTCAAGGACGGACATTTAATGCATGCACTGTAAAAAAAAAAAAAAAAAAAAAGTTGAGATAACTTAAAATTTTAAGGCAACCAGCTTCTGCAGATTTTTGAGTTTTCTCAACTTGTTGTTCTAAGTTTATACAACAAAAAATTGAGAATCTCCCACAAAAATAAGTTGAGCAAACTCAAAAATCTGCTGAAGCTGGTTGCCTTAAAATTTTAAGTTGGCTCAACTTTATTTTATTTTTTTCAGGGTGTTTGGAGTGATAACATGTAAGGTAGCCGAGGTATTTAAAACATACATGCACAGTTCAGTTGAATGATAAAGTTTACCCTCTTTAACTTTACGTTGTTTTGCTGTTTTGTGTTCATCTGCTTCTCCCATTTGCTCTTTTTACATTGACTATCATTCTATATAGACTAATACAATCAGATACAATTGTATAACAATAATTTCTCAAATATTTATTACAATATATACTGATAAATTGAACATTCACTTCAGTGGTATGAGATGGATGGATGCTTTCAACTTATTTCCTATTTGACTGTCATCAATTGAATTGCAGTGGTCAAACTATAAATATAGTGTATTAAGCTATACAAACTCGATCATAATGCACAATGTTCCTGTCTAACATGCATTTTAAGGTGCAACTCGTCACATTGGATTGTTTCACTAGTTAGCAGTAACCAGTTACATCACCTGAATATGTTTGTAGATTTGTGTTAGATGTTATCTTTGGAATGGAAATATGGATATTTTATTTGTAGCTGAAACATCATACTTATTTTGCTTATTTCAGTTAATGTCATAAAACTAGCGAGTTAAGCCAGCAGTAGTACTGACAGAGTTGCACAAATCATTTGATTCCGATCAGGACTTCGGAGTGGGTTCGTGAATAGTACAATTATAAAAACAAAAAGAAAGAATACACATACAAAACACGTTTTTGTATAACAACAGTTTTACTACAAATGCCATGGTTAAACTATGGTTAATGTAGAAAAACCATAGTTAATTTGTGGTTACTATGGTTTAACTATACATTTACATTTATTCATTTTGCAGACTCTTTTATCCAAAGCGACTTGCAATTGGGGAACACATCAAGCGATTCATCTTAAAGAGGCAAACAGCCACAGGAAGTGCTCATAATACCAAATTTCAGGCATTGTTCAAATAAGCACAAGCTAGAAAGGGAAGGAATAAAAAGAAGACAATTTATTTATTTTTTTATTTAGGATGAAGTCAAAAAGTGTAGAAAGAGATGAGTTTTCAGCTGTCGCTTAAAAGATTGTCAGGGAATAAGCATTACGGATTGGGGTGGGAAGTTCATTCCACCAGCCAGGAACGGTGAATGAGAATGTTCTGGAAAGTGATTTGGTGCCTCTCTGTGATGGTACCACGAGGATCTCAGACTTCTGGAGGGGATGTAGATTCGTAATAGTGCGTGGAAACAGGCGGGTGCTGAGCCTGTGGATGTTCTATATGCAACCATCAATGTCTTGAACTTGATGCAAGCTACAACTGGTAGCCAGTGCAAAGAGATAAGGAGAGGTGTAACATGGGCTCTTTTGGGCTCATTGAAGACCAGTCATGCCGCTGCATTCTGAATCATTTGTAGAGGTTTGATTGTGCATGATGGAAGTCCAGCCAGAAGAGCATTGCAGTAATCTATCTTAGAAATGACAAGGGCCTGGACAAGAAGTTGTGCAGCATAGCAATAATGCAATAATAACCTTTATAAAAAGGTTTTGTCTCTCAGCAGCACAAAACGTTTTGATTGGCACAAATCTTGTTTACATTCACTGCAAGTGAAACTATATTTAATCTAGTTTGGTTTGTATTATCTTTTGCATTTTAGCTTTGTTCTTCATCTTAGAGGATCAAGGCTGTCCATGTTGGCATCTACCTCGTTTGACTGCTATTATCAAATGACAGATAAATTTGCACCACATAGTTTGATTTAAAGCCCATCCTTTGATGGATAGTGTTTTCTACTCTGTTTAAAAATAAAGTTGATAAGGCTATTTATTTATATCCTAACTACAGTATGCATTTCAATTGTTTTATTATATGCATTTAATATTGTTTTTCCCCTGTTGTTTCAACTCTATCAAAACCATTTTGCAAGGTCATTTTTGGGTCGTGATCCATTAGCCGAAAGCATATAGTGTACAGATAACCTCAAAGCCAACATGAACCAAAAGCCAGAAAAGTCCGGTTTTGATTTCACGGGCTCTCTCTCTACGTGAAGAGATTCAGTGATTCAGGACACCGAGCATGTGAGCGATCTCCCGATCGATGAACCTGACCGTCTGCTGAGATCAAGCATTGTGCATCTTCTGCATTAACATCATTGATCAGCAAACGCCCCTGTGCTGACCAATGCCAAAGAGGTTGTTGAAACCAGTCTCCCTAGATGCTTTAAAGAAAGACAGTTTGCATAATCCAGTTGTCAGTCTGAAGAATCCATCCAAAACCGAGTCATTCATGCAATGAATACGGCCTTCTTTAACAGGTCGTCAGACATTAGAATACATGCAAATTTCTGCATGGATTAAAGGAGCATAATGGCAGCTTTCAGCTTCCCCAGCAGGAGTGAATAGAAATGCTGTCATTAGCTTTCTGTCGGGGTAATAATTGGCAAGGTCAGCAGCGGTTGACATCTGCTTGTCCCGCTAAATGCTATCAAACAGATCTGAGTTGCCCGAGAGAGGAGAGTCAGCCAGCCAAGGGATCCGGGGAGCCAAGACAACTCTGAATCATCGACTGTCTTGTCCACATCTTCCTGTGGAGAACGAATTTGCAGTACAGCAACTGCATTCGACATCCCAGGTGTCTCCTACATAAGGAACAAATGAGTATTTCTGAGGGCGCTGATTGCTTAGACGACGAGCCTCTCATTTACCTACCGAGTGCTGTTTACGAAAGCACACCGATTACATGTTGTGCATGATTGGTGATTATGCAATTAGTCTAAATAGAATGGAAGCAAACATGAAATTGCAACTGGCTCCCAAAATAAATAGAAGAATGCAACTAGCCAGGCGTTTAGAATATTTCCTTGCTGCTTTTCATAGTATTGTTTCATGTAGGCCACAGCCCAGCTGTATTCCCAGAGGGCATTACAAGCAGATGCAGCGTGCAGGAAGTTGGAATGAGCAAAAGCCGTGTGCCGCAAAATCAAGTCGGAAGCATCAAACAGCACTTGATGAGTCATATGGCAGGATGCATGTAGAGTTCTCTGTGCAAACGCAGTCCAAGACTGAATACTTGAGCTTTTAATGAAAAGCATATATGAACAAGTGATTAGCGGCGAGCTTCGTATGACGGAGAGCTGAAGTAAAACATTTCTTGTTTGACTTGAAGCTACTTAAATAGACTAGATAAAATGTATGGGCATCGCTAGACCCTTTTGGGGCACGAGTCCCAGTAACATCACTGATAAATCCTTGTATGTCAATGGGATTGACGTACAATATACCGACCTGAAAATAATTTTCTATGATAATATTTCAGCAATCAAGTCATGCATATTTTCTATCAGCTGTTTAGAATCAGAACTAGCAATACCAGATTTGTGAATCAATCACTCTTTTGATTCAAACGGGTTTGAAAAAGGTTAGAAATTGTTATTTGGACAGTTCACTCACACACTGAATCGTTTGCAGTGGTTTCTCAAACTGAAATAATAACGAGATATTTTATAAGAATGAAAACAAAAAGAGTGCTGGATGAGGTGGATATTTACCTACAATCTGTTGTAGGAAATAAAACTAGCAAATTGTCTTGTTAATCAATGACAAATCAGCTGTTTATCGCATGTACAGCTTGTGAACAGACTTCAGACAGGATTGCATCAAAAAATGTAAAGCCTCAAGTTTTCATATAAATATATAACCTATATATATATATATATATATATATATATATACACACACACACACACACACACACACATGCAAAAACAGTGCATGATGTTCCTCTTATAAAAATGACTAAATTAGTTCGTCTCACTTTTCAGGAGATAATCATTATACTTTAAAATGCTTGTTTTGCTTGGCTGCAGTGTAAAGGACAATAAATGGTAGCAAGGCACATAAAATGACAAGTTTAAAAGCTAAGCAGCAGACTTTGCCAACCGGTTGCTTTGGCAGTGAGTGAAAGCACAGGTGATAAATGGTTTAGCACTTGTACCAACATTCGCCTTTCAGGAAATCAGTTCAGGTGAATGTCAAATAATATTCATGACCAAAGCTGTACCTGGAATGGAGCCGCTGACAGGAAGCAAACTTCATATGCCTTTCACACTTTTCAGATAGTTTCTAGACCTTGGTGTAACAGCATACTTCAATGTCATAATAATTAGCAGTCTCTTTTCAGAAGGTTTTATGTTTATTTTTAATTTCTAGACCAGAGGTCAATATTAGAGCTCTAGTAAAAATTCAGCAGCAAACACTTCACGGTAATGAATCCCACTCCTTCAGACTGATAGAAGCTAGTTTGAAATGTTAAGTTTTCATCACTCTTGAGTGTATACATCACAAACTAGGTTATGGATTATTGGTAACACTTTACAGTTTCATTTGTTGACATTAGTTAACTACATTAACACAAACTATATAATAACTAAAATGAACTTACTGGATAATTTCCTTGCAGAAAAATTACAATGACTTTTTTTTTTTTTACAGTGATCCAGTAATTCTCACAGTGTTACAATACATCTTGCAATGTGACTCTGGTAGTTTTTTTTTTTTTTTAACTGTGGCAGACTTTATATCTTACAATTATGGCATTACACACCCGTCCCCCCCAAAAAAAGTCACACACTCTAATATTTAGTTGGACCACCTTTAGCTTGGATTATGGTCAAAGATCTTGTATTGATGATGGGAGAGTCGGACCTCTCTTCTCCAGCATGTCCCAAATATTCTCAGTGGGGTTAAGGTCTGACTCTGGACTCTGTGGTGGCCAATCCATGTGTGAAAATTATGTCTCATGCTCCCTGAACCACTCTTTCACAATTTGAGCCCAATGAATTACTGGCATTGTCATCTTGGAATATGCCCGTGCCATCAGGGGAAAAAAAATCATTAATGGAATAACCTGGTCATTCAGTATATTCAGGTAGTCAGCTGACCTCATTCTTTGGGCACATAACATAATTATCCATGCAGTAATTATCCAATGGGAAGATCTTACCTATTTGCTTAGTTAAATCCAGGTGGTGACTTTTTTTTTTTGGACGGGCAGTGTATTTTGCAAATGCCCACAATGTGACTTGTTTCTCTTTTTAAGGTGAGACATGCACCACAGGTGAATAGCGGACAAAAAGGAACTTATAGATATCACCATCCTTCCCTATTTGATTAGTTACATTTATGAATTGCACACATTTTTTGTATTAAAAGTTTTCATAAATATTATGTCTGAATTTGCAAATGATTCATTAGATATGCACTATTTTTTTTTTAAATACATTTTCAAAACAGGCATCAGAACATTGGATAAAGCCAACTCCAAAACCCTTTTTTCATTTTGTTGACATATAAGATTTCTAATGTCTAAGATGATTTTTGCCATTTCGTTTTTAGGAATAAAATGCCATATAAAATCAGCCAAATGACATTTGAACAGATGCAAACAGATAAAGTGCAATAAAATGAACACTTAAAAGTATACTGTCTGAAGCAACTTATGAAGAGCAAAATTAGTCCAAACAAATGCATGAAAAAACGTTTTTTTTTTCTTTTCCTTTTCCTGTTGTGTCTTGCCTTAAGCTTAATTAAATACAATTAGCATTTTATTTTCATTCTCTCCTTATCATTCTGTCTTAAGCAAAAAAAAAAAAAACCCTCAAGGAAACATGGGCTGTGAAAATCAAACATGCTGCTACACAATACAAACTACTGAAAAGATTGTAAATCTCCGCAGCTTTGTTTTCATTCTCATGAAATTACATTATGCCATCTACCCTGACTAAGATCTATTGCTCTGCGTATATAAAAGAATAATGAAATTAGTGGACTTCAGTGGAAAAAAAAATCTTCCCAGATGGCCAAACAGTAAACATTATTAACAAATTCCCTTGTTGAGATTATAACCCAGCTTGATGTTTGGACTGTGGTACTATTACAACATGAAACGAATCTCAGCTCGTCGTGCTTCAGATTCACTGCACCGTCACTCCTGGTTTCATCAGCGTGATTTCATAGGATGGAGGCAAGGGCCCTGCTACTAATTACACTGAGTGCTTTGTTGTGCGATCTGCAGTTCTGCTCTCTGTGATGGTCTCTCACTGGTCTTGACGTTCACATCAATAGCAGTTTGAGAATGATGGATTTTCACTGCCTGCAACACAAGCTGCCTCTTGATTAGAAATTCTGCATGTCTTGTGGTCACGAAATGCATGTGGAAGGTCAGATATAGGAAGAGTAATGCAGTTGAATCTGGGATTCAAAGTCCGTTCGTGACTCGGTGTTACTCGCTCAGAAGGAGTCAGTGGTATTTTCCGACATGTCAGAGCTATAATACTCACAGGCGGATAGTCATAATGAGTAATCCTGCATTAGTACGATGATGTCCTAGTTAGTTTAGTGGAGGATTCCCTTTGAGACGTTTCCCATGACTTACACAGTGGCAAATAAAAATGTTTGCTGAGAATTTCGCCAAAAAGCATGGTGTTTTAGCGGCAAACAAAAGCTCTACAGATTCTGTTTATATTAATCATATACAGTACGGTTTGGTGTCTGTAAGATTTTTTATGTTTTTGAAATTCTCTTATTTAGTTTCACCAATGCTGCCTTTATTTGATCAAAAATATAGTAAAACAGTAACACTGTGAAATACTAAATTGTTACTGTTTTCTATTGTAATCCATTTGTAAATGTAATTTATATTCCTGTGATCAGAGAGATTCAGATCAAAATCTGAATTTTCATAGCCATTACTCCAGTCTTCAGGGTCACATGATCCTTCAGAAATTAGTCTAATATGCCCATTTGCTGCTTAAGAAACATTATCACTGTTGAAAACTGTTGTGCTCATTTTTTGTGTGTAAACAGTGTTAATTTCTTTTTTTTTTTTTTTTTCAGGATTCTGATGAATTGAAAATTTGAAGGAACAGCATTTATTTGAAATAGAAATATTTTGTAACAATGTACAGTAAATATAAATGTCTTTACGGTCACATTTTGTCCATGATCAGTTAAAGTATTAATTTCTTTCTAAATAAGTAAATAAGTAAATAAATAAATACGGTATAACAAATAATGTACTTAGAACGCTAAAATATAATCCAATTTAGCAATACACAGGTGTTTGTGAATGAATCAGTATTTTTGAATAAATGGATTGAGTGAATAATTCAGTGACTCTCTCAAAAACTCCGTGTTTCATTTCTGTGTTTTTGAACTAATTAGTTGATTCAATGATTCATTCATAAAAGACAATCAGCTGTCGCCACCTACTGGCATAACTCTGTAAAAAAAAAAAAAAAAAAAAAAAAAATAGATCCCCATTACTAATTCACAGACTGAAAAGTCCCAATATCAGATCAGCCAATCAAATTTGAGGACTGGAATTTTTTTTTTTTCAGGATTCTGATGAATTGAAAATTTGAAGGAACAGCATTTATTTGAAATAGAAATATTTTGTAACAATGTACAGTAAATATAAATGTCTTTACGGTCACATTTTGTCCATGATCAGTTAAAGTATTAATTTCTTTCTAAATAAGTAAATAAGTAAATAAATAAATACGGTATAACAAATAATGTACTTAGAACGCTAAAATATAATCCAATTTAGCAATACACAGGTGTTTGTGAATGAATCAGTATTTTTGAATAAATGGATTGAGTGAATAATTCAGTGACTCTCTCAAAAACTCCGTGTTTCATTTCTGTGTTTTTGAACTAATTAGTTGATTCAATGATTCATTCATAAAAGACAATCAGCTGTCGCCACCTACTGGCATAACTCTGTAAAAAAAAAAAAAAAAAATAGATCCCCATTACTAATTCACAGACTGAAAAGTCCCAATATCAGATCAGCCAATCAAATTTGAGGACTGGAATTAACATGTAACTATAACTGCTGTATACAAAGTATTGCATTTAAAGAAATCAAATGATGGAGAAAAGCACTTTAACAGGCATATAAATAGATGCACTGTGCATTCACATGCACTTTTGGCATTTCAAACAGCTGATTCAGGTTTCTGGATTGCAGCGGAGCGATGCTGTACAGTCCTAGAAAAGCAAGGCAGATCATGCAAGTCTACTGCATTCTTCACCTCCTACTCCAGCACTCAGAACATACCCAAAAGATGGAGAACTACGCCTTTCAAATTACATTCAGCACTAATTCTGCGTGCGTGTTTGCCTGATTTGCATAATTCCTTTAGTGAATTGGGGGTTAACACAACACGCACACACCAAAACAAAAAAACCCACTAGTCATTTCGAGTAAATTCTCCCATGTATCTTTTATGAAGTTACATTTCTGGATGTATGACCACATTGTGAACTCATAAAAACCATGCTGATAGGTCTTGCTGTGCTCTATTAAGAACGGAAGGAGACAGAATGGGGGAGGAAAGAACACGTTTCCTCACAAGACAGTGCTTCCAGGAAGAAGAAGAAAAAGGGAGGGCGCTTCCTCAACACCGAGGTGTGTATTTTATGACTTCATTTGGTCTGGGACAGGCTTCAGTTGCAAGCCATATCCTGCCTCGCATCATGATGAATTGTGGTATACAGCAGGCCAAGATGAATGCAATTCACCGAACAGCTTTTCTGGTGACCCTGTTATCGGTACCAAGGACTCACTCCAAATTATTCAACATCTTCGCTCGCATTAGTTTGGTGGCCAAGGCTGTCGGAATGAGAGACTGCAAATTCTGAGCGCTAACTACAGATATGTTGTAAATAAAGGTCTGAGGACATATTGGAGAGCGAGCTGCCCCCGCCCCCATTCCCCCGCCCGTCCCGATCGCTGCACTGCTGCATTCAATCTATGTAGGTCTGTACTGCAGCTAAATTTACATTCTATGTGCTGTGACTGTCACAGGCTCCTGCTTCCATTCAGGTTTATTGCCATCAGATTCTCTGCTGAACATGCTGCTGCACGAATATACTTCATTTGGAAACTTTTTTACTTGATGTCAATCTGTCAGCGTGTTCCCTATTCCCCAAATGCACATTCTGGAAATACTGCCTGAGTCGGCCACATTCAGCTCACCCATTCTTCCTACAAGACTTGGGGCGAATTCACTATTTGTGCTACTTTTGCCCAGGACTAATAAGACTAGGGGGACATGCATACCTCATAACAATGTTTCTGCAACATAGTGAAAATACATATTTATCATGTTATAATAGCCCAGATATTTGTTGTATTAGGTGCCTAGGACAAAATGTTACCTCAACCTTTTCACAACATGCATTTTTCTTTAATAATGTAAAAGTTTTGAAATGTCTTCGTTAAATCATTTTAAAACTTCACACAAATAGTACAGCTTGGTATAGTTTTATTGCTGCAATAAAATGTTTTTTATACTGACGTTTTGAGTCTACTTAAAGGAATAGATCATCCCAAAAAATACAATTTGCAGAACATTTACTCACCCTCAGCCAGGCCATTACATCACTTGCTCACCAATAGATCATCTGCAGTGAATGGGTGCCGTCAGAATGAGAGTCCAAACAGCTGATAAAAACATCAAAATAATCTAAAAGTAATCCACATCAATTAATATCTCATGAAGCCAAAATCTGAGTGTTTGTAATAAATCCAATCAACCAGGTTTTAACTTTAACCATTGTTTTCAACTAAAAAATAAGTTCTCTGTCCATAAAATTGGTTTCTCTAGTCATCTGGTCTGAATCTGGAGAGAAATATGCACAGATCAAGCACTGTTTAGTGAAAACAGTTCTAAACAAATATGCGGGTGGATTTTGATGTGAGAGGACAACAGGAGAGGAACTTTTTCAATGCAGGAAGCATTATGATTATGGACTTAGAAGCAATGATTTAAAGTTAAAATGCCTTAATGATGGATTACTGTAATGTTTTTATCAGCTGTTTGGACTCTCATTCTGACGGCACTCCAGAGGCCCATTGGTGAGCAAGTGTAGTGATGCTAAATTTCATATTTGTGGCTAAAATGCTACAAAATTTAAGTGTAGTACTGTGGTAATTCTCATATGTAAACCGCGTATCATCACACTTTTTTGTTTTTTAAATCACAAAACTGGTGTCTTGAACATGCAACCAAAATGTAATGTTGGAAAAAAATATTTTGTGTTAGCTAGACTGCTGGTAAACAGTATTTAGAAGAGATTGCATGCATTTTAGTCTGCTTCATCCTCCACAACTGAGCACTCAGAACCAGTTTGTAAGCTGGGGGAATTGCGGCACGTAAATTGTATTCAACACAGGGTTTTTTGTGGGGGAATATTTGCACAGTTAGATTATTTGCATAATTCCTTTAGTGAATCGGGTGCTTAAACAACACAGACAGTGCGTGCAAATAAGTGACAACTCATTTTTGGTGGACGCTGTGATTCATCTTGTTAATTATAGAAAATACCGTGAGGCTAGTTGATTTTGCCCAAACAAAAGTGATATTTAATTTTTTAAAGCAAAGCAAGTAAGCACACTAGTGTCCTTCTTTTCCAAATGTAGGTTTGTTAGAACAGAACAAGCTTACAAAGGTCTTTTTTTTTCTTTTTAAAGAAAGAGAATAAAAAATTGCTTTCACTTTTTCTATTTGGATCTTGTTTGGGAACAAAGAACAGCCTCTGGAAAAGTCAACCTTTCTAAAAGCTGCTCTTTTGTTTCTAAGGCTTTGAAACCTGTAGTTACCGATGAATATACTTCTTGAATACTGATCAAGCAAGCCTTGCAGAAACAGGTAAAACATACTTTAATCTTCCCACCTGCAGTTCTGATAACTACACACAGACATGTGAAGATTGTTTGCTCATTTCAGGAATGTTTCAACCATTTGTTTTACACATTATGAGCGTGTAGCAGCCTCAGTAGTCTTTGGTCACGCTTTGAACATTACATTGCCAGTTTAAGGCTGTGTGAACATAATATGGCAGATGTTCGTGGATGGTCTGTTTGCTGAAGTGAGGGAGTGCCTGTCAGAGGACATACTGTGAGCATGAAAACATATAAAGCCGAGAGACAAACAGACAAAACAGCATTTTGAATTATTTTCTTCAGAGACAGATTCCATGAATGTCTGTCAGGGGTTTTGCAGGTACTGCCTGGCCTTTCCTCTCGGCTCGCTTCTTGTTTTTCAGACTCACACTGGCATCTCACAGTCTCTACAGCTGAAGCTGTGATTTCCAAAATAATAGAGGAGGACTGACACTGAGCACTGTGGCAAATGCATTCATGTAGTGCAGCCCTATTAAATAGGCTAATTCAGTGTCATGGACACTAGTTAGGTTAACAAACAATCAATATTGTTCAATGTTTACATGAAAACCAATGGGTGTTAATAAAGTCATGTGTTAACAAGTCACTTTCGTTAATAATGTGTGTGAGCAAGTTCGTCTTGTTTACCTGGCTATTGTAAATCCGAATTTGAAGGCTACTTTCACATTATGCAAAAAAAAAAAAAAAAATTAAAAACTCATTCAGATGAAGCAACTAGTACGATTGGCCAAATATCTGCAACTATATCTCCAGTTACCAGATGAATGTAACATATATGCACTGTAAAAAAAAAAAAGTTGAGCCATCTTAAAATTTTAAGGCAACAAACTTCAGCAGATTTTTGAGTTTTCTCAACTTGTTGTTTTAAGTTTATACAACAAAAATTTGAGAATCTCCCACAAAAACAAGTTGAGCAAACTCAAAAATCTGCTGAAGCTGGTAAAAAATGTTTTTTTAAGTTCGCTCAACTTTTTCTTTTTACAGTGTGGCACAGAGGTGAGTGATAGCACGTAAGTGTTTATTGATCAGGATGAGGAATATGGAGCTATGATATGACGACTGGAGGTGAGTAATAGACTTCTGGGGTGATCACCGATGAGGGGTGAGAATGATAGTGGCGATTCTCTCTTCCACAGAGTTGCGGGGAAGACGAGACGAGGGAATCTTCTGGAGCACACTGATCACGGAGACAGACGATCTAGGAGGAGAGGAGGACACAAGGAGCAGAGACAGGAGGTAAGGCACAAAGGGTAAGTATCGTTAGAAATGTATATACTCAGCGAGCTGGTCTTTGGGAGTAGAGTCCACGTCGTGTTTACGAGATCGGACGATGAGTGAGACTGAGGCTGTTGCTTATATGCAGGGGTTGATGACAGTGGTGATGGGGTGCAGGTGTGTGTGATTAGAACTCGGGTGATGTGGATCATTGTGATTGATGGAGGGAAGGGCCCGGTCGATTCGTGACAGTACCCCCCTCTCCACGGCCAACCTCGGCGTCGTGGTGGTCTACCCCGGCCTCAGGGGTGCTGGACGATCAGGGTGCGCCGAGTGGAATTCTTCAAGGAGTGTTGGATCCAGAATATCACCTCTGGGGACCCGCGAGCGTTCCTCAGGACCGTACCCTTCCCAGTCCACAAGGTATTCTAATTTACCACCATGGCGCCGGGATTCCAGGATTTCCCTAACTCTATACATGGCGCCTTCGTCCAGGATGAGAGGGAGAGGGGGTTCTTCTGTCTGGTCGGGCTCTGGGTAAACAGAAGGAGAGAAGGGTTTGAGTAATGATACATGGAATGTGGGATGAATCTTGTAATTTGGGGGTAACTGTAGTTTGTATGTGACTGGGTTGATTCGTTCCAGAATGGTGAAGGGGCCAACGAATCTGGGACTGAGTTTTCGGAAAGGCAGGCACAGCTTAATGTCCCTCGTGGACAGCCAGACCTTTCGTCCTGGTTGGTATTCGGGGTTGGCTGATCGTCGGTCATCTGCTGCCATCCTTTGTCTGCGCACTGCCTGCTGCAGCTGATGGTGTGCTGCGTCCCAGACTCTCTCGCTCTCTCGTAACCAGTAATCAATCGCGGGGACGTCAGATAGTTCTCCTGACCAAGGAAACAGGGGAGGCTGGAAACCGAGTATGCACTGGAAAGGAGTGAGTCCAGTCGAGCTCTGGCGCAGGGAATTCTGGGCGTACTCGGCCCAGCCTAGGAACTGGTTCCAAGAGTTCTGGCGACCATTGCAGGAGGTTCTCAGGAAGCATCCTATTTCCTGGATCTTGCGTTCGGTTTGCCCATTCGACTGCGGGTGGTAACCAGAGGAGAGGCTTACGGTCACACCTAGGAGGGAGAAGAATGCCTTCCAGACTCGTGAGATGAATTGTGGTCCTCTGTCAGATACAATGTCTTCTGGGATACCATAATATCGGAATATTTGATTGAATAGGAGTTTTGCTGTCTGAAGTGCCGTGGGAAGGCCTGCGCGGGGTATGAGGTGACAGAACTTGGAGAAGCGGTCTATGATAACTAAGATACATGTATTACCGTCAGAAGCTGGCAGATCCGTGATGAAGTTCACTCCTAGGTGCGACCAAGGACGTGAGGTATGGGTAATGGGTGGAGTTTGCCTGCAGGGAGATGACGGGGACTTTTGGAGATGGCGCAGTCTGGGCAGCCTTGCACAAACCTTCTCACGTCCCTGGCCATATTGGGCCACCAGAAGCGTAGCAGCTAGAGCAGGCGCATGGATGGAGTTTGGGAGGCGTCCCCTGCTGCTGGGATAGTACTGCACCGACACCGGTTGTGGAGGCATCCACCTCCACAATGAAGGGTAATCTAGGATTGGGGTGAACAAGGAGTGGTGCGCTGGTGAAGGCGTGTTTGAGCTTGTCAAATGCTTCTAGGGCACTAGGGTTCCAGGATAACGATTTGGCTTTACCTTTCAGTAGGTCTGTGAGGGGATGGTGCTGTAATTGGATATGAACCGGCGATAGAAATTGGAGAATCCTAGGAATCTTTGAAGTTCTTTGATACTTGAGGGAAGGGGCCAGGAAGTGATTGCCTCCACCTTCCCCTTGTCCATGCGAATGCCACCACTGTTGATGATATACCCGAGGAAGTGGACTGTGGACTGGTGGAATGTGCATTTCTCGGCCTTGAGATAGAGATTGTATTCTCTTAAACGTTGGAGGACCTCCACAACGTGTTGGCGATGTTCGGCCATGCTCCGGGAATAAATGAGGATGTTGTCTATGTAAACGATGACGAAACGGTGGAGGAACTCCCGGAGCACCTCATGCATAAACCCTTGGAAGACTGAAGGAGCATTGACTAGTCGGTACCCAGTACTCGTAGTGGCCGGTGGGGGTCACGAAGGCTGTCTTCCATTCATCCCCCTCTCGGATGCGGATGAGGTTATAGGCGCTGCGGAGGTCCAACTTAGTGAAGATGGTGGCATAGATAGAGTCGGCTTATAAGAGTCATTTGCTCATAAATCATACTACTCATTCCCTTTATATGATTGCAATTTAATAAAAAGCTTCATATGCTCTAATTTCTGATTCAAATGTTCTTGTTTTGATTCCATTTGATTTAATTTGATTCCTGAACCGGGATACACTGGTCACACTGAATGTTGCTGATTTGATTGTGAAATTTACTAAAATATGATTCACTAGAAAATTGGCTCATAAGCGTAATTTGTGAAATGAATTACTCCAGTCTTGTTGCATAATTGCAAGTCAATATAACATTTCACACGCACTCGTTTCTGATTCACATGTTCTCTTTTTCACCAAAAAGAATCAGATTATAAGTGTCATTTGTTCATGAATCATACAACTCATTCCCATTGTATGACTACAATTTACTAAAAAGATTCACATGCTCTAATTTCTGATTCACATGCTCTTGTTTCAACATTTGATTTAATGCAATTTCAGAATCCAGCTAGACTGGTAATGCTGTATACTTAGAAATAACTAAAAAAAAAAACTGTCTCAAATAAGTCATTTGTACATGAATCATTGTACTGCGGTCCCGTTCTATAATTGCAACCCAATAAAGAAGCACCACCTCTTAAATTTTAACTTGGTACATTATTATGCTCCAAGCTATGTAGTTGATGAGTTAAATCAGAACGCAGTGACATCTGCAGGACGGGAAGTCCTATATGTCATCACAGCATCATTAAAACAGTGAAAGTGAAAGATCGATCCAGGGATTTTAAGAATCTCTACTGGGATTAAATGAAGATTGAGATTAATTGGAAAAGGGATCTTTTTACCCAGCCCTATATACAAAGCTGAATACATTAAAATAAATAAATAAATAAATAAATAAATAAATATATATATATATATATATATATATATATATATATATATATATATATATATATTGAATATATGAAAAACAAAGTCATAAATGATTGTCACAATGCACTGCTTTAACATTAAGTAAAAGTAACGATGCTTTCATGGTACACGCAGAGCTATTTAATTAAGGTTAAAACATTGTTACAAGTATCACTACAATAAAAGATCTTTAAATGCACAATATAGAGCAGATATAAGCCATAATGCCATTCAGTTTTCATCACAAGACTGGCAACCTGTTGATGTCCAGGAAAGCGACAAACAGTCGTCATTTGGACTAGATGCATCTGTTGGCTCACAACCAGACCACATGCCCTAAAGGTGCTTGATAACTTAATTAGACCGCCACCCGGGACTGTGTAACTCACTTTATTTTTCAGTTAGATGTGGCATAATCAAATTCATCATGTGTATTTGTCATAAGAGTGGACCGCTCTCAAGCTAACAGCTCTCTACAATGTGTAAATAAATAGTGAGTAAAATGCACAGCAATTTAGTGGGAGTTAGAAATCCGAGGGAGCAGAAATGATCAGCATTGAGAATTCCCCATCTTTTCCAAAATGTCTGATTAAGGACTTTAATTAGTATGCAAATGAACTTGCTTTAGTGCTGACTTCAGTTGGGTGGCTAAAACCCTTTTAAATCAATAAAGTAAATTGGGACTGGGCTGCCATTAGATCTTGGTAATATCTAAATTGAACGAGAGTCTGTGTAATGAAAGGTGGAAAACACATTTATAAGGCATGGAAAGGTAATCAAATATTCATATATCAGGTATTAAAGCTTAAAAAAGTGTAAAAACAGCAAGAGATAAGACTTTTAAATTAAATTAAAATGAATTTTTTATTTTGATGAGAGAAAATATATTTGTGCATTTAATTAAAAATGTTCAACCTGCTCAATTTCTCTCCATGCAGCTTTTAGTAAAAACAAATAAACATAAAATGATGTAAATATCTAAAGCCCAAACTGCAGTTCTAGTTCAAATGAGTACAAAGACATTTTTATCATACACAAGTTCTGAATACGGCAGTTAAGGAAGAAACTTTCTAGTGCGCATACATTGAGGGCCTGTAAAAGGTTACACTATTATATTATAAGCGTTTGCGTCAAAGGTGATATATACTTTTAGTTTAAGAATATGATCCAATGATAATCCATAAATGCATGAGAACAATTGAGTTTTTGTAAAAGACAAATTTAACTTTAAAAAAAAGGCTTAAATTACCTCAGGTCTCTTCATGAAGCAATTTCATTCATTTACGTTTGGATCGAGCCAAAGAATAGCATCCCTTTCTGGCGGTGACCTTCAAGGACGAGGAAAAAAATCATTGGGAATTTGTCCATAAAAACTCACAGGTCAAGCAAAAAACATAAATAATCCTGCATGTTCTTCCGAGTCTCCCTGCAGTCACTCATTTTATCCCTTAAAACTCATCTTTAATAATGATCAAAACTATCTACTTATGAGTTCATTTCCTTGAATTAACAAGTTCGTTTGACCATATAATCTTTAGGAAATTATGTTTAAAATTATTTGGCTTGCTGTCCAGTGTCCACTGATGAGGGGCTCGATGAAGCAGTTTCAACTCGAGCTCTAGTATACCCCCACAGAGACTTAATATAGGATGATTACAAAGGTCAAGATGGAGATTGGGGAGGTGGAGGGAAACTGGTGCTTAGATACTATGGCTGTTGATTGAAAGATTAGATGGGCTCGCTTCATTAATTCTTCATGCCTTAAAACGACTTGAATGGAACTCTACACCCTTACCTCATTTACTATAGGCTATACAAAATTATGAATATGCAAATTAGCCCCACCTCCACTCAAACGCACCAGCTTGGACTACATGCTCCTCTTTCACCTGGTAACTGAAGTAGTAAATGCTACACAATTGCAATACTGTGTTAATGCTAAAATGCTAATGTGAATGGAAACGTTTTCAAATGTACCTAGATTAATGTAGATGTGGCAACTGTCTAAAAACCAACATTCTTAGGTATAAACGCTTTGCTAATGATATGAAAAGCCCTGCCCCTTAAACTGACAGGATTGGCTGTGACAATGTAAACGGGTTGTTTCAAACCACATTATTGAGACTGTCTTTGGTTCACTGCAGTTTTAAAGAGAAAATGCACAGCTATGTTGTTGACTGATAAATCTGCACATGCCTTGTCTGAAAGCGTATTAAAACACCAGACAGACATGTAAACAACAATAAAAACCTGATTTTCTCCACAGGGGGTCTTTAAGCTCTGCATGGTGGTGTTTCTTGTAAGAAGAGCTTTCATACAAGGGCTTTTTCTGGACTCTCTGTGGTCTCATTTAGCGCTCTTTCACTCTTCCCACCACAATCCTCCACAACACAACCACTCTCTTCTCCCTTTACACACATGCACCCCTGCTCGCTCTCTCTTTCTCCGTCCGTCACTCACATAAACACCCCACACACATTCATAAACCCCAAATACAGCCACACTCAAAACAGAAAGATGCACAATTGGCTTCGAGATTGAGCCAAATTCGTACATTTCCGTTGGATTCAGAACGCCCCGGCTTATTAATCATTCCATCGATGGCACGATTTTGCAGCACCTTTGCAGGTAATTAATCATTCTGTCAAAAGCCAGGCTTGTTATTCACTGCATGTGCATTTTAAAAGGCATATCTACAGCAGGGATTGCTGGCTCAGACGCAGCATCGCACTGGCCGTGCACAATAGATACTGGCCATAGCTCAGCACTGGGTGTAATTATATACATTCAGAGCCATCTCAAGGGGAACGGCACTGAATTTCGCGTGGCATGTGCGCTCGGAGGCCTCCGTACTCTGGCAGTGCATGAGGAATTACCCTCTCCGCCCAGCATGGCAGCCACAGATTCTGGTGGCGATGGAGGTCATGTCCTCATGCAGCAGTTTTGACAATGCGCCTGGAGTAAGTTGCTAATTCAGTCGCTCTGCTGGCCCATCTCTATCCCTCCCTCCCACTCTCGCTGTCCCATCTCTTTTCTTCCCCTCTCTTTTCGTCATTTTCTTTCTAACTCACATATATACACGCACTTTAGGTTATGAAACCTTCAGCTGCACAATGCTTCTGAGTAACGCTCCTGTACAGACTCCAGGAAGAGAGCGAAGCCGGCACACATTTTTAATTTGCCCTGGCATAAGTGTGAGGTTTCGGTGACAGCTTCATTCGGTAGCTGTCATTCCAGTGTATAGGACATCTAGACCAGGGTTTGACTTGAAGAATGTCTCTCATTATGACTCTGGACTACTGAGGTGTTATTCCTCAAGGCGAATAGACCTGGAAACCGTTGGAATTGAAAGGAATTCCATTTTAATCCATGTTTTGAGAGCATTTGTCACACACACACACACACACACACTTATACAGCATTTCAAAAACATTTTTCTATCCAGAAATAATGGAGAATAATATATGGCAACTTATTTGATTTGTTTGCAAAATAGAGTGATTTTGCACTGCAATGTTAATAAATGAACTGTATATATGTGACCCTGGACCACAAAACCAGTCTTAAGTCGCTGGGGTATATTTGTAGCAATAGCCAAAAATACATTGTATGGGTCAAAATTATCTATTTTATTTTATGCCAAAAATCATTAGGATATTAAGTAAAGATCATGTTCCATGAAGATATTTAGTGAATTTCCTACTGTACTTATTGATCAGTAATATGCATTGCTAAGAACTTCATTTGGACAACTTTAAAGGTGATTTTCTTAATATTTAGATTTTTTTGCACCCTCAGATTCCAGATTTTCAAATAGTTGTATCTCAGCCAAATATTGTCCGATCCTAACAAACCATACATCAATGGAAAGCTTATTTATTCAGATGATGTAGATATCTCAAGTTTGAAAAACTGACAATTATGACTGGTTTTGTAGTCCAGTGTCACATATATAAAACAAATTACACAATTTGATCGGGACCTAATGGCGCCCTTTATGTAACATGTGCCTATTTCTAGTCCCAGAGTGAATGAAGATCAAAAACTATACTTTATTTTAATGGAATATGGATTGAGCAACACAATTTGTGTGAAAAGAAAGAAGATTAAAGATCATAAAAATCATATAAAATATATAAAAGGCAAGACATATGCTGTTTTTTGAAAATTTATTTCTAAGAAATTTCAAAATCCAATTATCAGAGAAATAAAACAATATAAATAGTAAATGGTAGCACAACTGTTTTCAACATTGATGATAATTAACAAATGCTTTCTGAGTAGAAAATCAGCCTATTAATTAAATATGGCTGCTGAAAATTCAGCTTTGCCTTTATAGAAATAAACTGCATTTTAAAATATATTCAAATAGAACAGTTATTTTAAATTTTAACAATATTTCACAGTATTACCGTTTGTACTGTATGACATTTATTTGACAAAAAAAAATATTAATATAGAAAAGAACGTTAAAAATAACCTATTTTAAACCAGTTTTAGATGATGCAACATTATAAAAATCACATATCACTGCACGCGAAGACCTCATGAGTCCACAGTAAAAAACAGGTATTTGGGAAAGTAGACAAACTGCTGCTTTTGCACAGATGGGGTCAAATTAAGTGAAGGTTAAGTACTGGTTGTCCCTCCCAGAAGACCTGAACCGTTTGCTCTAGTTTCCATTGCTTTATTTTTCCTTTCACTGTAGCAGAGCTCGGCTTATCCTGGGCTCACTTGCTTTCCCGCAGTCATCGTCCAATCAGCACGCTTCACTGGAACGTTCACGAGTCAAAAGGTCAGAGCAGATCTGACATAAAGAGAAGATCTCTGCTGTAGACACCTTAGTGCAGCTCCATTTACTGGGACTAAGCAGCCTTGTTTAACCTTGCATACCAGCCATCGGGTGAGAAACAACAGGAACAGAGCGTAGCTTTAGTCTCCGAGTGCTACAATCAAACAAGCTCAGTATAAGGTGCTAAATGTAGTCCCTCTAATCCAGATGAAATTACTGTTTCTCCCTCAAACTCAGGCCAGGATAATGTACCAGAATGCGATAGTGGCAGAATCCCTCTGTCAGAGTTGTACAAAAGTGCTGATTCTTCTGCTCGGCGCCAGAATGGGAATTGCTTGAGATTTGAAGTTCACAGACCTTTGGATTTGTGGGATTTACACCTTGCTTTACATGTATAAATATGTGGGAATACAATGCTGAATGGGAGATTTAGGCCTCAAATGGAGATAAATAAAGGAAAGTGAAAGTCTCGACAAGCATTCAGTCAGAAAAGAGTCAGCGTAGTAAACTCAGCAGACTAGATAAAGAAGAGAACCATCACAGACACATTCAGAGCTGTTTGGAGAAGGGATTACAGTTTGCTTCCATTCATCTGTGCATTAAAATCTGAAACTGGGGATCTGTTGAGACATTTTTGATATGGACCCCTTAAATCTTTCCATTCCTCATTTGACTTCACTAACCAGCCTTGATCTGAGATCGCAAATTAAATATAAAATAGTTTTTTTTACTAACAGGTTACAGCACTCCATTATTTTCATTTTACAGTGGGCCATTCAAGCGTGACTAATGGCGCCGCTAATGGCTGCGCAGTGATTTGGTACAAAGTAGAGCTCGCTTGATAATAGCTGGTGAAGTCTGGTCAAACGGTTGACATTTAACTGACATTTATTAAGGCGAGTTTCCCAGCATCTCAGGAGATACACCACATATGTCCTAACCAACTGTTCTGCTTGTCTTCTTGGCTTAATGCAGGAATGTAGGTCTGAGTTTGCTGTTCATATCTCAAAGGAATGACTTCTACAGTTTTGTAGCATTTTTGTAGCCATTTTAAACAAGAAACAGCCATTTAGTTTTACATGACAGCTTTTCACACTCTCTCTGATCCTCAGAATTAAAGGCATAGTTCACCCAAAACTGCTGTGAACCCCATTGACTTTAATTGTTTCAAACACCGAGACAGTTTTCAAGATATATTCTTTTGTGTTCCACAGAAGACATGAAGAAAACATGTCATGCATGTTTGGAACGACATGAGTGAGATTAAATGATGACAATAGCTGTAGGGTTTACACAATAGGAGTAATTTTATTTCATGATAACGATATGTAGGCTCCTGTCACTTTCAGACATAATGCATGGATCCAATATATTGATATACATTTGCAATTTTTCCCAACTGTTTACAAGCACTTAAATGACATTTCTGACATAATTTTGTGTGTCTGACCATTCAATCACAATAAGCCATGAAGAAAACTGAATTCATAATCACATGTTGTCTGAGAAATGGACTTTTGTTTGGGTGCAAGCATCATAATGAGTTATTTTCACGGCTTATTGCACTCAAAAATTCATTTCAATATCATGCACATACTGCACTTTAGTTTCTTATTTCATGCATGCTCTTTTATCGCTCTAACGTGTTGATAACTTTAAGCAGTCCCTCAAATATATTTCTATATTGTGATATACACAATGTAGCAAATTATCTTTATTGCTCTTATGTGTTAATAACTTGTCCCATGAATATATTTATATTGTGATATACATGATACAGCAAAATCTTCATCGATACGCATTTATTACTCATTGATCTTAATAACTTTTTAATATCACGCGCACCCATGCTTTCTTATTAATTAATTGTATTGCTCTGATGTGTTAATAACTTTATAAAGTGCCACTTATTGTGATACACATTATGAATCTCTATCCATACACATTATCACTTTAATCAGGTTATTTTAAATATTGTACCTATAAGGCTATATGTAAATGACCTCTCTTTTGATTGGTTAGTCACAGAATGTTTTTGTTTTGTTTGTTTTTTTTTTTTTTTACATATTTTTTGGTAATACATTACACCTATACATTCATTTATTTAACAATTTAACATATCAAAATATTCATGTAAACAATCTTCCAATGTTGCAAACCTGCAACTTTAAAGATTGTGTTCATTTAATTCAGCTATAAAGGGTCACGTTGAGATGTATCAATCTGATACGAATCTGAAGCTCAGAGTTCACCAAACTTGAACTTTGCAATGCAGCGAAATGCAAGATGAGTTTGTGTTTCCCATTTGCAGCATTTGTATGCGCATGCCTGGAAGTGAATGAAATACCTAGTCCTAGTACATTTTTTCTAAATGACCAATAAAAACCTTGTTTTCTCACACATATCACAATAATATAAAAAAAATGGAAAGACAAAAGCCTGTCTATGCGCATTTAGGAGCATGCGCTGGTTTCCCATGTGCATTTTGTGAAATCTTGCTGCTGGCCCAGAAGCAGCTTGCTGTGCTCTCCCATTTGAATGAACTAATGAAGAAAATGGAGGTTCCAGATACATCAGGTTTCCCCGATCCAGTGTTTCTAATCTCCCTAGCATTGCTTTCATAGAAGCCTCTAAACCACCACGGCGCCGAGGTCTCAGCTGCGGCAGGCTTCCCTCTCCGTCCTGCTCAATGACAAACCATCTGGCAGCAGCCGAGCATTTTTAATGGCTTCATTATAGGATGGGAATGTTTCAGCTGCAGAAGCTCTGATGGCAGGGCCGCTCCACTCGCCATAAAACAAACCGGCGATAATTCACGCTGCGTGTCGTTATGCTAATCGTAAAGGCCAGGTAAAACCAGGAAAAGTCATTTTTCATGACTGCCATGTATACGACCCAATGGATGTGACTTTGCCCCGTGCATTATAACTCTGACCGTCATTGCAGCCCTTAAAGCGAGAAAGACTGTGTGCTATTAGTCATAACTCTATTTAGTCAGGGTCCCGTTCACAGGCTTTACATATCCGAGTGTTTACATATCCAAATGTTTATCCAGCGTGTCATGTGTGCAGTCTCAGCCTCTAGTGCCAGGCCATGGAAAAAAAGCTTCAAGCAAAGAGCACAAATACAAATACGGACGCAAATACGATGCACCATCTGGCCAGGGTGGTGATATCCCTGATTCATTTGTTTCAGAGTGACTGGGCATACATTTAGATGCAACAAGCCAGTCGTTAACACTGGCGATTTTTACTCTGAATCTGTCGGCGACAGCACAGGAATACATTACTCTTGCTGGAAAGCTCCTGGAGGCGAGTTCGGTACAGTGTGACAGCACGCTCAGACACATGATACAGATAGAGAGAGTATATAGGGAGGGGAGCGATACGGCTATTCCCAGCATTAAGCCGAGGGCTTTTAATTGGAATGTGCCCTGGAAAGCCCTGAGGGTGAGTGATGAATGAATGAGATGGCTCAGGTCTCCCCAATACGGGTTGAGTCAGCACTACTTTAGCTGCATGAAAACACTTAATGGCTCATAAACTTGCAGGCCGGCTGAATTTCCCATTGGCTTTGTTCTATGATGCTGAAGAGCGATATCTCGTCCTGCCAGCATTCGGCCAAAGCTCTTGTTGTGCCGGGACGCCAGGATTGTTTTATTTTATCACTTTCATTTTCCTGTTTTTATATGCTTCTCTCTCTGAGGACAGTTATTTATCATGGGCCCTGCTGAGAGGGAAAAGCACAACAAAGCACAAACTCAGAGATGGGGAATGATTTATCGCCTCTAGTGCTGCTCTACTTTTTCTCGCCGGAGCTGAACACAGAAAAATTCACCCTTCCGTTGCTGCCGTGCAAGATTCAGGACCCCCGCAGGACCCCAAAGCGATACCATTGGTTGAGGTTTTTGGGTATTCTATTCATGCCTGATCAAAAAGCTGACAACCTCACTTGATGATAAGCATAGTCTTAACAGTGAAAATACACCAAGGTCATATATGAGACATATTCCTGAAGCAACACATGGTCAATTATTTATCATTCTTATTTTTCAGTTAGCATGCTATTGCTAATCGCATTCTATCATTCATTTCCTACGGTTAGCATGTTATCATTTAGCATACTAAGCTAACATATCCAGTGTATACTGCTTCTTACACTACGGGGCCGTTGAATGCTTAAATCTGTTTGGCTGACAAATGTTGTAAGGTGTGCAATTATTTTCAGGGAGACGCACAGCGAACGTAGTTCCAGGCAGCTCTTGACCGCATTACATGTCCATATCAGTTCGCCAAATGATTTTAGTTATTTCAAATGTCTTACAACAACAAAATAACCAAAACCCACAACGACACTGGCCAAACAAATAAATATATTAAACAAAAGGATAAAAACAACAGATCATTTCCATGTTTTGCCACAAAATTGTGTTTCATTATGTACATAAACCACATACTCTATTTCTCCCGCTCTCTCTCTCTTATAGACGCACACACAGTTTGCACAAGCACTGTTGCTTTAATGTTTTCATTGAATATTATATTATTATATTATATTACATTATATTATTTACATTTACATTTAGTCATTTAGCAAATGAGAACAATGGAAGCAATCAAAATCAACAAAAGAGCAATGATATTATATATGCTAAAAATAAAATTTGTTATTATTATTATTATTATTAGCACAACCATAGCCAATGAAATATCAAAAACACATTATTGTATAATAATAATAATAATAATAATAATAGCAATAATAATAATAATAATATATTATCCATACAATATACACTACTTTATATGGCAAAAATATAAACATACTATTCCTGCTACAACAACAACAAACAACAGTATAAACCAGCCCAGACTGGTATGCTGGTTTCCTAGGCTGGTCTGGCTTCCTGGTTTTAAAAGGGTTTGGGGAACTTGAGAGAACAGCTAATCTCTAGCTGCCATTATATCCCGCTTAAAGGTGCCATAGAATGCACTGATACAATATTTTAAATTGTTCTCTGATATCTACATAGAAATTATGTGGCTTAAGTAAGGGCAAAAAATGTCCAGAAAACGTTTTACATGTGCATTTACAACCCTAGGATTTCTCGCTAGAATGAAATGGTCTGTTATTGGCTTATTTGGAAGGGTCATGAATAATAATGTTGAGCTCTGCTCTGATTGGCTGTTTCACAGTGCGGCTGATTTCAGTACCTCACACAGCAGGAAGGAAACACAGGGAGGGAAAATATATATTTCAATACATTCTCTCGCAGTTACATCATCGGGTAATTATACTGTATATAAAATGCGGGCATTCAGGGAGCCGCTATTCAAATGCAGGATCGCTTTTTACTTTCACTTTGGCTTTCGAGATTCACGATCGCACAAACTCTGTTTATACTATGGAGCGGCAGTAGTCTACTTACCACACATTTTACGAGATCAGATGCTTGTCAGTGGTGCTCAGGATCTGTAAATCATTCGCCATCATCCTCAGTCATCTCTGCTTACTCTGTTTATGTGGTAAGTGAAATCTTATGTACTGCAATGTAACAAGCTACCGCTAGCAAAGAGCCAACCATGTCCCTTTAGTAGCTTGCGTTATTTTATTAGAACGCGTTATTTGCTTTCCGTGCCTTTCTGATTACAGACACCAACCCATCCCTGCACTTCACATCCCCTGCACAGCCTAGAACATAACATTTATTTCCATGATCTGCCATTTTTGCTGTTGTCCTCGCTTGTTTCTTCAGAATAAATGCAGAAATTCTGATGGTTTGGCTGGCGGCTGGCCTAGAACATGGGCATGTATATGCAAATGTTGGGGGCGTAACTATTAGTGATCCCGACTGTTACGTCACAGTCGGTGTTATGTTCTGATTCGCCTATTTTTCAGTAGTCTTTTTTATTCACGAGGTTTACATAAGGAGGAGGAAACAATGGTGTTTGAGGCTCATGGTATGTCATTTCCATGTACAGAACTCTTATTATTCAACTATGCCAAGGAAAATACAGTTTTCCATTCTATGGTACCTTTAACAGGTTTTTTTTTGTTTTGTTTGGTACTGACTAATTATGCCAGTATTTACATAAGCAGACAGAAAGTGCTGATGATATTTCTGATTAGGCATTACAAACAGCTACCCTTTCAGGTCCAAACGCCATCGCATTCTGCAAGAAGATCGAATCCTGCACTACACTGGCATTTGCTCCCTCACCAGTACCATTTGTGTCGATTTCACGATCCATCTAATGCTAAACAAATGAGAGTGGAGGGGGGCTGTCCATACAGCTGCTGCTGTGCATGTGCCAGGGAGGAGCCCCAGTTAATTACTCCATTAACGAACAAGCGACAGATCGTCTTATACGTCGCCTGCTATGAGACTAGACTGGCTAATTTGTGCTAAGGGCTGGCCATCTCTTGCAGTCATGCACTGCATCTGTCAGTTGACCACCCATGTGACCAGCTGCAGTCCTGCACAACCAAAACTGCCCCGTGGAGAACGAGCACTGTCCTACGGTAAAACAGAGTCAGCACAGTGTCATCATGGCAGTGGGAAAGAGGTCTTACAGTGGAGATGACTCCAGTAAATTATTAGCCTTGCAGCTCACGGCAAAGCCACTGGAAGCACTCGGCCCACTGTACGTTCAAAGCACGGCATTCTGCATGATTCAGCTGTTTGCACAATGTCGCCTGTAGATAGTCACCATGCCATTGTGCTCTTTGGATGCTTCAACAGCCACAGACTGTGAGGAGGATTGAGAAGGGGAAATGGATTGGAAGGCTAGAAGGCTTAGATGTCGCTTTTTATAGTAGGACATACAGTATTACAGATGAGTGTTATGTTGCAGCTGACATGATATGCAAAGATGAAACACCTAAATGAATCGTCTTGATTTAAAAAAAAAAAAATCAGTCCCCTCTACATCTGTCTAAACCTTGAGCCTAGTAAGCTGCCCTGCTGTCTGCATAGACACCTGTCTATAACGGCAGCATCCGGACTGAAGTGAACCACATACAGTAAGAGACTGATGTGACACACTACATACAGTACGCAAGTGCTCCATGTGTCAAATAAACAGCACTCTGCATATGAAACACACAGGAGACCTGAGTCAGGCTACAAGAGTAATGACACAATACTTCAATGAGCATAAATATACAGTACATGGCACACACAAATGCTGGGTGAAATATTAGGTTTTTAATTAGATTACTGTGTTTTTTATTATAATTTTCTGTGTTGAGTGAAATATTAAATGTATTACACTATATTTATTAAAAACAATATATTTATTTAGAAATTAACATTTCTTTTTCCCCATGCTCCATCCTGCATTGCCACTCAAAAGCTCATAAACTCATATACATGCATTTATTTGATAACAAATACATTAAAAAGGGTAATATTGTGAAATATTATAAAAAAAACAAAAAAAAAACACATTCTATTTGAAAATGCAATTTATTCCTGTGATCAAAGCTGAATTTTCAGCATCATTACTCCAGTCTTCAGATGTATTTGCCAGTCATTTCCTATTATCATAAATATATAATTGTTACTTTTTTTTTTTTTGTGGTAACCGTGCATACATTTTTTCCGGATTCTTTGATGAATAGAATGTTCAAAAGATTTAATGCTTCCTTGCTGAATATATTTGTAAATAAATAAATAAATATTTCTTATTTATCCCAAACTTTCAAACAGTAGTGCATTTTTTCACACTTGTTGCAGTACATTATACAGTGCATTCTCTGCAATGTACATTGTTTTCAAATTTTTTGATCAAAATAAAGTTGCTACTACTTTTTAAAGGCATCTACTTTTTGATACAGAATTCATTGTCTACTAACTTTATCTGTGTAAATGTAGTTTCTTTCAGTTCAACTCAATGTGTGCTTAGCATCTTTCCCATGATACAGTACATTCAACATTCCCATGAAGGGATATGACATACGGGAAATTCAATACATGCAAAGTGCTTGAACCAAACTTCAAAACATTTGTCCAGTTCAAATATGGATGATTTATACAGCTTTACAGATCAAGTAATAATGTTTATGCCTCAGATATACAATTATACAGTATGAGTGGTGGGGATGGGGTAGAGCTGGTTGGCTCTTTTCAACAGGATAAGGAGACCATCCATCAAAACAGCTGTGACCACTGTGAAGTCCCACATTACACAAGTCTGCCACTGTGTGCATGTCATGTGTGAAATACAGAGGGGCTGTTGTTATTTTTAATCTTTGTATACAGCACCAAGGGGTGTCTGAACCAGCCGCAGATATCCCATTGGCTGAGAAATCATCTTCTGCCCGCAATGATAAAAATCACGATTGTGAAAAGAACTCGTGCAAAACCTGCTCCCCTGCTATTTTATCTCTCCGTTTCTCATTTTTCTCTCTTCCCTTTCTCCTACGAGGCCAACTCTCACTTAGCTCTTTCCTAACCGTTATTCTGTCTAATATAATGAATCTAGATAATAACCTTCGCAACAGAAAGAGGGCATGAAAGATTCATTTGAATGCTAAAATAAAAACTGTTCTCCATAAGTTAACAATAGCACGTTTCAATAGAAACGAAGTCACATCTTGTGCTTTCTTTGCACTAAACCTAATGTCTCCACGGCTGCCCAGTCTGTTGTTTCTCAACATTTAATTCCAAGTCACATTGTGCCCTTGAAAAAAGCTCATCATCATTAGTCTAGAGCTGCATTTGCTCAACACACGCTTGCTCATTTGGTTCACTCAGAGCTAATGGTGCCTTCAGTGTCACGCCACTCAATCAAATTCCTGGTCTCTAGGCCTCTCTTTCAACGTGGCATCACACATTTGTGCGAATGCCACGGAGCTGTAATTCAAATTGATTCTCTGAATATGACAAATGGTCGTTTAGTAGCTCGGCTAAGATCATTGAGACTGTAAGATTTCTTAGAGAACATCAAAGCACAGTTTTAATAGAGATGAATCGAAACGGAGATCTAAAAGAGAAATCTTCACTGCAGACCTCGAATATAAACCGCCACAGGCACAAACATCTACAGTGCCAGTGTTGGCCTACCACTGAGGCAGCTAATAGGAATAAACCCAACTGACATTTAATGGGTGTTTATTTTGGAGGAAAACTCTGTTCTTAAGGCTGCCGAGCCACTTGTGAAGGTGGCTGGGATGCTTTGTGTATGCTAAACGATGTCTAAGTCTCATGTGGTTCACTAAAGAGTCGTCAGAGTTGTTTTTGCATTCTGCTTCAGAAGTACTAAACAACTCAAACTACTGGAACCATAGCAACCAGCTACCTTAGACTTTTGCCACCTTATTCCATCTGCTCTGTAATTTGCTGTAAATGATCGTCTGATGCCAAACTCTTGTGCACAAACGCAAAAAAACTGACCTGTACTACCACAAATATTCTCAAATGGCGGCCTGTGACATTAACATTTACTGTGGATTGTAATTAAATTAAAAGCTTTTACGTGCTTTAGCAGGCTACTTTAATTCACTTCAGTGGGTGAAAAAGTTGCATGGAAATAAATACTATAATTGACAGAGTAGTGGATTGGGATGAAAGTGTTTCCGTGTTTTTGAATGTACTGTACCTACCAAATAGTTCACCCAAAAAAGGCAGAGAAGTTATTCACCTTCAGACCATCTAAAATGTGGATCATCAGCAGTGAATGGGTGCCGCCAGAATGAGAGTCCAAACAGCTGATAAAAACATCGCAATAATCGCAAGAGAGATCCATGTGACTCATCAGCTAACGTCCTGTAAAGTGAAAATCTGCTTGTTTGTAAGAAACAAATCCATCATTAAGACATTTTAACTTTAAAGCGTTGCTTCAGGCCAAAATACCTGAAAAGTGCTCTGTCCATAATAACACTACCTCCAGTGAAAAAGTGCATCCCCTGTTGTCCTCTCACATCAAAATCCACCAATATATTTGTTTAGAACTGTTTTATCTTACAAACGGTGCTTAATCTGTGCATATTTCTCTCATGATTCGGACCAAAAGACTTTTTTTTTTTCACCAGAGAAAGCAATATTATCGATACAGGATTAGTAACCTTTTGAAGCTAAAATTTTATTGAAAACATGCGGCTTTTCACATCACAAGACATTAACTGATGGACTGGAGTGGTGTGGATTATTGTGATGTTTTTATCAGCTGTTTAGACTCTCATTCTGACGGCACCCATTCACTGCAGAGCATCCATTGATGAGCAAGTGATGTAATGCTACATTTCTTCAAATCTGGTCAGATGAAGAAACAAACTCATCTACATCTTGGATGGCTTGAGGGTTAGTACATTTTCAACAGATTTTCATTTTTGTGTGAACTATTCCTTTAAGAGGCTACTGAAAACTACTAAACTGCACTTATGTTTTCAACAGTTTATATTTTAGAGCTTCATTTAAAATCATTTTTAATCAAACTGTATTTGTAACATTTTCTAACATTACTGTATATAAAAATAAGCAAGTGCCATACGGGAACCTGGGTTTTTAAATAAAACCATTAAACTCCAGTCTGGTGTATTATTTATAGATTTCAACATCATCTGGAACAGACAGTTTCACTGTGCATGCAAAAACATGGTGCATCTGTATACTTTGACTTTAAAATGTCCAATGTAAAAAAATAAAACCAATGCCCTTCGGTTGAAGCATGTAAAAAACACTTACCATACTGGACAGGACATGCATTTAAAACATTAATGAATAAGCAAAGCTGTTAAATCTAATTTTGCAGGAACATTTCTAAAGCATTTGGGTCAGAGAATAACAATTAGCTATTTGCACAGCTTTAGTCTTCATCCAGCAGAGGTCGATGGTTTAATAATTATGTTTATATCAATCAAATATTTGTAGTACAGCCAGTCCAGTGGATAAGATTCCTCTTTGATCAAAGAACAATTTCAGCCCTGTGTTCAATTCCCTAACTCAATTCCCCATTCAATCACGAAAAGAAACAAGTCTTTTAAAGTGGTCTGCGCTGAAAGTTTTTCTTCTTCTTGGTGTATTAACTTGAATCACAAAAATGCCTCACTTTTATTGGGTAAAGTAAGTCAGTTTTATGAGGATGTGCAAATACGTGTGACCTCAAAGCATTTCTTTCCTGAGGAAGTTAAATATAGCAGTAGAATTGCAAGACAAAATAAAATATTCCCACTAAAGCCATCTAGATTTATTAGAGAATTTAAACATTTACCCTTTAGCCAGCATAGACTTTTATAAAGATACAAAGCTCACTTTTACCTCACACACTGTCCTGTGTACACAAATGCGTCAATGCAGGTCCAGATTCATTGCAAAATATGTTTATTTACTTAATCTGACAGTAAACAAAAGTTATGCAATCTTATGGCTGTTGGCATAAATAAAACATCATACAGTCATGGCCAAAAATATTGGCACCCTTGGTAAATATGATCAAAGAAGGCTGTGAAAATTAATCTGCATTGTTAATCCTTTTGATCTTTTATTTAAAAAATTCACAAAAATCTAACCTTTCATTGGAGAATAAGAATTTAAAATGGGGGAAATATCATTATGAAATAAATGTTTTTCTCTAATACACATTGGCCACAATTAACGGCCCCCTTTTATTCAATACCTTTTGAAACCTCCATTTAACAGCTCTAAATGTTCTCCTCTAATGCCTGATGAGGTTAGAGAACACCTGACAAGAGATCAGAGACCATTCCTTCATCCAGAATCACTCCAGACCCTTCAGATTCCCAGCTCCATGATGGTGCTTCTTCTCTTCAGTTCACTCATTTTCTACAGGGTTCAGGTCAGAGGACTGGAATGGCCAGCAGAAGCTTGGTTTTGTGCTCAGTGACCCATTTTTGTGTTGTTTTTGAGGTTTGTGTTTGGATTATTGTACGGTTGGAAGATCCAAATATGACCCATTATAAGATTTCTAACAGAGTCAGTCACTTATTGATTTTTTATCTGTTGGTATTTGATAGAATCCATGATGCCATGTGTCTAAACAAGATGTCCAGGACCTCCAGCAGAAATATAGGCCCACAACATCAAAAATACAGCAGTATATTTCATTGTACACATGGGGTACTTTTCATCCCTGTGTTCACCAAACCCATCTTGAGTGTTTGCTGCTAAAAAGCTCATTTTTTAGTTTCATCTGACCATAGAAGCCAGTCCCATTTGAAGTTCCAGTCGTGTCTGATAACTGAATATTCTGGAGTTTGTTTTTGGATGAGCGAGGAGAATTTTTCTTGAAACCCTCCCAAACAACATGTGGTGATGTAGGGGCTGTTTGACAATTTTTTTTTAGGTTTTCTGACCCCGAGACTCAACTATTTTCAGCAATTCTCCAGCTGTGGTCCTTGGAGAGTCTTTAGCCACTCAAACTCTCCTTCTCACCGTGCATTAGAACGATATAGACACACGTCCTCTTCCAGGCAGTTTCGTAACATTTTATGTTGATTGGAAATTCTTAATTATTGCCCTGATGGTGGAAATGGTCATTTTCACTGCTCTAGCTCTTTTCTTAAAGCCACTTCACTAATTTGTGAAGCTCAATTATCTTTTGCTACACATCAGAAATATATTCTTTAAGTTTTTCTCATTGTGCTGGATGATTAAGGGAATTTGGGTTTTGTTTTCCCTCCTATTTATATTTCTGTGAAACAGGAAGCCATGGCTGGATAATTTCATGTTCATAATCACCCTGGAGTGCTCAAAATTGTGAATATGAATGGGAATATACTTCAGAGATATTTTACTCATAAGAATTTCTGATATTTCCCCCCATTTTAAATTCTTATCCAATGAAAGGTTAGATTTTTGTGAATTTTTAAAATAAAAGATCAAAATGATTAACAATGTAGATAAATTTTCACAGCCTTCTTTGATCATATTTACCAAGGGTGCCGATATTTCTGGCCATGACTGTATGTAAGATGATTCTGAATGTCTGCACATGTAAATTTTGATTATGCCCAAGCCATGTCTCTGTGCCACAGTCGTTTCATGTGACGCCTCTGAAATAATTATTCATGGATTCATTTATTTTGCACTTTTTCATGAAATGTTTCGCAAGCATTTGCATAATACACACTCAAATAAATAAAACATAGTTGCTAAATAGTACAGATTTTTTTTTTTTTTATAATTCCCTATCATGATACATAAACAAATTTCAATATTTATATATATACACTGGGGAAATTAAACCTAATAGTGATGCATTACAATGGCTCAGTAATAATTAATTTATCAGGGCAAATGTAATACTATATAGCCTTATTGAACAATTACTAGCAATGCTGTTTCATTGTTTCATTATATTATTACAAATTAGACCTTAATATTATCATATGCAGCAGAACAAACAGCAGAGAAACACATTAAATTAACTTTCATTAAATTAACTGCATTAGAAAGAACTTGATGAATTTAGTTAATGAACAGTTTGTTTCTGTTTTTTTTTTCTTTTGCTTTAGTTTGTTTCCAATACAAAAAAAAAAAAAATTGATTTATTTTTAGCTCTAACTTTCAATTCTTGCATTATTCCACATGGACATTTTTATTGCTTCCTTTTCAATATTTTATGTTGACTTTATTTACAATGAAACTCTCTCTGAGGCCTGAGGCCACACATATATGTCACACAACATTGTTTGTAACCCATTCCGCTTTCATTCTAAAATGGTTTCTATATTGCTTTAATGATATTTCAGAGGCACAAACTGCTGATGAGGTGGCAGAAGATAAACCTGCAAACAGCATGGCTCATTGATTATGACACTGTCACGTGATTTCTCCTCCATGAATGAGAGGCGCTGTTCACTCACCAGGAGCCTGACTGATTAACACATGGAAATTTATGCTGGAGGCTGACGTTACATCTTTATTTTCACATATTAGAGAAGATGCTGCAGTGCACATCAACGGCGATGGAGATCTAAGTGATGCTTAAGCACTCGGCTGCCTCCTCAGTATTTTCTAATTAAAGGCAGTGCAGGCTTTAGCAGAATGGAGCAATAAATCACCCGTTCTCAGGTGCATTGCCCATGTGGTGGCATTTTACTGTCAGTTAAAATGACTGTGCCTCCCCTCAATATTTCTGCACAGAAATACCTCACCTCAAAATGAAAAAAGAAAGCTCACTTCAGATGCGCAAATTATAGGCCCTACATAAGGCATTCCCCTTGACCCCTTCAAGTACAAAAGCCACAGACCAAACCACACCAAAGTTCAAGTTTAGTGACTTTGGGTGCAATATGCAATAGCTTGAATTCTATTGTAAAGAATTAATGTAAATACAGTATGGAATACAGATGATTTGGCCTTCAATTTATTATCTGCATAAATATAATCAACACATTTGTAGCCTACAAGCTAACTTTCACCAAATCATTGACCCTGCAAATGGACAAAAAATAAATGACTTTTTATTAGTAGAACTGCATTCAACTACATTTGCTTTATTTTGAAACATTTGGCCTGCAAAACTTTACAACTTTACAAACATTGTTCTAATCATATCTACAGCAAGCTAATGCTGTTGACTTGAAAATGCAAGAAAATTCAAAGACTTGAAAATAGTACAAACACTCTTACCTTACACAACGAAAGCAAGCATTGTAATGCATTCAGATGAAAAAACTGATTTCACTAAATACGAATTCAAATAGGTATTCATTCACACCAAGCAAACATAAAGTGATGCCTTTCATGTGATGTAGTGGCTTAAACAACAGGTAGAAATGATGTTTTTAGACCATTATTTGGGGAAAAATACTAAAGTGTAAATATATTTACCCCAATGGTATAACTTTGTGGTCTACAGGCAGGGCTCTATACACTATTTTATTTTATTTTTATATTTCTAGCACTTCTACATGCATTACTCTGCACTTACAAATTGCGTGAATACTGTTAAGAGATTAATGAGTGTTTTCACTTGTTAGCTCACCTTAGCAGATTTGTGTTGGATGTCTTCGACGTGGAAAACAATCTTCAGAATGGAAATATGGATATTCCTACACTCTAAAACGGGTTGTTAATTGTACTCTTTGTTAGGTGATGCTTAACATTTATTGGGTTATTTCTATAACAAGGCAACCAGTTGGGATAAAATGTTAAATTTTTACGGTTGATTGTTGCAATTATGACAGAAAATACAGTAGTAATTTAATATATAGTTTCCGAATTTAAAAATATGAACAACTCTTTTGAGTGATTCTTTTCGGTGAACCGGCTCGCAAAGATTGAATGATTTATTCGCGAGTCGGACTGGTCTTGTAGCAGCTGTTCCTGAGTAACTTGTAAGGTTTTGTCGTTTATCATCAAACCATCAGAGCTCGACTGTGCAGAAGATTTGACTGATGGATCGAGAAGTAAGTTGGAGGACGAATGCAGCATGTACAGTAAACATATTAGCGATATGGTGACATTTTCAGAAATATATATGGATTTGTTTATGTTCCTCATGTTGCACTCGTCTTGGACACCATGTTGTGTAACTCTAATAACACTTACGCAAATGCTATATTGCTAGAAATGCGCTATTGAGACATGACATGATTAATAACAAGTCCTGGTTGTACAGCACGAGAATATGTTTCTGTGGACCACCCAATGCTTTCAATGTTAGAGCCCCAGTGTTTACAGACTACTGTGAAATTAGCCTACAAACTGTGCTTATAGTTTTCTCTGCTCATTAAGCTCAGATAGGAGGTGTTTTTATACTGAAAAATTACACACTTCACCTTTAATATGCAAGCTTAAAAAGAATAAAAATGCAATCGGGTAGAACAAAAATACAAGCGAAGACAGAACCCTGCAAAAAAATTTGATTGCAAAGGTTTTTACTGTCACATACATTAACTTTAATGGCACGTTAATGAGATGCACAAGCAGAATGCATTAATAAAATCAATCTCTTTGTAATATAACAAAGGTCCCACTCCCAGGTCAGGTGAAGGCATAAAACTGTTGCAGCAGCCACACATGGTTTCATGGCATGCTGCTGTGTGCAGAAATTGAGGTTGTTCTTAGCCATTGATTTAGTTTAATGTCCTAAGACCTTTATTGAACCACAACAGAGCATTTGGGCTGATCTCGAGTCAGTAAGATGCAGTGTTTGCAACATTATTTAGAGGCATGTTTTCTTATAAGAGGCCCTTGTTGGCATCATTTGAAGTTCTTCTTGAGTCAATACTTATGAATATTAGTCAAAATGGATTCTTGTTTTGATGCCTGATGTCGCCAACTATTTAAATAGTTGCCCAAGATAAACATTTGCTGTCATCTCAAAGTGGTTTTCTTTTTATAATGGAAACTGATGTGGCATGGTCCTGCATGTGCACATTAAAATTCAACATAAAACAGCATTGTTGTTTTACTAATCTGACATATTTCTGAGTGAAGCAGAATATTGAATGAAGGAGAATACTGAATGAAAAATGAATGGGACATTTTCTTAGTTTTGTCTTGTTTTCCAGTTAAAAGTATCTAAGTGCACATACACTGTAAAAAAAAAAAAAAGTTGAGCCAACTTAAAATTTTAAGGCAACCAGCTTCAGCGGATTTTTGAGTTTTCTCAACTTGTCGTTTTAAGTTTATACAACAAAAATTTGAAAATCTCCCACAAAAATAAGTTGAGCAAACTCAAAAATCTGCTGAAGCTGGTTTCCTTAAAATTTTAAGTTGGTTCAACATTTTTTTGTTGTTGTTTTTACAGTGTCGAACCAAGAAAATGTCATTATTTCAATAATTTCTGGCTTTAAGAAAATATATACCGGTATTTTAAACTAAGCCTTTTTTTTTTTAACCCCATTAGCAATGTTTTTATTTTTCTAAAATGAAATAGACATCACTAAATTTTGATGTTAAATTTTGTTAGATTTATTCTTGAATATAAAAACTTATTTTTGCTTTGGAATAACATGAACTAATGAATTGTTTATAATTAGACTGTTAACATGCAGTAAGAAAGTTTAAAGTAAATTTCATGTTGACTTTAAGATCACAAGTAAAGAACCTGAAATGCCAGTTTATTAATAATTTTAAGGGTGACTGTCCCGTAATAAAACAGTATCTCAGCAGCATTGAAAAATGACACTTTCTTAAAATCTCATTTGCTCACACAGTCTCAGGACGTACATTGTAATTTCATTGATAAGCGGGGATGGGGACAGGAGACACTTCTTTATCTGTATTGTGCCTGGGAATGTTCTTATCTGCTCTAGGCTCCACACAGATGGCTGTAAGGTGACTGGTATGAATACTAATAACTTACTACTCTTCATAATGCATAATGAGTGAGTAGTCTTGAGTGAAGTGTCTAAAGCTGACAAGGATCCGCTTGTTTTGTTCTCAAAGAAGTGCACTTTGTGCAAAGTGGCTTGTATGCTCCATTAGCAAAATGTCAGCTGATCTTCTAATACTCTTTACTTCTCTCACTGCATCCTCACAGACTTGACATTTCTCAGGATCGATATAAGTGCCACACAGAGTGGATCATCATATTACATGAAGAGCCACTACTCAATTGAAATTATATGGCATAGAGTCTGGCTTAAAAATAGCATTTTTGTCTTGTTTTCCAGTAAAAATTTCCAAAACAAAAATATACAGCAAAATATGTACAAGAAGATAGGTTTACTTGATAAGCAAAATGTCACAATATGTAAAAGTTTATTCCCCAAAAAATAGAATCAACATTATTTTGTTTCCGAAATGGAAATGTAAATGCCACTTAATTTTAAATGTTGAGTTTTGTTCGATTTACACTTTAAACAAGAAACAACTTTTGTTAGTGTTTTCAGAATAATACACAATAAATAAAAACAGACTTATTCTCTCTAAAAAAACCAACAACCATTATCTGAAAATTTGTATTTGCTTAGGATTATAGGCCTATTTATTATTATAAATGGTCATCATTAGTAAAAATGTCATAAATAAAAGGTTTTGTCATATGCTTAATTAATTTTTTTTTTTTTTTAACTTGTACCATTTTTTTCTTAATTATCCATCACTATTATCCTTTTGTCCTTGGAAAAAGACTGAAGCCTGAAACTGTGAACACCCTTTGACTAAGCAGTAACTATGACGGAAACTAATTTACAGAATTTCACTTGAAATTATCGGCTAATCGTATGGATGATTCAATCCATCCAATGTTTTGCAGTAGACTCAGGAACTAACTCCTCATTAGATCAGGAGAGGGAGGCAGTGGCTTAAAAAAGCCTCGACACTCAATAGACAAATGCCAGAGAGAAATCTAATTAGATTTATTTAAAGCTGAGATGTGTCCCTCCCCACACTCCCACTAAACACAAACACAAACACAACAGGCACACAGACATATATTTAAATGCAATGTAAATCTCCTCCATTAGGCCAGAGCGCATTATAGGGTCATATGCAAACCTACATCAAAGCATATTTCACTCTCTGCATGACATCAGTGCTTCAAAAATGCTGATTCTGATCAATAAACTATCCATCATTATAAGTAAAGTCTCTTTCAATGATGTGAAATAAGATATGGACTTTGATATATTCATTCAGAATTAGCAAATTCTGCACATAGAAACACACACACACACACACACACACACACACACATATATATATATATATATATATATAATATTACAGTTTGGTTATTTTAATAATAATAAATAATCATTTCTTATTTTAAGTCACTCTGAAGCCCCTTGGTTGAGAACTACTAATGTAAATAGCAAAGCTCACATAATTCAGCTCAAAAGCCTCCATTTACTCGCTATATAAAATTATTCCGGTCTAGGAAAAAACATCATTTCTTTCCTGTAGGATCCAGTGTGTGATTCAATCCACAGTTGTTAAGCTTTGCCAATCTGATTGGAAGCAATATTGCCTCCTTTTTTAGCAGATGAGGACGCTGACTTTGATTGTATTTTGCAATATTCTGCATAACAGATGACTCCAACAAAGGCCTTGCTGTTCACTGGTGTTGAAAACATTTACTTGAGTAAGGACTGTGGCCATGGTCTCAAGTTTTACCCAACTGTACTGCGTCTGTAAAGCAGCACCGTCAGGCTGACAAACAGAATAAGAGAGTCCTTTGGTATGCTGTAAAGCACAGATTCTTTTGACTCTTTTAACATTGTGGGAGCAGTGGTCACTTGTGCTCAGTTCCTGAGCCAAAACAGATGTACAGTAATTGAGCAGGAATGGTTTAAATGTCCAGTAATTAAATGTGAAGTGTGTAACCAGCTGGGACATTTGCTGACCTCTGTATCCTAGACTCCGGCTAGTGTTCACAGTCCTGAATGTGCTTTGAATTTAGGATTTGCACCTGCTCGAGTAAGTAACGGTATTCTATGCCGATAGAAATCCTTTTGTTTAACCTGTGGTCAAGTTATATCGGAAAAGAACATTATGTAAATGAAAGGCCTTGTGAGTGCATAACACACAATGCACCTCAAATGCAAAGCGGTTTTGTTTGTGCAGAGGAAACACGTATAAAGTTAGATGGGAAAACACTCAGCAGAGAGCAGTGGAGATGTGTTTGACACAACCTATCAGCTTTTCCCTCGGCTGTCTAATCTCTCACGATGAAGTGAGTATCCTGGAAGGCAAGGAACCGGCATTTTCCCCCTGGGTTGCTGTTGTAATCTTTCACTATCCACTGGTCCATGGTTATACAAGCACAAAATTGCATCTCCAAGACTGGCCAGTTGCTGGAGTCCCTTATTTGATAGCGTTCCTGTAGGGTAAAACTGAAAGGGAGGAACTCGATTACAAGGAGAAGCCTTTGCTGTGAATCTCCCCAGTGAATTCAGCGCTCTTTTTGATGAGATTATTGTCGTAATCTTGACTGGCGGTCTTCAGCTGACCTGGTAACTTGGTCACTTTCTGTAAGTGACACACTGTATTGGCCCAAAAGATGTCAGAAACTGCTTGAGTGAGAATCCAGATGAAGTCAGTGGGGTGAAATATATGCTCAACTACTGAGCAGAGTGGGATGTTCTTTCTCTCCTGAGGCTCTAGTGACCCCAAAGAAAGAAAGCTCAGGGATGTCTCTCGAACAAAACCTTGAGGAATGGCAGGTCTCACCAGACTGAGATGCGATGTACCTTTTGTCCTTGATGTACATCAGATGTAGACATCTCTCTCAGTTACTCACATGACTGCCGCCGGATCAAAGCACATGCTATTCAACATTATATCATCCTAATCTAGTTGCTAGGAAGAATAGAGATAACATTGAATAGAACATTTTTTTTTTTCATTTAATTTTCTGTTGAAAAATAAGCATTGTGGTGTGGTCCTTAAATGTCAGTGTTATTTTAGTATTATTTACTAAATTGTTTAGTACTTTTTAATAGTACTTTTGCTATTGTTATGTGGTGTTACAGAATTTATTAATATTTTTAATGAGTTTATTTTATAATTCAGTTTTAATTTTAATTTTAAGTTTTAGTCATTTTTATGTGCTTGTGTCATTTTTATTTGATTGTATGTTTTATTTAATTTAGTTTTTTGGCTTTTTTATTTCTGTAAAGCTTTTAGTTTGAGTAATTTTACTACTTCACTTTAAGAAATTTTTTTTAAACAAATTAAACTTATGATTCTTTTAAAATGTTCATCTAATATTTATATTGTTAATCAATATTAGATATGTCAGTATTAGATATTGATATTATCAATATTAAACTATCTAAACTAAAAGCTCATTTTTAGTCCATCTTCTATCCTGAAAAGTCTGTCTTGACTAAAAATGAGTTCTTAAAACTTACTGCCAGATTCTTAAAGATAAATTCTTCAAACAGTGGTACAAGAGGATGTGATGCTGGTCTTTCAAGAGTCACTCTCAACTTAATGTATTTCACAATACTTCAGTGAGGGTCATTTTTTTAGGATTTTTTACCCAAGCAAAGTCTCTGAGAACCTGACACACTGCACTTGTGGAGACTGCGCTGGAGACTAAATGTTTCCTGATGGTATTACACCTAATTCTTCACCTTAATTCTTAATTCTTTTTCGGTTAACGTGTTTTTTCTTCTCAACCTGTTTTTTTCTGACTTCGCTGACTCAGTGAGCATTTTGCTGTCCAAAGGTCATGTCTTACCTTTGCAATTTCTGTATTGCATTAGTTTTGAATATTTCTGATGGGAATTTAATAATTTTTTACATTTCAGTCTGAGTTAAATCTCTTTTTTTGGCTTTTTTTTATCTGTAAAAGAAAACATGCCTAATAATTCTAAACACCTGAAAATAAGGAGTTTTTAACTTCCAGCCTTCATGGACAATTATACATCAGTTATAAATGATTAAATACAAAATTAATAGTAGTTATTAAGATTGATGCGGTTTGGAATTGGTAAAATGTGCTTGGAAAAAAAATATGATCAGAATATCAACGTGCCCAATAATTATGCATGTACTGTGTATATTATACTGATTTTAGTACTTTACCTTAACATGAGTTAAAACTTCATTTATATTTTTTATCTAATGCTGATATTATTTATATTTTGAGTATATGATATATTGCCAAACAAATTTTTAGTAGTTTTGGTTCCTGTTAACAGTAACAGTGTTAACTGGATTGTCCTTGTTATGTCTAACGCTTACTTGAATTTGTTGACATGATGTTTTGGTGCCTTGAAAGCCTGTCTGAAACTTCTCTCAGAGGAATCTTCACACACAAACCCTGTCTAAGTCACTGAACAAGTGGACAGCGAGGCAGCTGTCTTCAGTTTGGGACACAGCCGCTGACAGGTGCTCCGCTCACAGTCAGTTTGAGTTTATTTTTCATGTGATGCAGAACACACAGACCTGTTATACAGTCCATACACAGACACTCAGTGACCAATTCAGTGACCATTGCTTTCCACACACACACACACACACACACACACACACACACACACACACAAAAAAAAAAACCAATATGTCACTTTTATAATAAATGACAAAACCACAGAATCCATGAATCATTTATGAAATGTATTACAAGGCCACTGCTGCCATTGGCATATGCAACTGTGTGTCAGATTTAATGCGTGACGTTGGGAGTGTTTATGCATTGACTCACTCGGGAACATCCTGCAGCCCACCCTAAAACCCATCTCTTTGCCATCAGCGAGTTTAGTTGCCATGACCAGGAGGGCAGAACAATGCCTTATTATTTATGGTCACATCTAAACCACACTCCCTGCCACAGTAAATTTTGCCTGATTTGGCCCATGGGTGGTGGATTTTGCTAAATTTTTCTGATCAAATCAGTTTTGACACTACATTTTGAATCCCTTTAAGCAGGCTTAATTTTTATCTATAATGGATGTGTGCATGCATGCATAATGTATGCCTGTTGAAAGGACAGCGTATGTCCCCTGCTCATTTCAATAAATCTCACAGTTTGCTCTACATTATTTGTGCAGCGACTGATGCTAGCTATAATGTCATGAATTTTACATTTGTACCGTGTATGTGCGGTTTCCCCACTATGGTAGATCAAACAACCTGCTTGTTTGTCTTTTACTCTGATCTGTCAGTAAATTTGTTTGTGAACATTTCAGAAAGACAGTTTTCAGTTAATCAGATTCTAGCTTGTTTGGTGGTTAAAACACCAGGTAGTTGCTTCCAAACTTGCTACTTTATTTAAAGTACTTATATATATATATATTGATGAATCTGGTAATTATGGAAGTTTGATTCCACCCCTGAATAAAAATAAAAAATACTTTTTTTTCTCAGAATTATGAGATATTAACTCACAAGTGTAGAAAAAAGTCAAATTGCAAGAAAAAGTCAGAATTGTGAGTTTCTGTGTGCAATTCTGACTATGTCTTGTAATTCTGACTTTATAACTCACAGTTGCTAGTTTATATGACACAATCGCAAGAAAAAAGTTAGAATTATGTGATTTTAAAAAGACGGAAACCTTTTTTATTTTTTTATTTAGAGGTGGAAATAGGCTTCCATAGGAAATAAAGCAATGCAGACAGTGTACGGAAATAATCCACTATATGCTGTATGAAGTGCATCATCTGTAAAAGCAAGAAATAACAGTAATACTTCAGCGTTAACCCAGATGACAGATTACTGCAGAACAAGCAAATAAATGAATCAATGAAAACAGCTTCACACAGCCAAATTACTACAACTACACCTGTAGCTGTGTTTGCACCTTTCACACAAAAGCATGGCTTATTTTACATAATGGGACAGACTAATCATACTAGAGTCCTGTTTAAATGAAGCCAATAATAAAAACACCTGATCGATGACCCATCTGTGCTATTAAATCCGACAGAATTTTAAAGACATGAACAGTTTTAAGTGAGAGTTGCCCAAAGCCTGTTTACTCCAACTCCAGCTCAGTTCGAGGGTCTTCATAATACATTTATGTCCAAAGTCCGTTGCACAGCATGAATAGAGCTCTCTTGTGATGCTTTGGGGTAAAAATGGAACTGTCTCTGATATTTCAGCGGTAAGCTAATAGACAGAAGAAAGTCATAAAATAATAAGAATTTCCCCAATGCGTCCTGAATTAAATTTTAATGATCTTTCATGACATAATTACATCTGACTGCCTGAAACCTAATAAAAAACTGTTTTATTAACAAGACTTTTCAAATTATATTCACTTTTCTTGTGTATTAAATGAAGAAACACTGCAACCGTGCAAGCCTAATGTCAACCACATTGTGCTGTGCTGAAAATACCTAATTTGGTGTTCCCGGCCAGAAATGACTGGTCTTCTAAAAATTGCTTGTAAATCTCTTATTATTCTATATTAGCATCAAATCTTGAATTCAATCTTTTTGTCGACTTGTTTTCTTTCAATTAGCACAGGTTTTGTATTTAGTTTTGGAACTGATTGATCTGAGCTTATGCACCTCAGTTTTTAAGTGAAAAAAGCATTATTTGTGGGTGATTTTGGCAATGTTCACTCAAACACTGATGTGCATAAGCGCAGAAAAATGAGGCCTACGATCAGTCAGTTCCAAAAATAAATACAAAACCTGTGCTGATTAAAAGAAAAGAAGTCGATAAAAAGATTGAACCCAGTATTTGTGGTAATATAGCATAAAGATAACTTTTTTTTTTAATATAGCATAAAGATAACTTTTTTTTTCATTTTTTGGTAACACTTTATTTTGATGGTCCCTTTTGAACATTCTGTTGACACTAAGTAATGTTGTAACTACATGTCAACAAACTCTCATAAGAGTATTAGTAGACGGTCTGCTTCATATCTACTAACTCCTTATTGTGTTGGTCTCCCAACAGATATTCTACTGACTATAAGTAACTTTGCAAGAACGTGTCAACTTAATCTAACCCTAACCCTACCAGTCAACTAATACACTACTAACACTCTAATGAGAGTCAGTAGAAATGTAGGTGCAACATTACTTATAGTCAATAGAATGTGTTAAAGGGACCATCAAAATAAAGTGAAACCCATTTTTCAGGAAAAAGAAAATCCTTTATGTCAAAATGACCATGATCATAAGAGTTAATATGTTTTTACCAAGTTACCAGGATTTTTAAATAATTAAATATCAAATTGAAAGATGTTACATAGTTTTCTATGTATTGTGTAAGAAACTAATAGTGGAATCTTGTATTGTAAAGCATTTTTACTATGAATTTCTGTGAAAATAGTATTTACTATATGTGAACCTGAACCACAAAACCAGTCTTAAGTCGCTGGGGTATATTTGTAGCAATAGCCAAAAATACATTGTGTGGGTCAAAATTATCGATTTTTCTTTTATGCCAAAAATCACTAGGATATTAAGTAAAGATCATGTTCCATGAAGATATTTTGTAAATTTCTTACCATAAATGTATCAAAGCTTAATGTTTGATTAGTAATATGCATTGCTAAGAACTTCATTTGGACAACTTTAAAGGCAATTTTCTCAATATTATGATTTTTTTGCACCCTCAGATTCCAGATTTTCAAATAGTTGTATCTCGGCCAAATATTGTCCTATCCTAACATCTAACCATACATCAATGGAAAGCATATTTATTCAGCTTTCAGATTATGTATAAATCTCAATTTTGAAAAATTGACAGTTAAGACTGGTTTTGTGGTCCAGGGTCACATATAGCAAAAATACCCCCCAAAATGAATGCTTTTTGTAATTTGCACTGCACAGTGTCCTGGTTTTCAGGCTGGATCTCAGTGCTAGGTTTTTTTTTGTCTTTTTTTGCACTGAATTACAGTACTGTGTGCAGAAGTGGTGTTTAGTTAATTCAGCCCACAAAGTTGTACAGATTTATGCATGCTCATAAAAAGACACACAATGATGTATGGAGCACATCTTGCCTCAAACAGCAGTTCCACAGTCCTGCCCTCTATTTATTTGCACAGAGAGAGTGGGCCATTCTAGCGCCTGTAATGACCCCAGGCCTCATAAACCACAGACAGAGGTCGGGAGGCTCGACCAAAATCTGCTCATGATGTCCAGTTAATTCCTCACTAATTTATGAAGTGTCTCATTGGTCGCAGACACACCATATATCCCCTCACAAACCCATTCACAGCCTGACCAGCTGTCTGGACCGGCCAACACACGTCACTCAGTATTACTTTTAATTGAAAACTTTATATCAGGATTTTAAGATCTGTTGTCTGCAGTTTTACTGTAGCTGACAGAAGTATGACGTACAAAACCATACACAAGCAAATCTTAAAGGAATTGATTATACAAAATAGTAATTCTGTTATCTTTTACTTACTCTCATGTCTTTGTGTGTTTTGATCTAAAATAAGACTTTTTGAATAATGTACTGGTTGCACTTTTCCATGCAATTTCCATGAAGAAGTTTGAATGGGACACAAAAGGATCATAAAAGTATCATATTTCTTCACTATATTACTGTCTGATGTCTGATGTCATGTGATAATATAAAAAACAAAAAGTAATTAAAATTATAATGACATAACATGACTAAAAAAAAATGTATAACTGAAAATATATTCAAAATATAAATAAATATTCTCTCTTGAACTCTGATGAACATGCAAAGGGTGGATGACAAGATGTTCAGTGGATAATGACTAATTTTATTTATTTATTTATTTTTTTTTTTGGGAGAAAGCTTGTGTGGTTTCAGAAATTCTGGAAAATATGTGTTTTATCGTATAAGCCCAGACCTCATTTACCTTTTTATATTGAATATATTCTTTAAAAAGTTCACCTGTGGAATAACATTAGGGTGAAATAATGACTATGCATATGGTCTGTGTAAAAACTGAACCTACATGGCTGAGTGTTTGTGGAACCAAGTCATGTATCGTATTGGGAGGAGAACCAAGAGCTGATAACCCATTAGCCAAAATTCCCACTATGAACACTGCCTGTCACTTTGCTCCTCTGTTAAATTGTCACCTATTAAGAGCCTCTGTGCACCACACACTACAATCTCTTCCACCTGCTTCAGACTGACAATCTGTTTATAAACTGACAGGCATCCCAAAAGAGCAGAATCAGGCCTTAGCAAAATATGCTACATCTTATTAGCTCAGCACTAAGCACAGTTAGCACACACTGATGTTGTGAAACACCTCAGTCCAGTCTTAAGTAGATAAAGCTGAACCCACAGCCCTACAGGTTTTCTGGGTGAAGCAATGAATAGGATAACATTACTGAATAACATAAGGCTAAATGAGCCTAGAGGTGATTTGTTGAATGTTCACCTCCAAGGGTCTATGGCAATATAGATCTCAGTTTTATATTAAGGGGCTTGATTTGCATTTTAATGGTCTGTGTCAGGACTGCAGTTGGCCTCCAGCTATTCCGTTATGGCCTAAGAATCTAATGAAATATGCAAAATGGTACACATCATAAAACACGGTGCACATCACAACCGGACAGAACGCCATTTGCTCGTACATCATTACTTGCATTGAATATTTACAAAAGCGGAGAAGGAGAATTGATTTTATTCAGAGTTTTAAGCTGAACAAAGAAAAGATTTCTATCGAAGCCGTTTCCAAAAATGTAAGTGAAAGGAGTCTTTTTATGTCATAATTCTTACTCTTTTTCCCCTCAGAATTGCATGATATAAAGTATAAAGTCCGAATTACGTGATTTAAACTGAATTGCAGAAAAAACAATTGTAAGAAAAAAAGAATTGCAAAAAAAGTCAGAATTGCAAATTTATATCTCACAATTCTACTTTATTTCTCGCAATTGCAATTTTTGAAATGCTGAGGGGGGAGTTCAAGAAGTTAGAATTGCGAGGAAAAAAGTCAGAATTGCGAGTTTATTTAACTTTACAGTATTTCTCACAATTGTGAGTTTACAGTTTTGAGATATAAACTCGCAATTGCAAGGGAAAAAGTCAGAATTGTGAGGAAAAAAAGAATTGCGAATAAAGTCCGAATTGCAAAATTATATCTTACAATTCTGACTTTATTTCTCGCAATTACAACTTTATATTCTGACTTTTTTTGCAGTTCTGACTTTATAACTCACAATTCTGAAAAAAATCAGAATTGCAAGTTTATTTAACTTTATAGGTTTTTATATCTCAAGTCAGAATTTCGAGATGTAAACTCGCAATTGTAGAATTGTGAGATAAAAACTCACAATTGCCTTTTTTTTTTTATTCAGTGGCAGAAATGGGCTTCCATAGATTTCTGTGTATTTTGTGAGGTGAAAATAGTCTTCAGTTATTCATCAGTACAGTGTCTCTGTTCCATTGTTAAGATAATTATTCAGTCATTGCTGATCTGGGAAAACCATGTGAGATTTGACTGAAGCTATAATCTGACACCTGAGGCTCGGGGAAAATCGAATCTTTCTCTCTATATTAGATAACACTTCTCCCTGTGAGCCACATCTCTGAGTCCTGAACTAATATCCAAAAGTATGCGCCATACAATATAATACATGCATTATGTACAGCGTATTTATGAGGCTGTGCACAGGCAGACGGGACACCCCCGCCTCAAATAAGCAAAGGCCCCTCACAGCGTTATGAGCCAATTATGTTATGGTTAAATTAGCCTATCCAAAATGATTTTACTCTGCATAGAAGCTGCATCAAAGTGAAAAATGATATTGCTTTAATGCTACACAGAGGTGCAGTATCACAATGCACCCTAAATGAAGACAGAAATTCTAGAAAGATGAGGAGAAAATATTTCAGTACATAATTGGCAAAATACAGGGGAAAATATTCGAGAGAGTCCAGAATAACCTAACATGACGACATCAGAGGATATACTGAGTCAATGATGATGACTGTTTTCAAAAAAATTTAATTTCATGACTTGACAATTTATGATGTAACCATCAAAGAAGCAATGAGTATCCAGGGTAAAATTAATTAAAATTAATTATTAAATAATTTATATATATACAGTGTGTGAAGAATTATTAGGCAAGTTGATATTCTGGTCATATTTTTTTTCCAAGAACATTTTACCAATTCCAAACCACATCAATCTTAGTAACTACTATCAATTTTGTATTTAATCATTTATAAGTGATATATAATTGCCCATGAAGGCTGAAAGTTAAAAACTCCTCATTTCAGGTGTGCAGAATTATTAGGCAGGTTTTCTTTTACAGATAAAATGAGCCAAAAATGAGATTGAACTCAAGAATAAAAGTAAAACAATTATTAAATGCCCATGAGAAGGATGCAATACTAATGCAATAATAGAATTAGCAAAGTTAAGGCATGACCACTGGGCAGCGAAATGCTCATTGGGTCAGCACGGTCAGAAAAACAGGTGGAGAGGAAAGACACCTTAACTGCAAAGAATTAGGAATTAATGTCAAGAATTGGGTGAGAAACCATCAGGAACCATTTAGTCTCCAGCACCATCATTTTCCAGAACTGCAACCTTCCTGGGTTTCCAGAAGTAGAATGTCAGGTTCTCAGAGACTTTGCTTGGGTAAAAAAATATTTGAAATGACTCTCACTTAATAAAAATAACATGCTGAAGTGTTGTGAAATACACAAAGACTGATTTTTTTATAGGCTTTATGGACAGATAAGTTGTGAGTGACTCTTGAAGGACCAGCATCACATCCTCTTGTGCCACAGTTTGAAGAATTTATCTTCCAGAATCTGGCAGTAAGTTTTAGGAGCTCATTTTTAATCAATCCTGCAAGACAGACTTTTCAGGATAGGAGATGAACTAAAATGAGCTCCCAAAACTTACTGCCAGATTCTGGAAGATAAATTCTTCAAACAGTGGCACAAGAGGATGTGATGCTGGTCCTTCAAGAGTCACTCACAACTTATCTGTCCATAAATCCTATACAAAATCAGTCTTCATGTATTTCACAACACTTCAGCATGTTATTCTTATTAAGTGAGGGCCATTTTAAAGAATTTTTTACCCAAGCAAAGTCTCTGAGAACCTGACACCTTGTAATTCTGGAGACTCCAGGAAGGTTGCAGTTCTGGAAAATGATGGTGTTGGAGACTACATGATTCCTGATGGTTTCTCACCTAATTCTTCACCTTAATTCTTAATTCTTTTGCAGTTAACATGTGTCTTTTCCTCTCCACCTGTTTTTTCTGACCTTGCTGACCCAATGAGCATTTCGCTGCCCAATGGTCATGCCTTAACTTTGCTAATTCTATTATTGCATTAGTATTGCATCCTTCTCATGGGCATTTAATTATTATTTTTTAACTTTTATTCTTGAGTTCAATCTCTTTTTTGGCTCATTTTATCTGTAAAGGAAAACCTGCCTAATAATTCTGCACACCTGAAATAAGAAGTTTCTGACTATCAGCCTTCATGGACAATTATATATCACTTATAAATTATTAAATACAAAATCAATAGTAGTTATTAAGATTGATGTGGTTTGGAATTGGTAAAATGTTCTTGGAAAAAAAATATGACCAGAATATCAACTTGCCTAATAATTCTGCACACAGTGTATATGTAATTATTCAAGTAAATAAAATAAAAAAATGTATACAACTTTTTTATATACAAGAATAAAAACCATATTTTTGCATTTTAAAACCTTACATAATAATGTTTAAATAGATCAAGCCTTATTTAAATAAATTAAATTTGTCATATTATATTTGAGACTTATTGACTGTCATGAGGGACTGCAGGTGTCCTCTAGTCTATATGACATTATTTCCTGTTTTATGATTTTTTTTTCTGCATGTTGGTTGCACCACATGTGCTTTTATTTATTTATTTATTTTTAAATATTAAAAAAGTGAAGATGTTTTCTTAATATTATTATAAAACAATTGTATTTATTTCAAACTATTTAAGGTTTTCTTTAAAAAATATATTTTAATGAGGATTTTTCTTCATTATAATATCAGGACAGCTGTATGGCCCTTTTTTTTTAACTTCAAAATGTATGATCATTGACTATCAAAATTTTAGTTTACTGTGAAATCAAAAACATCTTCACGAAGTGTGTTACTATATGTATAAATTGCATTTTTTAACCATTTAGTAGATGCAGTCATGTGATTGATCCTACTCTACTTTATCATGTACGTAAAAAATTGGCTTTTGGTCATTTATAATTCACTGTATTTATCATTACGGTTCATAAACCTCTCTTTACATGAATGTTATTAGACTGAGCCCACACTCAGAGTGAAGGATGGGATTTCCAAAAAGGTCATATTGTTTACAAATCATTTTTCATAGGCTCTGAGGGTAAAGACAGCAATTACAGTGGAGAAGCACTGAAGAACTGGTGGCTGTGGATACACCAGCATCTTCCACCCAGTTTTTAAGGGCTGCCGTTAATTCTGCATGGCGGAGGCCATTGCGTTGTCCTCAGCTTGGAGGTTGCTTTTTATTATCTTGGCGGGGTGGAGTGGCAGTGCGGCACAGAGGTGTTCAGCATTCAGCTCAGAGTTTCAGCCCGCAGAGGCTTCTGGAGAAATGTGAACGCCACTGTCACACTTGGCTGCGGTCCCGATATTCCTTTCTTTCTCTCTCTATCTCGCCATCTCTGGGCGGAATACAGAGAGATTCTGAAAGATGTCTTCCATTTTCTGTTCATGCGCTGTGCACTCGATAACATAATATGACCAGATAGTATGTGAAGGGAATCGTCCAATATTTGTCTTCAGGAAAAACCTTTAAATGATTATCATTTATTTCTACTGTTTAATGAATTTGCCCTGTGCAAGCAAAACGTATGTTTGCGGAGACGCTGTAGGGACATCCTTTTTTGTTCTTATGTTTTTTTCTTCTTGATGAATAGTCATCAATTGACCTTCGCTGGGAGTTTGATAGACAGGTGATCAAACCAGACAGGAGAGTAGATTGATTTTGGTGGACTTGAACTGAAAAACGGTGTGTATTGGCACACTGTAAAATTTACGGTAAAAAAACCGCCAGCTGTGGTTGCTGGAATTCTACCGTAAAAAATATGGTAACAACATTTTAGGTTTTACGGTTTTAACTTAAATTTACAGTTAAATGCCATAATTTCATTAACTGATATAATGTTAATATACCAACCTATTGAAGTACTAGAACTGTTTTGTACCTTTGAAATACATTGATAACCACCAAATGCATGTGGTGATGAGAAAGTCACACAATGAACCAAAGCACATATGAACAAACCAATGAACATATATAGAAGGTGCACAGTGTCATTCACACAAGCACTAAACACCATCATGGTGAGACTCATTAAACTGAAATATGCAATAAACATTAATTTAACAACATTAGATGTAACATTCAACCCTAATAAACATAACTGATAAGAAAAAACTAAGAAGAAACAGTTATTTCAAAGAAAAAACATAAAATTCAAACAAAATCTGAAATGCAACACAGGGAATTCTGGGAACGTCAGTTTATGGGTTTTCCCTGTAAATTGTACAGGAACTTACCGTTAACCATTTAACAGGTTTTTACTGTAGCATTTTCACAGTTTTTTTACCGTTAAAATCACTATCGTTTTTTACAGTGCATGTTTCCGTGGTTGCGAATGGTCAATTTTGTCATTCTTAGACTAAAATGTAAGTATTTACAAGAGGCCATTGCACAAGTTAAAGGGATAGTTCACCCAAAAATGAAAATTCTGTCATCAGTTACTAAACCCTCAAATTGTTCCAAACCTGTATGACTTTCATTCAGCTGTTGAACAAAAAAGAAGATATTTTGAAGAATGTTGGTAACCAAACAGTTAACGCTAGCCATTGACTTCCATAGTACTTTTTATTGTTCCATATAAAGGCAATGGTCACCGTCAACTCATTGGTTACCAACATTCTTCAAAATATCTTCTTTTGTGCACAACAGAAGAAACTCATACGGGTTTGGAACAACTTGAGTGTGCGTAAATGATGACAGAATTCTCATTTTTGGGTGAACTATTCCTTTAAGCTTATATTTCATTGTCAGAATGAGGAGGAAACTCTAGAAGGAAAGAGCTCCAGTGAGAGCACAGAACATACTTGCTTCTCTCGGGCTTTTGATGGATTGCAGCTCTTTGTGTTGGGAAATTACATTGTTTTGTTGAAAATATGCCCGCTGTCGGAAAGAGAGCCTAAAATAGAACCCAAAAGTAGGATGGAAAGATTCTGAGACTCTCAACGACATGATATCATTTGGGGATCTTTTAAGAAACAAGTGTTGAATAAATGATTCGTCCCTGTCTGCACTGATCTTGATCACCAGGCTGGAGATCACCGGTCTTATTCTGTTAAGGCTAATTCACGTCACACCAACCAACGCCAGCAATCAGTAGGTTATAGTGCATCACTTATTTGACATTATATGATTCGACAAATGCCGACTGAACATGTTCAGTTATCAAAGACCTGCCATCTATTGAGGTAATACAATGATCTGAGAAAAGAAAACCTGTCAAAAGTGTCTATTGCTGTTGGTTGGCGTCTGGCATTGTGAGTTCATCTTTAAAGGTGCATTTTTTTGTACTGTTTTACACCGAAAGAAATAAGTAGTACTTTTGATACATTTTTGAAGTCATGTACACTCAAGTCATATCAGTAACCTAATAAAAGCTGCATTTTACATGAGGCAGGTTGCCTTAACTGAATATTTCTCATTTTATGTAATAAAACTCTGTTTGGTTTTTTGGAAAATTTGGTTTATGGAAAACATTAATTAAGGCTGATTACTAATAGTGTATTTGATTGTCAATAGCATCAGTAAACATAAACTATTGTCTTTGGATGATTCTGCATCCACACCACTAGATGTCTGTATTCAGTGAAGTGCAAGATGCCATATCATCCAACACAGCACAAGACATCAATGTTTAGCAGATTAGCATGGTCATGTTAGCAGCTGCTGGTAGATAGTAATTCAAATGTAAGAAATTTGTACTATGAAAAACTATTTTAAAAACACAGCTACAGTAAAAAACTGTTAATTGGTTAACGCTAGGTTCCCTTATATACAGTGAAAACCGTAATAACAAGTATCTTATCATTTACAGATAACTTCTCTTATCATTTACATTGAAAAATTGATCTGACATCCCTAGAATTCCCTATATACTTACCTACCTACTTACTTACTTTATTAATTAATCAATTCATTTATTTAATTTACATTTAAATGTAGGATGTAAATACCAAATTGTAGCTTATTTCAGCAAGTATTTCAATATTTCAGTCTTTAAGTTCTCACAACCACAGCTGCATTTTTTTTTTTTTTGACAGTACAGTGTTATTATTAACAAAAATAGTTTTCATTAATTGCAGTAAAGTTATGCATATTAGATGAAAAAACTATTTAATGAAATGTGATTTTAAGAAATTACTACATTTAATTACTAAAAACGACCAAAACTCATGACTAATAAAAATGACAAAGGCATGAAAACATGAAGATGAAAACTGAAAATATAAAAAAAGCCAATTCAAATATTAATAAAGACTATAATAGTATACAAATAACATTAAAATAACACTGGTCTGATCTAATGAAATATAACTTTCTTCCAAGCCACATTGTAAATATTTCATTATGTTAGTGGCAGTGATCAATTATTTTGGAGAATTCTTGAAAGTGTTAAATGGATTGTTTGCTCCTTTTCGTGTCACAGTTGTGAAGTTAAATGCCAAATTAGTGCATAATTTGTTTGTGCATCATTTGAATATGTCATATTCGTGTCATAGCAGATGCTGTAGTAGTCAACAAGTATAATATGCTAAGCGTTGAGCCGTGCAAAAGTGCTGAATGATTGTGCACTCATTCACGAGGAAGTGTGGGAGATGAAGCACCCCAACCTGACCTTCAATACCCTTGTAGATGAATGTTCTCTGTGGCACAGCCACCCAGGGTTTCATCTCAACAGCAGACCTGCGGTTCTCTGAAGGGCTCCGATGGCTTTGCTGGCTCCACACGGCTGTGTTAAATCCATGAATCCTGACCTGCCTCTGCCCGTTCAGAGAGAGCGATGTGATACAGGTGCATTTGCAGTCTGTATCAGCGCTTCAGCTCCTGCGTGGAGAGCAGATTGCAGTCTCTTTGACACAATAGTACTGCCGCAGGCGGCACATGGCTGAAAAACAGCCCTGAACCAGCCACCGGAACATAAGCCATGTGCTGCGCTATATCTGTGTATGCCTGTAATGTTTTGACATTGTGATCACCAGTGATTTGAGTCGTGCAGCATGATGTACAGCTTGTTGAACACAGCGAATCGTGTAGCTGTGAAAGAGGGCATGAGAGTCATTCAAGCATACAGACAGAGAAATAGTTTTTGTCAAAACAGTCTATTTCAATGCTTTTTTTTCTGGATGGGTCTCACTGTACACACATATAAATTATGTAGTTGTGATCAAGTTCACCATATGTAGCAGAGTCTGTAAGAGCAAATAAGTCTCTTAGGCACAGAAAGGCAAGAATATAGTACACTCTCAGAAATAAAGGTACAAAAGCTGTCACCTTTTCAAAAGGTACATGTTTGTACCTAAAGGGTCCGTTTTGGTACCTTAAAGGTACATATTAGTACTTAAAGTGTACATATTTTAACCTAATAGGTACAAAAGTGTACCTTTTGAAAAGGTACCGCCCCAGTGACAGCTTTTGTACCTTTATTTCTGACAGTGTAAAAACAATATATGTTAAAATGTAATTTATTTCTGTGATCAAAGCTGAATTTTCAGCTGCATTACTCCAGTCTTCAGTGTCACATGATCCTTCAGAAAATGTTGATTTGCTGCTCAAGAAACATTTGTTCTTATCAATGTTGAAAACAGCTGTGCAGCTTAATATTTTTGTGGAAACGGTGTTACATTTTATTTTTCGGAATTCTTTGATGAAGAGAGAGAAAAAAAACTGTGTTTATTTATAATAGACACATTTTGTTTACATTATAATGTTTTTACTGCAATTTTTGATCAATTTAATGTTTCCTTGCTGAATAAACATATCAATTTCTCATCTTGGCAATGGATTATAGAGGTACAAAATAGATTTTTGTACTGTAAGAGGTTGGTATATTAACATTCAGTTCATTTAAAAATAAAGTTTGTTGTAAATTGAAGTTCAATATGTAAAACCTAAAACATTGCTATTGTAATTTTACGGGAAAGCTCTGGCAACCACAGCTGTTGAGTTTTTTTTACTATATATTGTACAGTGTTGTTATTGTTAACAAATCTAAAGCTATTATAAATTGTTTTCGTTTCGTAAATTGTAACAAAGGTATAAATATTAGATCAAAAACTTGAGCTTAAACTTAAATGAAACTGAAGCTGAAGCACTAAAATTACAAAGTTTAATTACTAAAATTACTAAAACTGAAATAAAAATAAAGTAAACAATTAAATTGAAATAAAAGCAAATTTTAAAGCTAATTAAAAAAAATAAGGGCACATTACAAATGACTAAAACTGAAATTAAAATGGAAATCTAAAAATAAAAGCTAATTCAAAACATTAATAATGACTATAATACAAGTATTAACTGCTTAAGTATGAACTCAGAAACGATTTAAAATATAATCAATGGATGATGAGTTAGTAAATAACCTCTAAAGCCTATATCAGTAACCATCTGTCAAAAATAAACCAGCTATATAAATAGCTATAAACCACATATTCACCCCTAAAACAAAACTGTAATTAAAAATGAAAATATTAAACGAGATAAAGATAAAAACTAGTGAACTTTTCAATACTGTAATAACCCTAATATGATTTAAAGAGCTCACATACAGTAGCCAGTGTCTGGCTGTCCGAGAGACTAATGAGAGCCAGCTCTGTCTCACTGTATTCACTGATAACACTTCACTCGAGTGTGAATCTCTCTCACTGTTTCACGCTGAATGCACACTACCTTTGGTGCGTATGGAACGCGTCCAAGAGCCAGCAGAGCGGAAATTGAAAGATAAAAAGGTAAATGCCAATTATAGAGGCCTAGAACTTAAAGGAGTTATGAAAGAAGTTCATAATATTTCCTATCAGAGTGAACTTGGACAGGGTGTCCTTCATTATTTGAGATATTCAGTCTTTAGACTTGTTCAGTGTGCAGTAAAAGAACACGTAATTATCTTTATAGTATTTCATTTTAATGCACACCTCCACTTTTAGACATAATCACTCTGTTCCTATTGTACTGCTTACTTAGGCAGTGCGAGATAGTTGCTTACACACTGCTTAAACTGCATTTAACAAATAATAATAAAAAAACAACAACAACTTTATAATTATGCTCTTTTGGGTCAAATTCAAATGTAGCCTGCAGAAACAAATCCCAGAATACACTGCAGCAAGCTCTGTTCAAGACTGTGGACACAGCTGTAGTGAGAGAAGTTTAGATGTTGATTATTTAACTTACTTTATTGTGCTAATTCACACTGCAACAGAAGTCGACCAACGGCGATAATAACACAATCATCCCACATCTTGTCTGTTGTCATTGGTCAGTTTCTGGCAGTGCAGTGTGAAGTAGCTTGTGTATCACATTGTTAGCTTAGCAATATACTAACATAAAACTCAAAGGCCTGTGCTGCCATGTTATTAAGGGGTGTTCGGGTCTTGTATATCATATATATATGGTAACACTTTAGTACAAGGACCAATTCTCACTATTAACTACTTGCTTATTAACATGCCTAGTATTAACATATTGGTTGTTTATTAGTGCTTATAAAGCACATATTCTGCATGACCATATGTGACCCTGGACCACAAAACCAGTCTTAAGTCACTGTGGTATATTTGTAGCAATAGTCAAAAATACATTGTATGGGTCAAAATTATTGATTTTTCATTTATGCCAAAAATCATTAGGAAGTTAAGTAAAGATCATGTTCCATGAAGATATTTTGTAAATTTCTTACCATAAATGTATCAAAACTTAATTTTTGATTAATAATATGCATTCCTAAGAACTTCATTTGGACAACTTTAAAGGCGATTTTCTCAATATTTTGATTTTTTTGCACCCTCAGATTCCAGATTTTCAAATAGTTGTATCTCAGCCAAATATTGTCCGATCCTAACAAACCATACATCAATGGAAAGATTATTTATTCATCTTTCAGATGATGTATGAATCTGAATTTTGAAAAATTGACACTTAAGACTGGATTTGTGGTCCAGGGTCACATATTATACATACCTAATCCTCCTATAAATGAAACCTTTTTATAATTTTAGTCTCCTCTCTCTCTCTCTCTCTCTCTCTTTCTCTCTCTCTATGGCTCATATAGTATGATTTAGGAGAATATGGTGCCCATAACTGAAGAGGAAAACTGCCTCAGCTTTATTCAGAGGCTCAAACTGTGCAAAAATATGCAATTTAGTGCAGTTGCTGATATTTATATGGACAAAAAGTGAGATTCTGGTCATGTATATTAATGAGATTTTTATTACAGTGTAGCATCCTACTTACATAAGATGCATATAAATCAGGTGTCACTCTGTATTTCCCAATATAATGTCTTAGTAAGATGATATTTAAATGCTCAGTTTTATTACCAAATCTCTGTAGTTTTTTATGATGATGATTAAGCGATGAAGAAATAAATGTTCCTTTGAAAGCCTGCATATTTGATACTCACTTCTTAACATGATTTTTTTTTTTTTAATTTTATGAATAATCAAGTAAAGCAAACTTCCTTCAGTGAGTGTTCATCAGAGGTTATTTTTATAAAAATCAGTAAAGATTTTACAGCAAAAAGATATGTATACCATGTCCTGAAGGTGGATATTTTTGCAATTATACCAAAAAGCCTTTCTTAAATGAGAAGGCGTGTAGTACAGTGTACAACAGGTTTTTCAGCAACATATTATTTTGATAATTTAGACGTATTTAATGATGCATCTGTGTGACAACTGTTACTTCTTGCATTGTGGCTTTGCTTATTGATTACTCAGAGTACACACATTCATTTTAGCGTTAATAGATTTGCCACAGAAATGTACAATTCTGAGTCTGAGGACATAAACGGCTACAAGTAGAAAGTCTAGGTTGCCTTCTAGTAATTACAGTAGCTACAAATCCTGTGATTACAATCCAGCACTAAGACTCAACTGCTGTATCAGGTGGTCGATCATGTGACCTCAGTGTCTGCATCACTTCTCATTTGCATGAAGTTCTCGTCTACTCTAACAAGCGCTGCTGCTGATGTTTCCAGAAAACACTAAATGTCATTGAAAACGAATGACTTCTGGTCACATTGCTGTCGTGAAGACCCAGCTGCTCGTGTAGGCAGCAGACAGCAAGGCAGCTCACGAGGTTTTGGTACAGAGCCAATACGGCTCTCTTCTATCAGTTCAAGCATCCACAAGATAAACAACACAAAGCAACCATTTATAAATGTAGTCATTTACAGGTGGAAAATATGCAATAAGATGCTGTCTGATAAGACATATATGCCGATGTAATGCTTCCTTCCTCATTTTTCTTGTCTGCAGCACCACAAGGTGAAATTATTTATATCTGTTTTGTTTTTCTCCCACCATCTCACTCCCACATAACGTATATGCTTTCATAGTGGGAGCTGTTTGAAAAGGATGAGTCGAGGTCCCAGTACAACTCCATCCATTCTTTAAAGTAGAGTATTTTTCATTCATGTGACAGGCTAACACACAGCTCTGTCTCTCTGCCTCCCCTGCTGTTTGCCCTGGTGAACTCACCACATCACTGATCACCACGCCGCACATCATATCTTCTCATGACGCTGTCAGTCTGACCGCTGCGCTCCATGCCAGAACCACTGAAGTTTCACTACAGTTTCTTTTGAGTTATGGATGGAGAGTAAGAGGAAAACGGACTGGAAGGTGTTTTTGCGAAGTACAAAAATGGATCTGTTATAGTTTAGATGCACATATTTTACACTTATAGTAGGATTTTAGCAACTAATTCGGAAGATCTGCTTTCAAACAGATGATTTGGGTTAAGAGACATTAAAATTAAATTGCATTCATCTTCGCTTCCAACTGTAAGTGCTCGCCTCCATCCATGAAAAAGGTAAGATGTGAGAGGAGATGACCGTGAGCCATCTGTGAGGTTCTGGCTTTGAGCCACTAATGATCAGAGACGAGCAGGACAAAGTTTTACAATCATTAAACGCTTGATCCAAACATGAATGTTGAAATGATAACAATTCATGTCAAATAATATATGCTACAGCTAGATTTTGCATGTACATTTGTGCAGTTATCCAATGCAACCTTCATTCAACACTGTAAAAAATTATTATTGGAGTATGATTTTCAAAAAAATTAAAATAAAAATACAATTTCAGTTTTTCTTCAACATTTGAAGTAAAATTGAAATTCAGTGTGACATTTCTTTGTAATTGTGAAATGTACTAGCGATTTTTGAGTGTTCGTTTCTAAACCTATTTTATTTTTATTTTTGGTATATGTTTTATCAAATCATGTTTTCACTGGGATGAGAAGACATGTTTGTTTAAGCAAACTCACCTTAATATCAAGTTTCTATTTTTAATTTATATTTTCAAGCAGAAAAAAGTATGTAATTATTCATACTTCATGTAATTATTCTCGTTGGCACTTACTCAGATGGTGCATGAACCCATATGGAAAAAAAATATGTTTTTTCATATATTTGTTTTTAAAATATATTTAAAAATATACATTATAAAAATATATTGCTAATATAGATTTTTAAATATATTTAAATATATTTGTAATCTTTTTTTTTTTTTTTTTTAACTATATCATCAATGTAAATATATTTATTTTATCCAAAATATTTTTAAATGCATTTACCTAAAATGTATTTTAGTATGGGAAATGTATCTTCTAGCCCTTTGATGTACATTTTGTAATTTGAAGTTTTAAAGAAATATATATATGAAGAGTTTATTTGCAAAAACAGATAACCCTGTTTTTTTTTTTTGTTTTGTTTTTTTTTTTTTCAAAAAACATGTTTTTTATTATGTTATCATGTTTTTGGGTTTTATTGTGTTAGTTAGCTGTTTTTTTTCTTCTTTAGTTATTTTTTAACCTATAGTCAAAATAACCCAACTGCAGTTTGATTGAGATTAATTGGAATGCACAATGAAAAAAACATGATTTCTGAGAATTGTTAAACACGGAGTTATCTGTTTTTGCAAATGAACTCACACACACACATCTCAAGCCACACTATTTACGACTTATATTTAGGCTATATTTGAAATGCATTTTGGACACAAAAAAATGTCCATATGGTACTCCTAGAGGCAATTTGAAATTTGGCTTCTTCAAAGTCATTGATGCTCAATTCTGGAAACAGTTGTTTTTGAGCCCATCACCTGAGCCATAAATGTAGTGATAAAAAAAAAAAAAAAAAAAACTTATTTTGAATGCTTACATACAGTATTTCGTCAAAGGAGAAAAATGCAGTTAAAGCAATCTACCAGCAGGGCCAATGAATACCATGATATTCAGCTGCCTCATTTACTTCTATTGGCTTACATGAGGCCAAATGTACATGTGACTTGAGTTTTTCGATTAAGAAAATAAAAACAAATGAGCATGTTCCAGTTTATCCAAATAGACTCCATCTCCTTTCACACATTCCCAATTACACATCGACCACCATCCACCAGTCCACACGCACGCACACACACACACACACACACACACAGACACACACACACAGAGAGAAACACAGGCACGCTCCGAACACAATTTCTTTGATAGCATTCAGTGAAAGTCCTCTAGGGACACTTTCCTCCATTGGCCATGCCTAAATTAAAATCTAGTCCTTCCATCCCCATACATCAGATAGCTGCCCATTCTCATTCATTTCAAGAGCAACTGATAAGTCAAGGGCAAACATGTTTATGCAGAGGGAGAATTAATTTAAAAGTGAGTTGACTGTAGTTACAGCTCAGTGAATTTAATGAGTGTTTATACCATCTAATGGAACAGAGAGTGTGAATTGAATACAGAGCGTTTTAGTAAATAAACAAAAAAACATCTGCATCTAACCCTGGACAATGAGACTTTAAGTTCAGCTCCAGAACTGAATGCTGTATAGCTTCAAATCCTCTCTAAACTGGATTTCTGTGTGTCTTATCTATAATCAGCTTCATTTCTATTATCATTAATATGCCATTAGCTTATATTAGGCAAATGCATTATCTGTGGGGTTCAGTTAAATGAACTATGAGTTTTACCTCCAGGACTAACTCGTTTGGACTGAAAATGCTTCAATATCCCTTCATTTGCCTTATCATTTTAACCTTTTTTTTTTTTTTAGCCAAGCGTTGAAGATTACTCTGAGGAGGCTTTTTAATTTCACACACTGCTTTTGAATAGAAATAGAATGAATCTGGGTTTAACATGTTTCATGAATATTACCAAGCGTTTGAGACTATTTGTCTGAATATTAATAACACTCCATTCAGCGATACACAACAAGAGGAGGAGCACATACTGCATTTTAACCAGCTGTCTGTAGCACCGGGCCGACTTCTCTTTCATCTTGAGGTCAGATTTTGTGACTTATGAGTTAGGAGTCATTTTTATGCACTGTCTTCCTTCTCTCTCTCCCACTCAATATCTTCCTGGCTCTATAATTTACACAGTAATATCAGTGTGCACTCATTAATCATAATTGTAAGTCCTCCCACACATAAAGAGATGAATGTCGTTATACAGAATACTAATAAAATGTAATGTCATTAGGATTGAAATGGCACCAGAAACTTTTCATACTGCAATAAATGTATGTTGGTTATTATATGTGGTGTATAGTCAAATATTTTTGGTAAATTGACCTTTAAACTATATGTATACAAAAACATACACAAAAAATGCTGGGAGAGAACTTAAAAATAGAAGGTAAGATTTGTTTATGAAAGAAATTAATAATTTTCGGCAAAGATGCATTAAATTGATCAAAAATGACAATTAAAAATATAAAAAATATTTCTATTTCAAATAAATGCTGTTCTTTTTAACTTTATATTCATCAACGAATCCTGGGGGGAAAAATGTATCAGTTTCAGCAAAAATATGAAGCAGTATATCTGCATGAACACAAATCATCATATTAGAATGATTTCTGAAGGATCATGTGACATTGAAGACTGGAGTAATGATGCTGAAAATTCAGCTTTGCAATCAAAGATTAAATTACATTTTGAAATATATTAAAATAGAAAACAGTTATTTTAAATCATAAAAATATTTCACAATATAACTATTTTACTGATGAAATACATGCAACCCTGGTAAAACCATTTATAAGATCATCTACAAGTAAAACATTAAAATAATTTCAACTCAAATCAATATTTCATATCTATGTATTTATTTATTATTAGCCAGCAGATCATTATTGCAAAATTACCTTGTCACACCTTAGTGTTCGCTGTTATAAGTTTCATTTGTAATGTTACCACATGATTTATGCTGCTCTTGTGCCATTCTTTTTTTTGTTTTGTTTTTGGAAACATTCCACGTAATTAATTGACCACTAGAAGACATTGCTTAGGAAGTCACAGGAAGCTCTTATCTGATATTCACATTGAGCTCGAGTCTAAACACTGTTAAGTAACATTCATTGGCTTCCGTCCTTGCCTTTCAGTGACCTACAAAGACATCAGATGATGTTAGGCTCTGCTTGAATCATTTGTCTCCCACACTGAGGCTGGAGAGAGCTAAATCTCGCAGAATTAATGCATGGCACCCATATGCAATGATAGAGTTTTGACACGTACCTGAATGGACTTGACAGCTCTTATTTCCTGCTAGTGGTGAGTCGGTGACAGCATATGGATTGCACGAAAGCCGGCTCCGCAAACATGGTAAAATCTCATCTGGTCTTTCATTAGCACCATTTTAAGGATTACTCATTGGTTATTGGAGGTTGAGAGCAGGCTTGTTGATATTTGAATAATCTAAAGCGAAGCAGAGTTCAGTCACATAGGGTAGCGGGCATAATCAGGACATTAGTGAGCTGTAAGTTAGGATCTCCGGTGCTTGGAGTCATCAATCACGAGACCGTGAAGTGGTGACAGTGATATATGCTTCTATTATTCTGTTCCTCTTTCTTGGCCTTTAAGTCAGTAAAGTTGGGCTTAGCTCACAACTCACGACTAGGAGTTTCCTACAGATCTACAGCTGTAGCGTCTTATCTATGCCTGATTTCTGCCACAGATTAAAGCAGTCTGAACCCTTGAAAACAACTTGTCTGCCAACAAATTGCACTTTTACAGAAATTTAATGCTGATTAAACCAGTTCAAAACCACATTCGTGTTGATTCACTATGATAAGCCAACAGATTTATTTTCAGAGTTGCCGAGGATAAGTTTAAGAAGAAATTAAACATTAAAAAATGCGTGTAGCATATCTATAAATTAATTAATAGTGGCTGACTGTGAATATCAGTGATTGCAATTTTTGCATGATTGTGCATCCACACCACTAGGTTTCAATATATAAGACAACTACCCTATCAATCTACCATTTCTCTAAGCAGATTTTGCATGTGATTGAAGCTTGTTAAACACTGAACATGCGAATTTACTGCGTTGACCATTATAAAGCTGTTTGGAAATTATCTCTGAGTAAGTGGCGTCTCACACACCTCTACACTATTGATCAAGGATAATTGTTTTCAACAGCTTTGATTCCAGAAGTATTTTTCCCATCGTTTATTTCCTCAGGGATTGTAAAAAAAAGTCTTTGTTTAAGATTTATAAGCCATGAACCAAACCAACCAGCTACATGGTGAACCACAACATTACAAACTTCGAAAATCGGACAAAAACACAAGTACAAGACTGTGTTCTTAATGGCTTTAATGAGGGAAAGAACTACAGTCCCATGAAGCATTAAGTTAAAAACAATGAATAAATATAATAAAATGATTTGTTTAAAGTTGTTGATTATCTGTTGAAACAATATGGAAGTGGGCGGAGCTAAAGAGCTTTGCTAGCTTCAACTCTCTGGTTGGTGGAATCTTCTGTACAGAATCATGGGTAATGTAGTTTTTCACCATGAATTCCACAATTATTTTAATAATAAGGTGACATAATGTGAACAGATGGCCTATACCATTGATTAACAACCTCTGAGTTCCCAACGGGTCTGTCTTTAAAGCTTTATAAGTTATTGTTAAAAGTCAGTTTCTCTATAGAGAAAATGAATAGAGTTTTTACTTCTGGAACCTGACTGTTGCACTTCATGGCAGATGGGATCAGTGTTCAGGACCTGTTTGCACACAGTCATTATTTTCGCAGTTCGGATTTGATGCCGCTATAGTGGTGCAGAAATGACACACTTCAGCTTTAATCGGGTCAAACGCATGCAAGCATACAGTAGCATCATTAAATCATTGTTCTTAAGTTCCCTGCATCTCTTTCTGGTGGGTTGGAGGTAATAAGATCCATAACAGCAGCAGCGGGGGAAGTGAGAGCTGCCATGAATCGCGGCGCTGACAGGATGTAAAGTGATGTCTTTGTGAATGCGGGGCCAAGACTTCCCTGAAAGTGAGGCAAATCAAATCTGGGAAATAGCTTCCAGGAGCTGTTTAAAGGTGACAGTGGTGGCACTTTCCTCTTCTCACCAACACCCTGGAGCGCTGGCTTTTTTCTCTTCTTCTTTTATTTCCCCTGCTGGTGCTCCAGGACTCACACAATGATTAATTTCCTTTCTCAAAAGCACAATCTTGCGACGTCTACTAGAAGAAGATTCCTCTGCTTATGTCAATCAGTTCTGAAGTCCAACCGGTCCAAACACTTTCACCTGACTTGACGTGACGTGTAAAATTTAGATTATCATGCAAATTAGCTATGCAAATGTATGCGCTCAGACCCTTCTTGATATTCAGCAGCATTGTTGTGACATCTAAAGATGAGCGATTAGTGACAAGACTGCTTATTCGTCATTATGTAATATTGTGGTGGGGCCATCAGTCATCTTTATATAATCTGCTACCTTGAGGGAGAAACGGCATGTGGCAGACCAAATGAAAAGCAATGACCTTCTTAAGTCATTACTGTAGTTCTCACATAAAGCTTTGATCAAAGGACATGACAAATTACAGTTGCTTTTTTCCCATTAATGTCTCCTATGCTCAGTGAAATTACTCATTTTATATATCATTTCACTTTGGAATCATTGCAAAGGTTTTATTAAAAGAGATTGCATTATTTATGATTAATTTTGCACACTCAAACAGATAAGCAGATTAATAACTGTATTAACAAGTAAACAAAATGCTTAATATATATGTATATTTCAGCTTGAATACTATATATTAAAAAAAATGTGACAATATATTTACTTATGTATAATTTCATAATCAATAATAATGCAATGCATTATAAGTAGATACACATGATAAAATATTGTACTGTGTGTGTGTGTATGTGTATATATATTTGCACATATATGTACTATATGTACTATTCATATTTATATGAGAACATATATATGCAATATACAGTATGTACATCAGCAAAATATATACTGGAAAATAAATCTTATTTTCCACCCATTTTGCCATGGTTTCAACAAGACATATAATCACATTATATTTTCTGGTATTCAGCATATTAGAATGTGACATGTGACGCTGGCTTCTGGCTTATGAAATTCTGCTTTGTATCACAGGAATAAATTATATTTTAAAGTATATGAAAAATGTTTATTTTAAATTGCAATAATATTTCACAATATTAATGTTTTCCTATATTTTTGATCAAATAAATGCAGCCTTGATGAGCATAATACTTCTTTAAAAACCATGAAAAATTTTACTGAACCCAATATAAATATCTTTTTTTTTTTCTTTGAGAGTTTGTGGCAGTCTGAGGTATTGTTCAATGGTAAAGCTTTTGTATGTTAAGGTCATTTGTCATTCACCTAGTGTTTCTGGGTGAGACACAGTAAAACCCACTGAGAGAGCGAAGCCACACAATAAGACCTTAGATAGTAATAAAAGCTAATATTGATCCGAGCTGCATCCTTCATAAAGACAGATCTAAAAACCTTTACAAGACACATGAGATATGTGACCTTCAAATTACTGAAAATGTTATCCTTGTTTTGTTGCCACAACTCGAAAACAAATTGCAGCAATACACACCAATAAACACGCGTGTCTTCGGAAGTCTGCAAGAAGCAAATCTTTTTCCTTAATTCTCAGTTATGAAAATGTTACAGCAAGTGTTTGGAAATAATGAAAAAGCATAGTCGAGCTTCTCCGATTGAATTTACTGTCAGCGCTAACAGGTTCACTCTCACAGTTGTGCTGTTTGAAATTTCCATTCAGCTGCGGGTGAAAATGAGGCGCACGGAACATTAAGCTACACCTCACTCAGCCGGATCCTCTGCTCCCAGAACATGCTGAGGAGTCACACAACTGCCTAATCATCTCCTCCCAAACTGCGGCCTTGCCGGATGGGTTTGCAGCTGCGAGAGTCATTACATCCTGTCCTTATCACAAGTACAGCACTTTACATTTGATTGCGCTTTACATGAAAATGCATTACGTCCATCTGTCTAACGCGCTGGATTCTCTTCTATTCCAGGCCGTTTACAGGTCCTGCGATTTGAAGATGAGTGTTATGACTTGGTGTAATATGACAAAGTTGCCACACCAGCGTTTTTTAAACCGTGGAGGGGGAAATCTGCCACCGTGCCTGCCTTAGTGAGGTTTGTTTCAAGGGGAAAATGCGTGCAAGGAGACATAGGCATCTCTCACAAGCAATTACGTGGCTTTCTGCGGGCATCCTCCGCTAGCTACCTCAATATCTTTTTCTTTCCCCAGACGGTGCTCAGGGCATGTGAGCAGATTACGGTTTGGGGAGAGGATTTTTGTCGGGGAGCACAGATAAGCTATTAAATAGGCCACGCTCTCAAATCAAGCCTCTCAGACTGTGGCCGGTTTTATTATATTAGATGAGCTTAATCAAAGCAGATCATTAAACGGCGTGGAAAACAACATCTCGTTCCCCTGACCAGTCCTGCATCCGTAACTAACGTTATTTTTTCCCCGGCTGCAATAATAGTCTGTAGTGCACTGTTTATCAATGCTATGTAATTTCAGACCTAATGGTACGCTCATATATTTGACTTACATTAGTGCTTAATTCGCACTGCAGTGCTGTCGGCACATTGTTTCCTAATATTGCTGCAGTTTTAGTGCGAGACTTTCTAAGTTAATTGCCGTTTACAATTGCTTAGAAGTTTGCTAAGAATGTATCATAAAAGAAAAATGGGACAAGTGCTATGAAATAAGGTTTCTGTGCTCATAATATGCAGCTCTGAAGTATTAAATACTATAGAGAAAAAAATGCTTCATTTTAAAAGGATAGTTCACTCAAAAATCAATTTACTCAACCTCATGTTGTTTCAAACACAACCCCCTTTATTTTTTTTTATCTTCGAAACGCATGAAGATATTTTTAATGAAACCTGAGAGATTTCTGTCTCCCAACTGAATGTGCATTCCACCAGAACTTCCATGTTTCAAAAAGTTAATCAAAAGATAATGTTAAAGTAATCTATATGTTGATATTTGAAGTCACTAGAAAAAACACGCCCCTATCTTGATAGCTCCACCCCCAAATTCACAAACATGCTATGCAACAGGTGTGTTTTGGTGCTCGGTCTGATTGACTTTCAACAGTTATCGTTAATTAATGCATTAACTAACATTAACTTACATAAGTGATACATTTGTTGCAGTATTTTTAAAATTAGTAAAAGTACAAGTGTTCATTGTTAATGTTAGCTCAAGTTCATTAAGATTAACAGGTACAGAACAGGTAATGCATTAGTAATGCATATACTAAGATTAATAAATACTTAAGAAGCCCTTTGTGTAAGACTTTAGTTTAGGGACCCGTACTCACTATTAACTAAGTTGTTGATCAGCATGAGTATTACTAGCAAATTGGCTGTTTATTAGTACTTACGTATAAAGCACATATTAATGCCTTATTCTGCATGTCCATATTTTAGATTCTTTAATCCTAAACTACTTAATAAGCAGCAAATTAGGAGTTTATTGAGGCAAAAGTCATGGTTAATAGTAAGAATCGGTCCCCAAACTAAAGTGTGACAGTACTTTTCATCGTAGTTCATGTTAACTAATGAAGTTAACTAATGGTGTCAAATGGAACCTTATTGTAAAGTGTTACCGGCTTTATTTACATATAAACATTGTTTAACGCACATACATGGTGCATGGTAAATGGAAGCTGAAACGTGTGAATACTTAAATTGTCATTTCTCTGCATAATCATGCCTTTTCTATGCTTATTTTAGAATGCACTGTTTTCACAAAACCCTGTGATATTTGCCTTGTACAATATTTGCCTTGAGATTTATTCAATACAATTTCAATTTAATTGTAATCTTATTTAAAAGAGATGTTTATGTGTATTTTTCTAATGATCATGGCAGCAGTGATTTATCAAATCATGATCATGGAGAAGATCGGGCATATATCCAGATGTGCAGTGCAGTCGAACACTTTCGGCATTTCAAACAGCTGATTAAGGAGTCTGTGTTGCTGTGGTGAAGCAATGCACATCAGAACCAGCCTGCAGGACGGTGAACTGCATTGAGCACATTTTTGGGAATTTTTGCTGAATTTTTCTACTCCTAAAACAACACATTATGTGTAAATAAATGATGCACTCAGCTGGCAGAATTTACCCCCACAGTCAATAAACTGCCCCATAACCCTTTCCAGCTTTTCCATCAGAATTGGCCCCTAAGTTTTGTCGCTGATAAGAATGAATCCAAAGAAAGGAACAAATCAATCAAAAACACAATTCACAGATTTTACAGAAATCAGTTATTTATAAGTTGAACGATCTTCCTCTAACTCGTTTTTAAACAATAAAATCTCTAAAAAGGTATTATTAAAAGAATAGCTCACCCAAAAATATTTAACATTCTTTGTTAATAATTAACATCTTGAAAAGCTGCCTGTCAGTAAGATACAAATCCATCCAAGACATTTTAACTTTAAGCTATCGTTTATGGCTAAAATATGAGCCCATAATCCATAAAAATGCTTCCTCCAGTGAAATTGTTGTTCGCTCACATCAAACCACCAACTTATTTATATAGTTTTGGACTGTTTTCACTTGTAAACAGTGCTTTATCTGTGCATATTTTTCTACTGATTCAGATGAGTATATTTCTCTCCTCATTCAGATGCAATATGATGGATATATTTATTGCAAACACAAAGCTTTTCGCATGACAATACATTAATTGATGGACTGGAGTGGTGTGAATTATTGTGATGTTTATCAGCTGTTTGGACTCTCATTCTGACGGCACCCATTCACTGCAGAGCATCCATTGGTGAGCAAGTGATGCAATGCTACATTTCTCCAAATCTGTTCTGATGAAGGAACAAACTCATCTACATCTTAAGGATGAGTAAATGTTCAGCAAATTTTCATTTTTGGGTGAACTATTCCTTTAATATTGCATTTAAGTCTATGCAGTTATAATACATACACTTATAAGAGCGTATAGTCTTTATTGACTGTCAGTAAATCAAACAATCTCATTTGAGACATGACTGGCACGCTCGAGATGAAATCAGTGAAGTCATAAAGTATCCTTGCACTCAATTCTTTGTGAGAACCTTCTCAGTGACCTCTGAACATGAACCTATCAAACTGTTATTTATGAACAGCCCTGCCTTCACTGGAGAAACAGCAGAGCCACAACGACCGCGGGTATTTTACGGTTAGGGTGATCATCCTAAACTGGCATTTGGGATTATTGTCCTTGTCATTTAGCATCCCTCTGGAATTTCCTTTAATCCTTTTAATGTCATTGTGTATCTGTATAAGAGTCTGGCACACAGAGCTCTGAACGTCATCCAGATGGGGCGGGTGATCTTGTCGTCTACAGCTCTTCACTGATTGGGTGTTTCTTTGCCTGTACAGTCAGTCCAGACTTGCACACTGATGAACGAGTATTTGGCCACAGGAAGAGCATGCTATATTTTTCTAAAATTCTATGCTGATAATATTATTGTGAATTGCATATACCTATAATATGGGATTAGTGCATCATTACAAATAACAGACTTGCTGCATAGTGGTGATGGAGTTAAAGATGCTGCTTGTTTTATTTCTCATCTCATATGATTAGAGACCGACTGTTCGGTGGACTGATGCTGATCTGTGTGGGTGTTGTAATTTATCTGTGATGGGGCTCCCAGGACTGAGTCTGCAGTTTATGCTATAATATGCCTCTTTAGGGCTTCATCTATGGGCAGAAAGGAGGAATATGCTTAACGATGGTCCACTGGGAACTTTTAGAAGGAGAAACTGTTTTGATTAAGTTTTGTATGTAATGCAATTTCATTTCATAAGCTTCTATGGCAAAAGACAACGCTTGTTGAGAAGTGGCCAGTTAGAAAGTAGTTTAGACAGATTAAAAAAGTAAAACTTTCGCAACCCGTTTTGCTTCTGTAATGGAATTAAACATCTTCTGAAAATTTGCTTGCACTCAGGCCACTCAAGATGTTGATGAGTTTGTTTCTTCATCATAACAGATTTGTAGGATTTCGCATTACATCATTTGCTCACCAATGTATCTTCTACAGTGAATGGGTGCCATCAGAATGTGAGTCCAAACAGCTGATAAAAACATCACAATAATCCAAAAGTAATCCACACCACTCCAGTCCATCAGTTAACATCTCGTGAAGTAAAAAGCTGTGTTTGGAATAAACATAAAAAAAAATCCATCATGAAGGCTTTTTATTAAATTTAAACTGTCACTTCTGGCCAAAATATAAGTCCATAATAACATTTCCTCCAGTGAAAAAGTCCATTACATGTTGTCCTCTCATATCAAAATACAGTGACATATTTGTTCGGAAATGTTTTTAATCTGTTTTCGCTTGTAAACGGTGTTTGATCTGTGCATGTTTCTTTCCTGATTCAGACAAGGCAACTTTTTCACTGGAGTTAACAGTATTATAATTAGAGGACTTTTAGCTGAAAGCGATGTTTTAAATTGAAAAAAAAAAAAAATTCTTAATGATGGATTTGTTTCTTACAAACACACACAGTCTACAATTGATAGACTGGAGTTGTGTGGATTACTTGTGGATTAATGTAATATTTTTAGCAGCTTTTTGGACTCTCATTCTGACGGCACCCATTCACATTTACCATTGGTAAGCAAGTGATGTAATGCTAAATTTCTCCAAATCTATTCCTAAAACAAACCTCAATTAATTTTCTCATTTTCATTTTTGGATAAACTATTATTTTAAATAGTAAATTCAATAAGATAAGCAAAAAAAAAAAAAAATGCACACAGTCATTTACAATATAATGAGAAACATGCAGTTGTAAAGTATATAGGGGTCAGTTAAGCAATCTGAACTGCAGTTAATAATGAGTGCAACGACTCGATGTTGTTGTTGATATTACTGTCAGTCTGTTAACACAGAAAAGAAAAGAACTACACGGAGTGCGCATGTAAACGTCTTCTTGACATTATCATCTCTTGTAATAACGTCATATCTTCAGCTATTAAATCCCATGTCAGATTGTTCCTGTTTTTTTCTTTGTGTCTTGTTTAGGCTATTGCAATTACTTGGTGTATTTTGGTAGTCTTTGTTAGTGCAATTTGCCCTGTAGGAGCAGTCAACCCAGTGAGCTCTATCAAAATGACAACATGACTTTTCTGCTCCTAAATATTTTTTTTTTGCCATATTCACCCCCTAGCTAATTACTAGCTCATGTTCCTAGGTAAGTTGCTACCATTGCAGATAGCAACTGCTGACTTTTCTCACATAAGGAGTTGAGTATTTGCATGCATTGCAGTTAGAACTCCCAATACAGCTGAGACAGCATTCAAAATATAGCAATGCAATTACAATATATCTATTCGATTTTTTAGCTGAATAACATATGCATTATTAATCCAATAATCCAAAGGGAATGAGTCAGGACTGACATCTACAAGGTGCAACGTTTTTAGCCTTTTTCTTTTTAATTTTCTTTTTTTTTTTTATTAGAGGGGTTGCATCTTCCTGCAACGCTTTTAAATCAAGCCCTGTCTGAAACCATGCACTATAGCAAACAGTGCCAAATGAAGTTTTCTTATTTACCAAACGAAAAAGAAAGAAAGACAGAAATGCAATGCCTGCACGCTACCCTGCTTGACTAATAAGATGAGAGACATGATTTTGGATCTCATTTTGTAAAAACTGACAAAGCTTTGAATATCAATTTCAATTTATTTATGCATATTAATCATGTTTACCTGACACTTTCTCATTTCCTTAGTGTACACAGCAATTTATCTGCAAAATAGCTCAACGATGGACCTGACTGTTTGCCTGTGGTGCAAGTCAAATAAGCAAAAAAATGTTATTCCTAATCCTGATCTAGATAGAATGTGATAGAACTGTGTTGTTGTTCTCTTCAGGAAACACCAAGACGATTATCTCTCTGCATGAAGGAATCACCCCTCGCTGGTGTGAGAGATGATGTTCCACTCAGGATGAATAATGCAGCAACACTCACTTTATGAATTCGTAGTACAGCACGTATGAGATTAATATCTTAATTGGATTCATTATTCATTCTAATAATGGCAAGTTGTTGACTTTGTTGTTACTCAGGGAGGTCGATTCATCCTTTGCGACCTTTTGCCACTGTGATTCGATAAGAATATTTAGAGAAACCCTGCTTACTTGTTGTATTTCTGTAAATATCAGCCACCTCCACATGCATTAGGGAATATGCATGACCAGCTGGAGATTTTAACTTAAAATCCAATGCATAATTGACACAAATGTTTCACCCTACCTATTGGTTAATTACCCTTGACTGTTGACTGCAGTGTAATTAAGAGCGTCTTGTTTTCAGTCGCAGCCTTAGAATCTTAATGTGGAATGCCACTGTGTAGAACATTTGACTTTCAAAGGGAGGGCAAGTTGTTTCATGCAACACCTGGTGCAAATAAGGGTCCTGATAGTCATACCCCAATGAGTTAAGCATTTTGTGCTTTTGAGTTTTTAGTGCAGATACCGAAAAATGCATATTTGTGTAATTGGATATTTGACTCTTACATTTATTGAGATATCAAACTTTTGACACCCCCAGGTGACAACTAGCCATAATCTCCCTTATGCGCACTTTAAAAGCATTGGGATGCTGAGATCATCAGTAATTAACAGTGATTATGAATGCATTGTGAAATGCTTGCATTTCAAAGCAGTTTAACCTCATATTACTCTTTTTTCCTCCCCTTTTCCAAGAATTCAGAAAAAGACAGAGTGGAGATGACAACACAGGTCTGATACTCTAATGTGAGATGTCATAGACACAAATGGATGAACCGCTGTAATGTGTTTGGGCACTGCACAAAGGATATGATTTCAGACAAACCTCGGCTGATATCAGAATATCACACATTTCTTTCACACTGGTTCACCATGTAGTGCTCATTAATAAAGATTAAATTGACTTATCTTCTAATTAACACTCAACACAGTGAGCTATGGATTTTTGTGATTGTGAGCTAAGTGGTTGAGCATATTTTTTTGGTTCTCTGGCTGTCAATGGAGGGAATTTTTTCAGTGAATCTTTCTACAGGTTACATAGTTACACCAGTAGGTGGTGACAAGTGACTGAGAGGATATGAGTGAGTCATTTGAAGCATTCACTCAGCTGATTCATTCAAACACATTAATTCGGGAATAAAAAATGCGAGTGAGTCACTGAATCTTTCACTCAACTGTTTCCCTCAAAAGTACTACTTTATTCAGGAAAAAAAAAAAAAAAACAGGTGACTGTCATTATTAGTGAGTGATTGAATCTGTCACTCAACTGAATCATTAAAAAGTGCTAATTCATTTAGGAACAAAACAAGCGACTGTCTTTATGAGTGAGTCACTAAATCTTTTGTTCAGCTGATTCATTCAAAAGTTTTATGTATTGCTCTAAATTTTGTGGAAGTAAAAAGTACAAATTGTGTAAGTTAAATTAAGTTAATAGAATTGTGCCATTGGTATAACTTAGTCAACAAAAATATCTATTTTCTAAATGCATGTTATTATGTGAATTATGTATTATTGTGAATACGGGAAAAAAAGATGCATTGCTACTTAGTACTTCCATTACATCACAATATGGGATTTTGCTTTAAACATTGAATGGAAATAAATTCAGTATTCTTGAGAAAAATCTTATTAATTAGATTGAAAATATAATATGAATTCAGATAATATCTTTTAACATTTAGGTCTAATCACTAACCTAATATTAATTGCTGAAGGTTTACACAGTCTGCACCGATTACTCACAAGCCATTGAGAAAACTTGACGTTATATATATTATTTTTAGCTAAGCCCAAGCCGTCGATGAGTGACTCACCACCATTTTCTCACAGTCTAAAATTCTTGGCGGAAGGAGTGGGCTCAAATTGTTGGTCTCAGACTTATGAGAAGTCATCCAAATGTACTGCCCTCTCCAGATTTCAACATACGCATATCTCTTCACCGAGCTTCCCCAAAGAGACTTAAACTCATGTAATGCCTCCCTTACGGCGCAAGCTTCAGCGTGGGCAATAACAGATAAGCTGATGATTTTTCTGGAGTTACCCCCGCCGCTGTAAACAGAAGGAGAGGCAACTGTTTTCTAAAGAGGCAGAAAGAAACAAGCACTTCTCTTAACGTGGCGTGCTGTGCTCTACAGACAGAGCTGTCTAAACTGAGCCCGGCACATGATTAATAGCACAGGAATGACTCATTCGATGTAACTGCTGGATTCATACATTTTGGAAAAAGTGGAATGAAACCAGATGCCAAACTTTATGGTGTTTTCTCAAACTACTGTCAAAAGTTTATTTTTGTCAAGATAAAAATTTCTTTACTAAACTTAAAATTGTAAATGTTTGTCATCAAATCTGCCATCATTTTATTTCCTAGTTGAGGTCGTACGAGTTTGGAACAACATGAGGGTGACTAATTAATGACATAATTTTCATTTTTGGGTGAACTATCCCTTTAAACAACAGCATTGAAATCACATGAACACCCATAAAATACCTAAAGAGAATAGTTCACCCCAAAAAAGAAAATATGCTCAAAATGTACTCATTCTCAGGCCATCCAAGATGTAGATGAGTTTGTTTCTTCATCAAAACAGATTTGGAGAAATGTAACATTACATCACTTGCTCACCAGTGAATCATCAGTGAATGGGTGCCGTCAGAATGAGAGTCCAAACAGCTGATAAAATCATCACAATAATCCACAAGTAATCCACACCACTCCAGTCCATCAATTAACATCTTGTGAAGTGAAACTGTGTTTGTAATACATTTTAAACCATTGCTTCTAGCTAAAATATCAGGGCCCGTATTCTTAGAGATTCTAAGAATCCTCTCAGAGAGCTCCTAATTTAGCTTAAAAATTTATAACTAGGAGTCTTAGCTTAAAAGTGATTCAGGACCAATCTGAGAGCAACTCTGAGCAAGGAAAAGACAAAAACATTTAATCTTAGTGAGGAGGCGGGGCTGACCCCGTTGCTAGCTGTGACACAGTTTTTGAAGACTGTGATTGGTTGGTTGTTCAAGAAGGAAATAAAAGAGCGCTTTTAAGAGTAGAGTCTATTATAAGCCTTCACTTTGAAATTACAGGCATAATTTTTCCTGTTTTACCATACTCACGCACACACACACATTATATATGTATATATATTCTTTATTTTTTATTTACCATGCTGTCATACTTAACATATTTTATAGGAAATGAACAGCAACACAATAAGGTTCTGAAAGTGCTGTAATTGTTTGTGTGATCACTTTGCTTATAGAAGGTTGTGACAGACCCAAATCATCACTGCTGCATGGTTGCATTTTCCCAGTTGCCAAATATGTTAATGTAGTGATTTACATCCATTTCTGGCGTTATGGCATTTCTGCACAGTGTTGGAGATGTTAGCGTGTCTCTAATAAGATCGGTCACAAACATGATCCTGTCACGCCCCTGGACTGTTTTGTTGCGTTTTTGCTCCCCATGTGTTCCCTGTGACCCAGTTTCTTCCCAGTCTGATTGTGTTAATTTGATTCCAGGTGTGTCTCCTTAGTTCCTTGATTGTCCTGTCTTTAAAATCCCCAGTCCTTTCAGTTAGTGTTTGTCGGTCTTTAAGTGTCTACCCTACCTGTGATCTGTGTTCCTGTCTGCATATTAAACTCCTGTGTTGTTAATTCCTCATCTCCTCGTTCCTGGTTCCTGTGCTCCCCGTGAGCTGTGACAGATCCCTGCACCGTCTAATGTGCAGCATCTTATTAATACACTGTCATGCATTGTGTGCAACACATTTTTTCTCCCTCTTCATGTTTCGTCCATTTTCTCCACTGCTAAAGAAACTCTTAGGCCTCTTAAAAGTCCTCGTCTGTACCTTAAGAACTCTTTTAAGGGTTAAGATGCTTTCTGAATTACTTTTTTCTTTACTAGGATCTTTTCTTTAAATTTAAGAGGAAACACCTACATTTTTAAGAATTTTCTTAGAATTTTGTTACTAGGAGCAACTCTTAGTGCTAAGATTTTTCATGAATACGGGCCCAGTCTTCTATCCATAATATTGCTTCCTCCAGGGAAAAAAACCCTAAATATGCTAGGGCTGGGTAAAACAAAAAAACGATTTCTCGATTTTAATAGATTCTCATTTTTATGAACCAATATCGATTCTTAAATCCCAATCGATTCTGTTTTCAGTTGATGAATGAACAATACATATAGTGCGCCTCCTATCCAATAAATCGCAATAGGCTAAACTTTGTGCGTTGTTACTTTTGATATGAAACAAAGTCTCAGATTTCAAATTCTGTCCATTTTATTAGGAAATTCAAGCAATAAATACCATTTAGGCATTCTTTGATGTGGCGTGATAGATTGCTGTAGACACCTCAGATCAAGCGAAGCGGCAGCGCACTGAACTGATCATCTCTTTCGCTTTACTAGTGGGTACTTGCCTGTGTGTAATAAAACGCATAGCAAAATACTCGTGACAGTTCTATATTTGTTCTGGAGCTGATGATCCCACGCTCTGCTGCCACACTGGAGCACACCAACTGGACAGGGTGGGAATTACAATTGTAAATTACAATATCACCCTCAGTGTAAACTGCCAAAGTGGGCCTTCAGATTTTTCCAACACTGCTTAAAATTTTTTCGTAAATGACGGAAGACCTCTGGTCCCGGTGCATGTTGGAAGGATGTTTTTTAAGCATTGTTTACTTGATTTTACAGGGTCTTCTAAAATACAGTTTTAACTAGAGGTGCACAGTGTACTCAGCAGTGTTCCTTGAGAGAAAATCTAGCTGTGAAAAACTATTCTGGCAAAGGTGAAAAATGAGGCCATTGTAAAATACTCAAGCAAAATTCACATTCAAAAACTGCAGTGGATTAAAATGTAGTATTTTGTAGGTTGCTTTTAACCTTATTTGAGATTGAATACAAAAACATAAATACTGCTCTGCGAAAATTGGTTCTAAGAGATCCAGCAGCAGACTATAACGAAGAACTTGAAAACACAGATTACAGCCTGTCATGTCAGACGGATACCGCCATCATTTAGAATTAATCAGAAGTCACAGTATAAACAGACAACAACCAAGTGCCATTTCACCAGCAGTCTAAAGCAGGTTGTTTTGCACAGTTAAAGCTGTTTTACAATGAACTTTAGTGACATTCTGTCAGCCTGCACTGGAATAAACGTGTTACCATGTAAATATTGTTTATCACTTAAAGTCATGTTTGTTTGTGTCAAAAGAACCATATAAGGTTGTTTTTATTTTATTTGAGGTAAGCATAAGTTAAAAATAATGTGGTGTCATAAGAATTTATATCATGGGTGGTGATGGTTAAAATATTGGTTATTACCAGTTTAACTTTTCATATGCATTTATTGCAAACTACATTAAAAAATGTTTCGGTTCATCATTCAGTACATCGATAAACCATATCTGTATAGCAATAAGCATAGCCGAATTATTACATATCTGTTATAGTAACAATATCATTGTGATTTATTGAGACTGTGTTACCGTTGCATAATTATTTTTGATTAACCGATGATATAAAACAAAAACTAAAATAAAAATTCATGTAGGATCATAACCAAGCTATAATGATGATATTAATAATATGAATGATTAATCAAACCCTGCCCTGTTTCTTCTGTAATCAATGCATTTTATGGTTGTCACTTGACATCAAACACAAACGTAACCTCAACGTTAAAATGGCCATTTTGTTTGAAATATTTATTTTCCATATTAAGGGTAATTAATGCAACATCATTTCAAATAATGACAGCGTGCTCATTTTTGCATTTTAAGAGCAGTAAAGCATCAAGTAACAGAAACATGCAGATTGTCGGCTCGCCTACCTCCCTGCTTTAGCTCAAAAGTCTGATTTGAGTGCTGACGTGAGTGGTCTTTGCAACGTATCACTGTTGTCTCAATAGCTACAAATCAATCTGTGTTCAGACAGCCTCTGCAATGCAGGCACAAAGCTTGCACTACAAAAGCACTTCCCTGTAGTCTGATGCAAGAGCAGGTCCTCACCAACTGGTCAACAACACAAGGAAAGGAGAATCTATTACAATAACCGTGACAGCTCTGAAACAAATGCAAAAAATATGCTTTTACAAATACCCGGAGATGTAATTTATGTGATTTACTTTTGTGCATGTGTCACCCCTTATTATCAAACTCCTTTGTTTCAGCTTTATGGCAATCATAAGCTTGCACTTTCTGTCTCTTGCTAATCGTGAGATGACAGCATCTTTAGTGTTGGCAATAAATCCTTTTATTTGGTATTTTATAGCGCATTGACCTTCTCTGATGTTTGCAGCACTTTTAGATCATTGTGTTCTCACTCTCAGAAGGACAAACTCAAGAGTGAGTCTGCATATATATTTAAACATATAATTTATTACACATTACTGTTCAAAAGATATTTTAGGTTGCAAGGATTTAATTGATCAAAAATACAGTAAACATAGTAATATTGTGAAATATTATTGCAATTTAAAATGTTTAAAAATAATGACGTTAATAAATAATAATAACAATCTCTCTTTAATAAATATTTAAATTATTATTAAAAATAATCATATTAATTTCTTATTATCAATGTTGCAAACAGTTGTGCTGTTTAATATTTTTATGGAAACCATGATACATTTTTTTCCAGCATACTTTGATTATTTTACTGTCACTTTTAATTAACTGAATGTGCTGAATTAAAGTATTTTAATTCATGCATGCACACACACACACACACACACACACACGTCTGGTTTGCTATCCTTGTGGGGACTCTCCATAGGCGTAATGCTTTTTCTACTGTACAGACCGTATTCTATCGCCCTACACCAACCCTACACCTAAACCTACCCCTTACAGGAAACTTTCTGCATTTATAGATTTTCAAAAAACTTCATTCTGTGTGATTTATTAGCTTGTTTACCCGTGACACGAGTCGCCATGAGTCTGTGTGTATTCAGGTTTAAGTCCCCACCTGAATAGAAAAACAGGTACACACACACACACACACACACACACACACACACACACAGACACAGTGTATATATTGAAAAATAAGCCTGTCACTACTTCCACTAATGATAATTTTTCATCATACAGGTTTGGATAGAGTTTTCACTCTTGGGTAAACTATACCTTAAATTAAGCCATTAATTAATTTAACTTTTAATTTTAATTTACCTTTAATGAAGAATTAAGATACTGTTTTGACCACCTTTTACATAAAAAGTTTTGATCTAGGCTCTAAATCACAGCTTAATAAATGTTGACTACACTTGGATCAGCACCATATGGAGAGTTATTAAGATGCAGATGGCATGCTTACCTATAATCACCCACCAAACATCATTCTTACCTTCAGGAGAATAAGATATAATAGAGACAGAGGAGGTTAAAAGTTCATTCAGAAAATCCCTCATCCTGATACCTCTCGAAGAATCTTGTTTCTCTAAGGCAGTGATTTTTATCTGTGAGGTTTTAATGCATCCATCTTGATTCCAAGTGTGGACCAAAGCGGGTCTGCGGTTCAATAAATGTATCATGTGAAAAATCTTTAACATTTATGTTGCCAAACACAGCAGACTTGACCAATATAAAGCCTCTTTTGTTAAATCAACTGTCTCTAAATGACAAGTTATTATAGAATATATCATATCCAATGTCACAACTAAACTCAGCACACCGATTTTTTTCTGTTTTTATTATTATTTTTATGAAGACCATGAGACAGATTTATAAAACCTTTACAGTTTTCCAAGGGAAATAATAATCCCATCAAACAGTATTTCTTGTTTGTTCTCATTCAATTAGACAATTATGTTTCCTATAAATGCTTCATTAAATCAAACATTTTATTGTTTGCAATGAAGATCAAAGAAGAAAAAAATGCTTTATTGCTTCTCACAGAAATTCACAGAATCCTAATTATGCAGATAATATTAAAAGTACTAACAATTACATCAGTTTTGCTCCTTTTAATAGCATTTTTGAATGAAGATCTAATGAGAATCCCTAAATCCTCCTGAAATCTTGGGGTTTTAAAGCATCTTGAATGTATTTGTTGTAGCAGTGTTTTGTGTAGGTCAAGCCTGTGTGTGTGTGTTCTGGTTAATAAGACTCTAAATAGAGCGAAGCTCTAGTGTCCTACTCACTCTTAGTAATCAATATAAGTCCTTTCTAACGCACAGCCTTGCAATTTATAGCAGATGCTGGACTGAATGTTGATAGGTCAGACTGAATGCTGCCCTTGGAAAAAAGCTTAGTCCAGCATTTCATGCCAAGGGGTAGTAAAATATATTTTTCTCATTAGGTATGCCATATAGCATCAAAGTTAAGATCCCATTGATTCAGATGACCCTTCTCCATCCAACATTTTATCTTTATGACTCGGAGTGAGATTTGATGGCGAAGAGGAAATCGTTTTTTCGCCCATTGAAAGGCAATATAACAGAGTCATTCTATGAAACTGGTGCCTTTTCCAAAAAGAAGTACATTTTATGCAATATTTTTAACATTCTATCAGACAAATAAGGTATTTCAGTGTTAATAGATGGAATAGTGCCGTCTCAAGCTAAATGAGTTGTGTTGGAATATAATTCAGGAAGACAACAGTGTTGATGGAGCAACAGGATGAAGAATTATTTTGTACTCATAGTTGAAACTATAAGATGTGTCTTAGAAAGACAAATAGTGATTAGTAGTGATTAAGTACTGATATTTCTAGAAATGTCCACTTTTTAACTTATCGATTCACTAAACAAAATCATTTCAACAGGGTTGACATAATAAGATTGCCCTCTACTGACAAACATAAGATACAATAATAACCAAAGCTGAGACTGTTATTATATTTTATTTCATATTTGAGTGCATGTCATTAAATTCGACTAGAGCTGTTTTTGCTTAAGTTTGCTGGTTTAATATTTGTTTGAAGAATACTTGACTTTTTTGCATTCTAAAAACACACAGCACACTGCACTGTTATTGAAAATCAAGATTAATCTGAACTTTAATGCCATACTTGAAAAGATATAATCATCAGCTTCTGATCACATCGCACCAGGCAATAAGAAGGAGAAAAGATAAATGATTCAGATAACAGCCGGAATCATAAAGTATTGTTTTGCTGCAACATAAGCCTGGAGCTGCCGATAAGTATCAAGACACAAATCCCTGCAGCTAAGAAAAACTGTTTGAAAAAACAGCATCAATATGTTTTGGAAAAGTGCCTTTAGTATTACCTCAAGTGAATTAAAAAAAAAAAAAAGCATCTTAAATTAATTGTATTTTATTTGATTATCTCCCTGAGATCATCCTACAATGTTAGTTTTATTTTTATGTAGAAACCATTACTTTGTATTTATTTACTTATTTATTTGCTGCTGCCTCTTTAGAAAGAAGCGCTTTACATGCAAAATGAGCAACAGCGAACAGAACACTGTGTCACTGACTTGGGGTTGTTCTTGTGTCAAAAAACAGCACTGTATAGCCTAACTACAGTGGGGCAAAAAAGTATTTAGTCAGCCACCAATTGTGCAAGTTCTCCCACTTAAAAAGATGAGAGAGGCCTGTAATTTTCATCATAGGTATACCTCAACTATGAGAGACAAAATGAGAAAAAAAAAATCCAGAAAATCACATTGTAGGATTTTTAAAGAATTTATTTGCAAATTATGGTGGAAAATAAGTATTTGGTCAATAACAAAATTTCATCTCAATACTTTGTTATATACCCTTTGTTGGCAATGACAGAGGTCAAACGTTTTCTGTAAGTCTTCACAAGGTTTTCACACACTGTTGCTGGTATTTTGGCCCATTCCTCCACGCAGATCTCCTCTAGAGCAGTAATGTTTTGGGGCTGTCGCTGGGCAACACAGACTCCAAAGATTTTCGATGGGGTTGAGATCTGAGACTGGCTAGGCCACTCCAGGACCTTGAAATGCTTCTTACGAAGCCACTCCTTCGTTGCCAGGCGGTGTGTTTGGGATCATTGTCATGCTGAAAGACCCAGCCACGTTTCATCTTCAATGCCCTTGCTGATGGAAGGAGGTTTTCACTCAAAATCTCACGGTACATGGCCCCATTCATTCTTTCGTTTACACGGATCAGTCGTCCTGGTCCCTTTGCAGAAAAACAGCTCCAAAGCATGATGTTTCCACCCCCATGCTTCACAGTAGGTATGGTGTTCTTTGGATGCAACTCAGCATTCTTTCTCCTCCAAACACGACAAGTTGAGTTTTTACCTAAAAGTTCTATTTTGGTTTCATCTGATTCTCCCAATCCTCTTCTGGATCATCCAAATGCTCTCTAGCAAACTTCAGACGGGCCGGACATGTACTGGCTTAAGCAGGGGGACACGTCTGGCACTGCAGGATTTGAGTCCCTGGCGGCGCAGTGTGTTACTGATGGTAGCCTTTGTTACTTTGGTCCCAGCTCTCTGCAGGTCATTCACTAGGTCCCCCCGTGTGGTTCTGGGATTTTTGCTCACAGTTCTTGTGATCATTTTGACCCCACGGGGTGAGATCTTGCGTGGAGCCCCAGATTGAGGGAGATTATCAGTGGTCTTGTATGTCTTCCATTTTCTAATAATTGCTCCCACAGTTGATTTCTTCACACCAAGCTGCTTACCTATTGCAGATTCAGTCTTCCCAGCCTGGTGCAGGTCTACAATTTTGTTTCTGGTGTCCTTTGACAGCTCTTTGGTCTTGGCCATGGTGGAGTTTGGAGTTGGACTGTTTGAGGTTGTGGACAGGTGTCTTTTATACTGATAACGAGTTCAAACAGATGCCATTAATACAGGTAACGAGTGGAGGACAGAGGAGCCTCTTAAAGAAGAAGTTACAGGTCTGTGAGAGCCAGAAATCTTGCTTGTTTGTAGGTGACCAAATACTTATTTTACCGAGGAATTTACCAATTAATTCTTTAAAAATCCTACAATGTGATTTTCTGGATTTTTTTCCCTCATTTTGTCTCTCATAGTTGAGGTATACCTATGATGAAAATTACAGGCCTCTCTCATCTTTTTAACTGGGAGAACTTGCACAATTGGTGGCTGACTAAATACTTTTTTTGCCCCACTGTATAAATTAATGAAATTATACCTTAGTTGTATGATATTCCTTAAAATTATTATTATTATTACTTGAGGTGTACATTTTAGTATACCATAATAATGTAAAGTCATAATTTGTTCAAGTTAAACTGGACTTTTATTTTGAAAGTCTTTAAGTTTTGCTTTCAGTTTCAGAATGAAATGCTGAAAAGATGGTTAAGTGACTCTCAGAGCAGTTCTGGAGATGAAGTTCGTATGTTTGTGTCCTCATGTATTGAGAAGAAGAGACTGAAAACACCGCCAGCATCACATGAAAAAATCACATGAATCATTAACACAGATACACGCAGAACATGCAGAGTTAGCTTATTAGCGTCAAGCACTGACTGGCTGTTGTCGCATTTATTTCTGCTGTTAGATTAATCCTTGTCAAGTAAAAATGTCCAGAGCTTAATGTCGTTATCGTCATAATTTATATCACGACTCAATGTGATATCATTTTATCGTCCAGCCCTACATAAAATGATCCCATTAAATGAAAATTAATATGAGGTGAATATGAATTTCCCAAATGATGTTCAAAGACTGAATCAAAGCCAACTGTAAAGTGAAATGCTTTAAGAGCGTTAGAGGATAAGAAATATTTCTTGTCATTTACCCGAAGCTACCAGTCTGTATAAAAACTTTTTTAGAGTCGGTGTAATCCGCTGTATAGTCAGCGCGAGTGATAAATCATTTTCTTTAAAGCTTCATTTAAAACACGCCCGAGCTCCCCAGCATGTGGTATGATGTAAGTACACTAGTGAGATTACTGCTGTGTGAAGGTGAGAGACACCTCAGGCTCTTTCCAGCGCTATGCACCAAACTTGTATATAAATATTGTAATCTTGGCACCTACTTCTATGTTTTGCATGTGTCACAAAAAGCACTGGACATTTATGCATTGAAGTGTCATGTTAAAGCCAAGTGATTTCAGAGTTAGAGCTTGTGAAGTGAAAACAAACTCGCTGCTATTCTCTGTAAGTTTTAATGGCTATCATTCTGTCAGTATTCGGTTGACGATAGAGACGGCAACTGGTTATCTACTTCAGAACCGGGCAGAAAATTTAGATGCTGATGTTTGGTACAGTTTGCCTCATTCCTGTTTCTTCTTTCTCTTCCTTCCCTCCATTTCTCCAGCTCCGTTCCCCCCATTTCATGCCACTTTTGGCAGCTCCCGCGAACAATCCACTAGTACCGTAATGAAGCTGCTCCCTCATTTTCCAACCCCATTCTGTCACACCCCAGCACGGTGAAATATGCATCAAACCCCACTATAAAGAGTGTGTGCAGCCAGCATGGCCACGCTATTGGCAGAACTATAATGGAGACAGAGATTTATGGCTGAGACCAGGTGTGTGTTTGAGGAATTGTACCTGATATAATAGGTTTTTTTGCTCAAGCAAAGACAGAGGAGTTCTGAAGGTGAGGGGTGTAATGGCATTGACCTGCTAAGACGAGACTCTTTCACTACATCATCGGGAATCATAAACGTTATAGTCATTTTTGACAAAAACAAACGTGCTCTTGCTCCGACTGTAGTCATGGAAGAGCAGAGAGACTATTTCTTTCAATTGTCTTAGATTAGCATTGACAGTGCTGGCGGTCCAGTGCTGGTTTATTCAACCTTCCCGAGGGACTCAACCTTCATGCTTCTTTACACACCACTGAGAGGGTCCCATCGCTGGACCCTCAGTAAATAGTCTTGTATTTCTATAGACCTTTGACGGCAAAAGTCGACCCCCGGGGGTCATAAAGGTAATGGCGACCCCCTAAGGTTTTATGGGGTCAGAAAAAACGAAAACAACAAAAAAAGAAAACAGATTTTACAAAATGTATTTTAGGGCTGTCAAGGTTAATGTATGTACTTAGAGGAATAGTTCACACACACTCACACAAACACACACACAAAACAATGCTGGAAATGTACTCATCCTCAGGTCATCAAAGATGTAGTTTTTTTCTTTGTTTGAACATATTTGGAGAAATCTAACATTACATCACTTGCTCACCAATGGAATGAATGGGTGCCGTCAGAATAAGAGTCCAAACAGCTGATAAAAGCATCACAATAATCCACAAGTATTCCACACCACTCCAGTCCATCAATTAATGTGTTTCAGCAAATTCAATAGTATTATAATTTCAATCGGCTTTCTGAAGACTAATAAACTAGTAATTAATTGAGGTTTTGTGTGTGTGACCTTGAAGAAACAACATTAAGGGGAAAATGCATATAGTTTTGTTAATAATTAATAAAAGGCAAAATATTTTTTACAATATGCTTTAATATAATGACAACATAAAATATAAATTATTATAGTACAATGGCAATGAACAATTGTTTGTGTGAACTTAGTACTTCGAAATATTTATCTGCACAATAGGGAATTCCATAGATTTTTTTTTTTTTGTCATATATATTTTAATTCCTGTAGAACACTGTAGTTTATATGCTGCTAACAAATTTTGACTTTCGTTACAGACAAAAAGCTACACTGGGCCAATAGATGTCATGCCAAAAATAAAATCACTGAAAAAGTCATCTAAAGAAAGGCTCTTGTTGAAAAGTAAGAAACTAAACATACTGTTGATACCTCTTTTAAGATGTACTCTAAATCTTTGCCTAATATATCTACTGCCAGAAGTATCAAAGTTACTTTTTCCACATCTGTATCATATCCTTTGTTAGACAAGTTCAAACGTTTGATAAATTATAGAATAAAGGGGCTAACATATGGCTTTTAGAGATCTGATTACAGAAGTGTTTCACTTTCCTCTGTAGCGGCCTTGCACTGCATCGAGAACAACAAGCAACAAATTCCATAAAGACAGCACCCAATATGCTCTTATCATGTATTTGCCATCTGTTCCCAATAAAACGTGTGGATGTCTGCCTGCAACATAAACGTCTTTCACTCAGCAAATCTGTACACACCACCTGCCTTTTCTATACCTCCTAAATACAAAAAGGAGAGTGTGACTGGGGATCAAGAGATTAAGCTGTCTGAAAAGAGCTTTTTGGGGGTTTTAAGCCAACTACTCGAGAAATGAATTATTTTCTAATAGACCTTAATATGTCATGCTGAATCAAATGGCTTGAAAATGTAAAGCATGTTTGAACGTCTGTATTGAAATAAGAATGATGTGTGGGAGCTATTTTTAGATATTTGGGGAATACAAAATCACCTTTAAATGTTACCTTTAAGGGGAAAAAGTATGTAGCAATAATAATAAACAATAATTTACCACTAATTTACCATTCTAAAAGACATTAGTGTAATGTTATAATAATGCTATCAGATATGAGTAATTGTAGACCCTAACGTCAGATACAGAGCCCTAAGGGGACATGGTGGTGGAAAAAAAATATAAGATTGGAGGAAATAAATATATTTTGATGCTTTTGCATTCGCTCACCAAAAATGATGTGCTCTTTTACAAAAGTATTACGTTCCCCTGAGATACTTTGCATTCTCTTGCAAAAGGTTTGTGTTCGCTTTCAAAACATTTGCGTTCTCTCTCAAATGTATTGTGCCCCCCATAAAGTTTGTTCTCTCGCTGAAGTATTGCATTTCCCCCAGGAACGTTTGTTTTAGTATTGCATTCCTTCTAGAAGTTTTGCTTGCTTTCCAAATATTTGGATTCTCTCACAAAATTATTGCATTCAACAGAGAAATTTTGTTTGCTTACAAAATATTTGTTTCCTTTCTAACGTATTTCATACCCCCAGAGCAAATTTGAGTTTTCTCGCAAAAGTGTTGCGTTCCCCTGAGAAATGTAGCATTTGCTTTTAAAACATTTGGATTCACTCGCAAAAGAAATGCTTCTCTGCATTTTGCATCGCTACAAAAATTGTGTTTGCTTTCCAAACATTTGAATCCCGTTTCAAAAGTCTTGCGTTCCCCAGAGAAATTTTCTGTTCACTTTCAAAACATTTGCATTCTCTCGTAAAACCCTTGCATTCTCCCAAGAATCTTTACGTTTGCTTACAGAATCGCTGATATACAATATTTCATTCCACCTCATATTATTTCCATCACAAATGTTTAGTGGCTCCATAGACAGATTTGCAGAACCACAAAACTATAAAAGTTATTTTTAAAACCTCTCCTAATTAGGTTTTCAGATCAGAAAAATCAGATGTGAAATGTTCAGTGTCAAATAAACATGAATCACATCAAACAAACAATGCTTTCAAGGGAAATCTGGAAATGGGACACAAAAGAGGCAAGAATTTTTCCTCTGAAATGAACTGTTTCCTACATTCAAGCTGACTAACTTAATTAAACCAAGGCCATAAAACAGTCCCAAGTACTAAAAGGTACTGCAGACCCTAAATGACTCCAATATGCCATAATGAGGATGTGCCGCAGCCCACTGCAGGCAAGAAAGGTCTTAATGTAGGAGTTTTGTGCTATTTAGAGAGAGAGCCACGGTGAAGACCCTGTCAACTACTGAGGCCAAGAGGGGAGGATGCAGGAACTATGGCCGAAAGCCAATATGAGCATTCAGTCCTACTTAAGGCAATGACAGAACACAATAAAGCCTCAAGGCCAGAGAGGAGAGTATGAGATGGAACAACAAGCCCTTTCATGGTTGATTTAGCAAACAATAGCCTTGGCACAGGATGAGGAACTCTAAAAGGATGAGCTGTTTATGAACAATCTTTTGTTCTCCTTTGTTTCATCACTTAATCTCAGACTATCCAAATGTATATCAGAAATCTGAACCAAACTGTGAAAGGAGCCTACAAAGAACTAGATTTATCACAATTCAGTCTTCACAAAGCACAGAGATCCCTCGAGAAGTCCAGCTGCCACAGAATGCAAAAGTATGTTCAGTCCAGCACAGCATAATACAACTTTCCAAGTTTCCACGGACAGGAATGAAGGTTGTGATGCATGAGGCTTCCAACATCCCATGAGAATGTGTCATGTTCCAAACTGGTGCACATGCAATCCTTTCCACAAGAGGGGACGCACATGTGACAATGCACCAAAGAAACTGACAATTCAGGCAAATGCGCTCTATGGCTTGCTATATTCAGAATGAGAAAACTGCCACTCAGTCACTCAGACCAGCTTCAATTAATTTCCTCATTTTAAAGGAGTTAATCATTTTTTTTCCTTTTTTTTTTAAGTCCACTTATAATGTAAAAGGAAGTTTGGATATACCTACATTTCAAAATATCAAGGAAAATTTGATTTCTAGTGCTATGATGCTTAAAATTCTATTTTCAACACTGTTTAGTCCCAATGCAGCATATTCTGTCAGATAAATAATTATTTTTTTAATAAAAATCTTTAATCTTTAATCTTTAAAAAGAAAAAAATATATAAAAATAATAAACTAGATATCTGCATTTTCGAAAATGTGATGCTTGCCATGATGTTCAAGTGTTATTTGTAATTGCATTGGGCACTGCATTGTGGTTAGTGTTTTTGTGAAGTGCAGTGTGGTTACTAAGGTGTTATTGGATGGTTGCTAGGTGGCCCAAGTCAGAAAAGTCCACCCCCGGCACAAAACTACTATTAAAAATGAATTTTAATGCAGTACAATTAATAAGCGTTCATGTTCTCCCAGCGGTTTGCATAATGGGCAGGTTAGTATTATGTGATTAATCTACAATAAAAGAAAAGAAAACTTAATGCCTTCATTGCCAAAAACATTTTTTGTCTTGCATTTGATAATGAAATTGGATGAGCTCAGTGCAGATTTCCTGCCAAATCTTTTTATTTATTTATTTTTTGTGTGATTTTTGTATGCTAAGGAGCAGTGATTGGAGGACATCAAGGATACACTTGATGCTTCTTTCAAAATAAATGCTGAATATAAAACTGACTTATTTATAGAATCATTTAGTTGCTTCCTGATTTGGATTTTTTTATTTTAAAAAAAATCTATTTTTTATTAAATGCTCTCTTGTGTGATATTGGTTATTATAGAATATAAATTTAAAAAAAATTGGTACATTTTTGTATTTTTCTAAATAAATAAACTGGTAGCTTTGCAATTAGTGTGGGCAAAATTGAATGAATTAGGTTATACTACTTAATAGAAACATAAAAATGACAAACTTTAAGATTACCAACACACAACTATTGATCCACAATGTTGCCACAATTCTGCAATTAGCAACTCTGATCTGGTCAGTTAGTAATAATAATGTTGTGGCAACAAATCAAGGAATTTGACTCTTCTGTTTTTACAATATAACTAATTGCACTGCCACATTGAAAACTTGGTCATCAGATTACATTGCAGCTATGTAACTGTAACTTATTACAGTTAGCTGGGCACAGACTTATGCCAAGATGAACTCCCTTTTTATGTTCTCTATACAGTACTAGAAGAGTACAACTGGAGTCTGTTTTTCTCTTTTTAATCTTTGCTGCAAGTGTGGATTATCAGATGAGATCGGGGACCGCGGTACCCTGTAGACATATTAAGATGATTGAAAAGCTTGACAGCTCCCAGCTGCACATGACCAATGGCAGCCAGTGTCTAGACTGAGCAGCGGCCAGGCCTGGCAGCACAGAGAGGAGAATCCAGAGATGACTAAGCACAACAGCCTGCCAGCTTTGAACTGCTGCTGGAGGACTATACATCCAGCTCTGCCATGCTGGACCTCTGTCGCCTCAGATTTGGTCACGTAACACGTTGTATGTAAATAACATGCACAGTTTCCACTGATCCGTAACTGTTTGTTGCTCTCCTACCTCAGTCATCTCAGATCCGTCCTCGCCGCTGAACATTTCATTGTTTATACAGAGGTCACACACATGTAGAGACAGCCAGTACAACAACACCCTCTTAAAGGGGTAGTTCACCCTAAAATGAAAACTGGCTGTTCATTTACTCACCCTCAGGCCATTCGAGATGTAGCTGGCTTTTTTTCTTACATAAAACAGTAAAGACGATTGGATGTTTTTGAGAGTAGAAAAACAGCATATCAAGGAAAACGAAATTAATAACCGTGGCTCCTGATGATATATTGAGGTCTTGTGAAGCGAAACAATCAGTCTGTGCAAGAAACCGAATGTTACTGTATTTACAATGTTATTACCTGTAATCCAGAGCCTCAGGTCTGAAATGGTCCAAAACTAAATACTTTTTGGTGAACTTTTTGAACCAAATTGGACTGAGGTGTCTGAAGCAGTTTGTGGCTCGAGCAGCACATCTACAAGTTACTCAAATGAAATAAGGCTAAATAGTGGCTATATCTGATATCTGATCCTGAGTTGCTGGTTTTGCCATCTCATTCAGCGCTCCAGTTCCTCCAACAGTCACTGAACTGAGGAAACAGTTTGACTCGGACTGAAGACTGACGAGCCGCTGATATGCGCATGATATGATTTTATGGTTTCTCATTGTTTATGTAAAAAGCTTAGCTGATAAAGAGAAGTTTAGTCACTTTATATGCTTTGGACATGTAACACATCCACATTTCACATCATTCTTGGGTGCTTGAATAATATAATTGCTTATTTGTTACGTCAAGGCATGATTACATAAAAGAACTAGTGAATTGAACAAGTTCATTGAAATGAACTGTCCGGAAGAACCAGTTTGCAGAAAATAATCGTATTTCCCAGTTGTCTGAGGCTCTGGATTACAGGTAATAATGTTGTACTGTAAATAATGTTCAGTTTCTTGCACAGACCAATCGTTTCGCTTCATAAGACCTCAATATATCGCCAGGAGCCACAGGTATTCATTTTGTGTCTCTTGATATGCTTTTTTTTAATTCTCAAAAATATGCAGCCACTGACTTGATTTTATGAATCACCAAGGACCACGGTTTCAGCTAAAAATCTTTATCTGATCTACTCAAGAAAAAAAGTCATCTACATCTCGGATGACCTGAGGGTGAGTGAATTAACAGCAAATTTGTATTTTTGGGTGAACTAGCTCTTTAAGGTGCATCTTTTTTTTTTTGTTTATCTCTGCACAGATGGTGGAGGGAAGAGGCAGGACTGAAGGCAGGTCTCCAGAGTGCACCGTCAACACTCGGTGTCAGGAATCTTTGTGTGCAGCAGGTGATGAGACAGGAAGAGGCAAGATGGCTCTATTCACAGTGCAGGTCTGGAAATATTCGTGAGAACCTTTCCTGGCTTGTTCAGCTCCTCCTTGAGTGTCGCTGTAGATCTTGCAGAAATCCTTGTAAATCTGTGGCCAGGACAGTCAGCGTCGCGTGGCCATACCACGCCACTCTCAGCCAGTTCCGTTAGGACTGTCACTCCACATTAAGTCGCTTCTCCTTTAATCTGCTGCTGTAGGGTGAAATGCACTCATGCTTTTACATAAGAAATTTGTTCTTGTAGAACTTTGACCGCTTCATCCACCCTTGTGTGATTCACACAGTCTGTTCATGTGACTCAAGGACAGTGCTAACCTTTCCCTTCAAAAACTGTGTCCTTCCACACTCTCGAAATTTACCAGAGCGGTCGATCTTGTTATGTTTCGGCATGCAATCGTGTTGCTCCAAGAGTTGGGCTCTTGATTTATGAATAATGCATTGGTTTAATATTTGTATTTGCAACTACTACTGTCCCAGCATGTCACGAACAGTAGACGCCTGCGCATTTTTGTCTCTGCTGTTTTACGTTGTCCTTCATTGTGAGACTCACTGAATGCAAATGACCTTTAGACTCCCTAGCCAATACAGTGGTCATTTCTGTGTATAATTAGACTTTTACTGGATTGCAAATCAGGTTAGAGAGCAAGGGTAAATAATTTACAGCTTATAACTAGTGTAAACAAAATCTATTTAAGCTACAATGCTATGAGCACACACTGTCCTTATCCTTATGTTTTACTTTTAACGGTTAAATTGTAAGATTGTTTACCCTTCAACTGTCAGTATACGGCTTCAATCTTAAATTTAGTTTATCTGCACACAACTGTTTTAATAAAAGGACATTTTTATAGTTTTGTGAATATCTTATCAGTTATATCATCCCATTTACATATGCTATTGTTAAAAAATATGGGGGTCAGTAAGATTTATTTATTGTTTTTCTTTAAAAGAAATATTTTTATCAGCAAGGATGCATTAAATTGACAAAGACACAAATACTTTTTCACTGTTACAAAAGATTTCTATTTCAAATAAATGCTGTTTTTATAAACTTTATCAAAGAATTCTGAAAAAAAAAAAATAATAATAATAATTATAATTAAAAAAAAATATATATATATATATATATATATATATATATATATATATCACTGTTTCCACAAAAATATTGCTAATAATAATAATTATTATAATGAAATGTTTCTTAAGCATTAAATCAGCATATTAGAAGGATTTCTGAAGGATTATGTGACACTAAAGACTGGAGTAATGATTATGAAAATTCAGCTTTGATCACAGGAATAAATTGCATTTTCAAATATATAGAAATCAGTTATTTTAAACTGTAATAATATTTTAGGGTTTTACTGTATTTTTGATCAAATAAGTACAGCCTTGGTGAGCATAAGAGACTACTTCTTTCAAAAACATTTACAAAATCTTATTGACTCTGAACTTTTGAATATAATTACATAGAAATGTAATTACATACATATTGGTGCTTTTAAAAATCACTTTTTAATCCAGTATTTTGCAGGTATAATCAGTTCCAGTGGCAATAACCATAAAATGCTAAAATATTCAGAAAGTTTCAATTGTTAATGTAGGCCTGCATATATTTATAATATATAGAAAGATGAATGAAAAAGAAAGAGAAAGACAAGTGAATGGCAGAAAAAGGATATAATTATTGAGGAGCCTATGAGTATTCAGTTCCATCCGTGTGCACTTAAGGGCAGAAGAGAGCAGCGCTGGAAAGATTTATAGGAAATTTCACCTCTCCACATTTCATCTGAACTGGAGGGATCGGTCCGGAGCCTTGTGCTTCGTGATTAGAATCTATAGTAAGAGAGAAAAGGTCAATGGTAATTAAAGTACAAAACCATGGAGAAACCACAAATTTCATAAGGTTGGCATTTGGCGAAAAAATAGATTATACTGTTCTGCCCCCTTGTGTTCACAAGATAAGAAACAAGCTTGAATTATCAAATAATGGCATAAAATAAAACATGAGATTCAGTTCCTAACAATATGAATGCAATATTATATTATTAACATGAACATTAACATGTTATCTACAGGCTAAATAATAAAGGGGTCAGTTTTATATTGCATTAAAGAAAAGGGCAGAAATGTACATGACCAGCTTTACACAAACATTAAGCATAATAATGTATTAGCATTAGCTATTTTACTGGGATGAATCTGTATTTTATGCATGAGGGTTTGAAAGATTAATTAGCAGCAAAATACAGTAGAGTTAGATTGAACACACAACCTTTGACAACAAAACTTCTTGTCCTATTTATTGTTTATCCAGCTAAACAATTATATGGTTACTTAGTTGTATTTAAATGTTTGCATTTAGCATAGTTCCCCCTGCTCTCCAGATAAAAACAGACGACTGTTGTAGATTTGTGGATGAAAATATTGAACTAAATAAGCTCCTGATATCTGATTCTGTGCAGGTCTAGCGAATTCGGTGAATCGGTATTGATGTTTAATTTATTTACTGATGTGTATGTATTAGATCTATTTCTGTGAATCCTGAAAATAATGTCTATTGCACAACACAATACACCTCACTTTTTATTTGTTTGTTCATTTATTTATTTGCACTACAATAGTCATCTACAGTACTCTTAAAAGTATTGTAAGTATTGTGCATGCACTTTGACCTTAGAGCTGGAATGGTATGTATTTTAATGTCCAAATGGTGACATCTTGTGATAAAAATATGTACTTACAGCATGATTTTAGCTGTGGTCAGTTTTATATCGCATGTATATTACAGAAAATATTTCAGTTCAGCTGTATAAGGGATTGATTTTAATACATTTTGAAAAATAAACTACAAAAAAAAAAAAAAAAAAAACAATACATGGAATATTGAATTTTCATATTTTATACATAATCACAATTATGTTTTATCAGTTCTTTTTATTTAAATAAAAATACTTGAAGTTTAGATTAATTGTATAGATATATACACATTTATATGGTTGTAAACATTAATCATCTTAATGTTTGTTTGTTCTTGAATGAACACACACACCTACGCACCTCTAAAATGTAATAACTGCACCAAACTCAGTGACCAGTTTACAATAAGCTTCAGGTATGACTTATTTCATCACACTGAATGTTTAAATCAAGACACAAACACAAGAATCATACAGTCTCAGATATTTCCATTTATTATGTCAACGAATATGAATGTGCTTTGTAAACTTTTGAACTGTTTAGTTCTTCTGAGTTCTTTGTATGTATTGTATCATATTGTATTGTATTGTATTGTATTTTGTATGTATGGACCTACTCATATATTGTAAATAAGGTTTATGGCAAGTGTTAACAGAGATTAACAACAATTAATCTTAAGGGTGGGGTCAAACCATCAGTGCTCATTTGATTGGAAAGAAAATACAACCCCACACCTCTTTTGTTAATCACTGTGTCACACCCCCACCACACAACACACTACACCACTGCACCATCTACGGCTCTATAGTGCCCCTAATTTATTCATTAATTTCAGCCTCACATTCAACTTTTAGCATATGAGGCAAATACTGTGAAACGCATCTGGCTTTACTTACCACTCATGAAGAACACACAGCCAGATTCAAATGAGCAGTATGATGTCACAATGATAGTCATTAACATAAATAGAATGTTCAGAATCTTTGATCTGCAGATTTAAGCATCTCAAGAGTTTCTCAGGACACTCGCACTCTAGTGAAAATCTAGGGGTACATTCTTGAGCCCCCCAGCAGGGCTGTGGTGGGCGGGTGCAGGGGACGTTATAGAGCCGTAGATGGTGCTGTGGTGTAGTGTGCTGTGTGTGGTGGGGGTGTGAAACAGTGGTTGATAAAACAGGGGAGGGGTTGTATTTTCTCTCCAATCAAAAGCATTAATGGTTCATAGCAACCCCGCCCTACAGATTAAGCGTTGTTAATCACTGTTAACACCTGCTATAAACCTTATATACAACAAATAGTATAGACGATCGGTAACACTTTAGAATAGCGAACACTTATTCACTATTAACTATGACTTTTCCCTCAATAAATTCCTAATTTGCTGCTTATTAATAGTTAGTAAGGTAGTTGTTAAGTTTAGGTATTGGGTAGGATTAGGGATGCAGAATAAGGTCATGTAGAATAAAGCATTCATATGTGCTTAATTACTACTAATAAATGGCTAATATTCTAGTAATATGCATGCTGATAAGCAACTAGTTAAGAGACCCTAAAATAAAGTGTTACCAGACGATCTGTTTGTTAAAAAGCAAACATATACAAAATAATGAAGAGCATGCATTTCTGTAATTACTGTATGTCAGTGTAAAACGGCACACTAGTATTCAAAGAAACAATAAACTAAAAGAACTGAAGCTAAATGATCCTTGTGTTGTTGCCATGATTTAAATAATACCTAAACTGAATCTTTGGTCCCACTTTATATTAGGTGGCCTTAACTACTATGTACTTACATTTAAATTAATCATTTGATACAATGCACTTATTGTGTACATACATGTTTTTATATTGTACTTATATTTTTAAAAATACCTATATGTAATTACATCTGTAATTAATTTCTGTAATTACATTTACAATTACACTGTTGACCCATCCCTTACACCTTAACCCACCCTTAAACCTACCCATACCACCAAACCTGTCCCTAACCTACCCGTATCCCACCTCAATAGCAGCAAAAGTGTTTTGCAATACAATATGACCACAATAAGTACATTGTACTTATTTTTTGATGTAAGTACATAGTAGTAAAGGCCACGTAATATAAAGTGTGACCGAATATTTTTATAAACTTAAAATTATGCCATAGTAAAAGCATTTTTAAAGAAATAATAAATGCTGAATGATTTTTGTTTTTGCCTTGATTTAAATCAAACCTAAACTGAATCTTTTTATAAACTGATCGTGACATTAGTGCTGTTACTGAAAGTTTAAGGTGTGTGTGTGTGTGTGTGTGTACTGGTATGGTTTATGAGGACACAAATGTGTATAATAACATGGGTACTACAGCGTAACCATGGTTTATGAGGACACTTCCTGTGTCTTCGTAAATCAAAAGGCTTAAAAAAACATACAAAACAGTGTTTTATGAAATTAAAAAATTGCCTGTAGTTTCCTGTAAGGGGTAGGGTTGGTGTAGGGCAATAGCACATACAGTTTGTACAGTATAAAAACCATTACGCCTATGGAAAGTCCCCGTAAACCACAAATGCCAGACTGAGTGTGTGTGTGTGTTTTCTGCTGTAACTTGATTTCAAACTTTTTGCTAACAGAAACCAGATGTGTTGATATATTAAATTACATATTCATTAATAACAATTCATTTGTGATTCCAGGAGTTTAAAGAACTAAGAATATGAACAATAATTAAGGTGAAATAATAATAATAATAATAATAGTAATAAATATTTCACATTACATGTTTATTTATTTGTTTGTTTTTGCATTTTAATTTGAATGTATTTTAATAGAACCTCATTTCATTTATTATTAAGTTGTCCTGCTGTCTCTTGAAGGTTTGCTGAGGCCCCCTTGTGGGCCGCAGCTGTAAGGAGGTGCTGTGGGGCCACAAAACATTTGCATGAAAAAAGTCACTTGGTGGCACTATTATACAACAAAGCCTGAAATTGGCTCTATCAACAGAATTGTTGGTCTGATTGACTGTCTGAGTTGCATTCATAGTCAATGCTGATGCTGTGGTACATTGAGATGAAGCTTTACGTACCATTGTAGTCATCCCTGACATGTCATACATTAATTTTCAGAATATGTTCAGTCAACGTTTTTACTGATACTTGCTCAGCCCTGGATGCTTTCATTGGAATTCTTATTTATTATCTCTCTTATTATCTCTTTCTGACAAGAAGACATAAACGAATGAAGCGTGTAATGTGAATATATAGAACATAGCAAGAGAGGAAAAATTATCTTTTGTTTTTCTGTTCAGTGTCTTTTGCACCTCTGATCACGCACTATATGACCTGTTTTTGCTGGTTATTATTTATAGTCAGTGATGTGTCCATTTAAAGTTCATGGTCATAAAGGAGCTGTTGGGATGTTCGTATGTACAGCAGGTGATCAAGGCACAATAAAAAAGTGTCACTCTTCTGCTTCTACAAAAATGACTGCTTATCATTTGTCACTTGACAGGACAAAACCTGAAAGTTTGTGACATCACTGGCTTTTATCTCTGTGACTCAGACTCTCGTTCCCATCTCCTCACACATTACAGCTGTTCAGCATTTGCCTCGTGCATCCAGAGCCAATGGGAATTCACAAGCGGCACACACCCTCTTAATTCAAGGTTTTACAATGACGTATAAAGTCATCTAAATTACTCAACTCATTTCATTTGATCGGCACTCTGTGAATTGAACATTTATGCAACTTCAGGGGTCAAAGGGTTCTTATAAGAACTGGAGGGGAATTCTAGAAAGGAATAATTATAGAATCATAAAAATAATATAATATATTGTATAATAAAATAGCGTAATATAGTAATATATATTCTATTTAAATATTAGGAATATTGGAAATGGAATTCATTTTTTCAGTCTGGATTTGTACTGTCAATTTCAAAAGTAACAAACAACAAGTTTACTGACGTCTGGTGGTGTTTGACTGTGATCTGTGTCAACACAGACCTCAAAACAGGTTGAAAACATGTTTAGTCAGGTCACTGCCCCAACTGAACCGTATTTTATGTCTTTGTGACAGAACAGAATGGACGGCGCCAGTAAAAAAGAAAAAAAAGTACAATTTCGTCATGTTCTTTCTCTAGCTCTGGCATGAATTATGTCAGTGGGTCAAGACGGTGTACAAGTTGGTAAAAATTCTTCGTCTTTCATCTGCACTGAAACCAAAGACCTTGACCTGACCAACTCGTAATTCTAGCAGACTCAAAGAAACCCGACTAACAAGAATGTGTTTCAGCTTTCTGAAATTAATTACAACCAGAAGTATCATGCACATATTTTTCTTTGGTCATGTCTTACTATATATTGTTTAGAAGAAGTGATCCTGGCCTGCAAATTTGCAAATGATTTCCTTTTCTATTTATTTTTTATTTCAAAGGATATGCATGTGCTAGTCTATTTTATTTGTTTGTTCCTCATCTCTCTTCTCAGAACAACAACTTTTTACAGCTTTTTTTTTATTTTTCTAGCCATAATAGAAGGCTTAAGAAAACCCATCTGAAGGCTGCAATCTCTCCGGCTCTCCCAGGCATGCATTACTCATTCTGTGTCAGTAACAAAGACTTTGTTTTGTCCATGCAGTGTTGGCTTTTAATTTATTCTGCTGACGTTTGACAGAATTTGCGGCCAAGCCTCTTTCTAACACCCAAACAAATGCTCATTAGTAGTCAGGTCTACAGCAGACGCACAGGAGATCTCTTGTAGTGCATGAAAATAAGTACAAGTACATTTGAGCTGCCTAGTCAGTTATTTGCACAGACAGATGGAGCGTTCTGTACCTCGCATTCTAGCCAGTATGCGGTGATAAGACGGCTGTGTTGTGTGGTTAAATATTGATCACTTATCACAACAATAGTTGTGCTTGTGAGACACTAATCAGAGACCTGAATCACTATTGCTAAAATCCTTAAAAAACCTTTTATTCAGCAAACTTGCATTTCAAAGAACTCAGAACATGGATTGCTGCAATACATGAGTGGATTGCCTCACCCATCTCAGGTCAGATGATAAAGGAGAAATGGCCTATACAATATGACTTTATTACTAAGAGTGAGTTAATGATAAGTCACAATGGGCCAAATAGTCAAACAAAACATTAAACCAGATTTTCTGCCATTTTGACTGCACCAATAGTGAGCAAAATTAATGAGGCAAAAATTATATTTATAGACGTGTAAAGTGAACGTTCTTCTTTAAATTCCACAGTATAACATATTGCAGTTAAATTTCACAAGTAATTATTCTACCCAAACCCTAAGGCAAACTCTTTATTATGTACACGTGATGTGCTATTTTTCATATTTACGTAGTAAAAAGTGTAACTGCCATTGTTAGCATTAAGCTTTTTTATTTATTTATTTATTTTGCATGTGTTTGCTTCCTGTGAAACTAATTTCTTCTTTGAATTCCACAGTATACTGCAGTTACATTAGCTGAGTCTTGCGCAAGTAATTATTTTCCACCCAAACCCTCAGGCAACCTCTTCATTATGTTTGTTGTATACACTTATTAAAGGGGAAGATTCAAACATTTGTGATTTTTTGTATTCATGTTGTAAAAAGTGGTAACCTGCCATTGTTACATTAAAGCTCTATTTATTTATTTCATGTGTTAATTTCCTCTTTAAATTCCACAGTACTTATTTATCCTGCAGTTACACAGCTACCAATATATTTTCAGAAAGCAGATGAGCTATCATTCTCTCTTTTATTTTTGAATGCTCTCTATTGTTCTGCAACAAGTAACATTTAAAAAAAAAAAGAAGTTAAACAAATGTGCAACTAAAACATTTTAGAAATACATTCCAAGAATGATGTATAAATAATTTTTTTTGTGCTAACGTTTTGAGAACTTTATTAAAGACCAAATAACATTATAAGAATGAGAATGTTCCCTAACAAGTCTTGCAAAAATAAAATAACCCCAAAAAAAACGTTTTGTTCACTCTCAGAAAAAGGTGTCACTGGGGCGGTACCTTTTCAGAAGGTACAAATATGTACTATTTAGGTACAAATATTTACATTTTAGGTACTAATATGCACCTTTAAGGTACTTATTTGCACCCTTTAAGGGTAAATAAAGTACAAAATTCTACTTTCTGAAAAGGTACTGCCCCAGTTGAGAGCGCTGGTACAAATGTATGTATAGGTTGATTCAGTGGTATAAAATAAAATTTGTCACTTGCATAAAATGAGTTCATTTAGATGTTACCATTTTTTTCGGTGTCTATAGAATTCGCAGCAGGCCTATATGTCATAGGGTTCATTGGCTGCCCGAGTCTCATAACCATGCCAAAATGTTTTTGAGGGCATGTGAACCAACAGTATATTTCTCAATGAAGGGAACATGTTTTCAGTATGATTGCTTCAGGTTAGTCAATACCATCTATATGTGCAGGTTAAAATATTATCTATATGATATCAGTCCACAATAATCACAGTCACAATAATTTCTGTCATTTATTGACTACTTGATTCTATCAGCTTAAGAGTTTCAATCAAATTCAGATATTAAATTGAAAGTGGGTTGAAAAAGTGCAAAGTCACTGCAGGTTGTACCTTTGGCGCCATTTTGATTTAAGGCAGCAATTACGTTTTAAATTTTATAGTGGGTTGTTTTTATTTATTTTTTTTAGTGTTCGTTGGCAGTCCTCATAACTCTTATGCTTATAGTTCATGTACAAAAGTTTGCAAAACATCACTTACTTTACATTACTCCAGTGCAACAGCTAGTAACTTTCCACATGGACTTGAAGCATATTATTAACAGAGGGTTTGTTTACTTCCCAACCTACACCTTACATGTCAAGGACTTGGGTGATGGGGGCATAAATAATGGGCAGTCAACATTATCATTTAGCAATAATTTAAATATTATTTACAAGAGAATGATTGTAAAAAAACATATTGGTTTTATGGTTTTATTGGTTTTCTGTCATGGACACCACCACATTCCAGGCATTCCTCAATATATAGAGAAACTCAGCAGCAACGTTAAGAGTCACATGATAAAGAATCCTACATTTTACCAGTCATATTACACAATAGTGTGAAATATGCATGCAGCATATTGTTTTAATCAGCTAATTCTGAATGTTTGTTGGAGGACAAATCTATTTTCGTATCTCGGCAACGCCCCCGTTTACTCCCCCTTCAGCGATGTAAATATGTGGATGAGGCTGAGGTTACTACCTCTGTTTTATTGATCTGGCCAACTGTTAAATGAAGCTTACGGATGTTTAGCGTGAACAACTGAAACCGCATCAATGCCGAAGCTTTTCGAATCTCCGGTATAAAATCACTCTGTTGTACAATGACAGTCTTTCATTTGGACGATTTTTTAGCTGGATGGATTGGAGGTGAGTTTTATTTGTTTTGCATACTTTGTAAAAAGGTTCATATGTGTTTAAAATTGCAAACAAACCCCAAAACGCACATTTTGCAGAGCAATATCGCGTAATTTATCGGAAGCCTATATTTACGCGACTTAAAGGAAGTTTATCTTGTTTTGCGAACTACTTATCGTCGCGTCTATATGTAAAAACCCTCTGATTGGTTAGTTTCAATGAATCTGCTACTTTAAACTGTTTAAACTGCTATTTTTTCTTGAAACTACAGAGAAAAAGGGAACATTGTCAGGATAGAGAGTCGAAAACACGCTTGATTGAGAGATGGAAAGTCTTTACGTCTTTGTTTATGTTTATCAGCTAAGTAGTAATGTTCTCCTGAAAGAGTAAAAAAAAAGTTTGTTTTTTTTCTCCAAGTTTCAAGAGAATATACATCCGTTTCTATTTTAACGAAATTTCTGTCACGTGTTCGTCAAAACCAAGTCAGTAAAAACGTTAAAATGCTTTGTGTCCAAAGTATTTTATGTGCAAACAACGCTGAGTTTACACGTTTTGGCACTGAAGGACTGACTGGTCCACATTTCTTGGCCATAAACGGGGTGGAAACCTAGTGTTCTCCATTGAAAGGAAACATTTATTTTGTATAGCCCTAATGTGCCTGTGCACCCACCATGAAATGTTCATAACAATGTAACTTATTCATAAAATGGACACTCAGTTCTGCAAGAAGAGCCTCCTACAAAGCTATGCAACAGGCAGAATCTATCATTATTGTGCTTGTCTTGCAACATATTGAACATATGCAACTGCTTTTGTTACAGGAGCATCCAGTGTGATTGTGGGACATCCGCTTGACACAGTCAAGGTAAGACAGATCCTTGTTTTGGGATTAATTTTGTACAAATCCTATATTACGTATTTATTATTTATTCATATACAGTCAAATGCTGTAGTTCTTATGTATTTATATTTCCATTCTAAAGGTAGTCAGTTTTACTTTCTAAGTTCCCACTGGTATAAAATGTATTGGTTAGGAATGAAGTGTCAGTTGAGGGAATAATGAAAAAAAAATCCTTTGTGCTCTTTTTACAGACTCGTTTACAAGCTGGCAAAGCATACAAGAATACTGTCCACTGTGTTGTAACAATCTACAAAAAGGAAAATGTAAGGCTTTATTACACTGACTATCTTTATAAATGAATTAAAAATGTACTGGCAAGTATTTTTTCTCAATTATTGTGTCACAACCACAGATCCTTGTATTCGTTGAGGCATTCTTATTTTCCCTGGTACTTAAAATTTATGAAAAGTATATGAAATATTATTTACGCAATGTAAATGCAGCTATTAGAGGGTTGATCCCAATGAAAAATATAGCTGCAAGCAGCAATTACGGGGGCCAAGTACTACAGAGGCAAAATGAGGAGTAATTGAAAAATCATATCAAATTGGCTGAAAAATCATAAATACAACCTCTAGTAATTATTTGGCTTATCACTTTTGACCAACAGGTGGCGCTGTAATCAAATCATTTTGGTGTGTTCTTTGCAGTGTTGGGCAAGTTACTCTGAAAATGTAATTAAATTACTGATTACTCCTTTTAAAAGTAATCACGTTACTGTTCTAATTACTTTATTTCAAAAGTAATTAGTTACATTACTAGGTACGTTTTTTTCTGTGGCTACATCCATGAAATTTACATGAAATCCCAGCATAAACGGTCCCGATAAATATTTGTTATTAAAGCATCAATATTCACAGAACACTGTTATTTTTAACTAAAGCAAGCATAGGCTGCTGCGTACATGGTTTGGCATGTCAGAATGCCAGCAAATAGCGCTGCTTTTATAATCTCTAAGAAGTTCATCGCAATATCACAAAGCTCTTTTATAACACAATGAATATATGCATAATGAATCTTTCATAATGTCTACAATTCATGTGTTATAATGAGAGGATTCGTGAGCATGCACATTTCAGCACTGCACTCCTAACTGGCCATTGCGTTCCAGAAATCAACATTGCTCAATGCTGCAAGCACGTGTTATAGTCTAAAAACTCTGCCTACGCTTGCGCCTAATAATAGTTTTTTGTTATTATTTTATATTCTTGTTGCTTTTGTGCAATAGATGAATAACAGTTTATTTGTTTTAGATATTTCTATTTTGCGGGAGTCCTGTGAATCATTTTATTATCCCGCATCCCGCACACACACAAGCGTCTACCCGCCCGCACCAGCACTCGCCCATCTTGTCCCGAGCTCGCGGGAGTGCAGGTCTGTAATCCACTCCACAGTGCGTGTGCTACACCCTTTTCACAATCTAGATTATAAAACACTGCATTCTGTCAGCAATGTAACGCGGCAGTAACTTATAGAGGCCTCGGCTTGTAACTATACTCTAATTACTATTTTGAAAATTATAACGCGTTAAATTACTCCGATCAGTGTTAATTTTGTTGACGAATAATTTTCGTCAACGATAATTTTTTCACTAACCACAACGAGATGATAACGAACGAAAACTCTTTTTGAATGACAAAAATTATGACGTAAATCAATTAACATTTACGTCAACGAATAAAAACAAGATGAAAATTTTAGGGAGGGACGATTTGGGAAGAGATTCATTCAGAAAGAATCTGCTGCATAGGAGGCTAAAATACACTAGCTGCAAGGCGCATAAAACGTAAATAGAATACGAGTAAGAGAAGAGCAGGCATATGGATAAATCTGACGACGCAAGCGAGAACTCAATTCGGTCCGGTTTTCTGAGCGCAGACACTGAAGCATACACACACAGAAAGCATGTAAATATGTCAAAGCTTTGCAGAGATACAGCCTCAGATGCAGTTTGGCATCTTTCCAGCAAATTCGTCGATGCGTTGATCCATAACTTTTTACCAGCTTGGTCTGAAGATGATCCGAGTCAAACTTGGTGAAAATCGGACTATCGGTCTAGGAGGAGTTAGAAAAAGTAGATTTTCAACATGAATCAAAATGGCGGACAGGAAGTTCAGCCAATTATGGCAAAATTGGTATCGATGTTCTCGGCATGATCCAAGGAATCTATCAACATCAGTCTCATTACAATAGGCTTATGTAAGCAAAAGTTGTTAGCATTCCTAGAAATTTCATTATAACTTTTTGTCACAAGGTGGCGCTGCCCCAAAACTTTTTGAGTACCATCAGGGCATGTGTAACCGGTTCTATTTTGCCTCACTCCGAGCGGGATTTGAACCGTGGTCTCCGGCGTGGGAGGCGGGTGCTCTAACAAGGAGGCTAAAGACCACTAGCATTAAATGCTAGAGTGCGTCTTGAGATCAGGGGAGTGTGGTTCACACGCAACAGCTCTTACCGGCCTATGACAGTTACACATGGTGTCAAAGATGCATACAGAGTTTTGTAACGATACGTCAATGCGTTCATAAAATATTGCAATTTATGACAAAATTCAAAATGTCCGAACGCCCAAAATGGCTGACATGGGACAATTGGGAAAATTGGATATAATTTCACTCGGCATGCTCCACCGAATCTAAAGAGACCAGTTGTGATTTTTGGCCAAACCATTTAGAAGTTATAAGCAAAAATAGCCATTTTTCATATCTCCTGACCACTAGGTGGCACAGTGCCGAAACACTGCAGGTAGCCTCAGGTCATGCTTGTTATAACACACATCAAGTTTGATCTCAATACGCCAAACTGTTGCAGAGGTATAGCCTCGCATCCATTTTAGCGTGCTTTTCGTCGAATTTGTTTGCGTGTTATTCGAGAATGGTTTGACGAATCAACTTGAATTCCATTACTTTTTGCCAGCATGGTCTGAAGATGATCTGAGACAATTTTGGCAAAAATCAGACAAACCGTCTAGGACGAGTTCGAAAAAGTAGTTTTTTTAGAACTATTAAAAATAGCAAAAATTTATTCATTTGACTCGGCATGAGCCAAGGATTCAGAGGAAAAAAAATGTTTTTCTTCTGTGCCTTATGGTTCAAAAGTTATTAGCATAAACATGAGTGAAACTTTGGACAAGTTGTGGCGCTAGAGAGTTTGACTTAGAGACTTGCTGTGGTTAATGTTGAGACTGTCCTCTATATGTGTGCCAAATTTCATAACTTTCCCGCAAGTGGTTCTATGGGATGCCATAGACTCAAGAGCAGAAGAAGAAGAAGAAGAAGAAAAAGAACACCAACGGATACAATAGATGCCATCGCACCTTCAGTGCTTGGCCCCTAATAAAGATTGAAGTTACTTCCTTTACTCAGAGATTGACACTTAGTTTTTGGTTAGTCATTTGGAGTATTTTTCATCATTTGAAATGTTGTTAAAATCATAAAAATTTTTACCAAAGATGATGTCACTTACTGAAGGATGCTATAATTAAGGACCTGTCTTTTGATAGATAAAAAGAACGTAGTGTCTATTTACACTAAGTGCAAATAGCCCTCATTGTTGGCTGAGGCTATTTACACTAACTCTGCCCACCAACGTGTGACTGGGACAGTCAACACTAAAAAAAGGAGCCTGGTCTCATGAAAATGCGTATAAATAATACATATGATACGCATCTACCCCACAACCCTAATCCTACCCATCGTGTAGCATATACACACCATACAAGTCCATTTTTGCGTATCAATACCACGAGTTTTCATTTTTATTTGGCATACTATTTATACGCACTTTCATGAGATCGGGTTGAAAAAAAGACTCTTGTTGGTTTCAGTGGCGTAGATTGTAAGGCGCGTGCTTCTTGACGCGATTGACTCGAGTTCAAACCCACCTTTTGCCGAACTTTTTTTTCTCCCTTTTCAAATATCATATTGCATCGGAAAGGCATTTATTTTCAATAAAAATGAAGGAGATATTCAAAAAGTTGAAAATAAAGTATTGGGTAGGGTTAGGGTAGGTGTAGGGAGGGATTTAATGACCCAATTAGGTGGCATCCATTTAATAATTTGAATTAAAATGATAATTTACACTCAATATGTAATTATTGCATACTGTTTTATAATGTATTACAATACTGAGGTGCAGATAATTGCCACTATTTGCAATAAGTAGTATAAATAGCAGAAAATCTTGCTATTTTAACATAGAATCTATCTCTCACTAAGAAAATAGGCAGCGGCTATTTGCTCTAAGTGCATATATCAATATATGCTATTTACACTAAGTGCAAATAGCAATGGATTCTATTTACACTAAGTGAAAACAGCAGTATTTTTAGCAATATGCTATTTACACTAAGTGCAAATAGCTATAGATTCTATTTACACTTTTATTTAGGATAAATATAAGTGTATTTTTATAAATATATACATTTTTATATAAATTATTCAACACTTTATAAAAAAAGTGTATTTTTATAAATAAAAATACACTTTTATTTAGGATATCTGCTATTTATACTTCTTGTTGCAAATAGTGGCAATTATCTGCACTTCAGTATTGTATTACATTATAAAACAGTATGCAATAATAACATATTGAGTGTAAATTATAATTTTAATTCAAATGATTAAATGGATGCCACCTTATTGGTACATTAAAGCCCTCCCTACACCTACCCTAACCCTACCCGATACTTTATTTTCAACTTTTTGTTTATTTCCGTAATTTCCCAGGTCGATAGCGTCAAAAAGACCACTGGATGTGCTTTAACATCTGCGCCACTGGAGCTGACGATTCATGACGTCTTTTATAATGTTGACTATCCCAATCACACGTTGGAGTTAGTGTAAATAGCTTCTGCCAACAAGGCGGGCTATTTGCACTAAATGTAAATAGATACTCTGAATAAAATACGCTATTTGCATATTTAGCTCACTTAGTGCAAATAGCCGCTGCCTAAAAAGAATATTTCACAAGACCAACAAGATGGAAACAATATTAAAGACAGAAAAGCAATGGTAACACTTTAGTTTAGGGACCAGTTCTCACTATTAACTAGTGGCTTATTAGCATACATATTACTAGCATATTGGCTGTTTATTAGTACTTATAAACCACATATTAATGCCTTTTTCTGCATGATCATATTTTAGATCCCTTTTTTCATACTTAACATCTACCATACTAATTATTAATCAGCAGCAAATTAGGAGTTTACTGAGGCAAAATAGTAGTTAATAGTGAGAATTGGTCCCAAACTAAAGTGTGACCAAAGCAATTATTACAACCATAAAACAACAAATATTCCAAAAGAAAACATTTTAGCTGGACAAAATTAAAAATACTGCAAGTAAACATATGGAATATTTCCTCATAAATTGCCAGTTTTTCATGTAAAAAATTAATTCAGAACTCTGGGAAATAACAAAAATGGCAACATCCACTCAAAAAGAGGGAGGAAAATTATCAGAAAGCATATAATGTGGTTTCATTTTTAGGAATTGTATATCATATGATTATATAATAGTCAAGTCAAGTCACCATTATTTATATAGTGCTTTTTACAATATAGGTTGTGTCAAAGCAGCGTTACAGTATTAAAAAAGGGAAGTAGTGTGCCGTTCTGCTCTGGCCAGACGAGACCAGCAGTTTAATTCTAGGTTGCAACAGATATCAAGATTAGGTTATATCAAGATATAAAAAATTGACGAAAGCCACTAATAAAAAGGGCATGGGACTAAATTTGTATAAGGGAGCCAGCCCCCTTATTCTCAGACATAATGAGCAGGCTATATCCTCATCACAGGGTTTGGGACGATACTCCCAAGACTGCATATCAGGAATGACCAAATTTTTTGGTGTAAACAGGTATTTCCTTTCCTTGGAAGCAAAAGCACACAATCGATCTCTCTTTTGTGTTGTCTCAGGTTACAGGCTTTTTCAAAGGACTGTCCTTTCCATTGGCCAGCATCACCCTCTATAACTCTATGGTGTTCGGCTTCTTCAGCAACACGCAGCGTCTCATTAGCAGATATCGTTATGGTGACGGCAGACACCCATGCAGCATGCTTGACTTGACTGTAGCGAGCATGCTGACTGGTCTGGTTTCAGTGGGGATGGGCGCCCCCGTTGACCTTGTCAAAATTAGACTGCAGATGCAAACCCAACCTGTTCTTGCAGGTAAGTCGCGGCTATAAATACATTTTAGCGCCCAGTAGCTATGCATGGAGTCAGACAGCACATATTCATGTTAGAAGAATGGTTACTGAAAGCTTCTCAAAGACAAACATTTCCAGGGAAATAATAAATGAGTGTTTCTCATTTACTGTTTTGTGCGTTTCCAGAGAACTTTAACCTTGCTGGGAATGGGAGTGTCCCTCTGCGGTCGATGGGAATTCAGTCCCAGTCATTGTACAGAGGGCCACTGCACTGCATTAGTACCGTCCTGCAGAACGAGGGAATTCAAGGGCTCTACAGAGGCGCGGGAGCCATGATATTACGAGATGTACCTGGTTACACCCTGTACTTCATACCATACACGTTATTCTGTAACTGGCTGAATCCTGATGGCAATGCCACGCCCCATCCCTGCTGCATATGGCTATCAGGAGGTTTAGCAGGTAAATGAGACATGGGCCCTATTCCAAAACTTGAACCTAATAAGTGACTGATTTAATACACTTTCAAATGCACAGGCTCAACTTGTAATTGTTTTCATTAGTTTTATGTTAGCCTGTTGCTAAGCTAACAATATGAGTCCAACAGTAGTCCATTTGAAATAGATTGCATTTGGTATTTAATGGATTATATGTATAATCAACATTTTCTCACTTGGTCTGCCACCTTAAAGGAACATTTCAGCCAAAAATTCAAATTTGGTGAAAATGTACTCACTCTCCGGCAATCCGAGATGTAGATAAGTTTGTTTCTTCTTCATTTTGGAAAAATGTAGCATTCCATCACTTGTTTACCAATGGACAGTGATGGAAAGAGTACTAAGAAATTGTACTCAAGTAAAAGTATTGCTACTTAAGGAATAATTTACTTGAGTACAAGTAAAAGTACTGAAAAAATCATACGACTCAAGTAAGAGTAAAAAAGTACTATTCTGAAAAACAACTCAAATTACTGCGTTACAAAGTATTTTAGTATTATTTTTCTAATTTTACCCAAATTGAGACAAAGTGAGCATTATGGAGCAGGGTTAACCCTAATCCTAACACCCATGTACTGTAATGTCTGTTTCACAAGTGAGACCCAGGAAATCCCTTATATGGACAAATGCATCAGATAACACTACAGCTGAATAACATGCAGATAGAGACGCTTTGACTGGAAGACAATAAACACTCAATTGCAATGCAATGCTAATTGACATAGCTTGTATCACAGTATAGAATTTTATTAAAAAAATATATATTTTCTGTCTCACTGTTATAAGAAGCAACATGGAACCACAGAAGCTAACTGTTTCAAACACGACTGATGTTATATAGTGATTTTGGAGCAAAACATGATATTAGTCTCATAAATATATCTGAGATATCATCTTATTGCAAAATATTTCATAGTTAGCCAAATACTATGAATGAAAATCAACAGGCTAAAGAACACTAATACAAGGATGTGTGTGCAGCACAGAAAACAGCCGTGAGTCTTCTTGACTTGAATGGTTTAAAATCACATTGAAAGTGTAGTTGTTATAATAACAAAGGTGGACTCCAGGCACATTTTTGGTAGGACAAAAAAAGAGCATTTTATTTAACATGTTAACCCATACCTAGGCTTGGGAATCCAAAATCTATTCCAATTCTGGAATAGGATGCTTAAGGTCAGGAATCGTGTACTTGTTATAAAATTAAAATTTTGATTCCTCTTATCGATTCCTTTGTGCACATTTTATTATGACTTTAAACCATTCAAGCACAAGCAGACTTGTGCTCTGTTTTCTATACTGCACACATAGGGGTGTAGCCATCATTTCAGAAATGAGGGGGACAGAAATGTAAAAACAAAAAACTTTTATCTAATTGACAAGCTTTATTTTTTCTTATGTCTTTTAATTGGCTAAGAACTCAAATACACTGCTGGACATAACCAATCATTTGTATTCTATAATATATATATATATATTTTAATTTTTTTTTTTTTTTTTTTTTGTATTTTCCTAATGACAATTTTAGGATTGTTTATACAAACACAGGCAGAATAGTTTCTATACTGTAATAAATGGTATGTCAATTAGCACTGCGTTGTTCATGTACTATATTTATTACTTGGAAATGACCTGAAATTACCTTTTTTTTTTTAGCTACAGCCATAGTGGGATGCCTTTGTCCATATTAGGGATTTCCTACACGTCATAAGTTATTATTTATTATTAGGCCGTTTTGGACTTTCGGCGTGAGAGCGCCCTCCGGCTTCGAGGATGAATGAAACATGCACTGCATGTTCACATCGTCTCGTTTTGGATATGAATAAATGGTCCGGTAAAAATGCATCTAATTGACAGATAAATCATGGTTGATCTCTAAGCCAGATGCACGTAAAAATGCATGCGCTCTTATTTCAATGTTGTTGTTAATGTTGAGGTTATTTTAGCTTCCGTAAATTACGATTTAAAATCAGAGGCGTTGGCATAGCTCACATTCACTAAAATATTGAAACGCTATGCTGATTCACAACGACAAAGCCGGTGATTTACAGTCGAAGCAAAGCGCGGTTTGAACGCCCAGCCCCCAAGCTGATCTGGAAGTTTTGATCATTTTTTACCCGAGTCAGACCTTGCCTGAAGCGCAGGGCTCCACGCCAGAAGTTTCATAAGTGCTGGTCAAACGCCGGCTGGCTGTTTCTCCATCGGCGCTCCTTTGTCTTTGTGTTTTGTTTGTTTGTTTGTTTGTTTGTTTTTTTGTACTTTGTACTTTTGGTGAAAAATAAATGTAGCGAAGTTGAATACTTTAGTTTTATTTTACTCAAGTAAAAGTAAAAGTACCACAATTTAATTATACTCAAGAAAGTAGAAAAAAATGTACTTAGTAATTAGTTATTTTCCACCTCTGACCTCCCTCAATGGATCGTCTGTAGTGAATTGGTGCCGTCAGAATGAGAGTCCAAGCAGCTGATAAAAACATCACAATAATCCACACCACTCCAGTCTATCAATTAACATCTTGAAATGATCAGCTGTGTGTCTCTAAGAAACAAATCCATCGTTAAGACATTGTTACTTTAAACTGTTGCCTCCGATTGCCTCTAATTGATGGACCGGAGTGGTGTGGATTACTTGTGGATTATTGTGATGTTTTTATCAGCTGTTTGGACTCTCATTCTGACGGCACCCATTCACTGCAGAGGATCCATTGGTGAGTAAGTGATGGAATGCTAAACTGCTCATGCATGGTCTGACGTAGAGTATTTTCAGCCCATTTTCATTTTTGGGTGAACTACTCCTTAATTTTTTCTATGCTTGTCATAATGCATTATAGGATTGGCTTCACAAAAGATACATTTAATACTGTTGTAAAATGTGGTCATATCTTATCTCAGAATGCAGTATAAACCTTGCATAAAATTCAGTTTACTAGGTTTAACAGAGCTATTCCTTTTGCCTGAATGTGATGCTTACAAAAAGAAACACCAGATGCACTTGTAGTGTTTTTCAGTCTGTTTGCACACGTGTTGAATGTCAGACCCTCTGTATGACACCAAACCACTTCTCAGCAGTCATGCACTGATGAATAAGTGTACGTTTGGTTAAGGATAGTGGAAGGCTGCATTGTTTTGAAATTTCTCACTGTACTTCCTATTAAAAATTTCCCTCCTGTTGTTGTGTGACGGGAAAGGCCTGGTTTAACCAAAATATGGCCCTACTGGGAGTCAGGTATTTTAAGGACACAGAATACTTCACATGAGATTTCACTTGTGGCTATGCTGTTGTTTCACAGGATCCATCTCGTGGGTCACCGCCACACCGGCAGATGTGGTGAAAAGCCGGTTGCAGGCGGATGCCATGCAGCACAGGAAATACAAGGGCATTCTGCACTGCATCATGCAAAGTTATAAGACAGAGGGAATACATGTAAGTTGCTGATGGATGCAGTTTCAAAACTGGAAGGTTTCAAACAAATGACACTTTGCTACAATGTAAAGTAGTGCGTGTACAGCTTGTATAACAGTGTAAATTTGCTGTCCCCTCAAAATAACTCAACACACAGCCATTAATGTCTAAACCGCTGGCCACAAAAGTGAGTACACCCCTAAGTGAAAATGTCCAAATTGGGCTGAAGACAAGCAGACTAAGGACATGCATTACTGGAACCATGTCCTGTGGTCTGATGAGACCAAGATAAACTTATTTGGTTCAGATGGTGTCAAGCATGTGTGGCGGCAACCAGGTGAGGAGTTAAAGTGTGTCTTGCCTACAGTCAAGCATGGTGGTGGGAGTGTCATGGTCTGGGGCTGCATGAGTGCTGCCGGCACTGGGGAGCTACAGTTCATTGAGGGAACCATGAATGCCAACATGTACTGTGACATACTGAAGCAGAGCATGATACCCTCCCTTCTATTCCAACATGATAACGACCCCAAACACACCTCCAAGACGACCACTGCCTTGCTAAAGAAGCTGAGGGTAAAGGTGATGGACTGGCCAAGCATGTCTCCAGACCTAAACCCTATTGAGCATCTGTGGGGCATCCTCAAACGGAAGGTGGAGGAGCGCAAGGTCTCTAACATCCACCAGCTCCGTGATGTCGTCATGGAGGAGTGGAAGAGGACTCCAGTGGCAACCTGTGAAGCTCTGGTGAACTCCATGCTCAAGAGGGTTAAGGCAGTGCTGGAAAATAATGGTGGTCACACAAAATATTGACACTTTGGGCCCAATTTGGACATTTTCACTTAGGGGTGTACTCACTTTTGTGGCCAGTGGTTTAGACATTAATGTTAAAGCAAAATTACACTGTTATACAAGCTGTACACTCACTACTTTACATTGTAGCAAAGTGTAATTTCTTCAGTGTTGTCACATGAAAAGATATAATAAAATATTTACAAAAATGTGAGGGGTGTACTCACTTCAGTGAGATACTGTATATATATATATATATCACATACTCAAACAACTCTAATATGCTGATTCAGAATTTTGTGAAATATGAATGTAATACTGATGCTTTTGTTCTTTTTTCCCTACTTTACTATCCATGTCTAATACAGGTTTTCTTTCGTGGAGCGACTGTCAATGCTATCAGAGGATTTCCAATGTGTGCAACCATGTTTCTTGGTTACGAGCTTTCCCTCCAGTTTCTCCGCAGTTTCTAACACAGACTCATTCTGCTCCCGGAAACAATGTTAGAGGGTTCATGATTTTTATGGCATGTAGAGACTTACATGTGAGTTCATTGTTGATACAATGAAGGGTATCAGTGAAGCTTTTAGGTTTTTCTTATATTAAGAAAATAGGTACTTATTTTGAAAATATTTTACTCAGATACAGTATTTTAATATATGATTGTGCATCACCTGCATGAGAATGATACACTAAATTCTATTGTGCACATACACATGTATATGTATTCAGCATTTGCGATTGGTCACATTTATGCATTATTGCCTAACAAACCATTAGCCTGTGCTTGAATGAGTTTTTATTTACTTTTTAAATAAGTTCAGTAGGCTGTCAGTGCAATGTGCCTTTAAAATGATTATCTGTTTATGCAATATTTTTCAAATATGTGAATAAATCAAATGATATACTGAAGTGTCTGCTTGTTTGTATGAATCAATTTCAAACTAATACTGATGTGTTTTACTTGATGAATTTTAATGAGCTTTTATTTTTGTGAAATAGGCAGTATTTCATTATAAAGGTGTTTTGCCACCATTTGCTGTTAATACAGCCTCCAACCTTCTCAGAATAGATTCATACAACTTTTAAATAGTCTCCATTTGAATGTTCATCTTGGTGCTCAAAACTGTCCAGGTTTTATGATCATGACACCATATTTTTAGTATTTTATCATTGCGATCTGTGATTAGTTTTAGCAATTCTTTCAGAGATGTTGGTTTTGTGGAGACAGGGTCATTAAGGTGAATACTGAGGTTTGCTGCTGTAGTTCTGTTGTTTGTTGTTCTTTAGTGTTCAACGGTCGCTATCATTCACTTTTGGTTTTCGCCCACTTTGTTGATTCATTTTTCTATGCTTGGTGTATACAGTATTAATCATAAAGAGTGCTGTTCTTAAAACACCAAACAACTGGACTGTTAAAGTTACAGACGCCCCTACTAAATGGCCTCCTATGATTTGTCCTTTTTGGAAGTCTAACATTTCACTCATGGCTTTTACTAAACACTGCTGAACATAACTCATACTACACTGATATACAATCTGAACCAAGAGAATATATACTTATGTAGAATATATGTATAATACACACATATGAAATGTATATATATATATATATATACATTTCATATGTATATATATATATATATATATATATATATATATATAAAATTGCAACATTTGTTTGTTTGTTTGTTTTTTTCTGTTTTTACTTCCACAAATGATATTAACCCTTATAATAGGTATTATTTTTCTGTCGCTTGTATATAAAAGTGAAAGATACAAAGATGCTTCTGATACACTAGATGGCGCTGTATCATTAAGTCAGGAAAATCAGTAGTGACATTATGAAAATGACAAGAAATAGTTTTTCCACTAGATGGTGACACTGTATCTAAAACAAACCTTTGAGATCAGCCTTTTCTACATAGCATTGTTGAGGGGTCTTCAGTATATGGCTGAAAAAATGACGGCCCTTGTTCAGAAACAATATTTTTTACCTTAAAGAATTTGGCACTGCAGGGAAATAAATAAAAAATACTTATATAGCTACATGAAATATCAATTAAAATGTAAACTGATCAAGATGATTTTAAAGGATATTGACCTAACATCAGTGCTGGGTAGATTACTTACAATTTGTTGTCTGTCACTGATTACGTGATGAAAACTTTAGAGGTGCAATCTAGGTTACTCGTTTTAGGTAATATATTTTAGGTAATTTTTCGATTACTTTTACATTACTTTTTATCAAACGTGTTTTAAACTTACCATTAAACATACCATACACTGTAAAAAAAAAAAAAATGTTGAGCCAACTTAAAATTTTAAGCCAACCAACTTCAGCAGATTTTTGAGTTTTCTCAACTTGTTGTTTTAATTTCATACAACAAAAATTTAAGAATCTCCCACAAAAATAAGTTGAGCAAACTCAGAAATCTGCTGAAGCTGGTTGCCTTAAAGTTTTAAGTTGGCTCAACTTTTTATTTTTTTTTTTTTTACAGTGTATTGATATAAAAAAGCAAAGAGAAAGATAACACATTCCATTTTTGATGTCAACATATAAAATTCATTAAACATACAATTACACCAGGGTTTCCCAAACTGGGCTTAATGTGAGAACTGCAGTGGGGTTTTGAATTGATATAAAGCCAAAAAAAACATTGCATGTTGTTTACCTGCATGTCAAAGTGACCATTTACTGACATCAGAGAACTGTGAAAGTGAATGTGTTGTTAAATTATTTGAAATATTAACTTCCTCAGAGATATTTCAAGTAAATATTTTATTTTAAGGGGCTTTTTTCTCTCCGAAGTATGGTTTGCAAATTTATTTACATAACATTACATAACAATATAGTCATATCTACTATAACACAGAGTATAGAAAGGAGAAAAAAGAATAATTAGGGAGAAGATAAATAATTTGCTGTCATTGTGTTACTACCCAGCACAGCCTAAAATCACGTTTCAGTCACATTTAAACAGCTTGCTTTAAACATGACCTGCCCTTTCGAACACAGTGCCAGATTTCTCACAGATGCAGCAAAAGGTCTCCTGCTTTTATATACAGCCAGTGGAGTGATAGATGAGGTTTAAGTGAAAACAGCTGAGGACACGGGCAGCATCTAAAGCACCAGTGTGATTGTGTCTCGCTCGCTGCAGCTGAGCAGCCTCCACTGAAAACTAGCGCTGCTTTCCTCTACAAGCCACAAGCAAAACAGCACAAGTCAATCAAGCCAGAAGGATGATGCCAAAAACCCTTTTAGTGGTGCCTCAGTAATTATATGCTATTATATACTGTTTTGTATATTGTGTCCCTATATTAAAAAGGGATCCATCAGTCTATCCATGTTAATCTGTTCATTGTTTGGATTTAGCTGTGTGCACACTAAAAGAGAAAGTAAAGTTTAATGTATCAAAAGTGAAACCCACAGATAGAATAATGACAAAAATGGCAATTAAAAACAGCTCTAGACAGACTGTGGCCCTTGCTTTGAAATATTCATATATTTGGATTAAACGATGAGTCAGATGTGGGGGCTCCATGTGCAGTGGAGATTTGATCTATTTTGTTGTTTATCTTGTTCATTTATTTGTGTGAATGAATGTTGACTACTTCACATGTCACTAAATCTGATGAGAAACAGGCTAATGAAGATGGATGTCCTGCTCATCACTATCAGCTGAATAATGGCTGTTTTTTTTTTTTTTTGTTTGGTTTTTTTCCAGGCTTTTGTACGAAAGTGGTGTTGTGTGCTCTGAGATATCAGACCATCGTGTAAATATCATTTTCTGTCGTGACTGATTTCTAGATGGTGAGCACACAAAGTCCAGCTCTAAAGCAATACGCTGCATGTTTTTGACTGGTGGTGAGATACCTGTGGGCTGTTTATGAATTATGTTTTATTGCACGTTTGTTGTTGGGTGAAAAGAAATGTGCATACCATATGCTGTTCTTTGATAACAATTTAAAAAGCCTGTAGCACAACATATTTAACTGCTATCCTCATTTGTATTTGTCTTTATTGGTGTACTAGTAGTGACAATAACAATACATAGGCTATGACATTTTTTTATTTCTAGTTATGTCAAATTCGAATAGGATGTTATATCAAATTGCCATTTGTGAGACAAATAATAACAAACTCCTGTAATCACAAATTACTAGAAAATTCATGTAAATTCATTGGTAATAAAAAGTGTAAACCTTCATAAACATACAGTGAAAACTTAAAACAGTAATTACAAAAGATAATTACTTTATTTTATTTATATATATTTTAAAATTATTTTAATTACATTATACAATTTTACTTAGATATAATTTATAATTGTTATTATTATTTAAATATTTAATTGAACTAATTATTGCATATAACTACTTTTAACTATTTTAGATATATTTTGTATATTGTTTTATAAATATTTAATTAAACTAATTATTGCAACACCCCAGCAACTGGCAACAAACACATCATTAGCAACTGCCAACCAATAGAAATGCATCTATTTAAGCATTATTATCATCATGTTGTACAGTTCATAACACATTTAAGTATCTGAAGTATGCAAATAAAATGCAGAATGAAAAAGATTTTCATACATACTAAACTTACATCCTTTCACCCTCCTATATATTTATTTGTTTGCTTGTTTGCTGGATGGAAACAGCTTTTAGACAGGTCTCTGAACGTTTGTCCACTGAGCCACAAGCTGTTAACCTGGAGCTCTGGACAAATTGGTGTTGGTGTTGTTGGTGGCCGAATGCACAGATAACATTAATCTGTCCAAATAAGACATGGAACTTTCTCTTAATCTAATTTCTCTACAGACATTCAAAAGCGTCATACGGTAGCTTGCTTAATTCAATTCCATTCAGTTGTTTATTGAACAGTGAATACACATCTGTACACAGTCTCAAACAACAAGTGGAGCCCTTATACAGTGCTCATTATTAGTGTTGTCCTTGATAATTATGTTAAATTGGCAATAATAAATTTGTTTTAGAGAATGCAGTCATATTATGTTTTTATCAACTCAGTACTGCCTCCTACACATAAGTCCCTTGGTTTATATTTTGGAACTCCATTAAAAAAATCATACATTGCTAATTTGTACATTGCAAATGAACACATTATTTATATAACTATATTGATTAATTAATGATTATTTTTGATTATTTTTATATATTTTATAATTCTATAAGCTGAAATGAGCTCTACATCCTTTTCCAGCTATTTATATATTAATATACACAGTAAGCTGTATAAAATTGTAACAATACTAAGAAATAAAAAAATAATAATAAATTTGATTAATAAATGAAATTGTAATTATTCTTCCATACCCTTAATATTGACTATTAGATATTTCCATACATAAAGTAATATCTGTTTTTACCCATTATTGATTCTTTTTTTTTTTTTTTCTATAACAGCAGTTTATTTTTCTTCTTCTCCCGTCTCCCTCATGCACTCTGACACATTTCCAGAAAGGTTGTGTCCTGCAGTTTGAGCATGATATGAATCTGTTTTGGTCACATAATAGCAGAGCATCCTTCAGTATGGATTTTATCTCTAAAGGCTCCCTCATGGCTCACTCTGTGACATATTAAGATGATGATTTAATTGCGGCTCCCTAAACTTCATTGTTCTCTTGTTGCAGACGTGATGTCATAAAAGGTGCAGATCTCTAATCGGACCCCATATGGCTGCTTGATGTTCTGCTTTGTTTGGACTGATTGTGCTGTTCAGTGTAGCCTGAGCACCTGTCAGTAATATTTGTTCAGCTCTATGTACAGGAGGTAATGAGCGATCAGTAATCACTGTACACAGCACTTACAGCAAGATCCTGCTGACCTTCAGAATGGAAAAACACTGCCATGTAAAGTTTAAAATAGCTGAATGCACATAATGCCACGTTGCTGATAGATAGTGTCACTCAACATTATAATTTGTGATTGCGTATTGTTTGTGTGTTGCTGTACAGTGAGAGTGGGCATGTGCCTAAAGACAAGTTAATAAAACAACAGCAAAGTGTTACCCAGAGGAAGTATCACCACGTCAACACTGTAAGGTTTCAGGAGTGACAACAGCATTTAAATATGAGAGTGAATCCTCAATGATCGTTTCGTGTGTGTACGAAACGGAACTCGCTCTCGAAATTGCAGTGATTGACACCATTGACACCTTCTTTCTTTTGTTTTTACAACATCCTTAATGGTTTGATGTTTTGTACTGTTTAATAAAAAAAGAAAGAAATCAAAAAAATGTTTATGCTATATGCGCTCGAAGTCCATAAATGATTCACGAACCCATCCCTGAAGTCCCGATCTAAATCAAATGATTCAGGTTCCGCGCTCCGAAGTCCCAATCTGAATCAAATGATTTGCGATATGCGCTCCGAAGTCCTGAACGGTATAATGATTCACAAATCAGCTAAAAGTTCTGATTTAGCCTAAATCAAATGATTCGTGCTCCGAAGTTTCGGTCTGAATCAAAAGATTTGCTAATCCGCACCAAAGTTCTAAATCAAATTATTCGCAAACCATTATTTCAGATCGAGACTTCGGAGAGCATATCATGAATCTTTCGATTTGTGAAATAATTCGCAAACCCGCTTGATCCAAAGTTCCGACATACAAATCAAAAGATTCACAAACATGCTCCGAAGTTCCAATCTGAATCAAATGATTCCCGATATACGCGATCCGAGTGGAGCGCTTCGAAGCAGTGAATCATTTTGCGACACAATGGTTTAACTGATTCAGAGTTTCGGCTACATGCTTTTTATAATCTTTATAAGCGTTGTCGAAATTCGAAAATGAATGGCTCTTTGATCTGTTTTTGCTAGTGAATTGATTTTGAGTTTAAATCAATCGGAGCGGTTCCAATGTAAATGACTCGCTCAATCGAGTCTTTTGTCTGTTCCTCCGCGTTTTGCACCTTCAGTCATGTATACGCGACAATGCCGGTGTTGTGCCGAATTCTGCACCCCTGCCAGATTATGCACCTTCTAGTTGAAGTCACTACCTGATTGCCTAATCCTAACCCCACCCCCACACCTACTCCTAAACCTACCAATACTAGGGGGTGCATAATCTGGCAGGGTGCAGAATTCGGCACAACACCTGTTCGGTACTGCTACTGGTTTAACTCCCTAGTTTTATGACATTAACCCACGGTTTCACAGACAAGGTTTAAACCTAGTCCTAGACTAATATGTAAAACTGAGCTGTTTCAACTAAAATAAACTTGCACTGACTGATCTTAAAACATGTCAGTGCCTTTGTTTTGTCTTAAGATGCACACCAGTAATGCTTTTTTCTAAGGCATGTTTATAAAAATTGCTTAAATGTCCTAGTTGAACTATGGCCTATTCCTGGTTTAGGCTAAACCCAAACCCGGCCTTACTGAAATAAGCGAAAAAAGTATGATGTTTGCAAATAAAATATTTACAATGAACAAATAAAATGGCATATTTTATTAGCCTACATGTTAGATGGAAACATTGTTGCATTATGATCGAGTTTCGCTATATTTTAAAATGTTACCCCTGCAGTTCAGTTGGTGACAGTTCAAAAGGAAATCAGTTGAAAGCATCCAGTAGTCTCATACCATTTAAGTGAATGTTAGATTTACCAGTATATACTTGGGATGTCAGCGTGTATAATTAAAATGACAGTACTTGTGTTCCGGCGACTTACCGCATCCAGAAGTGCGGAAGCGGCGTTCTGTTGCTATGACTACCTCCTCCGGTTCGCTGGCGTCTGCTCGGCGACGCGCTCTGTCTAACTTCTAAATGGAACTTTGGTGTTTACGGAAACATTTGAAAAGCGTACGCATGCTTGTATTTAAAAACAACAGTCCGCACATTTTTGGACTTCCTTTGGGGGCTTTCAAACCTCCTCATAACGCAGTAACAGCGGTTCTTGATAGCAGAGGGTGGAAGAGGGGCGGGCGCGGGAGAATCTGACAAGAGAGCAGGGAGGGAGGGGGCGATTCGATACGGAGCAGCACACATCAGACGCTGAATTCAAAGCAGTCAGGACCACAGAGCCACCACCTCGCTCTCTCATATCGCGGAGGTTTGTAAATGTTCGCTCCTCGCATGCTCTCTTTTCTCCATCCGTTTGTTCAGAGTCGGCGCGCTGTTGCCGTTGAATGCTGCATGTTGCTGAACGCTGCCATGGTGCAAACTCGGCGATGGAGAGGGTTGGGCACGCAGGGTAAGGCGTGATCTGCCAGTTTCAGCTCCATGTTTGTGAGAAAAGGGCGAGTGAAATGTGAGCTGCCTGCAGCTGCCAGGTGCTTTGAGATGCCTTGTGCGTTTTCAGGTTAGCCGTAGAGACAGAAGTGCGCGCGACGTGCATGATGAGGGAGCGAGAGAGAGAGAGAGAGAGAGAGACGACAGTATGCGCAGGTGCAGCAATTGATGAATCTGTCAGCTGATGGACTGCATGATTGCATTGTGTACCGGTGGAGGGCAAGGCCGAAAACAGCTGAATGGGGTGCATGATCCTACTGTTGAGCTTTTCTGATAGTGGGGTTTTAGTTTCAGAGGTCTTCTCTGATGCATTGTGTGAGAAACCAGTATCTGATCCTACAGTTGCCTTGAGCGCCAGTACAGTATGTAGCGTTGCCTGGTATATACAGCTTATTCCCTATATATGCTCTTACTGTACATTGTATTGGCTTATGTAATTCTTCAAATGTTAATTCTTAAAACGTCTAAATGTACAGTTCTAAATGAAACAGAATAACAGTGTAGGAAATATCTAATATTTTGATTAAGCAGCATGAGCCAACAGACAGTATAGTAGGCTATATGTATGTATTAGTACCAAATAATTCTGTAATCATATTCTGTTTAAATGGACTCCATGCAAATGTCAAAATAACACTAGAAATGAACCTCTTAATTTTATCTTCCAATTCTTTAATGTGCTACTTAAAAAGCAGACAGATATTAACATAAATTAGGCATGCATTTTTCATTACTGTGAATGTTAACTGATATAGTAGTCATTTTGGAGGTTAATTTGGGTAGTAAAATACACTAATATCTTCTCAAATTTATAAACGAAACTTTTTTCTTGAAAAATTTTTTTCAAGATTTCTTGAGTATATTTTGTAAGAAAATACTATTTCAGTCTTTCTACTGCTAAATGTCATGTTTAATTCAATGTTATTTACCTTTGTAATTATTTGGGAAATTTACTAGCAATTTTTGAGTGAAACACTAAAATACACCAAAATAAAAATCTTCTTAATGCGGGCGGAAGTTTATTTGATCATGTACACATTTGTACATTTATTCATGTTCTTATCTGGGATTGCTAACACCCTAAACTTAAGTAATGTAATATTTTAATGTAGGATGGTTTAAGAATGTCATCAATATGAAATTTAGTTTATAATCAGTTCTCATGAGGTTAAAGTCTGAAAACCTGATACTTCAATGTAACAGTAATTATGCTTTGAGCTGTTGAAATGGCTTTTGCATGCGGCGCTGTTATTCTTATACGCATGAGACAGTAACTCGCGCTTTCAAAATAATTCCCCCTGATTGGACGCAGAAAATGCACATTACTGCTTCTTACTTTCCGCCCCAGGCAAGAATGGGAATTAGGCCTAACCCTTGACCATTATTCATGTGCTGTTTCTGAGAGACTGAGAGTGAAAGAAGAGTTAAAAGGAGCGAGAGAGAGAATGGATGTATAGTACTGAGCAGATAAGATCACATTTTTTCTGCTTCAAAAATGTGTAAAAACTTGATTTAGATTGTGTATGCTGCTTTATGTTTATTGTCATGCAACTTTGCAAAAGAAAAGTACAGTATATGCACCATTTTTCTTGATTGATTTTACTACAAGTGTCATATTCATGAATCATGTGTATGTGTGATTATTGTGGAGAATATTTAAAGGAATAGTTCACCCAGAAATTAAAATTTGCCAAGGGTTGTCTCACCCTCAGGCCATTCAAGATGTAGGTGAGTTTGTTTCTTCATCAGAACAGATTTGGAAAAATGTAGCATTTCATCACTTGCTCACCAATGGATCCTCTGCAGTGAATGGGTGCCGTCAGAATGAGAGTCCAAACAGCTGATAAAAACATCACAATAATCCACACCACTCCAGTCCATCAGTTAACATCTTGTGAAGCCAAAAGCTGAGTGTTTGTAAGAAACATCCATCATTAAAAAGGTTTTAATGTTAAACATTTTCTTCTGGCTGCGTTCTCCGGTGAAAACTCGCCTCTTCTGAATCAGGAGAGAAATATGCACAGATCAAGCACTGTTTACAAGTCAAAACAGTTCTGAAAAATTATGTGAGAGGACAACAGGAGATGGACTGTTTGACTGGAGGAAGCGTAATTATGAATTATGGACCCATATTTTGGCCAGAAGCGCTGGTTTAAAGTTAAAATGCCTTATTGATGAATTTATTACAAGCAAGCAGCTTTTCACTTCACAAGATGTTAACTGATGGACTGGAGTGGTGTGGATTATTGTGATGTTTTTATCAGCTGTTTGGACTCTCATTCTGATGGCACCCATTCACTGCAGAGGATTCGTTGGTGAGCAAGTGATGTAATGCTACATTTCTCCAAATCAGTTCCGATGAAGAAACAAACACACTTGCATCTTGGATGGCCTGAGGTTGAGGTTTCATTTTGGGGTGAACTATTCCTTTCACTATTTTTTCCCATAACATTTAGCTTTCACTTGTTAGATTTTTTAACTTGGTGTATTTTTTGTGTCACTATAGCATCATCGAATAGAGCTGGAGAATTGGTCTGCCTACCATTAGCCATTTAAAATAACCAGGATAAATTTATACAGGCATGAAGTTATGATTCATGACTCTTTATTAAGTCAGTCATATGGACACATCTGTCCTCCAGCGCGAGTGGAAGGAGCGTCGCAGTGAGGTGATGTTGGTGACAGGTGTGGAGTGGTGGTTTTGAAGCCTCCGCTGTGTGTTTGGTGCTGAGAGTCGTCAGGAGAGGTCTAGCTGCAGGGGAGAAATCAAGCGCTGAATTATTTATAGCTGTGTCCAAACCTCCATCAAATTGCATTGTGAGGCTTTATGATCATATTCCTTTTTGTAGGCTATGCTTCTGTTGTCGCCATTGAAATGCTGTGAAATAAAACAGCTGCTGAGTAAATCGGCCAATAGGTGCAGAGTGACAGGTTACCGCAGGTGATTATTGCGATTTTAGTTTTTTTCATCCACGATAATAACTGTTTTATGAAATTTGAAAGATTCTTACTTCATATGATTCACCACTTCATATTGTCGCACCTCGACACAAATAGGCTTATTTTATATCGAATGCCTAAAAGAATAAAGCTTTAACTGCACATGGTCAGACTGGATGATTTTGTGAACCAGATGTATGTGCTACCGAGTCAAGCTGTGGAAAGATGTTAGAGGGGTTGATTATAATTGAAAAGACCTTTAATCTGGCTAAATGGTCTGAAGATAATGCTTTTTGGATGAAATGCTTGCAGCAAGTATTTCAGCTGAAAGCTTATCTCTCTTCTCCAGATTTTTACTGCCTCTGTGCGGTTAGCCGTTTGGCAGACACATACAAACACCGAAAACACTTCAGACTCAAGAAAGAGGTCTGAGTTAGCTGAAATGGACAACCTACGGGGTCAGCAGATATGCATTTTTTAGTGCAAAACCAATATGTGTGATCCGAAAGTATGAGAGATTGTGGCTGTAGAATAATATAATCATTAATTAAATGAGTTTGAAAAACACGGAAGATTTTTACAAACTTTTCTCAGTCCCCAATGACACTTATTCAGGCCAAGAACATCCCACTTAGACAGGAAAATACCATCTGTCTGACATGTAAAGCGATACTAGGCATATTGTATTACGCATAAATCCTCATCTCTTTGCACAGGTGGTCCAGTGTTTCACAATATGCATACAGATTTATTCTGCCGTTTTCTCAAGATTGCACACAAAAATATTGTGTGCGTTCAGCGCAACTGTTAATTTTTCACAGTCAGGCCCATCTGTTTGTTATGCACAGCCCCTGTTTGAACACAATACAATGTGTGAATCAGGTGTTAGCAGCGCAGTCAGCAGCAATATAGTAATGTGTAGATGACATGCCAACTTTAATGTGACAAGAGTTAATTGGCCCCCTTTGGAGAGGGGGGTTCCCGTGACCTCTTGTGTGAGCCCGACCCAGCACGCAATGATAGGCTCTGACAATTACATAGCAGGAGGGCAGTGGAAGTAGCTGCAGACCCCCTTCCTGAAATCAAGTGTCCTCAACTGCTCTCACGCAGCAGAGGGTGTAATATACATATTCATATGCTGGCTTAAGTGGGTCAGTACTGAATCGGGATACATTGCTGTAAAGTATCAGATTTTTCTTCTGTGCCAGCAATTCCCAACCAGGGGCTGTACTTTGGTTGTACTTTTTTTTTTTTTTAAAGTGCTTTGCTTTGTTAAACTAATAAGAAGACATTTTAAAACATGCAGGCTGTTAAAAGACTAAAATAAAACAAGTTGTGATTAACTGCTTTTTAAAGGAAAACAAAAATTAAATAATATTTGTACATGAAATACATGAAAATTCCCACCATGGTGTCATTTGCGCCGCATCTGAAATGATGTGCTGTTTTTAGCATTCTGCGATAGAAATGACATTTTTAACACGTTCCTAAAGCGAATTTTACAGCTAACACTATGAAATTAAATAATATTATCACGCTTTTTTATAATTAATTATAGATAAAATTACAGTTACACAATACAATTATTTACCTTAATTTTCTGCTTTTATTATATACTTCTATAACTATTGTTACTAACTAATTATTATAATTAAAAACTAAACCCATGAAAAAAAATGTCACTTGAAATAAAATAAACTTATACAATCAAATAAAATATATAACTTAAAAAAACTTGGCAAAGTTGGCAACATTTCTCATTTACATTTAGTTTAACTTGATGTACTAAAACTAAAACTGAAATAAAAATAATAAAACTATGGACATAAAAAAACCTAATCAAATTGAAAATGCACAACAAAAAATGACTAAAACTATATAAGTAAAATTAAAAACTAATTGAAAATATTACTAAAAATAATATTAAAGTAACACTGGTCAAAAACAAATAAACGCTCATTTTACAGTGTATATTTGGCAGTTTATGTGCATGACACTGTGCATATTTAAAGACTTGCAGACAAATTGCCTAAGCAGGACTAAGAAAAAGAGTTGTCAAAGATGCCTGTCAAAACCCCAGTGCTTTTGCTTCGCTTGGAGGCAATCTCTCTAAAGTCAAAAGCAAAGGTTTTTTTTGGCCGAGCCGGAAGAGTCAGAGTAATGAAGAGCTCATGTGCTGGATTCCTTACAGCCAGATCTGTACTTGGTTTTTCTGCACTGCTTTCGGTTGATGTTTCATATGCCCTGGTAACAACTCCACACATCTGTTTCTGTACTGCTATAAGTCTATGAGACGCACAGGAAGATTCTGCTCAGGTGCATTTAGTTGGGTTTAATTAAGCGATATTATGTTAATATCTACTTGACAGTATCATTATAGTTATCTAAAACTTAAACAAAAACCATAAAAAATGAATAAAAACTATAACATATTAAAAACAGTAGCTAATAATAATTGACAAAAACGCATAACAAAATTACTACTTTAAGTAAAATTAAAATGCAAACAATAAAATGACGTAATGAAAAGTTAATTTTTTTCACTGTATATGGTAGTGCAATTTAATTTTTTTATTATTTTTGCATGTTTCTTTTAACATTTCTGCTGTTTCATGAATTGCTGAATTACAAATTCCACTATGAAAACGTTGAAAACAAATTCCACTATGCTGGCAAGATGGGGTACATTTACATTTTACATTTATATTTACATTTAGTCATTTTGCAGATGCTATTATCCAAAGCGACTTACAATTGGGGAATACATAAAGCGATTCATCTTGAAGAAGCAATCCGACAAACGAAGTGCTTGTAACACCAAGTCTCAGGCATTGTTTAAGTAAGTACAAGCTAGCAAGGGAAGGAATAAATAAGGAGAAAGAGTTTTTTTTTATTTTTTATTTTTTTTTATGTGTAGGGTGAAGTCAAGTAGTGTCGAAAGAGATGAGTTTTCAGCTGTTGCTTGAAGATTGACAGGGTTCCAGCACTCCGAATATGGGTGGAAAGATCATTCCACCAGCCAGGAATGGTGAACGAGAATGTTCTGGAGAGTGATTTTGAGCCTCTTTGTGATGGTACCACGAGGCGTCGCTCACTGATCTCAGACTTCTGGAGGGGATGTAGATTCTTAATAGTGAGTGCATGTAGGCGGGTGCTGAGCCTGTGGTTGTTCTATAAGCAAGCATCAGTGTCTTGAACTTGATGTGAGCTGTGACTGGTAGCCAGTGCAAGGAGATAAAGAGAGGTGTAACATGGGCTCTTTTGGGCTCGTTGAAGACCAGTCGTGCCGCTGCATTCTGAATCATTTGTAGAGGTTTGACTGTGTTTGATGGAAGTCCAGCCAGAAGAGCATTGCAGTAGTCCAGCCTAGAAATGACAAGGGCCTGCCCTGGACAAGAAGTTGTGCAGCATGCTCCGTCAGAAAGGGCCTGATCTTTCTGATGTTGTGTAGTGCAAACCTGCAAGATCGAGCAGTCTTTGCAATGTGGTCTTTGAAGGTCAGCTGGTCATCAAAGATTACACCAAGATTTCTGACCGAAGTTGATGGGGTAATTGTTGATGAACCTAACTGGATCGTGATGTCATGCTGTAGAGTTGGAGCGGCGGGAAAGACAAGAAGCTCAGTCTTTGCCAGGTTGAGCTGAAGGTGATGTTCTTTCATCCATTCCGAGATGTCCGCCAGGCAACCTGAGATCCTTGCAGCTACCGTTGGATCATCTGGTTGAAAGGAGAGATAGAGCTGTGTGTCATCAGCATAGCAGTGGTAGGAGAATCCATGTGCCTGTATGATAGGACCCAGTGATGTAGTGTATGTGGAGAAGAGGAGGGGTCCAAGAACCGATCCCTGAGGTACCCCAGTGACCAGTGTATGTGCTTTGGATACCTCCCCTCCCCAGGCCACCCTGAAAGACCTACCAGTGAGATAGGATTCAAACCAGCGAAGTGGAATTCCAGCGATGCCCAGTGATGAGAGAGTGGAGAGGAGTATCTGATGATTGACAGTGTCAAACGCGGCAGATAGATCCAGCAGAATGAGGACTGATGATTTGGAATGGGCTTTTGCAATTCGCTGGGCTTCAGTGACCGAGAGAAGCGCAGTCTCAGTTGAATGGCCACTCCTGAAACCTGACTGGGAGAGATTGCTTGCAGAAGGTGTGAGGGGATTGGGTCAAGAGGACCTGTTGTAGGATGGTTGGAGAGGAGAAGTTTGGATACTTCAGCCTCCGTCAGGGGACAGAAGGAGAAGATGGGAGTTTTAGCAGTGGATGTGGTTGGTTGGGGGTCCTGTGTGCGTGGAGGTGAGAACTGATCACTGATCGATCTAGTTTTGTCTGTAAAAAAAGTTGCAAAGTCATCAGCTGTAATAGAAGTGGTGGGAGGTGGTGGAGGGGGACAGAGGAGAGAATTAAATGTTCTGAAGAGATTACGCATGTCTGGAGCGCTGTTGATCTTGTTGTGGAAATGTGAGGATTTGGCAGTGTGGACATCAGCAGAGAAAGATGAGAGCAGAGACTGATACCTACTCAGGTCCGACGGGTTGTTTGATTTGCGCCATTTTCTCTCTGCCGCTCTGAGTTTAGTCCAATGTTCACGAAGAACATCAGATAACCAGGGGTTAGAAGGGGCAGCCCGTGCTGACCTAGAGGAAAGAGGACAAATGTCGTCTAGACAAGAAGTTAAGGTAGAGCATAAAGTTTCAGTAGCTGCGTTTACATCCAGAGATGAGAAATGGGTAGGTGAGGGAAGAGAGGAGGATACTACAGAGGAAAGATGGGAAGGAGAAAGGGAGCGTAGGTTTCGTCTAAAAGTAACCGGAAGGGGGGTTGGTGGCACACGGGTAGCAAAATGTAGTTTAAATGTAATGAAGAAATGGTCCGAGATATGTAGCGGTTGTACCAGAATGTTATCTGCAGTACAATTGCATGTGTAAATTAAATCAAACTGGGGGTTTTAATAAAAACTGACTGTCTGTACAGTATAGAAACATAGACAGTTTTCACATGAAAACTGTTTTCTGAGTCTGTGAAAGAAATAATGCTTCCTTGATAGATCATGATGAAGCTTTGAGTATGCCTTTTCATCCAGCTCTGTGGCATTGTATGTATTTGACAGTGTTTGTGTAATATAGCACCGCACCTGCAGCTCAGTACACATGCAGGGTACAGTGCTCTGCACTAGATCTGTGTTTCGTTGTGCTAATAAATGCCTATCCCAGGCACGATGCATTAATATACATGCTGAGAATGAACAGATTGCTTCCCTGCTCCTGTGTGTTGGGATGGATCTGTATAGTATTGTAGCCAGACCCCATGCCACAAATTGAATCTCATCGTGAATGGTGCTTTTCTGTCAGAATGGCTTTGTAAACTAAGCAGAGCTGCTCTGAGTTTAACCTAATTACCCTTCATGCCCTGCCTTCCTGTTTCCCTCCCACAACCTCCCACGTCTTCTCTTGTGTGGGAAGTGTATCAGTTCCTTATTTACTGTCCAGACGTATCTACAGTGTGGGTTGAAACCAATCGGTTTGCTGTAACAGTTGCATAATCAGTGCTTTTATCTTTTATGTTATGACTATTAAGCAAAATTATGTCAATCGGCGTATGGTTTAAAGATTTTGCGCTGGCAGACTTCCAGGCTCCAGATTGCGCGCATGGTTTCATACTTCTGTGTGATAATTTGGCATATTCATTGCAATTTTTGCTCTTTTAATCAAGTAATAATTGAAGCACAAAGTGGTTTGGCAAACTCAGCAGAAATGTCACAGAATAATTGTAACTGCTCTTAGTGTACGACTAGCCACAGGCATCATGGACATGCAACTCAACCGAAAAATATTGCTCATCTTCATTTCAGGTTTGTCTTTTAGGCTGCAAATGTCAGAAACGATTCATATATTTTTCATTTTTAACAGTTTTACTCAACCAGACATGTTTTTTCCCCTCGTGTTTTATCCTCATATTAAAAATGTATTTTCTAATTTTTTTTTTCACTTTGAAACAGTGGTTATTGGTTATTTGTAATGGTGTAAACATTTCATGAATGCCTAAAAACATTTAGTAAATGTCAGGCATGTTTATTACCCTCAGGTAAATGTTGTTCTTGCAGCTTTTTTAATTAAAAACAGGAAAACATCCTCATTCTAGAGCACACAAACGATCTACTCACCCTTTATTTTCTCTGTAATGTGGTCTAGTGGAAACCCTGTCCTAAACAATATTTTGCAAAATGGCTAGCTGGTTAGAATAAAAGCAATTTCCCTTAATTTGTGTTATTTTATTTTATATATGCATAAATAATACTGGTCTATAAAGTGCACTCAGGCTATATGTAATGCAATATATAGGCTACAGCTATGCTGATATTTGACAAAACTGCAATATTGTGAGTGTGAAATTGCATTTATATTGTTGAATAAACAAACAGTTAATATTCAGTAACTCACAATATTGTATGTAATAACAGAGTTCCGGTGGTGTTTCCTTCCTGAATCAGTCAGTGTTTGATTCAGTGTTTGAGAAATGATTTAATGACTCACTCATTAAGACACCCACTTGTCGCCACCTACTGACATAACAATGTAACCTGCTGAAAGAGTCAGCGAAAACCCCACCACAAGGTATAGAGAGGTTACTTGATTTACTTGAAAAAATGATCATCACTAGTAGCCTGTGTGCAATCGATGTTTTACAGATTGCAAATAAACCTGCAAATGGTGTGTGGAGTTAGGAAAATGATGGCATGCACACAAAAAGTAGCTATACTTTGGGCTTTCTGGAACGAACAAACACAGAAAAGCGGAGTGACACACTGTCAAGGAACAAGAAAGGATGCTGAAAATGACTGAACATGCTGTTATTTCCTCAAGGTTTTGATGCTATTTTCTCTCCCTTTCGCTTTCAAGGCTTCTTTGTGTATAAGAAACTGTTGGTCAGAAAGGTTGTCGAGTTTTAATGTGTTTTAAAGTCGTGTATTTGCCTTGAAGCTGAAAGCTCTAGGGTTGTGGGGAAAGTCAGGAATCTTTCCTTGTCCATATCTATTGATTTGAACTGGCCCCAGGCATCTTTTACCTGACTCATTAAGCTGTGGCTGAAGGTAGCTTCCAATAGACTTAATGGATGCAACCAGGGACCATGTGTATCACTCCTAAATGGTTGTCCTTGAAAGGATCTGCAAGAAGATAAGAGAGGATGTGGAGAGAATCATGGAGAACTAATCTTCACTGAAGTCATTAGTCCACTGCTATGAGATTCATGCCTGAAGTGAACAATCTACCACCAGATACATTCACAGTTATTTACTTTATGCAACAAGCTGTCCATGCAAATCAATTGATTTTATGGTGCTCAGATAAGAAATGTGGGAAAAAATATCTCACGTAACCGCTTTGCTGTGATCTGGCTGAAGTGTTTTCTCACGAGGCATGTAAGATCGGTCTCTTATAATTGCTTTTTTGATTTATAGGCATATTATTGCTGGTTTGTGCACGAAAGTACACACAAAAACCCATAAAAAGTATCTGTTGTTTTTTACCAAAGACTTCAGAGTGCTTTCCTGTGCCTGTGGAAAAACCATGTTTCTATTCATGCCTTATCATGTTGCATAATTGTGTAAATGTTAAAGCCTTTAATAGGAAGAGTAATAATTTCATGCATGGTTGGGCAAAGTCTCAGTCAGCTCCATCCATGCTTTAAGCAGCTATGTTGTTTTCCTGAGACCTCTGATTTCAAAAATCTATCGCAGTATTTAGTGCGGTAAGCATCTCAAATTAATTGTCATATTATCACAACATCACTTTGTGCCATACATCAGTGATTTTCTGTTTAGGAAATCAAACGCCTTGCGGTGATCTTGTAGTTTGCTACTAAAGTAGCGCTTGCGTAAGAATCCAGTAATAGCTCAGAAAGTATATGGTGTCTGCTCTTCTTCTTTATCTTTAGAGTTAAGCTATACAACTATCCTGTGCAATCTTGTGTGCTTTAAGATCTAAAGGAGTTTCATAATAAAAGACAGTGTTGCCAAGTCCATGTTTTTTTCCGCAGAATTAGGCTACTTCTATACTGCTGCCGTGGTGTTTTTGGGGGTTTTTAGTTCTCTGTCACCCTGGAATGCGATTTTGAAGTAATTTTGATAGCCATTTCCCCCTGGAGCATGATTGGTCTAGTTTCCTCCATGAATGGGCTGGTTTTGTTACGGCAGCCTTGGCAACCCTGACTTTTGAGTTTCAGTTTATGCTTTCATTTGGCAAAAACTGTAACATTGAGGCTGTCATTCTAATCCCATTATATCATTGCAGAAGCTCAAAGATGGATTAGACGCACCAATCAATCAGAACGTTGCTCCTCCTTGACATCTTCCCACCATTGTAGTGCATTGTGAGATTTCAGATGACATATATCCTTTTGCTGTCTTATTTTTACAAATCTCCACATCCGGATGTCAGATTATCATATAATTTACATTTACATTTCACCAGGATGGATGCTTGAGCTGGCTGGAATGTGGTTTTATCGGAGATGACAGAAAAAGATTTATAATTAGATGCAAAGCAATGTTTGATAATGCAAATCATTCAAAGCAAATGGTTATTGCACCACATCTTTTTCAGTCTCTCAAGTCATTACTCAAGTGAAAACACTCTGAAGACAGTTTAATGGAAGCATTTATGTACGAAACACTGGCAAGACTCAGCTAGAGTACATCAGTGCTGTGTGTGTTGACGTGGTAGAGGTTTTTGTACTGGAGGCAGGTTGAATTGAACTGGTAAATGGCTCACAAACTCAACCTTTGTGTTATGCTAATCAGACCTGGCGGGTGTTAGCACAGCCCCATTTTGACTTGAGAAAAGATGGTCAGCCACTGCATGTAGGGATGGGTCAGGATGACTAGTTTGATTTAAAATATGAACTCTAATTCTAAAAATTCTTGATTTAGAATTTTAGTTTTAGCTTTAATACTTTTCTTAACATTTTTCTTACAATCTACAATTTTTTTTGTGCCTAAAAAGTTATTTTAATCTTGGCACTATATAGGTTTAGTATTGCGGAGCTTTAAAGAGGATAAATATATGGAATCTTTTTCTGTTTTGCTCTTAATCATCTGCTTTAGAGCAGCATAAATTCAGTGCCTACAACAATACATTTCATAACTGTTGGTCTGCAAGGAGCACAAATATTCCTGTTTTTAATACTTAGGTTTTGTTTTTTTCTAAGGACTATGATCAGTTTTTATTTGGTTAGTTTATTTGACTTTCTTTTGACGTGACAAATTGATGATGAAGAGAAATTTTATATAAAATACTGTAGTAGATCAAATAAAGTAGTAGAATTAGTAGAATACATTTCAAAATTTCAAACAATACATTTTATAATTATTGCATTTCAAATCATCTGCTGTGCGCACAGGATGTGCCTGTTAGTATATATAATATTTAGGTCTGTTTTTGTCAGTTTTATATATTAAATAAATACATTATTATTTATTTTTAAATTATGTATATATTAAAATATATAAAACATGCATAACAACCAGGAATAGATGACAATTTGAAGAGATTATTTTTCTCTGTAAAAAAAATATATATATATATATATATATATGTATATTTTTTTTTGTTAATTTGTGCATTTTCGCAAAAAAGTTATTTTAAATTCAGTATTTTCTGTTATTACAAACTACATTGGTAAAGCAACATTTAAGTAATAATAAATGTTTTTCATGGTGGTGCTTTAAAGGGGATGAATTTACTGAGATTTTTATTGTGACATGCTGTTTTCTCTTTATCTGTTCTAGGCTATAGACCATGATTAAGAGCAAACATATGGCAACTCAATATATATATATATATATATATATATAAATATATTGAAACAGAAGTGTAGGTGTATATACAGTAATATTACTATAGAGAGAATACACGAAAAAGATGTCATAAAATTAAAGAATTGTTTGAAAAGCTATTGTATACTTCATGCAAACCGAAACATGCAGTAATTGGGGTAATCCATCCTTTAAATTTAGCAGAAGAAACTTAATTTTACTGAAGGGAGATGGAAAGATGAGGGGGAGGAGTGTGGGCGAGTATGAATGAAGCTACTGGAGCGACAGACAGAGAGAGAGAGAGAGAGAGAGAGAGAGAGAGAGGTGGATTATCAGGGCGCAGTGTGTGTTTGTCATGTTCCAGCTATTCGAGCATGTAGTTTTCTTTAATGTTCAGTTAGGAATTCTTCAAGAAGAACAAATTGCAAGTCACTTAGCTGGTAAGTGGAAGGAGACTTAAGTAAATACATAATAGGAACTAGTAAAAAAATAATAATAATAAAAAAACTTAATTGCAGTTTTTGATTTTATTAATGTATCTGCTGTTCTTTAGTCTTGTGTCTCGTCTCTTTAGAGGTGTTTGGCTGCCATGTAGGGTTCTGGTTTGTTTTGGGGGTTTTTTTGCAGATAGGGAGTTTTCAGTATCAAAAGTCTTAATGAAGCTCTTGGCAGCTTTGTAAAGCTGACAGATTTTGTGCATGTATTATGTCTCAAACATGTCATGGCCGAACCAGACAAACCATCTCTTGTGTGTCTACAGAAAGTATTTTAAAAGAAATCAAGTTATGAAATAGAGGTTCAGAGGACTTCTTGAGATGAAATCCACAATAAATGTTCCACTTAATGTCACGGTGTAGCTGGAAATGTTCAACGTGTTCCTGTAAGCAGTAATTACTTGGGCTTTCTTGAGTTTTCAGAACTGACTGTGAATTTGTTTTGAGCATCCGCTGTGTGGGATTCGTCTAGAAGCTCAGAATAACACTATTGTGCATTTGTGTGTTTAAATTTCAGCTCAGATGCTCACAGATGTGATGGATGAGGCTGTATTGACCCTGTAGAGATCAGTATTATCTAACTGAACTGTCGATAATTCTGATTTACATCCCTCTTTTCCCAGTAGGTGTGAAGGATTCACCAGGACACAGGAGACTGACACACTGTGGTGGACCGGCAGAATCAGGATCACAGCTGGACTAAATGCAACATTCTCTTTAGCTGGAAGAGGACCACATATCGTGCATCATGGATTTTGTGATGAAGCAAGCGCTGGGCGGTAAGTGTCATGTTATCAACCATTGAAAAGCATTTTGCATAACACATATTTCTACAAAGATATACCGTGTATGAATTAGTCTCTAATGTCAGTTTGGTCAAGACCAATTTAGATTGTATTGATTCTGTATGTAGTATTTATTTTAGTATCATTAAGAAAATTAATTTTTTTGAATGTTTTCCATTTTCACTTTTAGTTAAAGTTTTTGTGATTTAGTTGTGTGTTTTTGCCATTTTTATCATTATTATTATTTAAATATGTCTATGTAGTTTTAAACGTTTATTTCAATTTGAGTCATTTTAGTACATCAAGTTACACTAAACGAAATTAAGAAATGTTGATGAGTTTTTTATATATTTTATTTTAGTTCAGTTAACATTTATTTTAATTTCAAGTAACAACATGTTTTTTATGGTTTTAGTTTTATTTGTTAACTGTTGGACATGTGGCAGAAATTGATGATGAGTTTTTTCTTCAATGTAAAATTTTCATAATTCTTCAAATAAAGCAGTAGTAGAATAATATTAGTTAATATTAATATTAATTATTAAAAGTTAATTTTGATGTTACCAGATACATAAAAAAGTAGAAATAATATCTAGGTCTATTTTTGTATTTTATATTAATATATCATCTAGTTTTATATTATATTTACTATATATATATATATATATATATATATATATGTATGTGTGTGTTTTAATAAGAATTTTCACTTGCATAATAGCATGTAACCAGGAATTGATTTTAATAGAGATTTTACTGTACTAAAATGTGATATTGTGTGGTTAAAATAGTTGATTAAATAAATAATTAAGACATTACAATTATTTTAAAAGCATTTAGTAGTAATTATACCAGTTAATTTAAATGGTACCACATTGTAATTTGGTGCAAGACAGTAAGTGAGCAATATGTTTTTGAAATTCATATATTTTTAACAATAACAAGGAAAAGTGCTTATTGATCTGTGTGTAGTTTTACTTTATTTGACATGCCGTTTGTATATGTTATAGATTTGCCTCATCCTATAAACATAAGTTTGTCTAAAGGTCACTGAGCCCCTAAATCAATTTCATGATTTGGTTTTATCAGCTGAGTGACTATGGGCAATAAACTGAAATGTATTTCTCCTCTGTCAATTCCCTTGAGTGGGCCAGATGTAGCAGATTGCAATTGTGACCAGACAATGACCTTCTGCGCACGGTGTCTTAAAGAAACACAGATTGTCTTTTCACCACACGTCGTATTTTACACACTTCCTTTGCTGTTCCGCATGGATGAGGCCGAGACGTCGGAACGAGACTATGAATTGTGAAACATAATATGAAATATGAAAGAAATGTGTCATGTGGCACTTTTAATATATCCCCCCCCAAAAAAAGCTTTGATATGTAAATGTGACCTGAATTTGATCCCAACGTCTAAAAATCTTTATCAAATGTGATTGTATATATTTTTTTTTCCTTTGTTTGGAGCATAGATCTTATAAACTAACGTGGCTTAAATTCTGCTTCGTAGCTCTGAGGTAATGAAGCATGATTTACTCACGAAAACCATCCATTATTAAACAGACTTTCCCTAGCCTGATTTCCTCAACCCTTGCAAATTATTCAGAAGCATATAGAATTTCTTCAAGATCCCACAGAGAAGAGTCCACGTTCAGCAGACTGTAAAAAAAACAACCTTTATGTTTGCTGTCTGTTAGTGAGAAAGACTTTTATTAAAGAAAGATGGAAAACAAAAAACAGGAATGAAATGTAATAACAAATTTTGTGCTTCAGAACAGCCCTGCTTATTAACTGTCAAAAGCCGCAAGCATTTTTGATCATCTTCACAAAATTATTATTCATAATTTGTATTTTGTTGTATGGATATCTGAACATGCAATATGTCAAAAGAAACAACCTCTGCTTTTAAACAAAACAAAAAAAGTTTTATTCTGGCTTCATGCATTCTTTTTTATTAACACTTAAATGTGGCTACTTTTCATAAAAAACAACACTTTGAACAAAAAGCTGAGAAAATCAAGTCTACTTGATGGTTAAAACACAGATAGAGTCGATTGAGTTCATCATCACCTCCAAAGCTTCACAGTCCCAAACCACTTCCCAAACGTTAGGCAGTTTTGATTAATTTGCTGTTTAATGTTTGACGGTCACATTCATTTACATATGCATCTGCTTATATACGAGATTGCTTTTTTTCTGTTTCTTCTTCGGTGTGTTTTGATTCAGAGATTCAGTACTCTTTCAGAAGATGTGTAATAGCGCCCCCTACCGTATAGCGGTGAAAACACAGAAAGCCAGAAAATTCCGTCAATGGCAAGGAAAGAGTTAATAGCTATTTATCCATGCTTGGATGGTGTAAGTTTATGTGACGTTATAAAAAGACATTATTACCCAAAATATCTCCAGATACACTCACCAACTTATTAATCATTGTCAGATTCCCTTCTGATATTTTATTCAAGATGTTTGTTTTAGAGACTGTATGAAACGCTAGCAGTGCTTGTGTTATAAAATACAAGTGACCTATTTTACCACTACTACTTTACTGTTATAAAAGAACTTAATTAATATGCTAATTTCCTAAGGTCTGATAATTCACGTATCATTAAGTATTAGGCTGTTTCCAGAGATACTGGAATACAGTTCGGCCGCTGTGCCATCGTTATGCAGAGCCCAGATTTGCTCTTCCATCCATAACCATCGCTGCTGTTCCTGCCAAGTGCTTTGATGTAAAGCTATGAAGTATCTGATAGAGGGATGCAGCTCTTTTGTTATGTTAACCAGCCTCTGTGTGGCTTTAAACAGACAACAGGACTACATTCAGTGGCCCACATCTTCTTGTAAGCTCTCAGGAACGGCAGTTGCATTGTGTTTTTAGAACAATTAATGTGATGTGAAAATCTGAAGAATGTTGACAGTTTAAAGTCAAAGTGTATTTTTTTTATTAGTTATTATTGGTATTTTTATTTAGTGTTTAAACATCCTGACTGGACCGACAACAGCAACAGTAGCTTAACCGATGGTGTGAGTTTAGGGTGGGGCTGTCAATGGCAGAAGAGAGGAGTGTTCTGGAAACCTGTTTGACAAAAATCATACTGTTTGCCATTTCTTTACACATACTGTACATATTAGCCATCAATGTGCAGTTGATGTTGATGTGACAATAATAATAAAAAATTAAATAAATAAAAAATATTTTATTTTATAAGAAATAAAAATTATATATTCGATTATATTAGTATATTATATTAAATTACATAAATTAGGTATTTTGTACTGGCAAATTGCTTCTTTAACGTAATTAACGTAATACTATTAAATATGGCAAAAATCTTAATTAAAATCCTATAACAAAAGATAAATATACTTATATAAAAGCAAAAGATCATATTAAATTACTCAAATGAGTGTTTTTCTTTCTTATTGGCAAATAGTTTCTTTAAAAAATAAATAAAAAATTCAGAAACCTCCATTAGTTCAGTTTATATATATATATATAAAAAATAATACTGCAAAAATCTTAATCTGTATTTTACAATAAAAACATCAACATCCTGTACAAATATTATATAAATATACTTGAGAAGTGAAAGATAATATTACATTTCTTTTTCATTAATATAGGTATATAAGATATATATTTTATATATCTTTCATATATACAGACTTTATATATTTAAGGCTGTAATATCCTTAATATCTTATCATTTTAGACAATTTTTTGATTGTCCTGGAAAACAGGATATGTAAGATCCCTCATTTGCTCCCTTTTGACCTGACTTTATTAAAGTTCAAATGTAAAGTCTTAGATTAACAGTTAGAGTGACAGTAACTGAGCCAAAACTGGGCAGGTTTATTAATTATCGACCTGGAAGCTTTGGTTTGGTGTGGGCTTTGAATGACCTGATGAGGCAACAGAAACTGAATTACTGCATACAGTCCTTCATACAGCCCAGCTTGACATGATATGAGCTCTGTTATGTCAGCTCAAGCTGTCCTCGACATGCACACGCAGACGGTTAAAGGCCACTTAAAGTGTACTCTGCCACTCCTTTCCTCTTCAGTGTCCCGAGTGTCATACAGAAGCAATTAAACACATGTGAAGGTAAAGCATAGACCTTGACGCTGGATTTCAAATGCACACTCATGCATTATAAATGACTGCCATTAATAACGAATGAGTGTACAGTTGCTTGTAGAGAAACATTGTGCACAGCCATTATGCAAATGATTAATGACTATTAATGACTTTAAGCAATAGTACAGCATTTGCAACCAAATCTTGCTGCGACCGTTCACATCGGTCTTTATGATTCTCAAAAACAACTGTTCTTTGCGTTTTAAAACATATGGTTAAAGTGAACATTGAGGTATATGCAAACAGCCTTAAGAGCACTTATTGATGCACTACCCATAATGACCTGAGGCTGTTGTTTGCTGAAACCAAAACATGATGTAGAATACACAGCATGATAGGTAGAGCTGCACCAATGAAACAGATGGCAGAGAGAGGAGTGGCACATGCATCATTCTGGTGTCTCTGTTTGCCTTCATCATTTTGGCTCCAGTATATCATCATAAAAGGAGATCACACAATGCAAAACCTGATCAGTCTCTCTTTGGAATTTGGGATTAAAATCTAGCGTTCAAACGTTTGGGGCTTGTATTTGTATCATCAAAAATCCAGTAAAAAGAGTCAAATTGCAAAAAATGACTGTTTTCTATATATTTTAAAATGTAATTCATTCCTGTGATGGCAAGGTTTTCAATGTTGAAAACAATTGAACTGCTTAATATTTTTGTGTAAACCTTGATCATTTTTTTCTGGATTCTTTGATGAATACAAACTGAAAAACTTGCCTAAGAATGCTGCAAAACATATTCTTAATTGGTATTTTTGTCTTGCTTTCCACTCAAAACATCCTATAAACAACACAAATATACTTGAGAATCTAAATATTGTAATAAATAGCATAACATATCTAAATATATTATTGTATATTATCTATAATTATATTTTTCTTTCCCAATTGGCAATTTATAAAGCCACCAATAATAAAAAAAATTACTATTTAAATCACACACACACACACGTTTGTTTCTGTGAATTGTGGGGACTTTCCATAGACTTCTATTACTTTTATACTTACAGAAAACCTGTTTGCATTGTTACGCTTTCAGATAAACATCATTTACTATTTTTAATCATTTTTATTCCGCACGCCGGTCCCCACAATGTCAACAATTTTAGGTTTTACTATCCTTGTGGGGACATTTGGTAGCATAAACAATTACACACACACACACTTTTTTTTTTTAAAGAAATTAATACATTTGTTTTGCAAGGCTGCTTTAAATAGATTAAAAATTTAAAATGACAGTAAAAGACATTTATAATGTTACAGAAGATTTCTATTCCTTCCTTCCTTCCTTCCAAATCTTAAAAGAATATCTTATGGAATTTTTTGGGATTTAGACATTCATTTTTATATATGCTTTACTGTGAAACAGAACAAAAAAAAAATATATATATATTTTAAAAATGTATAGAGTTGTTTTACGATTTAAGATGACTGCTCCATCATCATCCCCATCCCAAAGAAATCCATAATTACAGGTCTAAATGACTACAGACCTGTGGCTCTAACGTCTGTGGCCATGAAGTCATTTGAAAAACTGGTGCTGACCCACCTGAAGGACATTACTGGACCCTTACTGGATCCTCTTCTGTTTGTCTACAGAGCAAACAGGTCTGTGGACGATGCAGGCAACATGGGACTGCATTATGTTCTGCAACATCTAGACAGACCAGGGACTTATGTGAGGATCCTGTTTGTGGACTTCAGCTCGGCCTTTAACACTAACCTCCTCCTGCCCAAACTAACTCAGCCCTCCGTGCCCACCTCCGTCTGTCAGTGGATCAACAGCTTCCTGACAGACAGGTAGCAGCTAGTGAGGTTGGGAAAATACACATCCAGCACCCGTACGATCAGCACTGGTGCCCCTCAGGGCTGCGTTCTCTCCCCACTGCTATTCTCCCTGTACACCAACGACTGCACATCTAAAGACCCCTCTGTCAAGCTCCTGAAGTTTGCAGATGACACCACACCCATCGGCCTCATCCAGGACGGTGACGAGTCTGCTTACAGACAGGAGGTTGAGCAGCTGGCTGTCTGGTGCAGTCTTAACAACCTGGAGCTCAACACGCTCAAAACAGTGGAGATGATCGTGGACTTCAGGAGAAACCCCCCTGCTCCCCCACTCACCATCATGAACAGCACTGTGACTGCAGTGGAGTCGTTCAGGTTCCTGGGCACCACCATCTCCCAGGACCTGAAGTGGGACATTCACATATAGACTCCATTATTAAAAAGGCCCAGCAGAGGCTGTACTTCCTTCGCCAGCTGAGGAAGTTCAACCTGCCACAGGAGCTGCTGAAACAGTTCTACTCCGCCATCATTGAATCTGTCCTCTGCACTTCGATAACTGTCTGGTTCAGCTCAGCTACCAAATCTAAACTCAGAAGACTACGGAGGGTTGTCCGGACTGCTGAGCGAATCATTGGTACAACCCTCCCCACTCTCCAAGAACTGTACTCATCCAGAGTGAGCAAAAGGGCTGGCAAAATCACTCTGGACCCCTCACATCCAGCACACGCCCTCTTTGAACTGCTGCCGTCTGGTCGACGCTACAGAGCTCTGAGCACCAGAACGGCCAGCACAGGAACAGTTTCTTCCCTCAGACAATCCATCTCATGAACACCTGTGTGGACCACACACTATTTATACACTTATACACTTATTTATCTAACACACATCTACATTTCAATTTGCATATAATATACCTGTACATACAAAACTGTCTATTGTTATATACCTGTACATACAATTGTCAATTTGTATATTGTTATTCCCTATTTACTTGTTCTATTTTTTAATTATTCTTTTATTATATGTGTTTTTTGTTCTGTCGCTGTCATTCTGTTGCACTGTGGAAGCTTCTGTCACAAAAACAAATTCCTCGTATGTGTAAACATACCTGGCAATAAAGCTCATTCTGATTATGATTCTGACTGTTTTCCACATTTCAGGATTCTTTCATGAGCAGAAAATTAAAAAAGAAAATCTTCGGTAACATCATAAATGTATTTTTCTGTCACTTTTAATCTATTTAAAGCAGCCTTGCTGAATAAATGTATTCATTTCTTTCAGAAAAAAAAGAAAATCTAACTGAGCCCAAACTTTTGAATGATAGTGTGACTAATATTTCAGTATCAACCAACTGCTTATGATGTCTTTGCTCTTTATTGCACAGGAGCCACCAAAGACATGGGGAAGATGTTAGGTGGAGAGGAGGAGAAGGACCCTGATGCCCAGAAGAAGGAGGAAGAGAGGCAGGAGGCGCTCAGACAACAAGAAGAGGAGCGAAAGGCCAAACATGCTCGTATGGAGGCCGAGAGGGAAAAGGTCAGACAGGCCATTCGAGATAAGGTATGCTTTCCACATTTCCCGTCCACTTCAGCTCCTTGGGACCGCTGATTAGAACAGGACTTTTGAATGAATTGGTAAACACGGCAGCGTTTGCTAATTGCTAATCAATTTCAAACTAAAGCAGGATGAAGCCATTATACTTTGATGGCAGGACTTAATGATTTATGTGTGTGTGGGAATAACATCAAATCAGAATCTCCATTACCCTTTAATGAAATGTCACATTTGCAGGAGGTCTCGATGTCAGCTAATTACTGCTAATTGAACAGCTCCTTCTTAAGAGTGGAGAGTGGAGTTAGTGTTAGCCAGAAGTATAAAGTCATTATAGCATCATGCACGATCCCAAATGATCATGAGAAGCACCATGACAACATCTGGACACCAAAAACTGAGAGCCATATGGGACTTTAAAGGGATAGTTCACCCAAAAATGAAATTCTGTCATTATTTATTCACCCTCATGTCATTCCAAACACAACAGAAGATATTTTGAGAAATTATGGTAACCAAAATTTCATTGTGTGGACAAAACATACAATGGAAGTCAATGGGAACTGAAACGGTTTGGTTGCCAACATTCTTCAAAATATCTTCTTTCGTGTTCCACATAAGAAGTACAATTAATGACTCAATAAATATGAAGCATACGGCCATATCAAACTCTCTAAATATGAGTTACTGATACTGAAAACTGCCCCAGCACAAGTCTCATCCATACAATCCCTGAATCATGGAAGTATGAAATGAACAAAGGTCAATAGCTGAATTTAGGAAAAGAATGAATTAAACACCATTAGATGACATGCAATCTGGATTACGTAATCACATTCCAAAAATGTAATGCTTATAATCATATTATGTTACAGTAATAATAAGTGCTAATAATCAGATTACAGTTACTTTTTTACAGATTACATGATTACATATTATATACACAATGGCAGTAAATTATTCATAATTTATTGATTCGTCATACTTTTTCTATTTTCTATTTTTAGAAAATGGAATGGCCACACAATTAGTTTAATTTGACATTGCATGATTATGATTAATTATTAGCTTTTCATCACCCCACGAACCCCAGTTTGGGAAAACTTGAAACTTGGAATCAGAAAGGCTCCCAAATCTCAATCGATTTTTTGACCTGAGTTAAAAAAGTTAATAGAGAATATCTCATGTTTTTGGGTGCCCCGGGGGCTCAAGCGCACATAATATCAGCGCCTATAAACATGAGGGTGAATAAATGATGACAGAATTTTCATTTTTGGGACAACTATCCCTTTAAGGCCAATATGATATATTAGGGCAACAGTTAAATCCTACCAAAAGATTAATGTTTTAATGTTTGGCCTTTATGGCCTGAATAAATCATGAATGTACAATACAAAATAGCTTTTGTATATAGAGTTGCAGTCTTGAAACACAGCAATGGTCTTAAAGTTCATAAATTAACTAAGATGATATAACTATTTGATCAAAATAAAGCAGGGAATGATCATCTGTTTTTCTGTTAGTTGCATTATATATAGAATATTATATATCAATGCAATTCTATTGTGGTATATAGTATAGTATTACTCAAGTATAGTATAGTACTCAGTCAAAAGTTTGGCTTGGTAATTTTGGTAACAGGTAACAGAAAAGATGTTTGCAAAAGATTTCTATTTTAAATAAATGCTGTTCTTTTGAAATTTCCATTAATTCAAAAATCCTAAAAAAAATGTTACAAAAAATATGAAGCAGCACAACGGTATTCAACACTGATGATAATAATGAGTGTTTCTTGAGCAGCAAATCAGCATATTAGAATGATTTCTGTAGGATCATGTGACGCTGTAATAATGCTGAAGATTTAGATTTGATCACAGGAATAAATTACATTTTAAAATATAAAATCCGATAGAAAACAGTTAATTTAAACAGCAATAATATTTCACAATATTACTTATTTAACTGCATTTTTGATCAAATAGTATAGTTAATTATATAATATATCATATAGCATTGCACTGACATTTTTTTTTAAATTTTATTTTATTTTATTTTATTTTATTTTAGCCATAAATAAAATACAGTAGAGCTATGAGAAATGGCATCATTACAACATTTTCAATAGTCCACTACTCCTTTTCTTCTCATGTTTAATAACAACTTCATATGTTATGTATGTTTATACAGTATGGACTAAAGAAGAAAGAAGAGAAGGAAGCAGAGGAGAAAGCGGCTATGGAACAAGCGTGCGAAGGCTCCCTGACTCGACCCAAAAAGGCCATCCCGGCAGGCTGCGGGGCGGATGACGACGAGGACGAGGAGAGCATTCTAGACACCGTTCTCAAATTCCTGCCCGGACCTCTGCAGGACATGTTTAAAAAGTAACAGACACGAAGCTGTTTCTCGAGAAAGATGGGTGAGGGGGGATTTTTGCCAAACAGGTGAAAGGCTTTTCACTGCCTTGACGGAATTTTATTTGTTCCTTTCGTATGGATAGATACACAAATCATAACCCGACAACGTTTGGTCTTTTCACTGCCATTCAGGTTCAAATTGTTTACACTTTCTATAGATCTCTGTGTTTGTTTACTGATCACCAGGGTCTCTGATGCTGCCTTAGGTACTCAACGATCAGCCCCACAATAACAGCACATTGATGCTGAGCTCTGGCACTGGGAATATGATGCTTACTTAGATTTGCTTATTTAAAACACAGTGGGGTCAGAGCATTTTAAAACAGTGGCTAGATATAACTGCCCCTTCTTTCACAGAAGATTTGTCAGTGAAGTGCCGAATGCAGCCGTAATGCTTTCAGTAGTTGCATGAGGTCAAAATATTACTATCTGATGAATCACATTCGCCATCAGTGAATTTGATGATACGTTGCCATATGTAAATATGGGAGACGCTGAGATACTGTCTTAGATGTGCCACGTTAGACCACCTGAATGCTCAAATGGTTTGCAGCCTGGCAGTTCTCATTTATCTGTGATGTATTGTTATTTATTTTGATTCTTTCTCTATTTTTGTTAGTGTGAAATAGAACTTGAATTGACCACAAGTGATATTCACATTAGCCTTGCCAGCTAAAATCAGGAAAAGCTCAGTAAGTGTCTCTAATTATCATTTTACAAACTGGACCAACTCCTCTTTACAATTAAGAGTTATTCAAGATCTCAAAAGCACACAGTCAGTCAGTGTTTCACAGCGCATTCATTTTCAAAGCATGCAGATCTCATGTTAGATCACTCACACATGACAATCAGAAATGAAGTGGTCCCATACTAAAAATAAAAAAGAATCATTTTATGTTTGTTATTTGTAGGTTTCACATCAAAATTTTATTTAAAACGAAACATGGCTCACAAAAATATTTGATGTTCCGTAATATTAGAACACCTGCCTTAGCTAAATATTATGTAAAGGTCTGACCTGACTTGTAATATGCATTTAGACTTAAAAAAGTAGGTAATTGTAACATTAAAAAGCCAAAAATATGCCTACGTGTATTATGAATTTGGTATTATTGCATAAAGTGCAGGCATTGCTTTATATGAAAGCCAGTTTGGAATTTAAAAAATATATAAAAAAGGTAATTGCATCTTTTTATCTCACAATGCTGACTTTTTCTTGCAATTGTATGTTTATATCTCACAGTTCGGACTTTGTTTCTCACAACATGTAATCGACAGAAACAGTTTATTTCTCACAATTCTTTTATTTATTTATTTTTCAGAATTCTGATGAGTTCTTTTTTTTGGCACAAAATAAAACATTATAAAGTAATTGTTGCTTTTCATCTCAAAATAATTTTTTCCTTGCAATTGTGAGTTTATATCTTATAATTCTGACTTTTCATCTCAGAATTGCGAGGAAAATGATGAATTATGAGATGTAAAATTGCAATTGCAAGAAAAACAGAACATGGTCCTGCAATATCAGGATACCTGCCTTAGCTGCATAGTTATGTAAAGATAAAACATTGCAGTTACATAGGGCTTACATAGTTTTTGAAAATAATTATTAATCAATAAACAAAAATATATGCTAAATTAATACTGAGAATGCATGAGCTTCAATCACAACAGTAAAAAATACCAAAGAGAGAATGAACTGCAGTTATACATCTTAGTACAGGACTGACAGTTCAAGAAACAGCATGTTAAAAATGATCGATTATGACAATATTTTGAGAAACCATTATATTCATACATCTGATCATCAACGATCATTCCAGCTGTGAAACACAATATATCAATATGGTCATTTATAAAAAATACTGCCCAAAATATTCATCTTACTGCTGGCAAAATCTGATGTGGTGTTGCAAATATGATAATTTAAGGCTTTTTTTATTTACTTCAATTATTAATGTTCTTATGTTGTTAAGCATTTAGTAAACACTGCCATTTGATAAACATGTTTTGGGGAGGGAGAAATGTTTACATAAACCTGGGCTAAAGAGGCAAACATATTTTGTATAGTAATGCTCAAATGGGTATTGTATTGCATGATGGGAAATATAAACCTATAGATAAGTTTTCATTGCAAAAAGTCAGTAGTTGTATGTTTTCCAATCAGTCAGATTAAAAATGTGTCCCTTTTTAAACTCTGTTAGCAAATGATATGCCTACAGGAATGTATCTGTACCCATTAGGCTGGTTGTTCTGTGATCAAAATGCTTTGAAGATTGTAAAGTTTGTTTAAAAAAAAAAAAATCTTAGTAAGAACAGAATGACATACTTTAGAATAACACATGCTACTCTCAAGTAGACTTTAATTTTAGCAGTACGCAAGTACGTTTTTTTTAATTAAACTATAAAGAAAGAATGAGATTGACTTTTTCATTTTTGTAGTGCTAAAAGGTTTTTCACTAGTCAAAGCCATATTGTTAGACTGCAATAATTAATGAAAAAAATAATCATCTTGTAGTCATGCATCTGTAAAAATATGTCGATATCTATTTAACTCTTCATAGTACATGTCAGAAAGTGTATATACTTTCCGTAGAGAGAGAGAGAGAGAGAAAGAGTCTTTGAAAAAGATTGCTACTGTAGTACAGTCTACTGTATGTGCTGTATGTTCTCAATGTAAGTGTGTATTTATGTGTGTCTGTACCTGTTTGTGCTGTACAATGTTATTCATGTTCATGTGTGTACAGTCTAAAGCAGGCTGTGTCCGCTGTCATGAAGACGGTGGAATCGGGGTATATGGAAGTCCTAATGTTCATGTATGCATGCAGATAAACTTTGCATTAAATACCAAATCCGAACGTCAGGTTGTACCTGTTTATGTATCACTGTCCCTGCAACAGAATCTGCACCCTTTATCCAGGGATGTGATGAATTATCAGGCCTATCATTCAGGTTGTTTGGTTGACAGAACGGAGAGATGATTTCAAAATTGCCATTGCTACTACTCAGCTAGGGACATTTCTAGTCGTTTATCATTCGCAACTTGATCTCAGTCAAAAAATGTGATATTATATTAGGTGTACTACCAATATACCTCTTGGCATAAAAGACATTCTTGCATTGTGCCGTCACAATGCAGTGGTTAATCACTTCATGACATTTAAACACACAAAATCACCCTAAAAAGTATTTGGACACTTTTGGTTGTACTTAAATGTCATTAGATATTACATATCAAACCAAGTGTCCTCTGCAAACAATTGATTCTAGACCCTGAACTTCAGTTCATCACATCTATGTTTCATGTTATACAGTGCACAAAGAAACTCATACAGTATATGTTTAAGTGCAGCTCACCTGTTCAAATACTTTTTGAGGTCACAAAGTAGTTATTTGATTTCCCACACAATCAAAACATTTTAGGTGTCAATTTCCACTTTAATGATACTTCCATCATTTCATATGTATCATAGACATATTTGGAATTTTCATTTTATGTAATTTTTCTATTACATGAAGATTACATAATAAACTGGGTAAAAGGGCTGACTGTGTTGGTGATTCTGTGATCTTTAAGATGCTATCGGACTGGAGATGTCCAGCAGTAGAAAACAAACCATTTATGGATACGGATTATTGGAATAGTTTAACCAAAAATTGAAATTTACTCACCGTGAGCCCATCTGAACAGATTTGGAGAAAACTTGCTCACCAATGGATCCTATGCAGTGAATGGGTGCCGTCAGAATGAGAGTCCAAACAGCTGATAAAAACATCACAATAATCCACGAGTAACATATTTGTAAAGGTGATTGATCTGTACATATTTCTCTCCTGATTCAGACTTTTTCATTGGAGAAATCAATATTTTGGGCAGAGGACACATATTTCAGCCAGAAGCAATGGTAAAATTCTTTGATGGTTTTTTGTTTACTTCAAAAACACAGCTTTTCACTTCACAAGATGTTAATTGTAGGACTCTCATTCTGACGGCACCCATTCACTGCAGAGGATCCATTGGTGAGCAAGAGATGCAATGCTACATTTCTCCAAATCTGTTCAGATGAAGAAACAAACTCATCTAGAACATGGATGGCCTGAGGGTGAAAACATTTTTAGCAAATTTGCATTTTTGGGTGAATTATGGCCAACATAATTAACGAATAAAAAATGAACTGACAATTTTGTGATGAATATGATAAATGCACAGCTCAAAGAGATTTCATTGATGAACACCAATGAGATTTCAGTTAACTAGCAACAGCTAAATTATATTGGGATGTTTTAATATATTCAATCAATATATAAAAGAGTAATGATGCTCCAAGCGAAAAAGTGTTTATATGATAAGGGCTATGTTTCACATTTCCACCACACCCTTCAGTTAACACTTGCATGCTTTAATTTATTTCAGGATTTATTTTATAGGGGGAAATGAGCAATTTGTTTTCATTCTTTGGGTGTGGATGCATGATACCATTAAAAATGGCTATTATTTACTTTAGCACTGTCCTTTCAATGAATGTGCATAAATGAGAAAGATTTTGGATGAATCTCTGCAAACATTCAATTAATTAAATACATTTGTTTATTGTGATTTGAACATCACGCTTCAACACTGTCAGCTGGGGAACTGTCAATCCGCAGGCTGTGACTGGTCTTTTTGTTTCAACATAAAAAAATCTGAATAATTTTGTATATATTAGGTGTATTGGATTTTAAAAATACCTACCAGTACATAAACATAACATATGCCATTCATACGGGCTTTTGACATGCATGTTTTCACATCATATCATTTATTAATCTGAGAATATTTGTTTATGTCATAATTTTGTGGCTGTACAGGATGGAATAATTAAAGCAGGGGTCTAAACTATTCAACTGAGCTAGTTTCTGTTGTCAGGGACCTTAATGAAGTTAATTTCAGTTTAAAGTAGTTTCTTAAACATATGTAAATCATTGGTACATATGATGTAGTATAACACTGATTTTTATCCTCTTGCATTGTGTTTGGGGCTTTGGTTTATAAAACAACTTTAGAATGTTATTTCTTTAAAAAGCAATTACAAACCATATGGAAATGTAACTTTAGTAGAATGATTTACTGTTTACTGCATCTCTGATCATTTCTCATGAACTCTGGATCAGAATAAACAACTACTCTGTCAAAATTAACCTTGTCGACCTTTCAGCTTTATCTGATCAGAAACTAGGTGAACATGTTCATAAAAAGTGCAGTGGCCAAAAACAAGAGTGTTGCACCGAGGCACAGATATTTTTGTGTTTCATCAAAAAGAAGTCCTCTATATTTTATGTTATGAGTATGCTGGTGCTGTAATTAGGCACGTTTTTGTAAGTTTGAGTGTGAAAAAAAAAAGTGTCGTTTGGCCACAGTTCATCCTGAAGCACAATACTGGATGCTCAGTGTTATTTATAGCTACAAAATTACACTTCTAAGCTGAATAGGCTTTCATGTTTCAAACTCATATAGTCGATGATTGCTGCCAGCATCAAGCAATACCATTTCTTTTCATTCCAAAATGTTTAGCAAGTTTGCATCTTTACTTGAAATATATTTGAAAAAAGACAAAAATTTACTCACTCTCAGCCCATCCAAGATGTAGATGAGTTTGTTTCTTCATGGGAACAGTTTTGGAGAAATGTAGCATTACATCACTTGCTCAGCAATTTATCCTCCGCAGTGAATGGGTGCCGTCAGAATGAGAGTCCAAACAGCTGATAAAAACATCACAATAAGCCACAAGTAATCCACACCACTCCAGTCCATCAGTTAACATCTCGTGAAGCGAAAACTGCGTGTTTGTAAGAAACAAATCCATCATTACTTCAAATTGTCTCTTCTGGCAAAAATATGAGTCCTTCATCTCTTATATTGGTTTCTCAAGTGGAAAATTCATCTTGTCTAAATCAAAGAAATACGCACAGATCAAACACCATTTACAAGGGATAACAGATTAAAACAGTGCTAAATAAATATGTCAGTGGATTTTGATGTGAGAGGACAAATAGGGGATAACTTTTTTCACTTGAGGAAGCGTTATTATGGATTATGAACTGTTGCCAGAAGCAATGGTTTAAAGTTAAAATGCTTTGTTTATGGTTTTGTTTCTTACAAACATGCAAGTTTGCTTCACAAGACGTAGATTGATGGACTGTGGATTATTGTGATGTTTTTATCAGTTGTTTGGACTCTCATTCTGATGGCACCCATTCACTGCAGAGGATCCATTGATGAGCAAGTGATGCTAAAGTTCTCCAGATCTGTTCTGATGAAGAAACAAACATGCATCTTCAATGGCCTGAGGGTGAGTACATTTTCAGCAAATTTTCATTTTTGGACAGCTTATTTCAGTTGCCTCTCCATATGTACATTAATTCATTTTCATTGCATAAATGTGTGTCTATCATATGTGAATACGATAAAGTTGAAAGGTTAAAAGGAAAAAAGTTTACTGAGAAGCATTCAGCCGTTTGAGGTTTTGATCCAGGGTTAAGAGTGTGGAGAATGTAGAAAATGATTTTCTTATTGCATGAAATGTAATACAACATCTGTCAAACCAAATCACTGTAAATCTGTTACATTAATGAACCTAAATGACCTAAAGTACCATTTTTTGAAATGGCAAATAAAAATGCTTTATAAAAAGGTTTAAATGTTTTTGTGAATTTAAATAAAGCGCTAACAAGACAGTCTGTCTAGCAATAAAAAAGGCGAGCGTTTTATATATAACGTCTCATATCTTTGCCTTAAAAACTCCCAGTTTGACAGTAAAGCTCCCACTGATTTCCTGAAATGTACATGTATTAGGCAAGGTTATGACTGAATTTCATGGGCAAAATGCTGACGTGGGACTTGCTCACCGAAACCCACTCACGTTTATATATATCATGCTCCTATGAGACTGTAAGGATCTAATGATGACAGGTTTTGTGTTTGTTATTTCATATGCTTGTCCTACTTCTCAAACTTTCTGAGTTGTTTCTCTCTTATACTCAAACATTTCAAAAATATACTGTACAGTGATCAGCTGTGGAAATGTAACTGTTCCATTTAAATATATATATATTTTAGACTGTTATGTCAGGTTTAAGAGCGGATATCCTTCCTAAGTAACTGCAGCAAACAGTTCCAAATCCATGCCTCTTGAAGAGGCAACTAACTAGTTAAAGTCGGCACATAAGAAACAGCCTGATTACAGTAAAAACAATAGTCCAATCTGAATATTTGAGCACAAATAGTGCAGGAAAGTGGCCAAGCATAAAATATTGCTCCTGCATGTGAATTGCAAATTTTATTCATTCAAAAGCTGTTGAAAAAAACAACGTTCTGAGAGGCTGGATTGTTGAACAGCAAAGGTTACTGTGGGCTGCTAATAAATTGCATGTCAGAAATATTTTGTTTCACATCAAGCCCCATAAATTACTGGAGCAAGAACTGAAAGACAAATTGGAAGAGTAACGAAAGCCAATAATATGGCTGGTGGAGAAACTAATCCATTAAGACCTGAGGGACCGAGAGAGTCTCATAAGGGACCTGGAAGCTCTATCTATTGAAATGGAAATTAGGAGAGATACGAAAATGTGTCACGTCATTTTAACAGAGAAAAGCAGAAAGCATTTCACTTCTGCCTCTTCATTTGTGTTTTTGTATGTTCTGCTGTGGTTTAACCTGCGGTGTTTTATTATGACATATGTAGGACAATTTGAACACAATTTAATTATTACATGAATTGAGAAAAATAGACAAATAATAGTAAAAAAAACTATTTTTAATATTGGTCGATAAAAGTGTACTTTCTATAGATGAGAAACATATTAAAACTATATCTTCAACACTGCACACACTCACATTAGCAGCAGCCCTGCTAAAACGCTGTGAATTTAAGCTCTTTTAAGACAGATTCATTCTCCCTCAGTCATTTATTTTTATCACTGGTGGCTGTTCATATACCAGTTCAGATTAGACTTCTATTCTTAATATATGTCTGTTCATTTAAATGCAAAAACCCTCATCATCTGATTTTATAACCATAATAAAATTATGACTCATTCTTATACAATACATTATGCAAATGTTAAACAATTTTAGAACTAGTACAACATCCAAAATTGAAACATTCTAACAAAATTATGCAGAATACTGGATGCAAAGCAGATAAAATACAGCACATGGATGAAAACATAAGAGTCAAACATCTTTAGTCACATAAAAGTGTCATTTAAAAAGTCACAGTCGTATAAAAATGATTTGGAGAATGAGCGTTCAAACTGTTGATGAAAACATCACAATAATCCATAAGTAATCCACACCACTCCAGTTCTTGCACATGAGGCCATTGTAACCCGTTCTGGTCAGCAGAGCCGTATCTTGCAGATCCGCAGTATAACGCAGTGCAAACTCAGAGCTTCCTCCTGAGAAACGCTTCTGATCCCACAAAAATCCAAAGGTATTACCCGCCTGGCGAAGATTTACTGACTTTACCTTAAGAGGAGGGAAAACAGTAAGAATGTGAGTGTCCTGTATGAAGGAGGATGCCATGGCTTAATGTAGGATTTATTGTGTCATACAGAACCATTTAGAATGTGCTTGGAAGAAAGCATTAGATATTGATTATGGCTCCGGCATCTCAATGAAGCGGACTGCGAATGAGTCCTTTGAGTGACTTTGTCTTGGACTTTGTCTTCTGTGTCTAAACAAAGGTTTAATGACTTTCTAAAATCATTAAACAAAATCATGTTGTAGGCTATTTGGAATGCTTAAGCATAAAAGATGATCAGTTGTTGTTTTGGTCAAAATTAAACTGAAGCCTTAAAAACTCACATTAAATATGACTTCAGTTGCAAAAGTCATCTGAGATTTTTCTTGAATTTAATTATTTTAAATGAGACTTTATCAGACTCCTGTGTGTTTAGATTTAGTAATTTCACTTTAATGGCAAAGAAAAGGTTATTAGTCAGTTACCGGATGTCTAATTTTTAAGAATGTCCAATTATATTTTCATTTGAAAGAAAAATCTTTGACGGTTTTTACACCTGTAATCTCCAGAATATGGTTTCCTTTAGAACTACTGCCATAACGATCAGGGCCAGATTAGGCATAAATCCGTGGGGGTGGATTTATTCAAATAAAACTGCAAGAGAACCAAAACCCCAAAATATGCTGACCAATAAATATAAGCATAACAATGACAAAGCATTTCCACGTTTTCCCCACGAAATTACGTTTTGTTATCGACGGAAATCACGCCCTTTCTCCCTCTTTCTCTCCCATACAAACGCTCAGATAGTACAGACCCACACGCGCACAGAAACTGTTGTCAGCTCTGCAGCGTGAATTTATCAATGAAATAATATTTTCGCAGCAGAAAAGCTGCACGTGGAGGCGATTAAGCTGTTTCTGAAGCAGCTAAACTTTCGTTATTAGTAGAGACTCGGCTGCCGAACACATTCAGGAGAGACCCACACACGACTTTTCCCCCTCAAAACAATAAATTCAGATGTCTGAACAGATTTGAATTTCTTATTGATTTAAGCAAATTGCGTGTTTTGGCACGTGTGTCAATGAGTAAGTGCAATTGTCTAAAATTTGCACAATAACTAAATGCACAACTGAAGAAGAGCTAGCCTACTTCTCAAACTCTTCACAATTTATAAAGCTCTTTCATCGTGTGAGCCATCACTTGCAAAATGATCCGTTCAATTAGCTATCAAAATCTATCAGACAAGCGTGTAAAGTCCATAAATATCAGACCCAGTACAGTACATGTATCTGTAGAAATGTAGCCTATGCAATAAGAAGATGTGTAGGAATGTGTTGATTACAGTGTTGATTTTCCCCAATACAGGCCTGCTGTTGAAATATGTATCTAAAATGCTCAGTGAGATACACAGAAAAAAACTGACATTCTAGTATAGAAAGCAGTCTATCAAAAGAAAAAGTAAAAAACAAAAATGCATATAACAATTATTAAGTGTAATTGCATATAATCAAATGAAATTTGCATGTTGCACAAAAAGAAATTAAATGAAATTTGCATATAACAAATATTTCCAAAACATTTTGAACAGTGTGGCTCACACAATGACAAAAATGCTTTTATTTTGGTGGCATTGGCCAAAGTCACTTGGCCAGAATAGGTTCTGAAGCATGAATTAAATGGTCTGGGAGAGTTACTACCTTTTGCAGACATGCAATGGCTTCTGATGTTTCAGCAAACAGTTTTGACCGTTGCACTTACAGTTTAAAGACTGTTGAGACTGCTTCAAAAAATGTGCCAAAGCAATTGAGAAAAACTGTAATCTCTACTCTGCATATCCGTTATTAGCTCTAAAATGACGTTTTGTAATTAGCAGCGGGAGGCTTGACATAAATTAGTCCTCCACACAAAAGCATTTTAAGGATCAAAACCTGACAGTCTTGAAATAAAACCTGCACAATGTCTTGAGGTGTGGTAAGCGGAATAATTATGGTCTCTTGAATAAAAAAAAAAGATTAATTTATTTTATTACTTAATTTTAATTAATTTATTCTGCCGGTGTCACAATAAAACCCTAGCGTTTTATATTATGTATTAGTTTATGAAGCTGTTAATGGAAAAGGTTGCATTTAATTTGGACTGTAAAACAGAAACAAATCCTAGCGGGTTCAGACAGACTTTTATACATAGAAATAAGGAACAGCTGCAAGATTAACAGTAATAAATGGATTTAAATCCCCAACCATAAACAAGAGGATGACAATAATGGTGATGAGCCAAAGCCTGGAAGCTGGACATCACAAGGGAAATGGGCTCTGCTTAAGGAAATGTAATTAAGCAGCAATCGAAGGACGCCTGCAGCAGCGTGTCATATGTAGGAAGTGGCAAAGTGAGACATCCTGGAGCCTGCTGGGGTGAATCAGCAGAGAAGGGTGAGGACAGCTGCCACCAGCCAGACTACAGGCTCCTGAAGTGGGCACGGAGGACGTGCGTGCTGAGCGAGTCTGTCACAACGGAGAAAGATTAATGATGGGCTGAACCTAATCTCACTTATCAGCTATTCCCTGCTGACTGGAGACTGCTCCAAATCTACAGACTACCGCTGTTTGCTCCACCTCTGGTGACCCTCCACCACACCACCGTCCCACAGAAATCACCGCACCGGCATTTAGGAAGAGCCAAAGAACAGACAAGTTCTTAATAGAGACACACATCTATTCACACTTTTTCCTAACAACTCCTTGTCTGGTATATGAAATGAAATCATATTTAAATTGCCATCATGATGTGGCACAGATAATAATGTATTCTGATAAATCTGTATGTATAAGCCTCTGTCAAGTGTAGGATGTTCTTCTAATAAATCCCAAACGATAGGCAATAGTTTATATACCGTATTTTTCTTTTACTACATGCTATTTTTCATGACCTGTTACATAAATAAATAGACTTGCAAAGGTCCAGGCCAACATAAAAAATAAAAATAAATTTAACCCTTTGCAACTATATGAACCAACTAAACAAAGTTTTGTCCCTATTCTATTTCAGTTTTTTCTTCTCACATGCAGTGATGTTAACTATAAAAAAAAATATTTATATTGAAATATAAATCAATTTTTAATAATAAATAGACAAAAATCTTAAAATAAGAAATGTTGCCTTGGCAACTAAATAAAATAAGTACTAAAGTAAAAATATAAAAAACACAAATGTTTAATGCACGCAACAAAAGTACTAAAACATAATTCAAAATATGTATAAATACTATAATAGTTGATAAATAATACCAAAATAACACTGCTCACATAAAAATATGGTGCTTTGTATTTCCTTGTAAAAAAAGAAAATTAAAAAAAGCACAACTTGTCATATGGCTTTTAGGTCAATCATACTTTATGAAACACTTTATTTAAAAAATACAGCACATAAAGTTTATTTCTATTAAAAAAAAAAAAAAGCAAACATACAAAACTGCCCATATTATACATTGCAATGCCTTGCCTCGTTTCCTCTGAGCTTGTGATGCCCTCTGCTGGTCACGTCTGAAACTGGAGATACAAGACTTGCATTTGCACAAAGGATTGTTAAAATGAAACAAATCCAATACATTTTTCTTTTTTACAAATTGGCAGTGGTCAATTATGGGAAACAACAACAACATGCTCTGCAAGTCAAATGATTTTCAAGTCATCTACACAGATATGATAACACCGCTCAGATTAGACATCCGTCCACGTCACCAGGCCAATTTTTGGAAAAAGATGAACATAATTCTTATGTTCTGTAGAGGAGCTGCTGGCAGTAGTTATTTACGCTTGTAATCGATACCTTGATCACTCAGGATCTCAAGTAATATGAGAGCCGAACATCAAAATATCTTTGAACTATTTACAGCATTTACTTCACAATAAGTAGAAATCTAATACAAAGCAATAATATCAAGTGAAGCAACCATTAAACCTCAAATAATGCAGAATACGCCTGAACACATGAAGACTCTGGTCCTCAGGAGTCATTGGGAAGTCCGAAGAGCTTGACGGTGCCTGCCTCTCGGTTGCTGTCGTATTTGCCCTCTTTATCGTCGCAGGCGTACGCCAGCAGTGGTCTCTTCGGATGCCACGCTACAGTGAAGGTTGGAGACTCGCACTGAATCTCCCAGAGCTTCTCACCTAATAACACACAACGACAAACGTCAGTCAGACAGAAAACACAACTCAAGCTTTCGTGATCATTTCAAAAATCAGTCTGCTCACCTGTTTCTACTTCAGCAATGTCAATGAAATGATCCTCAGAAGCTGACGCCAGCATTTTCCCATCGTGACTGAAACTAAGTGTCCGCACAGGCCAGTCTAGTCTGTGGGATTCAGAAACATTATGATAATATCATTATATGTAATGTAACATGAAAATAAGGCAAATGTGCAACGAATTACAATCAATGAACTTTCATCTTTCAGGAATTGAAAGTGACCAAAAAAATTTAAATCACTTATTACACAATTTACATACAGGTTACATACATTTTTTTCCGTTTCCGTTACAATGAATGTAACAATTAAAAGAACAATGTGTAATATTGTTAAATATTATTAATTTTTTGAATTAGCTTGTATGTTTATATTTCAGATTATGTTATACACTTGCACCATTTTTATTATTATTTTATATTTATGTTTAGTTTTAATTTATTTCTCAGTTTTAGTAATTCTACTACCAGTAACCTAAACTTAATTTTAGTTAGCTGCCAAGGCAACATTTCTAATTTGTTGTTCCCATCTAAACTGTATTTTTTATTTCAGACTGATTTCGGTTTTAATTGTTTAGCTAATAACAACACTGCATCAACTGACCTAGAAAATAAATTATGAAAATACATCAAAATTATGACATATGGCAAAATTATTAGAACATCTACAAATAGTAAAAAAAAAAGGTTAAAGTAGTAAAAATGGGGGGGGGGGACTTTTTTTTTTTTTTCAAAAGGTCCATTTTAAAAGGGTTTATGACATAAAAAGTAAAAACTATGGGATAAATTCAAGTTAATTTGGATTATTTCAGAAGTCAAAACCATAGTTTCGACTATATATCTCATAATTATGACAAAAATCCATCTTTATTTCAAAAACTTATTTCATAAAGTCTTCATGACATAAATATGTAAACTTACGAGAAGTCAAAATTATGTCAAAAAGCCATGATTATAAAACAAAATTCTTTATTTTAAAATGTCTATGACATAAAACGTAAAAGCTATGAGATGGAAAGTCAAAGTGACACACCAAATCATAATTGAGAGATAGAGAATCAAATTCTGACAAAGTCCTGATGAACTGACCTGGAGAAGCAGCGCACACAGACCAGCTCCTCCACATCCCACAGACTGACCAGCGCATCTGCACTTCCTGTGGCAAAATACTTGCCTGTGGGATCGAATTTAATGCAGATGCAGTTGGACGGATGAGCATTAATTGACTGTATGAGCTTTAGCTCAGGATAACTGAAACAAAGACATAAACATGACAATCGATTTCATGAAATCACCAACAGCCTCTTACAACTACAACCGAACATACCTTAATATATTAATACAGCCGTTTCCATTTGTCAGGAAGAACATGTCATTGTCATTATTCCAGGAGATCTCATTGACCTCAAACTTGAACTGCTCCTCGGCACGGGGACGGTGCGTCTTGGCATCGATGAAAGTCACAACATCATCCTTGTTGCCGACAGCAATAGTCTGACCATCAGGACTCCAACATATGTTGATATTCTCTCCTAAAAGTTGTCAGAGAAAATCCCACATATGAATAAACCTCGTTAGATCAACAGATATGACGGATAGGTTCAGTGCTTCACCTTTGGTGCTGACCGTGGCCATGCATTTGGTGGTCCGTACGTCCCAGATGCGGATGGTCTTGTCTCCTGATGCAGTGACGAACAGATCAGGGTTGGTGGGATGCCAGCACAGCTGATCCACACTGTCTCCATGCCCTCGGTAGTTGTTTTCCTTCACCTGATACGTGAAATACAGGTTCAAAAATGAGCAAGATCACATGTAATAAAGGCTAATGAGCACATATAACCTAAACCCTATCTTAAGTTTTGTAGTTCAGTTACTATGGTTTTACTTACAGTGGAGGCCAAAATTATTAGAAAACTAGTATTTTCACCAAAAAAAAAGGTTTTAAGTCAGTTATTTCTATCTTTTGCTGTAGTGTGTCAGTAGGAAATATCAGTTTACATTTCCAAACATTCATTTTGCCATTAATTGTAATAATCCAGTGAGGTTTTTGTGCTCCACACAGAGATCTGATCATCATCAGTCTGTCTGGAGTGACATGAAGAAACAGAACAAACTGAGACAGACTCAATCCAGAAGAACTGTGTCTCGGAGACGTTGTTCAGACAAAAACCTCACTGGATTATTACATTTAATGGCAAAATGAATGTTTGGAAATGTAAACTGATATTTCCTACTGACACACTACAGCAAAAGATAGAAATAACTGACTTAACACCATCTTTTAGCTGCTGAAAATACTAGTGTTCTGATAATTTTGACCACTACACTCTCTCTGTGTGTGTGTGTGTGTGTGTGTGTGTGTGTGTGTGTGTGTGTGTGTGTGTGTGTGTGTGTGTGTGTACGAAACAACTCCAAGACTTTTAAAGCTCCTTGGAGACCTAAAATTATTAGTTTTGTTGTTACCGTGGACTTTGTTTATATTAAATAAAGCAAGAATGAACTGTCGAAATGCCATTTTAATATATAAATAACAATAATCACCATATATGAATAATTCAGTGTATATTGCAGATGATGGAGATGATAAACCAAACCTCACCAGTCGGTCTTTTTCCAGGACGAACACGCTGGCGGTTTTATCAAACGATCCGGACGCCAATCGTTTTCCATCGCAGCTCCAGGCCACCGAATGCACTTTAGCACTGTGTGCCGGGAACTCTCTGCTTTTATTGTTATTCCTGAAGACCTCCTGCATCTCCTGATAGTACGAAGACGCCATGCTTGCTGCTCCTTCGCCGTGTTTTTAAACTGCATCCTCACCTGTAAATTACTGTCCGCCACCTAGTGTACGGGAGTGACATGACATGCGGAATAAAATGTACAAAACCTGAATGATAGATTATGGGAGCACATTTTCTGCCACATATGGAAAATAAAACATGTTTTGATAAAACGTAATTATGAGATAAAATTCATATTTGACATAAATTGTCGAAATTATGAGATAGAAAAAGTCACATTTATGACAAAAATGTAAAAATTCTAAGATATAAATTCAAAATTATGACAAGATACCATAGCATAATTATGAGAGAAAAAGTCCAAATTAAGTCAAGGCACCTTTATTTATATAGCCTAGCGCTTTTAACAATACAGATTGTGTCAAATTCAAGTTTATTTTTATGCCGCTTTTCACAATGCAAATCGTTGCAAAGCAGCTTTACAGAAAATTCAAGTTTCTACATTATATTTAGTTGTAGCATCTCAAGTTGATGTCCATATGGCAGACATTTACGGTAAAAATCAAGCAGTTAGTTAATGTCATGTAATTAACACTATTAACAGCAATGATTATATGTTGCGATCAAACTTATAGCAAAAAAAAGCAGCTTTACAGTATCAAAAAGGAAAATAGCGTGTCGGTAATGCAAAAAGAGTAATAGTAATAGTAAATTAAGCTAATTTAGGACATAAAAAGTAAAAATTCTAAGATATGAAGTCAAAATTACGACACATTTTCGAAATTATGATACCATATCATAATTATTAGATAAAAACTCAAAATTGCAACATAAAAAGTAAAAATTCTGAGACATAAAACCAAAATTGACATAAAAAGTCATAATTATGACATTGTCGAAATTATGAGATACATAGCAAAATTATGAAATAAAAAGTATAATTTATTTACTTTACTTTTCTTTATAGTTCGAATTTTTTGTTAAATTATGGCATAGTAAGTCACAATTATGGCGTAAATTGCTGATATTATGAGATACTATATACATATATAACATAATTATTATGACATGACAAATATTCTGAGATATGAAGTCAAACTAATAACGAAAAAGTCAAAATTATGAGATAGCTACTATATGAAAAATTACGACAAACTAGCCTACACGAAATTCCGACATAAAAATGAATATTCTGTTAGTCAAAATGATAACAAAAAGGGTCAACATTATGAAATAAAAAGTCAAAATTATGACGTACTAATTTATAAGTATGATAAAATGCCATAAAAAGTCAATTATGACAAAATAAAAAAGTCCTAATTTTGTTTTATTCTGTTTGCTATTGGCAATGGTTTCTACTTGCTGTTTTTTATAGTTTGATTTGACCCACAAACGTACTAATTATAACAATCGTAATACACACACACACAAAACATTCAAAAATGTATTGTCCTCATTTTGTAATTCATTAAGTGAGATTTCAATGATATTTTGACCACTGAACTAGGAAATGTCTCCCTTTCCATTTCAGAAATACGATCACCCTTACTATACCAAGCTTCATTAAAAGTTAAAGCCAGCGTTATATGTGTATGATTATGCTGTACTCTCTCCAACCTGAAAGTTTGCATACTGCTGAGTGTCCTTTTCTTCTCTGTCAACTCCTGCCATTCCTCTCTGCACACATCCAGGTTCTGTTTCTCACTGGCAGATCCAGTTGCATTGCCTGCTAATGCTCTCATGTATATTTCAATGCACTCTTTGTAATGTTTTGCACTTTCTTTTGTTTAATTGCACAACGTTAAACTGAACTCAAAGTCCCTTCTTAGACAACAGAGACCAATCACTGAAAAACTTGTGCATGTCGTTTAAGGTACAAATTTTGTGTCCTTGCATATGCAAGTTTTTATTAAAAAGAGCTTTTAAAGTTTAATGATGAGTTGTAACGCTGACATGCATTTGTTTGAAAAATAGAAAAGAGGGTACAGTAAACAGTCTGTATTTCTTCATAAGTTTATTCAGTTGTTTAAAAGGTATGTTGAAGAGGGAGATTCAGATCAATTTAAATAAAAACAGGTACACTCAGTTTAAGCTTCAAAACACACTCATTTCAAGATCACAAGTCAGATCAATCACCTCTCAGTTCTTATAGAAAATCAAGCCTACACTCCAATAAGGCTGAAAAGGAAGAAGTGGTGCATACAGTAAGGCCAAAACACATTCCAGAAGTGGTGAAAAATCAAGGAGCAATTTAAACAAGTCTCCTACATTAAAAAAGAGTGTAAATGAGTCACGTCAACGTGGGTTATTAGAATCACTTGTGACGACAGCGTGAAAACAAGAATATATAATAAAACAATTCAGATTTTCTGACAAGTGACACATAATTGCAACCATAATTATCGGACATGTCAAATATTATTGCAGATAGACTGATACCGAAGACGTCAGACCACCCAGCTAACAAATATATATTTTTAAGAACGTTTTGCTAACATTCCTATTAAGTTATGAAAACGTTATTTTTGAATGTTCTTTTAACCCTCTGTACCTCTTCATTTTTGGGTCACACTTGGTACCTTTGTGGTCAAACGTGACTGAAGCCTTGAAATATAACCTGTTTTTCAGAAAAATCAATGTAAAATATTTTTGTTCAAAATTATTTTTGAATTTCTATTTAGGATTTTAAGGGGATTTTATGATACTACAATATTTCAAAAACTTTTATGAGCTATTTTTTTTCCACTGCCATTTTTAACAAGTGAAACTTTTTTATTTTTGAACTCTTTAACATATCCGTCTCACGTCCATTGTTTTGTGTGTGTGTGTGTGTGTGTTTACATAGCTAATGCGACAAAAGTCACCAAGTCCGACCAAAGAGGCCCAGAGGGTTAACATTCAAAATGTTCAGTTTGTTTAGTGTTTTGGTTATGCATTCCATTTTATAATTTTGCAAACATTATGGGAATGTTCCCTTAAATGTTCTCTGAATGTTCTGAAACAAGTAGTAAGTAGCAAAACGTCCAACTGAAACTAAAACAAAAAAAGTTCTATGAATAACGTATAAATAACGTCTTTTGTGCTAATTTTTTTAGAACATTAAAGACCAGATAACATTGAACGAACGTTCTATTAATGTTACTGATAAAACGTTTGTTAATAACCTTGATAGAACCTTGCCGGAACATTAGCCAAAGTTCTAAGAACGTTCCCTGTGTTTGCTGGGCAATAAGACCAGGACAACTGAGATGGCCAGAACCCTACAGTCTCATTAATATTCTCCATGTCGTACCATTAACATGATCCACTTCGAGTCAAAGAGGAGTTACAAGGCAAATATTCGCAGTTATTAAAGGCAGCCTGATCCTGCACAATATTACAATTTGCAGATGATATTGCATTGGAACAGCTCAGAATCAGTGAGCAGATTTAATCAAGACGCAACTGTTAATCAAAGCCAAACTCTTCTACAGTGCATTCATGCAGTGCAAAGTTTTGGAAATGGCTGGAAGACATGGGTACGTAGCCCTCCATGATTCGATGGTATTCATTTTCCTAACATCTAGGATGTGCGATTTAGATCCCCAAGAGGTGAGTGTGTCTTAAGAGGTAGACAGAACAGACCACAACAGTTCCTCTTAACGGAAAGAATCGCTTGAATGGCTTATAATTGCATCTCTTGATTAATTTGGATAAGTCTAGTTCACACTTAGGACCTTTTTGTAACAGCAAAGGTGCCATGATGTGCAGTGCAGTGATTCTGTCAGGATTGTTTTACTGCTTTGCATTGAATCTGAAGTATATTCTGTGCCACTAGCGGCATCTGCCATTGTTAAAACAAGTAGTCCTGACCTAAACTCACGTTTTTGGTTGAGCCAGTGTTGTCAATTGGGTGAAAGGCATCAAGGTTTGACTTATTAGCATGCAAAATGCATATTTCTTAAAGGGATATTTTGAGAGAAGAAACTCTTTTCTTACAGTGAAAGTCAGTGGGGTCTAGTGATGTTTTGGACCCCATTGACTTCCACTGTGACATTTCTCAAAATATCTTTTGTGTTCGTCAGGAGAAAGAAAGTTGTACAGCTCTGGAATGACATGAGGGGGATTGCAAAGGTCGCGAAGATGGCCGCTCATTAATCACGTACATCCGTGAGGTTCTGCTCCGTCTCAGATGAATTGAGATGAATGGGACTGTTAGCCGATCATTTCTCCAGGATTTCCTTGATCAGGTCGCTCAAATTCTGCTGCTAGTGGCACAGAAATTACACCCTTCATCATTAAAGTTTCCTTGCTTGCATTCTTATGGAAATGTGACTCAGATGTTGAATCCATGAATCCAAGATGAATAATAGCAACTACTGTGCTTAATGAATCTGAAGCGTATGATTGAAGTCTCTAACGTCTAAACACCCTGTTTACTGGTACAGTACATTTACACTGAAAGGAAAAAATGTGTCTGGTAAGATGTGTTTTTTTGTTTTGTTTTTTCAAGCTGCAAATGATGAAATGATCTTTCTATATTCATTTAAAATATGAACGGTCGGTTTTGAATTTGGAATAAACAAATTTAGAAAGCATGGTTTTGTGCAAATAATGCAGCTGTCCTTGCAGCGCCACTTGCCGTTAACACTCGGCGTCTGTGCTACTGTTTGCTGCATTGGGGCTTTGTGCAGAGGAGCTGATGGTGGTTTGCATGTTGTCACTTGCATCCGTAAGGCCGATCCCGTTGGGCCCCGCCCACTTCTCTGGATCCCCATCCTTCATTTCACTGATTATAAAAGTATAGGCAAAAATGGATAACAATTTAACACAGATCATAATAGTTATATATAAATATGAGGGTTAACATTTGGCAAAATAGGTTCACACAAAAATGACCTCACTCTCAGACTATCCAGAGTTTGTTTCTTCACTGGAACAGATTTGGAGAAATGTAGCATTGCATCACTTGCTCACCAATGGATGCTCTGCAGTGAATGGGTGCCGTCAGAATGAGAGTCCAAACAGCTGATAAAAACATCACAATAATCCACAAGTGATCCACACCACTCCACTCCATCAGTTAATGTCTTGAGAAGTGAAAAGCTGTGTTTGTATGTGTGTTTTGAGTCCATAATCCATAAAATTGCTTTCTCCAGTGAAAAAGTTGTCTTGTCTTAATCAGGAGAGAAATATGCACAGATCAATCAAAAACAGATTCATAAATTCTAAACGAATATGTGAGTGGATTCTGATGTGAGAAGACTATAGGGATTGACTTTTTCACTGGAGGAAGTGTTGATATTTTGGCCAGAAGTGATGATTTAAAGTTAAAATGATAGATTTGTTTCTTACAAACATTCTGACGGCACCCATTCACTGCAGAGAATTCATTGGTGAGCAAGTGATGTAATGCTACATAACTCCAAATCTGTTCCCATGATGAGACAAACTCATCTACATCTTGGATGGCCTGACATTTTTAAGCAAGTATTTATTTTTGGATGAACTATTCCTTTGAAGGATTTATTGTTGTTCACTGTAGCGTAGCGTAACCTTACCTTGAATAGCACCCGTTGGGGACTGGTTCAGCGGACTCTTTCTCAGAGAGAGATCTGCGGACATTGTCTGTCTGAGCGGCTCCTTTGGACTCCATGCCAGAATCGGAGCTCTGTCGAGCCACGGCTGGCTCTCGGCCCGAGTCTGAGCTGGTTCTTGATCCGCGCTCGCTGCCCGACAGAGAGCTGCTGCCCGGCCCTTCTGTGTCTTTGCCAGAGTCAGAACTGTGTCGGCCATTCAGGCTGTTTGATGAGGAGACTTTACTCAGCTGCCCATCATCTACAGAGCAACAGATGAAAGATTCTCATTATTCGCTCCAGTTGCTTGGGTATTTTCAATTATGTTGAATCCAGTTTAGTTCTGCACTCATTTTGCCCAAACATAATTCTCTGACTAGCAATAGAAAGTAGCAAATTCATGGTTCATGGTTGTGAACTAAAACCTGCAATCTATTTCAAAAGCCCCTTGATTAAATGTCACACTTTCTTTAAATAGTAAATGCACAGTAAATGTATGTGTTTCATATGTTCTTGAACGGTAGAGTTTATCCTCTTGCCTTCCGTGTCCGGATCACAGGCCTGTTTGCGTCTCCTCCTCAGAATTACTTCCAGTTCACTGTCCTTTTTAGCATGAACTACTTCCTGGAAACCACGACTGGGACTCTTCTTCACCGTCTCCTATAGATTCAGAAAGAAAAGAGAATTTCATGAACAAAGTTTCAGTGCTAAGTTTGCAATCTGGCATTTTTGAGCAAATGTATGTTTTATTTATTTATTCGTGCAACCACTACTGAACAGGTTATCATTTAACGTTTTTTTACTGTAAACAAACAGAAAATGGATACTTTTCTGTAATCTGTGGATCAATAGCTGGCTTCATAATCAAAATCAGGTGATTGAATGGCATGCAGAAAGCCTACCAGAATGCCTTTCAGCTCTTCCATTGCACTTTCCTGTTGCTTTTCCTCCACTGCTGCCGCTGCTGCTGCTGCTGCTGCCACTGGGCTCGGCTGCTGAGGGTCAGGAACAAAGTCAATTTAACTGCAAAAAATGTGCTAGTGATTGAAATAAAGCTAAAACATTATATAAATATTAGATTAAAAACTTGAAAAACTTGACAAAATAAATATAGAAATGTTGCAATGTCAAGTAACTGAAATAAATAGAACTGAATGTAAAAGTAGAATTTAATTGAAAATTAGAATGACTGGAAGTCTAATTAATTAAACAGTAGTGCTTTAATTTTGCTTTTTAATAATGTTTATTTTTTACAGCGTGAAAATTATGTTATCATACACAGATTATGAGGTACTCAATAATAAAAATAATAATAATTAAACAAAGGTGACAGTAAACACATTTAAAATGTTAAAAATTATTTCTATTTTAAATACATGTTGCTCTTTTGAGCTTTCTGTTCATCAAATATATTATGGTTTGAGCAAAAATATTATATTTTTGATCACGATTGTTTTGTTATTATTAATAATAAATGTTTCTTTAGAAGCAAATCATCACATTACACTGTAAAAAAAAAAAAAGGTGAGCCAACTTAAAATTTTAAAACTTAAAATTTCAACTTAAGATTTTTGAGTTTGCTCAACTTATTTTTGTGGGAGATTCTCAAATTTGTGTTGTATAAACTTAAAACGACAAGTTGAGAAAACTCAAAAATCTGCTGAACGAAAATGTTCTGGAAATTGAAATAAAGCTGAAATAATATATAAATATTAGATTAAAAACTTAAACTTGCAAACTAAAATGAGAAATGTTGCCTTGTCAAGTAACTGAAATAAATGTTGTATTCGAGTTGTAGTGAAATGACTAAAATTATAAATAAATTAAAAGCTAAATAGAAATATTATAAGAAAAATAATACAAATTACATACTACACATAACAAAATCATAATAACATAAACTAAAATTCTAATTCAAAATATTATTAAATACTATAAAATTCTATATATAATACTAAAATAACACTGGTGATATTGATCACCAGAATATTACTAACATTATACATGACAAAAACTTAAATTAATAACAAGCAGCTACAGCATGTGGTGTTTTTAAATTTATGTCTGAAAGCCAAAAACAAAAGACAGTCTGCGTATGCAGATTCTTCTAATGGGAAGAAGGCAATCTCTAAAGTCAGGACTATAGCTATTGATCAGGAGTTATACAGCACCTCTGAGCCTCAGGATCATCTCGTTGGCTTTGCCCATCAATAACTTAAACAAGATGGATCCCCTCTCAGCCCATCAACTGTCTATACACAAAATGCTTTAATGACCAGTCCTTCCTCAGGGAGGACGACCAACTGCTATGAACCATTTCTGCAGGGTCTTATATTGTATATTATATTGACCAAATGGTGCTGAGTTGTAAAACACAGGATTTGTTTTGATTGCAACAGAGCGGTCTGAGCAGTTTAACACTGGTGCGTGTGGAACAGTGATCTGGTGTAATAACTGTTGTCAAACACTGTAAACGAGATGTGTGATTTGAACATACCTTTGTGCCAAATCTCTGCAATGAGGAGGTCAGCAGATGATGTTACAGAGTAGAGAAAACAGAACAGAACATCAATCAGTGCACATACACACATTGAGGTGCAAACACACAGAAGTGTAGTTTGAATTTAAGAAAGGATAATTAAATTGGAAATTAGAATGACTGAAATTCAAATTGAACAGTAGTGCTTTAATTTACTTTTTAATAATAAGTTTATTTTACAGCATGAACCACCTATGTTATCAAACACACAACATTATGAGGTAATAATAATAATTCATCAAAGACATTCATAATGTTACAAAATATTTATATTTCAAATAAATGCTGTTCTTTTGAGAAAATTTAAAATTCAGAATTGATCACAGCAATAAATTACATTTTAAAATATATTAAATTAGAATACAGTTACTTGAAATTGTAATAATATTTCACAATATTTCTGTTGTTACTGCTTATTTTATCAGATAAATTCAGCCTTGGTGAGCATAAGAGTCTCCTTTAAAAAAACAATTAAATGAATAAATAAAAAAAAAAAAAAAAAAGGCATTTAAATATATTTGTATTTAGTCTATACAAATTTCATTATATTTAAAAAATGAAGATTTATTTTATAGACCATGAAGGAAAAACACTTAATTTCATAGAATGCTAAAATTTACCTCAAAGTCTTCAAAAGAGAGCCAAACAACACAAAGCAGGTTCGCCAAATGGAAACCTTAAACCTCACCAATTTAGTTGGTTTGGCTAAATTAAAACATGCTGTGTTTGTATTTTTTTGAATTGCGACACAGTAAATTCCTCTTCCTGTCATTTCAATTCAACATCTTGTGGGGTGTGGTCAATCTGTGGCTCATAAAGGGAGTCAATTAAACTATGAATCTTGGTCCAGGTTCAGAAACTCACCTTAGTGTCCTGACTCTTCACAGGCCTGAGAACCACGCCGTGTTTGATTCTCTCCATCATTTCATTGACAGCTTTGACTTTGACGTCGTCCACTGCTTCATTCACTGCATCGAAAGAGAATGTGTTTGTCCAGATACCAATAAGAGAATAAAAATATACTGTTCTGACTGTAGGGACAATCACCTGGGGCTTGCTCTGGTTTGGGGGCTCCTTTACCTCCCTTGGAAGATTTCCTCATGATGGCAATGAGAGAGCTGCCGTAAACAGAGAGATGTAATTAGATGTTCAACAGCACCGCTCTTAATGATTGTGTATGACGGATGGGCTTCAGCGCAGTAAAGTGGAGCGTTACCTGAGGGGGTTACAGCGGGAGGGAGGAGGAGGTGGAGGTGGAGGAGGTGGGGGTGGAGGAGGGGGAGGTGGTTGAGGAGGAGGGGCTGGGGGAGGAGCAGTCCCAGGGGCGGGGCCTGATGCTGATGCTGATGCTGATGCACAGCTCCTCCTCTCCTCCTGCAGCTCTTTAACTATGACAAACGACAAAAGGATGCCGGATGTTACTATATGTGGGTCACTGCGGTTTATGCCTAAATTCTCTGTTACAGAACTTTCAGTATCTGGCCTTCAAATTTAAAGTAGGGCTGCGAAACGATTAATCGTGATTAATCCCATTCAAAATAAAAGTTTATGTTTACATACTATAAGTGTGTATTTATTATGTACCATATTGACCTGAATATAAGATGACCCTGATTTTAAGACGACCCCCCCCTTTCAAACTGCATATTTTCCCTAATTTAATTTTTTTTTGAAAGTATGGTAAATACTGGTAAAATGTACCAACAATCACATTTAAAAATATACACTTTTTGATATAGGCTACCATAAAAATAACAGGTAGCCCATCTGAATTGTATAACATCCATCTCATAGTAGGCTAGCCTACAAAAATTGTATTAACAGTAGAAGTGAAATCTTATTGTAGTCTTCAAATCTGGGTACTGTCTTGTGTTTCAAAATCACTTACAGAGGAAGTTTGGTCCCATCGGGCTAACATGACAGTCACGACTCGTGCCGCTGTAAGCTTTTCTTTTTCTTTTGTTTTCACTCGCGATCTTTACAACACACATTACATTACTTCATGGCACACTCGTTTTACACGTATTTGGCGCCACCTATTGTTGTGGGTGTATTATTGACATGTTAAAGTCTAAACCCTGAATATAAGACGACCGTGTTTTTTCAGTCAATTTTCAGTCTTATATTCGGGTCAATACGGTATATATAAATACACACACATATATGTATATATTCTAAAAAAATATTTGTCTGTACATATATTTATACTTGTATTTAACTTGCATTATATATAAATATAAATATTTAATACATAAATCTAACATATTTTTCCTTAACAAACATGTGTGTGTGTATTTATATATACACATAATACATATACAGTACACACACATATAGTATGTAAACATAAACTTTTATTTTGAATGCGATTAATCGTGATTTAAAGTCATCCTAATTTTTACCTTTCTGTTCCAAAAGAGTGTTTCTCTTCTCTTCCTCCTGCAGTCGTCCCTCAGTCTCTTTCTTTTCTTCGTCTAATATCTCCAGTTGTCTTTGCAGTTGAACTAGCTGCTTACGCAAAGCACATTCTTCCAGTTCAGCCTCTAGAGCTTTTACCTGCAAACAAATGGGACAAATGGTGAGTTCAAGTCGGGAAAAGTGTATTTATGAGTTGAATGCACATGTAAAACGAGTAGGAAAATCAGGATTTTCTTTAAGCCCAGAGTCAGTGGGCATGTGTCCATTTTGTCCACTTTTTTTCACATGAATTGCATGATATAAAATCGCACTTGCGAGTTATAAAGTTAAAATTGCACGTTTTTAACAGTTTACATCTCCCAATTGTGACTTTTTTTCTCACAATACTGGCTTTTTCTCAGAATTGCGATATATACTTGCAATTGGGAGTTATAAAGTCCAATTCTGAAGAAAAAAGAGACTATTTTCTTACAATTGAGTTTACTTCAGAATTGAATAAGTCAGAATTGTGAAATATAAACTCGCAACTGTAAGAAAAAAAGATTCAGAATCGCGAGATAAAAAGTCATTTATTCAGTGGCGAAAACAAGCTTCTATGCCATCTTGCTCTGACCAAAGTAATTTGAACACACCTGACTTCCCAACTCGCAAATATGAAGTTCTCAGGAAATCTTGAATGCACCAATATCCAAATATAGATTAAATGGGCATAAATGTTTCATTCAAATGATTTGCTCCTGTGCAAATCTGTCATTCGTTTGGACTGGATTGGTGCAGTGAACTCAAATGGAACCCAAACTGGTGCCAAATGTTAAACGCCCTTGACTTTGGTACAGAATTAGTTCATATTTACAGGCTGACTTGTAAACATGGCTTTGCTAACACAGCCTATTGATTACGTGACGTCTGAAGTTAGGATCCATGCTCTTTGGATTTCAATTGTGGGTCAGACTGTATATTGACTGATGACACTAAATCCCATTTGCCACCAAAAGCAGTACTAGTACTAGTGATGCTCCAATTTTGCCACTCCATGAACCGAATATTGCTGCATCTCATTCCTTGCTCATCCAGTTCCGTAAGACTGAGGTAACTCCCTGCTAAAAAAACAATAGAAGCCCAATAGAAACCATCACAGAAATTCCAATGGTTTCCATTAAAATACCATTATAAACCATTAGCTTTTTCCAGTAAATCCATTACAAAATTCATTTTTGTAGTGTGTTTTGGGCATTTTTCCAATAGGATTTAACATCCCACCAATAGAATCCATCACATACCCGTAGACACCATTATAGTTTCCATTAAAACCAATACAATTCCCATTATAACCATTAAAACCATTACATTTTCTATTGTGTTTTGGGCAGGGTTCTATTGTTTTTTTCAGCAGGGCTATCATGTGTAATAAGTATCAGATTATCTGCAAATTCTTTATTTGCTGCCACAGCTTATATATATATGACAGACAGATGCTGAATAAATCTCCCAATTATGACAGCTGTCAAGCCTCCGGATGTCTCTTCTGGTGCTTCGAGATTTGTGTTGGTTTAATATAGTAGTGGTTGTGTTGACAGTCTAACACCCACATGCGTTTATCATTTAATGTGGTTTCAAAAATATTACATGTTACTGCTGAGGCTGCAAGTGTAGAACAGAAGACGCAGGAGACCCTAAGAAAGGTACTGTATTACCAACAAGACATTGTGGGGGAACTGAAATGTGATAAACAAGTAATCTAAAAGTAGTCTGATTATATTACCTAAAATGTGTAATATAATGGATTACGTTAATAATTAAATTTTTTTGTCATATAATTTGCTCTGCATGCATTAAATAATGGTGCAAATACAGAAAATTGTATAGCGTATAATTATATAATTTATGGTTTTAATTTACAGTATTTGAGATTTTTGTTGAAGGTTAGTACATTATTAGAGCACTTTTAATGATTAACATTAGGTAAGTCAGATGAATGCACAGCACTATTGAGTGCCTGATTAAACTGGATTGTTTGTGGCTATTGAATAAGACAAAACTGTTTACTGTATTATAAAAAAAAAAAAAAAACGAATATTAGAGGATTAATTTTCACGAAAGGATTTAAGTCTATGAAAAGCTCGAGCTGACAGTGTTAAAACACTGAAAAGGGGTTTAGTCAATTTAATTCCGTTGTCTAATCCTATCATGCAATTAATGATTAGGCTTATTGTGTTCATGCAAATATGGTTAAACTTTCACTTATGTTTTTTGGCTTTAAAACAGAAAATCTATACTATAGTTTTGCACATATAAAATTCAAATTCAATTTTGAAGTTTCACCTACCTTCTCTTGGTGCTGTATTCTCTCTTCTTCTAATGTTTTGGTCACACTGGCCACATCTTCTAAAGCTTTGAGCAGTTGAATGCTGGGATCCGCTTGCTGCACCAGAATCATGCTCTGTCTGTTTGCTTCTTTCTGCTTCACCATCATCTACAGGAGAAAATGAACATTAGGAAACAACTTAATTTTTTTTTTCTTTAGCTATTAAGAGAAATTAAACATACTACTGTGATGCAGGCAGTGGTCAAGGACAATTCATACTCATCAGTCAATAAATACATTTATCTTGTCTTTAGGTTGGATTTTGAGGTCATCGGGTCAGTTTGTCAGAGCAGGGACTTAAGTTTTATTGATGCAGTGAATTCAGATGTGTTTTGTCCCGTACCTCATGTGCATAGGTCTCTGCTTTCTGCCTGAGGCTCTGCTCCAAATCCAGCTGATCCTTCATGTTTTCATACTCATGAGTGGCCATCATAGACACTAAAGAGATAAACAATGACACCTGATTAATTCTAATAAAGCAATAAACCTGATAAAATCCTTTTAGGGTATAATACAAACAAATATTATGAAAGACAGTATTTCAGGCATAGATTACTCTATGGACAACACAAATGGTAATTGTAAGGAATTTACTGATTCCACATTAATAATTCTTTTAGTAGGTGAAGAATAATTGGATCTATCTATATACTTAACAAATATACTAAATAAAAAGTCATGCTTTTCACATACACTACTGCTCAAAAGTTTGATGTTAGTAATTTTGAAAAATAAATAAATGAATACTTTTATTTAGCAAGGACACATTAAATTGGTCATAAGTGACAGTAAAGGCATTTATAATGTCACACGTTTTCTATTTCAAATAAATGCTGTTTTTGAACTTCCTATTCATCAAAGAATCCTGAAAAAATGAATTATATTTTCACAAAAATATTAGGCCTCACAGCTGTTTTTAGCATAGTAATAAGAAATATTTCTTGGGCAGCAAATCAGCATATTAGAATAATTTCTGAAGGATCATGTGACACTGAAGACTGGAGTAATGATGCTGAAAATTCAGCTTTAATCACAGGATTAAAATAAAATAAAAGTAAAATATTACTATTTTAATATTAATATTAAAATAGTAATATTTTAAAAGTAAAATAATAATAATAAATATATATATATATATATATATATAAAAGAAACAGCTATTTGAAATTTAAATTACCACATTAAATAATTTTATTAAACAAATATAGCCTTGGGGACCATAAGAGACATCTTTAAATAAATGAAAAAAAAAAACATTACTTAGCCTGAAACTTTTGAAAGGTCTAAACTTTTTAAGCCTTTTAGACGTTTTCGTTAAAAAGAACCAGCTCATAATTGAAATTGGTTGTTTTATCTCTTCACTGTCATGGCATGCTTCCATATAAAACAAAAACTGGTTAAAAATAAGAACTAATTATTGGTTCCAAGGTCTAAATAACAATCTATCTATATATCCATCTAAATATATATATATATATATATATATATATATATATGACTTAACTAATATACAATCACATGTGTGCATATATCACCTAATTTACATCATGGCTACTTCCATCAAATTTCATAGGCAAAACTGTCATTAAAAAAACAAAAACAAAAAATGAAATCCACTAAATGGTGAGCATGTACAGGACAAGTTCAGCATAAAGCAGCGCAGCATTTAACTTGAGCTATGCAGTTTCCAATATTCCAGTCAGAGTAATAACACAAATGAGCAAAGAGGGAGCTGGGAGCACGTCAAAACAAAGTGCATCACCCCCAGCTGGAAGAGAGGGACTTCCTGTGGTGAATCTTTTACAGATAATTTGATCGGGGACTGTGACGTGCGGCCGGTAGTGAGTGGGCTGGTGGGGAACATTAATCTTCTTGGAAAGCACATGCACAGATGCACTGCAGGCTGTCTGAAATGATGTCATGCTCATGCATTTGAATACAAGTGAGGAAATGAAGCGGCTCTGCGTTCACAACGTCCGTACTCACCCCTATTGAACCTCTTAATGGTCTTGCTCTGCTGTTCAATGGTTTTATAAAGCTCCTTCATCTCGGCCTGCTCCTTTTCAGTCTGTAAATTAACATGAGGCACATGTTTGAGAAACTATCAGCTAAGAAACTCAATTAGACATTGTTAGTCCGGTATCCCTTTAGGACCAGCAATACCGCAGGTCACTAAGGCTTCATTTCAAGCTCATCTATTATTTAGGTACAGGTTAAAATACTACACTTTGCAGTCCAAGCCCCCATTCACTGCTGAGCTCGATTTGAGTAAAAAGTTCAAATGTTGCTTTGTGACTCACGAGCGCTGTCAGCTCCTCTATCTGCCTCTGCTGATCTTGAAGCTGACAGGTCAACTGCTTCTTCTCCTCCAGCAAAGAACTCACGGTTTCTTGGAGATCTGTGGAAAAATCAAAAGTTGCAATGCACGTACCCTTGATATATATGATGACAGAATGCTTGGCAAAATATATTTATTTCTATTTTGTAAAGTTGCAAATAATTTTGTGAGATACACTATGATATTTACCGTTGACCTGCTGCTTATACTGTGAAAAAGGATCAGAGCCAGGATCTTGTGTGTCAGTCTCTTCTTCTAGGGAAATGCAGTCAGAAATACTGGGCAGCAGCTCGTCCAGACACGGCCGCGAGGACAGGCTCAAATACTTCAGCTTCCTGTTCTCACAGTTCAACTAAAAGAGGTCAAAACAAAATGATTAATGCTCTAAATTAGTGACATTTGAAGTTTGGCATTTGCCATAGCTATGCTTGCACTATAAACAAAGAATGTAATTTTAGTAGTAAAAGACTGTAAAATAATACGGTAAAAACCTGTTAACTGGTTACATACAGAGAAAAACTGTAACAAGATCTAATGGGCACTTCATGTAATTTTACAATAAAATATTGTTTAAAAAATAAATTATAATTTACAGTAAAAATGTAAACTAACATTGATTCTCTGACAGCTCACATTTGATGGGTTGTCACTGAAATTTTTAAAATAGTAAAAAACAGATTTTAGTAATTTGATATATTTACATTTCACTTAATTAAATATGTGTTTTTTTATTGTAAATTTAATATAATTCTGTAAAATTTCAAATGTTGCTCCCATTTTTTCACGGTAAAGTTCTGGTACACCATAACTGCTTTTTTAATCTAATAAATACTTTATAAGCGTTTTTCATAGTTCAGTTTATGTTAACTATTGTAGTTAACTAATGTTAACAAACCAGGTTTTCTAATGAAACAGGAGTACAGTATTGTTGGGTAAACACCTTGGTAGCCAGAGCTTCTGCATTTTCCCGGCATGATTTCTCAATCTCAAGCTGGGTCTGTAGTACGTTCACTTCCTCGATCACCATTTGGGAAACTGTGCAGAGAAATCAGATGCATTTATGAGTAACTTAAAGCACATCAGGTCATATTTACAATCAAATCCATCATGCAGGAACTAAATCGAAATCAATTAGATATAAATCTAGATTCTATACACGTTTTAGATATATAAGTATCAGCAAAGCCTTTTCTCATGGCAAAAAAGGTGTGAGTAAGTCATGTTTTCCGCTATATCCTTTACAGTATTTCTTGGAGTGAACTTCAAGCTACCACCTACACAGTTCACGAGGGGGCTGTCAAATCCAGAAGCACAGAAATGATTCACAACAAGTGTTGCGGTTTAATGTATAATATACATTTAAAAGGAAAAAACAGTGTTGCATGAGCCATTAAAACAGAAATGAGGCACATATGAAAATATATGACATGACTTGAGCGTCTAAAACAAGGATTATAAAAACAGCAACTATAAAAGTACATTTTCATTTAGATGTGGTTTTGTTATCAGTGAAACATTACCTAACGAGTCTAACGAGATGGACAGTTATCAGTTACATGCTCACAATAGGGACAATTTCCCAACACTTTGGGTACCACTGATGGACTGTCGCTACAAAGCACCGGCGCGGTAACTCTATACACTACACTGGCCTCTCAAATACAGGATTGGATGTCATAGCAATGCCAGAGCAGCTCACATCAAACAGTCTCCTGAACAAGTCATTGGTGCATTGCACTATTTCTAAAATGCATACAAATAGCATCTAAAAAACACAAACTTTCAGCAACTCTTTAAAGTGGTAAAATAAAAAAAACGATTTTTTTAATATTACACAAATATATGTGTATGAGACAAAATATTGGTAATGCATCATTTATGTCTGTGCTTTTCACAGGAAATGAGCAAGAGAGGGAGTTTATTATACATTATTCCATGAAAGGCTGTTGAATTATGCAGGAACGATGCGTCTCTCCACATGCAGTCACAGCAAAGTACATCAACGGCCTGCCCTCGAGCCCTTCCACAGAATAAATATCCCTCCTCATTTTCTTTTCACGTGGCAACATACTGTACATTGTGAGAATGGAAAGCAGGTTGTAGTGAATGCATAACCTCACTTTGACCCCTTATTCAGGGGGTGATCATGATTCTGATATCACATCATATTAGACATTTGACACAACAGAATAAAACAAACATGCAAAACTTGATCATAATTAATAAACACAGATCACACTGTTAAAACAGCTCTTAGGGTAGCATGCACAACTATAACTATAATACTATTTAAATTCAGCCGGTTTAAGGCACATTTTTCTTCATTTCCTGTTAAATATGCAGGATGGGCAGCAGTGCTGCATTGCGCAGATCTGCAGAGTCAATGAGAGAATAACCTGACAGTTCAAAGTAAAGTTCACAGCTCTCAATAGCTATCAGAGCTCATGCTTAAAACCGAAATCCAAAAGAGAATTCAGTAATGCAAATATCTATAAGAGAAATGCATATCAGAAATCATCCAAATATGGGCTCCATCGATTTTTTTTAGCTTACTGATCCATCACAGCCACTAACCCAACATATAATGCCTGCTACTGTCTACTGTGCATTGTGTAATCAAATGTAGATAAAGAGCAGTTGATATTTTTCAATTAACATGAGGTAACAAAGAAATAGGTGTGTATCAATATATTGTGTCGCGATATGTATTGCAAAACAAAAAAGCAATATATATATTAGATAGTGATAATATGAACTATGTATAGTTTACCCAAAATAAAAGTTTAGAACGATTTAATTTGGCATCACATTTATTTATTTATATTAATGGCTATATTCATGGCAAAAACAATTCAGTTGCATCACTCAATCAATATCCTTTCAATATAATGTTTACAATAATTTAACAATTTTGTCTTAAAAATATAAACTGAAATAATTGTAATTGTAGTCAGGAAGTGCAATCATATGAGTGTAACATAATTTTGTTTCATAATTTTAGGCTGAACAGTATTTTTCTGAGATGGGCCAAGTCCATTTCTGATGTAATACCAAATATATGATTTTAATGAACGGTGCTTTTTGTTAACTGTTTTATCATGTGAAATCATTTTTAAAAAGTGCAATTTTAACTCTATATTTGCTTTTTTTAAAGTATTGTAAGTATTGTATCGTGAGATCGGTATCTTGTATTGAACTGATACATGACATCAGTGTATTGTTACACCCCTAAAAACAATTGTATAACCAAAATCGCAAATGCTAAACACTGCTGAAACTGCTTGAAATTTCATGTCAGCTACCTAAATGCTTTAGAAATCACCAGACCTGGCATTTATTAGTTACAATAAAAGCAAAACAGCCTCAGTCTATGCACATCTGGGTCATTCACTGATTCTGAGTCAGGGTGTGCGAGTTTGCACGTGCCACCCATAAAAATAAAGCAGCACAATAACAGGGGTGTGGCTCCCTCTTTCCCTTGCAGATCAGTCCAAACTCATCTGCTCAACTCATTTGGCTTCTAATGATTGACCGAGAGAGCCCTGCTTCTGGGCTTTCTTCTGAGAGCAGATTCTAGGTCAGCAAGTCCAACACGCCTAATGCTGCATGAGCAAAATATGGCTCTGCGGAGTCAGTCGAACAGAGGCGAAAGCTTAAAGAACTGCTGCAGCATCCTTTCCAGACTGCTTCAAACAAGCATTTGTCTGCCACTTTAACACAACCTTAGGCTGGCATTAGTCTAAAGAGCTTCCATCCCAATTTTGATCACAGCGATTAAGCTCTTTTAATAAATCTCAACAGTTAAGGTTTAATCACCCAGCAATTTTGGTTTCAACTCCAGCACTAATTGTGCCTGCGCTTGAAACCCATAATCTACTCCAAACCTAGGACGGATGTGTAGACTACATTCTAACGCAAACAGCATTCATTTTTATGTAAATATTAAGGTTTCTCTCTTTCCACCCATAAATGGTAAGATGTGTAAAATGTAAAGGTAAATAAGCTGAGTAATGGGGCTGATAGCTTAACACACGGCCTGTGCTTTAATTTGCATAAGTGCAGAGGGTATTCTTAATGAAGCTCGCTCAGGCGTCCCAAAGAGGAGGTGGAAGACAGCTGCTTTGCCAGACGCAGATCCAGTACCTCCCAGATACTCGACAGCAGTTCCCCTGCAGCAGCCAATCATTAAACAGAAAACAGACCAATCACGCGCACCCAGCACAAGACTATTGTCCTGTATGATAGCAACTAGGCCAAACTGCTGTGACATTTGCTGTGTCATGTTAGCCAAGCAAGAATTTGGGCCATTTAGTGAGGTTGAGGTTATAAAATAAATACACTGCCATACAAAAATTGACTGTAACACACAAGATAATTGTGAAAATGTCATGCATTTAGCTTTTTGAGGCATTCGTATTGAATATATTTTCACTAAATCATATTCAGGGTGACTTGCATTTCATAAATGATTTGAGAGTGCATGAGGGGTTTGGCTTGAACTACAATGGAAGGTTGAAAAGCGGGTGCCTATTCATTTTATACTGATAAATAATTCATAATTGGTGATTTTTAATAATTTAGTGATATAACAAGACAGTGATGAGAGCTGAATTCAGCCGGGTCTACGTTGCCTCCCTAGGGAATGTCGGACAATTCCAGGACTCCAATAAAAAGAAGCCTAAAACAGTCTAAAATAAAACTGCATTCGTCACAATATTCACTTACAACAACAATATTGTGAACTAATAGTCACAATATCCAACTTATTTATTAAAATGGGCTTCCAGGTAAAATGATATCCTGAAATCCTTTATCATATCTACAATTTTACATATATAACATGTTAATGTTTCCATATATAACATGTTAACATGTTAATTTCTAAGAGAAATATCACATGCAAATTGACATACAAAAGTATATTCATACTGAATCATAAATAAGACTCCAACAGAGAGAATCTGTCATGCAAAGAAGTAAAATATGCTTTCTCTTCACACGTAACTAGGTACTTAGAGTTGAATCTCCATTCAAAAACATTAACAATACTCCACAATGCTGCGTGTGTATATATGTATATGTATATGTATATGTATATATATATATATATATATATATATATGTATACACACACACACCCATATATATATATATATATATATATATATATATATATATATATATATATATAGTACAACAAAATTGCAATGGCATCTTTTTATGAGCAAGTAAAACCCTGTTAAATGAAACCCTATTTTTAATCTTGCAGAGAAATTTTGTATTTTCTCACCTGTGAACAATTTCCAGATTCTGTTCCTAAAGCTGGCAGCCGCTAGAGTATTGACAGAGTGCTAACAAATTAGTTAGTAACTGAGGCTGGGTTTCCTTACATGTCACAAAATGGAATGGAAGCAGGTAGGGTCACCTTAACACTAATGCATCTCCACGGTCGGCTCACAGTAGCCATGGAGACCGGAATAAGCACTAACACCTACAATAATGGAGCATTCAGAAGAGCCCCCAAGTAATGTCACGATGATATGGGCGAGGGCAAGGGGATCGGAAATGAGATAAGACAACACCGAGCATCAAGTTAGTGGGAAGAGCCAAGTGAGATCATCTTCACCGCCTACTCTGAGTGAAAAGGTGATGTATGGAGTTCACTGAGGTCAGGTTTGATGGATACCAGAACCATCACAAATACGAAATAATACACTTATTGTGCAAACTTTTTCAAATTCTGTTGTTAAAGTGTAAACCAAAGAGAATTTAAGACTTTTGGGCTGGCTTAGTAGTGAAATGGTGTATTCAAGTCCTCTTGGGAAATTCGTATTGACGAGTTAGGAAGTTGTAACTACGATGTCAGGCATATTAAAATCACCTGGTCAGAGCAATTCAGCAAGATTTTGTTCTATAAAATGATAAAATCTATGAATGAATGTGTTTTTGTTTTGTTATGTTTTTATTAGTGTTGTCAAACGATTAATCGTGATTAATCGCATCCACTAATATACTCTGTATATTTATTATGCATATATAAATAGACACACATAAAATATACATTTTGAAAATATTTACATGTATATACATTTATATATTTATATTCTTATATTTTATATTATATATAAATACATGAAAATTATGTAGTTTTCATTCAGTGTCCATTTTAAAAACTATCGGTTGATTAAACCGTATCGCCCAGTTTGGTCCAATCTAGCTATCAGTATCGGTAAAATCCACAATCGGTCAACCTCTAGTCAATACAGATTGGGCATCCATTGCATCTGCCATGCTTTCTTACAGATATGAACCTAACTCAGAAACTCTGAGCTTTACGAAGTTTCCCACTTGTAATTACGGCTTTGCAGTGATGTTATTGCGATCTTTCTGACTTGACTTGAAAGCACACACACACACAAAAAAAGCCTGCAAGGGTTAAGTGAGGTGCTATGAAGAAATGTTGTATTCATTTGTGAGTAAGGATTTGTGGTCCAGATTGAGCCGGGATCTGGACCGCAGGATGCTAATTGTTGACCTCTGGTCTATACAGAAGATCAGAAAATGAATTTGGTGCAGTACCACTAATGATGACATTTACTACAGACCACACCTATAAACAGAATCTACTCTATGTTGCACTTTGCAATATTTTTCTTCCCATTTTGAATGACAAACATGCCTGAAAAATGGACATAAAAACAGCAAAAGATGACTTTATTGATCTTACCCCGTTTAATGTGCTTGAGTTGCCTTTCAGCCTCATCTCTCTCTGCAGTGAGTCTCTGGCACTGAAGAAGAGAACAGGTGATGCCATACTGAGACATTTATATAGAAGTAATGACAAATTACACAGTTTGAGAGCATAGCAGTTGCTAAAACATAACTGTTCAAAAGGTTTTTTTTTTTTTACAAAAATAAATTAATACTTTTATTTAGCAACAATGCATTAAATTGATCAAAAGTGACATTAAAGACAGTTATAATGTTATGCAAGATTACAATTTTAAATAAATGCTGTTCTTTTGAACTTTCTGTTTATTAAAGAATCTTAAAAAAAAAATTGTATCATGGCTTCCACAAAAAATAAGCAGCACAAATCTTTTCAGCATAAAAGACATTCAAAAGCATGAAAAAAAAAAAATTTCTGACCCCAAACTTTTGAATAGAATACATATTAACATAAATAATACATAGGATTACATTTAACACAACAATTCATTATTCACATTATTCAACCTGCAAATAAACATAGTGGTTTTCTTCAAAGTAATGAGGTTCCTCTGCCTGAAACAGATGCAGATGTGACGGTATGCATTTACTCTATGTTTTTGCAAGTTTATTCTGAAAATCGATCTGTAATTATGGATCTTCTTCTGGCCTAAAATTAATACACTTGTCTTATTCCCTACACTGTAAAAATGAATAGATACTTTCATGTTTTCTCAGATGGTGACATTGATGCAATCCTCTGGAGACCCTCTAGGCACCTTTAAGAAAAGGCCAGATCTCTGAGGATCTAACAAAACCAATTATTCTTTCTCCTTTATGTAAATTGCAAACACATGCAAAGGTGTTCCTTTGTCATTACACACACACAAAAAAAGTGATCCACTAAAACCCGTGTCACTGTTAATCTTCCATTAGTCTGAGCATCTAAATAAATGCAGTGTATTTAGTTTAATTCAATAATTGGAACTGTTAATATGAATGAAACCACAAAAGAAATATGAATATGCATGAAACCACAATAGGTGGATTTAAGAGGTGTGACATTAACAACCACAAATTATGTGTGCCAAAGTAAACTGATGGGGAAAAAATACTAATAATGTAAGGTCATCATCTGCATGATCTGCTTAAGCTCTTACGAGACATACAAAAAGATGCTCAGACACTGTCACATGAAAAGGGTGTCAACCCTCGAATGAATAAAAAGCCGGTTAACTCAGACAGCCACAGCCTGATCTCCGATTTCCCCTTTTCTCACAACTCTGAGATTAATTTATGCTCATGAATAAAGAATGTTATAATAATTAGATATGAAGGCAGTGAAGATTTATTCTTTCATGCATGCATCATCTCTCACCTCCGTGCTCTCCTCCCGAGCCTCTCCCTCTTCATCTCCACCGGCCTCCATCTCATTCACTGCACAAATCAGCAGAATTACTCACACATAAATGCATGAATCATTTAAACAATCATCTCACAAGCTGCTTTCCTCAGTAAAATCGTTGCCATTCAAAACGAGCCAACTCTATTGTTATATTTAAAATGTTCAGTACCACAGCCGGTAGACAGCGGCGTCGCATCCATCTCCCTCCGCACAGCAGACTCAGCCAGTCAGTGTACCGCCCATAGACCGCCGTCTACTATGGTGAAGGCGGACTCATGAATATTAAGATCCTTGAGTGACGTTTGCCCAATCGACCTACTTGATTTGTTGAAAGGCGGCCGGAATGGCTGCTGAATATTAATTTAGGTCACGTGACAGGACGCTTTCTGCTAAGCTCCTCCTCCTCAAGAGGGAGCCAAACTCCGGTTTATTTTCGGGTTTTTTTGATAGTAAAACCATGGTTAATTTCTTAATGGATGTGTTCCCAGGTTCATTGGGAAAAATAAATGAAATGTACACCTTAAGTGGACACATAGGATAAATAGGCTATAGAGATAGGCCTATAGCCTACAGTTTTGACTGCTTTGGGAATAACAGAGATAGTTTCCACTTGTCTAGATCAACTTTTAATAAAGGGAAAACAGATATTTGTTTACACGTGAAATTTAGCTGTTGTTGGTTTTCATAGCCTAATCAAAATTGTGTAGGCTACTTAATGTCTGATGAATGTGCTAACATAAAAAAGCTCTCTTTATGAATTCTAAGTATGTTAGTTACCATAGCTATAAATAAAGACTTTAGCTGACATGAAACTGTGGTCAAAAGTCTATTATAGCCTAAACACAAAAATGTTGGAGTAGTTGGGTGAGGAGAAGGGGGTGTTTTCTGCTGTTGTGTCCAATGTCAAAATCAAACCTTCGCCCTAGCATTAAACATTATAGAACATAAGCTGTTTAAAGAAAAAATGGGAATTATTAATAAGATGAGACTGAATAAACATCACATTTTACTCCTTTCTATATGGAAATAGGAATTACAAAAACAAAAGTTTCTAAAGTAAAACCAACACCCAAAAACATTATCATCAAAGTTTTCACTATACCCTTTAAATCTACACTGTAAAAAAAAACAAAAAACTAAGTTGAGCCAACTTAACATTTTAAGGCAACTAGGCAACTTCTGGATCTCTTTTCTTGAAAACCGTCTCAATAGTGCCCTCTACTGTCACCTCTATGAGCTCTTTTGTCACCCTTCTTGTCCCAATAGAAATCATAATGTAAGTTTATAATATATATATAGAATATGTATTATTATTATTCAAAGGATAAGTCTTCTTGGTTTTCTATTTAGTTATCCATCCAAAGAACAACATGAAAAAGTTACATCCACGTCAGCTAATCGTAAATCTTATTGTTACATTTCTCCCTATCCAGTGCAATGTACATTAAAGTTCAAGATTACTCAAAACTAATTTTAGACAAGGGTTTTAACAATGAATTATTACATAGATTTTCTCCTCTTCCAATATCTGAACTACAACATATTGCATCAGCAACCCCAGCTCTTTTACACAGGAATCTATCAGCAATACTTTACTATAATCTTAAACGTGTCTGTTTCTTATTCACAACCGAAGTGTCTTCTGTTATCCTCCATTTCTCCCCCTATCATCTTACCTCTCCATTTTAACCTGAATTCACTGCTTGACAATATGTGTTATGTATAATAAAATGAAAAATATAAATATTAAGTTAACTTGCTTTATATTTTACATTTACAAAGCTTCATCCAAAATTAATATTTCTTAAAAACATATGATTTTATTAAAATTGAGGTAGGCCAAGCACTCAGTTTCATATGTAACAGCAGCTCAGTCTTTGTCCACCGAGGGGTCCTTGGCCCATAGAGGGCCCCTGCTATGTAAACACAAACACTTCTGGTGAAATAAGCTCAATTTTATGCATAACAGCTTCTTGCTACAACATGTCATGGGAGATATTTGAAGGTAACTTTATCTCTTGACTTGTGATTTGTTACTAACACAGCAACACAAGAATGCAAGTTAACAGTACCACCCACTAGCAGTGCATTGGTCAAGCATTCACGTTTGTATTTAGTATGTTTTTATTTTTAGTCTCCTTTCTCTTTCATTTGGTCCTCATTTCAACAGCTTTCACCACTTCCGTATAAGATACATTACCTGAATACCTGTTACAGGTTGAAACTTCAATGATCACTCTGTTACTCTGGCAACTCACTACTACCATTTTACATACTGTTTTAAATCTCATAATTATGGAAGCCAATTTTCACCTCAAGAAAAAAAAAAAAATCTTGCTTTGGTAAATGGTAATTATGACATTAAAGTCAAAATTAAAATATATTAATTCATAATTATGAGATAAAATGTCGCAATTATGAGAAACAGCCATCATTATGACATAGAAAAGTAAATTATGATATCAGGTCAAAATTATGAGAAACTAAGTCATAATTATATGAATAAAAGCTTACATAAAAGGTGAAATTATGACATAAAAAGTGAAATGTTTGGGATTCTAAGTCATAATTATGAGATAAGAGTTGGAAATAGTCAAATTGAGTTTTTATCTCATAGTTTTGACTTTTTATGTCATGTTTTTATTTTAGAATTTTGACTTTTTATCTTCGAATTTTGACTTGGTGTCTCATAATTTCAATTTATCTCTTAATTATGACATTTCATTTTATAATTATGATTTATCAAGCATTTTTTTATGTGGTGGAAATGGGTCTCCATACATATTGTATCTCTACTCAAAAGTGTTGCATGAGTACTTCCATGCTTACCCAGTAGTGCCATCTACAGCAGATATCAGTCATTAGGAGTTCTTTTATATAATATAATATAATATAATATAATATAATATAATATAATATAATATAATATAATATAATATAATATAATATAATATAATATAATATAATATAATATAATATAATATAATATAATATAATATAATATAATATAATATAATATAATATAATATAATATAATATAATATAATATAATATAATATAATATAATATAATATAATATAATATAATATAATATAATATAATATAATATAATATAATATAATATAATATAATATGTGACCCTGAACCACAAAACCAGTCATAAGGGTCAATTTTCTGAAATTGAGATTTATACATCATCTGAATATAATATAATATAATATAATATAATATAATATATATAATATAATATAATATAATATAATATAATATAATATAATATAATATAATATATAATATAATATAATAAATAAGCTTTCCATTGATGTATGGTTTGTTAGGATAGGACAATATTTGGCCGAGATACAACTATTTGAAAATCTGGAATCTGAGGGTGCAAAAAATCTAAATATTGAGAAAATCACCTTTAAAGTTGTCCAAATGAAGTTCTTAGCAATGCATATTACATGCACATTACAGTAGGAAATTTACAAAATATCTTCATGGAACATGATCTTTACTTAATGTCCTAATGATTTTTGGCATAAAAGGAAAATCTATCATTTTGACCCATACAATGTATTTTTGGATATTGCTACAAAATATATCCCAGCGACTTAAGACTAGTTTTGTGGTCCAGGGTCACATATCATATCATATCATATCAAATCATATCATATCATATCATATCATATCATATCATATCATATCATATCATATCATATCATATCATATCATATCATATCATATCATATCATATCATATCATATCATATCATATCATATCATATCATATCATATCATATCATATCATATCATATCATATCATATCATATCATACCATATCATATCATATCATATCATATCATATCATATCATATCATATCATATCATATCATATCATATCATATCATATCATATCATATCATATCATATCATATCATATCATATCATATATCATATCATATAAAGACAATACAACAATACAATATAATATTTTTCTTCACCAGTGGCTTCAGATTTGAATTGCAAATGTCTAAAAAGGTTTACATTTGCATTGCACAGCGGGTCTATAATGGGTTCAGGTATGAACTCACCACTGGAAAGTTTGTTTGGAAGAACATTTTGTTTTAGGGCTAATTAAAGAGAATTCAGGGAATGAAAACAGACTAGATTGTGTGATACAAAAACTTCATTTCAAAGAGTTCAGTGAGGGCTTTGCTTTCAAGAAGATTGGGTGTTTTAACTGATTTTAGAATCCATCTTGTCTGTGATTTGACTGTTTGAACATGACGTCATGGGCTATTTTCACCTGTTGTTATCTATATGACATGCTTTCCGTTTATCTTGAATTTTGTAACAATGGTCACTGAAGAGCTGTTCTTTGAATGATGTGTTCCTGAAGATTTAGCATGTTTGTCATTGGCGAGTCTGCTGTGCTTTTGTCAATAGCAGCTCTTTGGTAACGTCATTGCATGTATGGTTTTTTGACAGGAGTATGTTCTTATAGTTCCTGTAGCTCAGCTCTAGTTCCTGCAGCAGGCAAGACATTTTCAAGTTCATGGGTTCAATGGCAAGGATCAATTTCAGTATTATTGTAGGATAGTGTGAATGCATCATAAGTTCAATAAAAGTGTCTGCCAGATGTGCTACATACATATAAATGCAGTATTTCAGTAATGACTAATATTATTTAGAGTTGTGTTTTTAAGACTATGAATATGCAGTTTTAAATGAGGCTTTATCCTTCAGCGGATATGATGCATTTTTGCAGTCGTGTTTTCAATAGTGCCATTCATAAAGTCAGAGCAAACTTCTGTCCATCAGCAACACCAGTGGATAAAGTTCCAGAAGATGCTGCATCTCAATCAACATTGCATTGAAATGAAAAAAGTTGGCTCCTAGCAGCTTCATTAAATTAGATGTACACAGTTATGAGACTTTGATGTGACTTGGTTTTAATAAGTACTATTTTTATAAGCATAATTATTACATGCAATGTATTGTTGACAGTGTTTAGTAAATGCTGTTTCATAAGACACAGCCCAGTAACCGTGTGAACATCATATGATGCATGAGATGAGACTTTTCACCATCTGACACTGAATCACATTGCAGGACCTTGCTTGTTTCCTTTATATGCCTGTATATTAGCTGATTATTTGAACTTAGGTTGTTTATTATGAACATTTGGTATCACCTGTTGAAAAGCCTAACACTTATCTAACAGTGAGCAATGAGAGCAGTTAACAGCCCCTTTTTATTTGCTTGACATTTGGATTTCAAGAAATCTATTCAGATGAGATCATAGGTCATGATATTAATTTTCCGAAATATCAACATCACGGAAAATTTGATATTGATTTTATAGAATTCAATAAACACTAAGTTAATATTAAGTGTAATGTAATAATATAGTAACTTACTAAATTAAATATAATTTTTCACACAGTCTTGTCTGTTTTGAGGTACTTCGCCAGTAAAAAGGTTATAAACATCCGCAACAGCAGCATTGGCAGCTCTGAGCTTGCTTTGTTCCTGAATTAATCTTTCCTTTGGAACAAATCAAATGATCAATGACTCATTAAGACAGCACACTTTTATTGAGGATAGAAAGAAAAATCAACCAAAAATGTATGGAGAACATAATATTCTGTGGATCTCTAGAATAAGCAGTTAGCAATTTTGTTTTTTTTTTAGAACTTTAAAAATTCAAAACTGGCGAGGGATAGTGTTCACCACAAAATTAATATTGTGTCTTTATTTACTCACCCTCAATTTGTTCTAAACCTGTTTGAGTTTCTGGTTTAAACAATTGCTAGTCCCCACTGAATTGCATAATTTTTTTTTTTTTAACATCCTTATGTTCAGCAGAAGAAACTCTTATACAAAATAAATGAATGAATGAATGAATGAATGAATAAATAAATAAATATATATATACATATATATATATATATATATATATATATATATATATATATATATATATTATTCATTTACAATTAATGTAACAGGAACACTCAGAAATAAAAGCAAAATGGACAAATTCATATTTAAAATGTCAAATATGTTTGAGAATGATATGCCAATGAAAAAGTGTTTGAATTACCGTCAGATTAAACAAACATGCCCTGTATCAAATCCCTCCCTGTGTTCTTTCATACACACAGTGTGCTCTTTGTTTCTTCGCAGGGGAGTGTGGCTGACTTTCCTCAAGCCTGTGTAGAATTTGAAGGCTATATATGGATTAAGACCTGTGTCCTCACAGCAGTAGAGAACATTTTTTGACCCAGGGTTAAAGTTTAGCTGTTTAACCTACACAATGCTACATGGTCAAAAAAAAAAAAAATCTGTCTAGGAAAATGTAAAAAATGTCAAAATTCACACACAGACACACACACACACAGTCAAACAAAAATAATCATCAAAATATCATCCTGTCAATGATGAGTTTACATTACCACAAATTTGACTATAATATTAAAAATACAAAATAGCTAAACAATAGAGACATTTTTATAATTTGTGCATTGTCGGCCTCATTTCAGTGTTGATTGTTGGCATTTAATCAGACCTTTCTGTTTAATCAAATCAGCTCTAAAAGTAAGATAAGTCACAGCCAAAAGCTTTGATTAACTGCACTGAAAGTTTACTAATGCCATCTAATCTTAGTGTTTGCTTAACACATTGCTCATTATTACTGGCACACTGTTCATCTAGGCCTACGTAGTAGTTTGCAATAAAACCAAAGTACATTTGTTCTATATAATCATTAATACTTTATTATCCCCATCTGTTGAGTGAACTTTTATGTAACAGAAATTCAGTCACATCCAGCTAAAATTTTAATATGTTCCCTCACTGATCAATAAATTGCAACAGATCTCAATTTGAACCTGACTGTGCCAGTTGCTTCTTGTATTTTTGTTCCTTAAGACATAATGAGTGAGAAATTTAGTCTAATTCAGACTGGGATTACAATAAATTAAGTATGCATGGATCATACTATTGCAAAGGTTTAATTTATGACTATTAAATAGGCAACCCTGACGTCACGTAGAATCCCGCCAATAACGTCAATTGGTCTTATTAATATTCATGAGCCAAGCCTTCAGCACAGTAAAATTCGCAATACTTGCCTATGTCTGCTTTTGGCCAATCAGATCGTCGTATTGAGCGCGCAAGATTAATATTCATAAAGAAAGCCTTCGCGGTAGTATTTTTGTGATCCGGGGACACAGGGACTGTTTCGAAACTTGGAAGAGTTGTGCGGTCGACTTCCGAAAACTTTTTGACAACTGAGAAAGCAGTGTTTTAGGTTTCGGACCCAAACAGGAATTAGGAGTCACGTGACCAGTCGTAATGTTTTTTCACTGTTCACGTGATATTACAAACTTGGAGAGGCTTCATGTGTCACGGAATAGATCCTAAACTTTAAGTACAGGTCTGTACATGCACTGAGGTGAAACTCTTGAGTGATTAAATGTCCTCCCGATGAATAAATGAAACGATCTCATTGCGCAGCCGGTCTGAGGTGAGTTTTAAACACTGAATATTTGCGGTTTTTTCTTCAGTTGATACATTGAGTCAGATGTACACGTTGCAGTTTTGTTGTCAATAGTGCCATTCATGAAGTCAGAGTACTGCGTGAAACAAACCACTGTTATATTAGGCTACATCGCTTCTGTTCTTTCATAAATTAAACTCATTTAACAGTCTAAAATATAAGTTTGAAGAAGGTAGTTAATATTCGCTGAATCTTGTTGGTTGTAGTAGGCTATATTCTGTTGAAATGACAAAAAAAAAAAAAATCTGTCTAGGAAAATGTAAAAATGTCAAAATTCACACACAGACACACACACACACAGTCAAACAAAAATAATCATCAAAATATCATCCTGTCAATGATGAGTTTACATTACCACAAATTTGACTATAATATTAAAAATACAAAATAGCTAAACAATAGAGACATTTTTATAATTTGTGCATTGTCGGCCTCATTTCAGTGTTGATTGTTGGCATTTAATCAGACCTTTCTGTTTAATCAAATCAGCTCTAAAAGTAAGATAAGTCACAGCCAAAAGCTTTGATTAACTGCACTGAAAGTTTACTAATGCCATCTAATCTTAGTGTTTGCTTAACACATTGCTCATTATTACTGGCACACTGTTCATCTAGGCCTACGTAGTAGTTTGCAATAAAACCAAAGTACATTTGTTCTATATAATCATTAATACTTTATTATCCCCATCTGTTGAGTGAACTTTTATGTAACAGAAATCCAGTCACATCCAGCTAAAATTTTAATATGTTCCCTCACTGATCAATAAATTGCAACAGATCTCAATTTGAACCTGACTGTGCCAGTTGCTTCTTGTATTTTTGTTCCTTAAGACATAATGAGTGAGAAATTTAGTCTAATTCAGACTGGGATTACAATAAATTAAGTATGCATGAATCATACTATTGCAAAGGTTTAATTTATGACTATTAAATAGGCAACCCTGACGTCACGTAGAATCCCGCCAATAACGTCAATTGGTCTTATTAATATTCATGAGCCAAGCCTTCAGCACAGTAAAATTCGCAATACTTGCCTATGTCTGCTTTTGGCCAATCAGCTCGACGTATTGAGCGCGCAAGATTAATATTCATAAAGAAAGCCTTCGCGGTAGTATTTTTGTGATCCGGGGACACAGGGACTGTTTCGAAACTTGGAAGAGTTGTGCGGTCGACTTCCGAAAACTTTTTGACAACTGAGAAAGCAGTGTTTTAGGTTTCGGACCCAAACAGGAATTAGGAGTCACGTGACCAGTCGTAATGTTTTTTTCACTGTTCACGTGATATTACAAACTTGGAGAGGCTTCATGTGTCACGGAATAGATCCTAAACTTTAAGTACAGGTCTGTACATGCACTGAGGTGAAACTCTTGAGTGATTAAATGTCCTCCCGATGAATAAATGAAACGATCTCATTGCGCAGCCGGTCTGAGGTGAGTTTTAAACACTGAATATTTGCGGTTTTTTCTTCAGTTGATACATTGAGTCAGATGTACACGTTGCAGTTTTGTTGTCAATAGTGCCATTCATGAAGTCAGAGTACTGCGTGAAACAAACCACTGTTATATTAGGCTACATCGCTTCTGTTCTTTCATAAATTAAACTCATTTAACAGTCTAAAATATAAGTTTGAAGAAGGTAGTTAATATTCGCTGAATCTTGTTGGTTGTAGTAGGCTATATTCTGTTGAAATGACAAAAAAAAAAAAAAAGGCACCAGTAAGCAGTAGCTATATGAAGTTTATATAAATATAAAGTTTGCACATCATCCTGTCAACAATATTCAGGGCTATTTGGTATTTGAATGTTTTTTTTTTTTCACAACACAGGATTATTTAACTAAAAGAAAGTTTTAAAATGCGACTTCTGCAACGTGTTTTTTTTTTCTGTTTAGTGTAAACAAAGCTTGGCTTTGATCGTTCAATTAAGCTGAGTCAGCGGAATTTCAAGGCATAGCCTATTTGCAAAGAGTAGCCTACACGTCAGCATCACTAATCCACACCGTTTGGTTTGTAAATGTTGTTATTGATTTATTGACTTATTTACGGGTTTGTAATGTAAAGGCGATGCGGACAACCATCTTCTCCTGACTCAAAGTCTCTTGTTAAGTCGACCAATTTGACTGCACTCATAATGGACTGATCTGTGACTCTACACTTTATTCCTTTTTTTGTTTTTTTTGTTTTGTTTTTTAAATGCAAGACCATGTCCTGTGAATGTTACCCCATGACTGAACGTTATCATGTACATTGACGCAAGTTACCTTCCCCAGCTGCCAATTGGACCACAAACCAAAGTTTAACCGAAAGGGCACTTCAACAAATCACAAAATTAAGCATGAGGTCCCATTTTGTCATATTTGCATGTTGTTAATGATCAATAAGTGTCACGACTTTAAAGCTGTAAATATCAGTTCACAAGATGCTTTTCCCTAATTTCATTAAAGAAAGTGTTGTCTTAAAGCCTGTCCACACCATAGAGAAATATTCTGTGTGAAATTTCAGTGCAAGAAACATTTTATTTTGAATGATGGCTGTTAATGCATCTGTTCAGACTGACACAAATATCTGGTGAATATCCAATGCAAAGAATATTTTAACTTTTTATTTTATTTAATTTTTTTATAAAGTGTAAGGAAGTAATTTTCTCCATAGCAAAATTGATTTTTAATGATAACTTATAAACTGTTAAAAACAGACAGACCTGTGAGTTCCAAGGTTGGTAATTAATGGTGTATGCTTTTTACTGAAGCCATCAGTTCGCATTATTTAAAGCTATTTTGAAATAAACACATTAACAGCTGAATTTATGGGGAAAAACTACATTACCCATGATGTGTGGAAAATTCCACCAAAGTCACAGTGAGCAAATTGCACCAAAAGACCTGGGAAGGGATGATTTGTGTATATATGAATATTTTTCAGAAAAATTATTTGAATTAAACTTTATTTGTTTTAAAAAATGTAGTTCGTTGTTGCTGTTTCCATCACTTAAGCCGTTAAATAAACTGTAAAATAGTTGGGGATGCCTATCTTCACTGTTGGAAAACTGATTCTGGTTTTGGTGCAGAAAAACCATAGCAGGGTTGCTACAAATTATTCACGCACCATTGAATCTGAATTGCGTGTTGGCTGCTGCAGACGGCCCATCAGGTGCACACTGAAGGTATTAAGTAAAGGTGGCCAGGCATGGTAATGAGGACTTGGGCTAGGAGAGGCAGTCTTTTGAGGCCTGTTACTCTGTGTGTGGGGGGGTTGGATCAGGTACGTCTGTTCTGTCAGTCTTATCTTATCTGCAGTGGGTGCTTTTTGAGTCTTGAAGACACTTTGAGGCTGACAGGCTGGAGAAACTGAGAATTGAAGAAAATTTGTTCATTCTGAGACTTCAATCGTATAGTCTTTAGGCTTGCTCTCCATTATTCGGAATCTCTTTAGTGACCTTTAACAGTACCTGTTTTCATCCTGCGTTTTAAGCCAAGTACAAAACCTTCTTATCTGTGCTGACAAGACAAGTTTCCACTTACTGGATTCTCACTGAACTTGTGAAGTGCCTCGAGGTGCCTGTCATTGCAGCTCCCACAGGTTCTAGGTGTGTGTGACCAATGCCAGAATCTCTTGTTGTTTTTCACCCAGTTGGTCAAGCCACGTTATCAGGAAAGAAACAAAAACTGACTCAAAGATGTTTGCCTGGCAAGACTCTTGGTCACCCCGGCTAGCCTCTCGATGTAGAGATCATCTCTGTGGGATGAGACGTAATTTGAACAGCTGGGGAAGGTTGATTATAGTGCTGGAGGGAGGCAACATCATTTCCACACTGTAAAAAGTGAAAGTTGACTTAACTTAAAAAAATTGAGGAAACCCGTTGCCTTAAAATGATTAAGTACATAATTAAAAACAAAAAAAAAGTTAAGTGAACTTGACAATTCAATTAACTTAAAATTTTTAAGTAAATGATAATTAAAAAAAAAAACAAGTTAATTGAATTGTCAAGTTCACTTAACTTTTTTTTTTTTTAATTATGTACTTTTTACATTTTAAGGCAACGGGTTAACTCAATTTTTTTAAGTTAAGTCAACTTATCACTTTTTACAGTGCATGCAGGCTAGTAGTTGCACTCACTGTTTAGGACATCATCAGGCCTTCTCTGAGAATATCTTCAGCAGCTCCACAGCAATTACTGCTTCTGACCTGAATGAGGAAGTACTTAATGATCACACTGAGTATTAATTGGAATCACTTTGGCACATTTTGATCATACTTATAATATTGTGAAATTATTATTACAATTTAAAGAAATGTTTTCTATTATTAAAGGTGTATTTTATTCCTGTGATCAAAGCTGAAATTCCAGCATCATTGCTCCAGTCTTCAGTGTCTAAAATTTAATCATGAAATTATGCTAATATGCTGATTTGGTGCGGCATATTAAAATGAATTATTTATTATTACACTCTCAGAAACTGGGGCAGTACCTTTTCAGTTTTGTACACTTAAGGTACTAATATGTACCTTAAGTTATCAGTATGCACCCTGTACAAAGGTGTATCTTTTAGAAAAGGTACCAGTTCCCAGTGATGGCTTTTATATCTTTTTTTTTTTTCTGAGGGCGTATCAGTGTTATGTATGACATTTTAACACATTTATGCATGGATTGCAAAATATGAAGAATGCAAGCTGTACTTCATAGGAAGTGTGTTTGGTGTCAACCAGCTATGAGAAATATGTGACCCTGGACCACAAAACCAGTCATAAGTAGCACGGGTCAAAATTATCAATTTTTTTTTATGCCAAAAATCATTAGGATATTAAGTAAAGATCATGTTCCATAAAAACTAAATTTTTGGTTAGTAATATGCATTGCTAAGAACTTAATTTTGACAATTTTAAAGGCAGTTTTCTCAATTTTTTCATTTTTTTGCACCCTCAGATTCCAGATTTTGAATAGTTGTATCTCAGCCAAATATTATCCTAACAAACCATACATCAATGGAAAGCTTATTTATTCAGCTTTCAGATGATGTATAAATCTCAATTTAAAAAAAAAGACCCTTATGACTGGTTTTGTGGTTCAGGGTCACATATTATAATGTAATTAAGAGCATGCAAAGACAATGTGTTCAATTTAGACGTTTTGCAGTAACTGCAAACAGTCCAGATCAGTAGTTAATGCACTCAGTTTATGTACTGTGTTGTGTCATTTATGTACTGCTAGTAGTTGATAATTAATCTAAAGTACAATTTGTAGTGCTTTATTTAATCATTAATACTTTATGGTCCTCGTGTTACTTCTAAGTGAATTTTTCTGTAACATGAACAAATCAAGCAGCAGATCTCAAAAGACTTTGAATTCCATAGTTGGCAAAGTAGCAAGACTGTGCCAGATGCTTCTTACATATTTGTTCCAACAGTCATAATGAGTGATTAATATTTGCCATCTGTTTTCTCTGATGAAGAAGTTGGATTTTATAAATTAATTTAGTGAGTCAAGGTAAATTGTGTATGGTGGTTGTTTAATAAAGTCTGCTGGTATTGACATTGATAGATTTGATTTCTTGATATTTTCTTTACATAAATATCGCTATGCCTAATATACTGTACAACAACAACTTTTAAGAGTATTAGAAAAGTCTATATGACTACCTCATGTCAATGTGGCACATGAGTTTAATGAACTACTTTTATGACATTTTTATGGTTTACATCACACATTGTGTGTGAAACAGAAGCTTGACATTTCTGCCTGATAAGTAATTTTGCATTTCAAGAAAGATAAGAAGGGTTGGAATGACATGAGATTGAGTAAATGATGACAAAAAAATCTTTTAAAGTCAGTAATAATCATACTTAAGATTACACCGTTTTCTCTTACATTATCTGTGTAAACCAAACTTCTTTTTAAAAACCAATTAATCAATGTGCTTTTTTGGTCTTGTTTCAGTGAGAGTTTCTGGACATTATGCCAATTGAAGAAGTCTGTGACAGTGTTTCAGCAGAGGATGATGCTAAGAAGGGGCCTGATGTTCCTTGCCTTTTAGAAGAGCGTGTAAAAGAGAAAGTGTCCTGGAAGGAAGTGTTGAGAAAGAAGGTGGGAAAAAAGTGTTCCTGCAGTTCTGCTCGAGTCAAAGCCCTTCTCATAGACTCCATCCCAATAGTGAAATGGCTGCCAAGATATCAATTCAAAGACTGGATCATTGGGGATGCCATGTCTGGCCTTATCGTGGGCGTCCTCTTGGTTCCCCAGTCCATCGCCTATTCTTTACTGGCAGAACAAGACCCTATTTATGGTCTCTATACATCTTTCTTTGCCAGCATTATCTACGCCCTACTGGGAACTTCCAGGCACATCTCTGTGGGGATGTTTGGGGTATTGTGTCTTCTGGTGGGACAGGTTGTGGACAGGGAACTTACTCTGGCAGGATATCCATCGGACACCAATCAGACCACCTTTGGAAATGTGGACAACAGCACTGGTCCAATCTGTGACCGAAGCTGCTATGCCGTCACGGTGGCAGCAACACTAACTTTCACAGCAGGGATCTACCAGGTTAGTCAAGGTTAGTCGTATTCTATGAGAATTTTTTAAATATCTAAATTATTAATTGCTCTGCTTGGGTTGCAGGTGTTGATGGGTCTCCTACAGGTTGGCTTTGTCTCTGTCTACCTCTCGGACTCTCTGTTGAGCGGTTTCGCAACTGGTGCCTCTCTCACAATCCTCACATCCCAGATAAAGTACTTTCTGGGCCTTCACCTTCCTCGTGTCCAAGGCTGGGGTTCACTCATAAAAACCTGGGTCAGTCTTTTCAAGAATCTGGGTCATACCAACCTCTGTGACCTCGTAACCAGCATTATCTGCTTGCTTGTGCTTGTACCCACCAAAGAGCTCAACGACCGCTTCAAGGCCAAGCTCAAGGCCCCTATTCCCTTTGAACTCTTTGTGGTCATCGCTGCTACTCTAGCTTCCCACTTTGGACGGTTTGAGGAAACTTATGGCTCGGATGTAGCCGGAAACATTCCCACAGGCTTCATGCCTCCGCAGCTTCCCAACTGGTCTCTCATACCCAATATCGCTGTTGACGCGTTCTCAATCGCCATTGTTGGTTTCGCCATTACCGTGTCTCTGTCTGAGATGTTTGCCAAGAAGCATGGTTACATGGTGGACCCTAACCAGGAGATGTATGCTATTGGTTTCTGTAATATTATTCCTTCCTTCTTCCGCTGTTTCACGACCAGCGCTGCTTTGACCAAGACTCTTGTGAAGGAGTCGACTGGTTGCCAGACTCAGCTCTCGGGGTTGGTGACCGCTCTTGTGCTGCTGCTCGTCCTGCTTGTTATAGCACCTGCCTTCTACTCATTGCAGAAGTACGTACAAATTATGCCATTTTCTACAATGCCATTCAAAAACTTTGGGATCAGTAAGATTTGTAATGTTTTTTTAATGGAGTCTCTTATGCTCATCAAGGCTGCATTTATTTGATCAAAAATAAAGAATTTTTTTTTTAATATTGTGAAATATTATTGGAATTTCGAATATTGGCTTGCTATTTTAATATACTTTAAAATATAATTTATTTCTGTGACGCAATGCTGAATTTTCATCAGCCATTTCTCCAGTCTTCAGTGTCACATGATCCTTCAGAAATCATTCTAATATGCTGATTTATTATCAGTGTTGAAACTGTTGTGCTGCTGCTTAATATTTTTTTGGAACCTGTGATACTTTTTTCTTTGATTCTTTGATGAAAAAAATGTTAAAAAGAACAGCATTTATTCAAAATAGAATTATTTTCTAACAATATAAGTCTTTACTATCACTTATTTTTAATCAATTTAACACATACTTGCTGAATATTAATTTCTTTAAAAAAATAAAATAAAATTTGACCCCAAACTTTAGAATAGTAGTGTATATTGTAACATAAAATTTCTATTTTGAATAAACCCTGTTCTTTTTAAACTTTTATTTATCAATAAACCTTGAAAAAAATTTATAAATTTCCACAAAAAAATATTAAGCAGCACAACTGTTTCCAACACCGTTTATAAATCAGTATATTAGAATGATTTCTGAAGGATCATGTGACACTGAAGACTGGAGTAATGATGCTGAAAATCCAGCTTTGCTTCACAGGAATAAATAATATTTTAAAGTATATTAAAACAGAAATCTGTTATTTTAAATGGGAATCATATTTCACAAAATTACAGTTTTTTTTTTTTTTTTTTTTTTTCTTTTTTTCTGTATTTTGGATCAAATAGATACAGCTTTGATGAGCATAAGAAACTTCTTTAAAAAACAAAAAAATCGTACTGATCCCTAACTTTTGAACGGCAGTGTAATTATGTCCTCCTCTTCTCCGCAGATGTGTTCTGGCCGTCATCATAGTCGTCAACCTCCGCGGGGCACTGCGAAAGTTTGGGGACATTCCCCAAATGTGGCGTGTCAACCGTGTGGACACTATCATCTGGCTGATTACTATGGCTACATCAGCGCTAGTGAACACTGAGCTAGGTCTGCTAGTTGGAGTCCTGGTCTCTGCGTTCTGTGTGTTAGGTCGAACCCAGTCCGCCCAGGTCCGTCAGCTGGGCCAAGCAGGGGACCGCGAGCTCTTTGAGGACCTTGCGTCCTACAAGGGTCTCCAGAGCCAGCCAGGGGTGGCTGTTTTCCGATACGAGGCTCCCATCTACTATGCCAACCAAGCCCTCTTTAAGAAGTCACTGTACCGTAATGTGGGTCTGGATCCACTTAAAGAGAAGGCCAGGCGCAGGAAACTAGACAAACAGAGGAATCAGAAACAAGGAGGAGAAGACCAAAAGCAAGAGCTAGACGTGTCCACCAATGTGGATCTGCTACAGCACAACAGCTTGCACACATTGGTCATAGACTGCAGTCCAGTGCTGTTTCTGGACACTGCTGGGGTCAATGCTTTGAAAGAGGTATGCAAGGACTACGAGGGGCTGGGAGTCAATGTGCTTTTGGCACAATGCAACACCTCCGTTATTGATTCTTTGCGTAGGGGAGGCTATTATGACCCAAAGAAGGGGACCAAAGAAATACAGTTTCACACTCTTAGTGATGCCGTCTCTTATGCCCAAAGCTTGAAGTCACAAAATGGCGATTGTGACACTGTTGTGTAACACTTTGTAATGTATTGATCTGAAGTTGTCTTTGCTTTTAATATTTGTCTGTTTCGGCAATTCAGAGTTATATAATGTTTGTCTATGCACCAAAAGCTGTTTTCGGGGTCCAAAACATTGACTTGCATTGCATAAAAACACTAAATCATTACTAAAAATATAACGTCATACAGGTTTGGAATCACATGAGGGTGAGTAAATGCTGAACGTTTTCATTTTTGAGAGAACTATCCCTATACCTTCTTAAAATGGATAAGTAATCATCTGTTTATATTTGTTACAACATACTTGCTTTTGAGAAAAACAATGCGTTGTGTTCTGCAGGACCTTTAAATAGAAGTTCAAACTTTGTTATCTGCAAGTCCTTGAGTATCTCATAACCTTTGTCTAGTCAGGATGATGATCCGATTTTTTTTCTTGTCTTAAAATGATGTATTTTGATATCATTTATACATCTGATAACATGTTTAGCTTATTTTAAATCTAGCTAAAACTCAGTATTCAAGGGCTCAGTCTTTCTACATGAACAGAAATGATTTATGCTAGATAAGCCTGTGTATTTACTCTTTATCTCCTTCCACTCTAGTTTGTTGCTCATTCAGTCAGAATTATATCTTATATAATCCCATTTGTGACATTTACCCAGCTTTATGGGTACTTGTGCATGTTTAAATGACCATAAAGCTTGGATAAACTGAGCGCTTGTTGTCTGGGTGAATACGAGTTGAACTCTTTCACCCAGTCATCAGATGTTTACCTCAATCGCAGAAGCACCAGAGTGTGTGCCGATGTGCCTCGTCACTGTGCAGCCACAGAGCAGCTTTTGAAAATGTGCATCTTTTTTCTTGAAAGGCTTTGCTGAAGGAGCCGAATAAAAATGTTTGGTCAGGAATTTTTTTGACTCCGCTTTCATTTCGTGTAGAGAATATGGGCTCAGGTAGAGCATTTTAATGGTATTGTGTCTGAACCTGTTGAACAGGTCTGAAGGAACAGGAGACATAGCCAGATGATCCGACTGCATGCCTAACCCAGGCTCAGGGAAATGACAAAATCTGTCCTCCTATTGGCTGAACTGGCACAGGGTATGAATACAGATGATATTTCTAAAATGCTGGAGCTTTTTTATATATCACTGATAGAATGCTAGCACAAATGGAAACATGCCTTTTAGGGCAAACTAGGAACTATGTATGTAGTTTTTATCTTATGTGGTGGTTATCACTCTTAAAAATAAAGGTTCCCAAAGCGATGCCATAGGAGAAACATTTTTTGGTTCCTTAGAGAACTTTCAGTCCAGAATTCTTAAAAGAACCTTATTTTCTTGGTGTGAAGAAAATTTTAAAGAATGTTGTGTGCAATGGAAAGGTTCTATGAATGTTAAAGGTTCTTTGTGGAACCATTAATGCTAATAAAGAACCTTTATTTATTTAAGAATATGTGGTGATACTTTATTTACTGAAACATTTCTAATAGTTTTTAGTTCATGCTTTTGGATTGTTTCTGTGTGTTTAATTTGCATTAGAATTACTGCAATCACCTTGGAGGCTTTACTTAATTGTTAAAGATGTATCTTAGATTCTTAAAATACCTCTATATATACATATTCAGGTATTCCCATTTATACAGTATATAATGATTATTTGTAATCACTGATGTTGGCAGGAAACCTATATCTTTCATGTAACGTGATATTTTGTCTTCTACAAATGTAATTTGTATTGTAACTAATACAAAATAAACTAAATGTTTACATAAAGCAAATTTGTCCTTGTCTTGATTAAAAATCAACAAAATTGAATTTTCCTTTGCATCAGGTGCTTCCTTTGACAGCCTGCTGAATGAATGTTTCATTCTGTGTTTTTTTTATAATCGAAATAATTTTAATCTAGAATTTAAATGAGTGAGGGGAAACCCAAACATATTCCATTTAGTGCATGCTTTGAGAATAGGTGCTTTAACTCAAAGCTACCACCAGTGTGCAGCATTGTTCTGCAGCAGATCATGTGTCTAGTCTTTAAAGGGATAGTTCACCTGAAAATGAAACATCTGTTACCATTTACTCACCCTCATGTTGTTCCAAATCTGTATGCCTGATTTCTTCTGCAAAACACAAAAGAATATATTTAGAGGAATGTCTAACCTATATTATGTATGTAAGAAATAAAGCCATACATTGCAGGTTTGGAATGACGTGAGAGTGAGTGAGTAAATGATAACAAAATGTTCTTTTTTTTGCTTTAACTATTGCTTTAACATGAAAAATGCTGACATAACAGTGTTGAGAAAAAAATAAAAATAAATTATGATATTTTGCAGATGAAAATGTCCTAAAATTCGAGTGTTTTATGCAGCTGCTGACAGGTAATTTTTTATAGGAACCTGTGCGCTTTAAAGCTTGGCGTGAGAACTATGCATGCCAGCACATCTGCAGTTTATGATGCCTTCAGATTCTATGGCCAGTTTGTCACCTGTCAAAAGTATTTTATTTTTGTACATCTATGAGTATGGCAGCCTGAGAGAAAGGATGTCTGAAAGACGTGGAGTATCTCAATGACATTAGCAGGTGTTGGGATGGCAGAGGAGACAGCAGCTGTCTGTTCTTTCATCAGGATTCTGACAAGGACAAGACCTCTGAATACACACAACCTGTGAAAAATCTTTGCATTGCAAAAAAGCATGTTTTCAATGTAAATTTAGCAATTACATAAATATATTTGTTAACACTTTCTATGAAGCATTCATATACAGAATAATGGTCAAACAACACATTGATGCTATACTGTAACAATACTGTTACACAGCTATTTAAGGAATTCACGTGAGCAAAAATGTGGTTGTTCCAAAAAACAGGCTGAGTTGCACGGGTTATCACAATCATGTTGATGTTAAAAGTAATAATAGTTTAACCAAAAAAAAAAAAAATTTACTTTCAGACCATCAAAGATGTAGATATTTTTTCTTCATGGCAACAGATTTGGAGAAATGTCATTCCATCACTTGCTCAGCAATGGATCCTCTGCAGTGAATGGGTGCCGTCAGAATGAGAATCCAAGCAGCTGATAAAAACATCACAATAATCCACAAGTATCCACTCCAGTCCATCAGTTAACATCTTGTTAAGTGAAAATCTGTGTGTTTCGAAGAAACAAATCCATCATTAAGACATTTTTGCTAATGTTTTCTGAGATGTGAGCTCCAGGACGCCAGCGGGCGTTCAGCACTCATGAACCCACAGAGAGAAACCTCACCTCAGCCAGACCTTCTGTATGGAATTTGCCGCTGGCTCTGATCTCATAGTGGTTAAACATAAGATATAATTTGTTTAGGTCTCATTAATCTATTAATTGTTCCAGAGCAAATAGTTTTGGCTGAGCGTGAAGTTTCATAACTTTATATTTTTATATAACTAATGCTGTATCAGAGCGCTGCCTTTGTGACTGAATTGCTTAGCAACTTATATAATGGCTATTGTGGTAGGCCTATATTAAATATTATTGTTCAATAAATAATATTTTATATAAGTAGGCGAATAGTATTTATTAAAAGCATTTGGTATGGAGAAACTGTATGGTGATTTTCGCTACATTGTTTCGCCATTAGATGGGACAAAAGACTGTTTTTATGAGTGAGTGAGCAGTAAAGACTTTCTGAAATACACTCAAACAATCAGCCAACAAATGCACTGAGCAGCGTTATCATGGAAAATCTGTTTAAATAGTATGACAAAGATATTGCTTTCTCTAAGCGGACATTCAAGCAAATGTTTTATTGTGATTATGAGATGAGCTGAAGAATAATGCTGTATCAGACGCAGGTAATCACACTCGCTCAGTCCATCACTCTCTCATTATACTCTACTCTTCTGAATACAGTGAGCTTTTAAATACAGTAATGCAAAAAGCTTTCAAAGAAGCAACTCAACGTTCTTTTCTTACTAGTTCTAAAGTGACATTTTCAAATTAGTAATGGAGACTTGGGCTCAGCTGTTAAACTGTCAATTTGAGATTTGATTCAGTGGTGGAAGGAAGTAGTTCTGCACAAGGAATGTTTTTTAAGACACTTTGTGGTTGCTTCTTGTTTATGTCGTTGAACTGTTGTTTAAACGCAACACCACACTCGTAGTCGTGTGCGATATTGCTAATTTATTGACTTGCATTTCAACCTTACAGTCTAAAGTTAAAATGCTTTAATGATTATTGTGAATTATTGTGGATGGCCTGAGGGTGAATACATTTTAAGCAAATTTTCACTTTTGGGTGAAATATTCCTTTAAATGTTGTCCAGAATAATCGCACATGAATATGTACTTAGACTCATACAATAAAAGAAATCAACAAAATTAGTGCATACACTGTATTTTTCCCTTTCAATTGTTGAATGCTTGACTCAATGACTCAGAATTTATACAGACAGATGATGAACAATGTATGAGCATTTTGCTCATTCTTTTATAATTATTACACATGCCACATTTATGACCTCCTTATAATTGAGAGAGCTTAGAACAGGGGTGTCAAACTCATTTCCTGGAGGGCCGGAGCCCTTCAGAGTTTAGATGCAACCCTAATTAAACACACCTGATCCAGATAATCAAGTCATTTAGGCTTATTTGAAAACTGCATAGTTTGTGTGTCAGAGCAGGGTTGCGGCCCTCCAGGAACCGAGTTTGACACCCCTGGCTTAAAACATTTGTAATTTTTATTTTAATAGCCTATTTTTCTTTTCCCACACCGCAGGACAATTTCAAATGAGCGTGTGATAAAAATAAGCAGTGGTGGTCAGTAACGAAGTAGCTTTACTTCGTTACCCTCTGGCCCTCTTCGGTCATTTTTGACCGAAAAATTGTATATTTTGAAATTTAAAAAATTACAAAAATCTCCAGAATGAGATGACACTTGGTGACTTTTGTCACATTGGCAAATATGAACACACACAAAAAAAAATCATGGACATGAATCGGATACGTTAAAGGATGTTAAAAAATAGTCACACTTGACTTCTTCGCGGTCAAAAATGACCGACATAGGAAATGAATGGGAAATGTGAAAACTCAGTGAATCTTTTGGTGGTACAAACTACAAATCAGCCACTGGTTAGAAAAAAAGTGTGCAGCAATTGTTGTTTTGTTGTTAATTATCAAATACTGAGTAACAAAAATACTTTCTATGTGTTCCCTTTCTAACAAGATTTTAATGTTTGACTGTAATCATAATGTAAAACCTGATGCTTATCTAACCAAAAATATCTAAACCTTGACAAAAAGTAGTCTTTTAGAATGTCTAGATATATATCTAATAGTAAAACCTAAAAAAATAAGAAATTATGTCTAAAAAACAACGGAAATCCAAAAGCCTCTGTATATATCTATATAGGGTGCTAATACAAGAGGTTAGGCAACATTACACAAGTTTTTATTTTTTAATGCCTCCAGATGGCCCAATTCTCACTTCAAAAAAATTGATTTAAAATGCCTTCACTCTATTTTATTGTGAAATATTGCATTTATTAAAAAATAGTAAATAAATAAAGAAAGAAAAATAATAATAATAATTCTAGTGGAGAAAATAGCTCATTAAAATTGTATAAATATTGCATAGTATCATAAAATTCCCTCAAAATCATATATAATAATCAAAAAATATTATCGAACAAAAATATATTACATTGATTTTCCTAGCAGTCAACTAGCAGTCATTAAAGTATTAGTAGACTGTCTGCTTAATATCTTCTAACACTTTATTTTGATGGGTCTACAACATACAACATACTGACTATGAGGAACTTTGCAAGTACGTCAACTTATTCTACTAACCCTAAACCTACCCTACTGAGAGTTAGTAGACATGTAGTTGCAAATTAATGAGAATTAGTTGACATGTAGTTGCAAAGTTACTTATAGTTAGTAGAATGTCTAAAGTGGACTATCGAAATAAAGTGTAACCTAAGTTATTAATGTCGAATTTTATGATTATTGTAACTGAAAATCGTATTTAGGTCAAAACTGTCAGTTGTTTGTGAACTAAATCTGCTGTAAAGGGTGATCTATTTAAACCCACTGAAATGCTTGAATGCAGACAGATCAATGTCAGTGTTTTAGGTCAAAAAACGAAACATTAAAATAACACAGATTAAATAAAATAAATCATGCACGTTCATATTCCCCGCTGCTGTAACGTTAGCAGTTTTATTAAAATGCTACGCATTTAGCCCTATGTGACGTCTGTTTCTATATTGTTTATCAACAGTATACATTTTTATATTGTTTAGATCAACTAGCCGAGTAGACAGATATGAATATTTATTCATAACCATACTGAAAATAAGTGAATATTGTTAGCTGATGCTAACTGTCTAGCTAACAAGCTTGCTGGTGCTGTTGAGGAAATTTTTTAATATAAAGTCAACAAATATTTTTATTCAGCCACCTAGATAGATTACATCTGAGGGTAAAATAAAGGATGTGATGTTCAGAACATGGTAGCTACAGTAAGATAAAAGTGGGAAGTGATGCCCTCTGGGGGCATTTGGCCAGGGGTGTTTCAACAGTTTGTGAAGAAAAAAAAAAATCATTATGAAAATATAATTATATTTTTCTAATCCCAGGTATTTTGAGCAGTAGGATTATAAAAATATGTGCTAATATAAAATTAAATTAAGTAGTCTATATAAAATTGCAAAATAAATCTATCTATCAGTACTTTTTTACTTAAGTACATAAAAAATCGAGTACTTTTGTACTTTCACTCGAGTAGAATTGAAAAAGCAGAACTTTTACTTTTACTGGAGTAATATTTTGTAATACGTATCTGTACTTTTACTCAAGTACTTGATTTGTGTACTTCGTCCACCACTGCAAATAAGGTTATTGTGAATAAGGTTGTGAAAAACTTAAAATGGAGAACAGGATCTAAAACACACGCATTGTCTTTATCTGTAGATATAATTCTATGATCCTGACTGAAATGAAAATAAAAAAAAATTTAAAGGAAAAGTCAGGAGAGAGAGTGAGCAGAGTCCTCATTGCTGTAATAAACAGTGTGATCCTGAAGAACTGTCTCTGTATTGATTGGACTCTCATTTGCTGTGAATCTCATCGCTTTAATGAAGTGTAATTGTGCCATTAATTATCGGTCATCAGTTCAGCACCCAAGATCTCCCACCTCAGGGCATAAGTGAAAGCATCTGCGGTCTCCATTTGAGCTCATTTCACATTTATTCATATGAGAGCTCTTCTCTGTGCCTCATTTCCTCCAATCAATAAGAAGCAGTCTTAAAATGCTACAGAAACTATAAAAAAGGTAAAGAGAAAAAATCCACTTTGTTCCAGCACTTTTCAGCTCAGTTCTTGGACTGAACGTAAGGATGTTGTTTTGTGGTTCTGTACATTTGAATAAAGCACTGAAGCTGTAGAGATAAGTAAAGTTTATTGGCATCTCTATTCATCTCCTTCTGTGAAATGCTGAATCTACATAATCCACCTGAGAGGAACACCACCATCTGCTTTAGCCTTTGTGTTTTGGCTTTACAGCCCGACCATCATTTATTTTCTATAAGAGAGATTTTCCTCAAAAAACTAGCACCAGAATTTTAGTATTCTTTGAATAAAAAATGTTAATGGGGCTCTTTGTAACAAATGCTTCTCCGTATATCGCAGCGCTGCGGACTGTGCTGTTCACCTTTTGAACCGTAACTTCAAAATATGAATATGCTTGTGTTGCAATTTAGGGAAGTATTTCTATAAAAGGATCTATCAGAGGCACTCAAACTACACAATGGCGAGGAAATGAACAGGATTCCAAACTGAAAGGAAATAGAAAGCTAAAGTTAGCCATGCTGCAGTGAGTGAGAGTTACTTGAGGGTGTCAGTTTGAGTTTCATATACACAGTTGATTCAGAAAGTATTTCGACCTTCATTTTGGGGGCAAATACTTATGCAGTGTGATATTTGAGGTTTTTGCTAAATTTGCCAAGTTATGACAAATCTGTGTTTTGCTTTGACATTATGGGGTATGGAGTGTAGATTGATGTGAAATACTTTTTGAGTGCTTTCGAGTGTGACAAAATTGTTAAATACTAATGTTTGTGGTGTGGATTTTGCTCCAAAATGATGCCACTTCACTTCACATCACTTACATCATGTTTCTCTAAATTCTGATTTTATGTCACTCAATTCTGTCTTGTTTCTCTAAATTCTTAGTTTACATCGCTCAAATCTAATTTATTTTCTCAATTTTCTGTGTTTACATCACTCAATTTGGACTTTCTTTAAATTTGAGATTGTCGTTCGATTCTGACTTCATTCTCCGAATTCTAATTTTACATCACTTAAATCTGACTTTCTCAAAATTCTAAATTTACATCCCTCACTTCTGATTTTTTCCTCTAAATTCTGGTTTTCTATCTCACAATTCTAAGTTCTTGCTATTCTGACTATCTCTCAGTTATGACTTTATCACATTACAAAAAAAGTGAGAGAAAAAGTCGGCTTTTTTTAATTTTGTTTTTATCCTGTGGTGGAAACAAGCTTCCATAGAACTGCATGTTTTCAATCATATGTGATATGTTTTCTATATTGTGTGTAATAATTTATGAAATATATTAAGTTAATGGGAACCTGTACTGTGCTGCACAGTAGGACTGAACGCTTCGCAGTGGCACAGAGCAGAGACCCAGTGTGACCTCTGTTCGATTGGCATGAGGTCAATAATCCGGACTGTTCCCTCTGGAGCAATTTAAGATGAAGCCATTGACTGTGCAGGCGGTCTGGCCGGCGGTCTGGGTGAGCTCATGATGGCAGATGCCAGGTGACCACCCCTCTGCCAATTATTCTGTTTATCTCGTCATTGAGGGCCAGCTGATGAACTAGTTTTGTTTGGCCGGTGCAAGACCAGCTCTTCCATCTTCCCACTGGGATCTCCCGCCGTCTGTCTGTGTTAGGACCCCACAGTTCATTATGGCCAAATCCGAGTTCCCATTCTGTCCCCTCGTCTCTCTGAGTGTGAAGAAGGCCGTGGCCAGCAGCAGTAGGAGGACGAGCACCGGGGGTCTCATGTGACCGCTGAGATCTCCAGCTGGCTTGCTCTTGGCACTGGCTTTGGAGCAACAGCTGCTGAGAGAATTATATAAAGCAAACTGTTGAAAATTTATTTAAGAGTCAGTCTTTTTAAAATGTGAATATACAACAGAATAATATTCTGACTTAGCATAAATTAATTTATCCACAAATGTAAATGGGAAAAAAAGGTGTATCTCTTTTCAACTTGTTTATTTATTTTTGTAGTTTTAAATGTTTTAAGAAACACGATAGAAAGAAGAAAGAATTTTCAAAAGAAATGTCCTGCTTGTCTCTTTTGCTTTACTTAGATTTATTTTGTTTTATTATTATTTTTCTGTTCTTTTAGTTTAGTTTTAGTGATTTTGTTCTTGTTTTTGTTTACTTTTACTGTTTTTTGTTTAGTTGTATTATTTTGGGTTTAGTTTAGTTTTACTGTTTTTTGTTTTAGTTTACACTTACTGATTTGTGTTTGTCCTGTTTTAGTTTACTTTTACTGTTTTTTTTAATTGTACTGTTTTATTGTTTGCTTCTGTTTTATTGTATGTTATCTGTTTATGTTTATGTTTTAATTTACTTTTACTGTTTTTGTTTAGTTTTAAAGTTTTTTGTTTGTTTTAATTTACTGTTTTTGTTTAGTTTGATTTTTTTATTTTAGTTTACTGTTTTAGTTTACTTTTAATGTCTTTGTTTTTTTTGTTTACTTTTTACGTTTTTTGTTTAGTTTTACTGTTTTGTTTTAATTTACTTTTACTGTTTTTGTTTAGTTTACTTACATTACATTTTTTTTTAGCTTACTTTTACTGTTTTTTGTTTTGTTAGAATTTTTTTACCTGTTTGGTAGTCTATATTAAACAAGGAGAGAAGCAGCACTTTTTTTGTCCTTGCCTCAGGTGTGGTTTAAATTATGTAGAAAAACCCACAGTGAGTCCTCTCTGCAGTTCAGCTGGGTGAAGGGCAACAGTCAATCTCATATCAGGACGAGAGATTGATTTTATTAGAGTGGTCATGATCCAGCAGCTTTAAACGTCAACATTTCTTCCTGGAAAAGTCATCCATGCAAATCAGCGCAGGCTACGTCTTGGGCAAGAATGTGGTCACTGGCTGAAGAAGTCTTGATGTTTTAGCTATTATCAGTTGGGTGAAGATTTTGTTGAGCTCTAAGCTTTACAGCAGCTGTTGGACAGATCATTATCAAGTTTATAATATTTATAGCCATTTACTGGTACCCGTAGTCCATGTTCCAGTAATGAGAATTAGTTTGACCATTCCGGGATATAACATCCCAACATGTTTTGGCCTCCTGAAATTCTCGAAGGCATCTGGTCTTGTCTTTTTAAAGTTTTATGCCATTTTTATTTGGATAGGACAGTACTGGCAGGAGAGAGGGGAGTAGGATCGGCAAAGTACCTCAAGACAGGAATCGAACTTGGGTTGCCGTGAGCACAGTTGTGCTGTATGTTAATGCACTAACAACGAGGCTATTGGCGCCTACCTGGTTTAGTCTTTGCGTAAAGAATATTTGGTAAAAACAGAAATACAGCTGACTTGCATACCCCATGAAATCAAAAGTCTGTTAAGTTAACCATGATCATTATAAATAGTTATAGCTAGTACTGATTTTCAAATTTGACTGGCAGAGAGTGATAATACATGAATACAGGCAGTAATAATGAATAATGATGGATTTTAAATGTAATAAATGTGCAAAAAAATATATATATATATATACACACACACACGCTACTTATAAAAATATAGAAAAAAAGTAATTTTTAAAAATATTTTTACAATTTAAAATAACTGTTTTAAAATATAATTTATTCTTGTGATGCAAAGCTGACTTTTACTCCAGTCTTTACTCCAGCATCATTACTCCAGTCTTCAATGTCACATGATCTTGACAACACAAATCAATCATTATAAAATACCAATACTAAAAATGTCTTTACTGTCACTTTTGATCAATTTAATGTGTCCTTGTTGAATGAAGCATATATACTAGGGTGAATTCAGGTTAATTGGTCATCTTAATGGAAAAAGGGTCCCAATTGATCTGAGTTCAGCATCTAAACTAGCCATGTTTCTGCTGACTAATTTTATAACTGCACAGATGAAAACTGACTAACTATGGCATATTTGGTGATTGAATTACTGATTTGGTCAAAGTTACAGTCGGTCAACGCTGATGTTGTTGTGTGACTCACTGTCACTGTCCATTAGTTCAGCCAGAGCACTGATGTAAAATATCATTATTCAGTCTTATGAAGCCTCTCGCTGCCTCATAAAAGTCACATCCTGTGAAATGAATCCATAACCTTAACAGGTGGTCTGAGCTGCCAGATTGGAGGCTCTCTTCACACGCGTCAAAGCAGCCAGAAGCCTCTGTCTTTGATCCCCGAACAACTACAAAACATGCTTTCTGCCTCGAGAACCAAGATGACACTGAAATAATGGGATGACAAATCTCACATTCCATCCCCTCAATAAGGCCGATTTGATCCGGACAGCCGACGCCAGATCTGTCACAGCACTTTTTGAAGCGAGGGTTTGCAACGCCTGCTCTTCACACAAACATTTTAATTATGAGGAAATCACATTATTAATGGCTTTCGCAGATGGGTACTAAGTAGATGCAGTTTGAATAAAAAATGATTACACATTTTCTTTAGCTGACACTCAAAGCATCTGCTTTTCAAAACTTAGTAATACTAATCATAATAATAATGTAATGCTACACTAAAAAAGAAAAAAAAGAAAGACTATATATATATATATATTTTTTTTATTTATTTTTTTTTTTGTCGAAACCCTGATACATTACATGCAGAAGTTGGGGATGTTTTTTTTTTTTTTTATATTATTTTTTAAAGGAAATTTATACTTTTATTGAGCAAAAATGAAATCGATCAGAAATGACAGTAAATATATTTATAATATTACAAAATATTTCTATTTCATATAAATGCTGTTCTTTTAAACATTCGATTCACCATAGAACCTTGAAAAAAGTATCACAAAAGTATTTAGCAAAACCTTTTCAACACTGATAAGAATAAGAACGACTGTTAATAACTGAGCATCAAATCAGCATAGAATGATTTCTAAAGGATCTTTTGACTTTAAAGCCTGGAGTAATGATGCTGAAAATTCAGCTTTGATCACAGAAATAAATTACATTTGACAATATTTTCACATAGAAAACAGTTATTTGAAATTAAAATAATATTTCACAATATTACTGTATTGACTTTTTTTTGATTGTAGTGGTTTTTCATTTTTGAAGAATCATTTCATATTATTATGATCTCTCTCTCTTTTTTTTTTTTTTTTTTTAGAAATAATGATCTAGATACATTATGGTGTATGATGTGTCTTCAGTGTCATTCAGTGTCATGAAGTCTCACTTATAATGATTTCAAAAGTTAACTTTAGGTCTTCACACGCTGAAGGCCTTTCCCAAACCTTTCTTTCAGGTCAATTGGTGTCAGACTCTGTTCTGCTTTGCAATAATGAGAAAATTAGGTCCCACTTTATATTAGGTGGCCTTAACTACTATGTACTTACATTTAAATTAACTATGTAATACAATGTACTTATTGCATACATACATGTTTTTACCTTGTACTTATATTTTTTTTAAATACCTGCATGTAAATGCATCTGTAACTAATTTCTGTAATTACATTTATAATTACACTGTTGACCCATCACTTACACATAAACCCACTCTTAAACCTACCCATACCACCAAACCTGTCCCCAACCTCACCCATATCCAACTTCAATAGCAGAAAAAAGTGTTTTGCAACACAATAAGTACATTGCACTTATTTTTTATTTAAGTACATACTAATATACAGTGGCACCGAAAATGATTCTGGTAGCAATGACTAAGCACACTGTAGACTACAAATGGTGGTACAGCGGGTTAATTGTGTGGGTTAATCACACAATTTTGACTACAAATTGTGTTTGTTGCATCAGAGTGGGGACATTTCATTTGCAGTGCTCATTTAGTTAAGTTAAGTTAAGTTTCTCTTTTATTATCTCCCTTAGGAGAAAGTCTTAGGCAATCGGGAGAGCAGATCAAACATATGCATTATAAACATGTATATATTCAATATATTTAAATAATTAAAAAATATATTTTTTAAATTATAAAATAAAAGTTAATGCAAATGGGTCTTAATATTTTATCATGTGGTATTTGTTTTTTATATGCAGTAAGACACTTGAGACTATGCTGTATTATATTGAATATATTGAAAGCTAAAAGGGTTGCAGGAATTAACAGTTTTCTGCATGACATATATATTCACAATACAGCATGGCCTCTTTTGACTTATTGTTTAATTAAATGTTTCAGAACCACAGAGAATACAGCAGAGTTAGCGAAGAATTAAATCTCAGAAGTAATAAGAGTCAGAACATACGGTTGTTTCCATCACATGGTAATTTTCCTGATTACTGTTGTAGACAAGAATTCCAGGTGGCTCTATGTTGTCAATTGACTGCAGGTCTACTTATCCACTATGAGGCCCTGTTACACAGTATAATTCCATACCTGACATTTTAATGAGACTGTGATGGAACGAATCAGTCATCAAGGAAGTTGTAAATGTGACCTTTGCTCCTCTTCCAGCAGGATACAAAAGGTATATTGCACTTCTAGTACACTGGACAACATGCAGTTGAAGATGAATTTGAACTTTATGCTCAAGAAACTAAAGCACGCTTAAGCTGTAATTTCTTAATCAGTATTTTGTTGTCCAGTAAAATACATCTGTAAAACAGTACATTTTCTTAAAAAGTACAAATGTTTATTTAATAATAAATTATTTTGATTATATTCATTGTTATTTTAAAATTATTATATTATTATAAAATATTAATTAGAAAACTTATTCCCTGAATTTAAAAAAAAAAAATTATCAATTTAATATTATTATAATAACTAATAATAATGTTGCTCACTCTGATTTATGTACTCTGATCAAACTTTTATATTGTATTATATTATATTATATTATATTATATTATACATTTTTATAAAAAATATAAAACAATATTCTAAAATAATATATTTAAAGGGGTCATATGACATTGCTAAAAAGAACGTTATTTTGTGTATTTGGTGTATGCTCCGCCTTTCTGAAACGCGCCGATTTTTACAAAGCTCATCGTTCTGAGAAGCGAGGCGTGCTCTGATTGGCCAGCTATCCAGTGCGTTGTGATTGGCCGAATACCTCAAGCGTGAGATAGAAATGTTATGCCCCTCACCGTATTGTGACACAAAAACATTAAAACCCATTATAAACGAGGCATTTGTTGCATCCAGTGGGGACATAATTACTGATTATAATGACTTATACTGTCTTTTTTACCATGTCTGCATTTGTGATCTGAGAAACGACAAATAACAAGCACTACTCTACACTGCTCAAAACTTGCGTTTGAAGCGTCAGTGGCAAATTTTTTAAATAAGAAAACGTACTTACAGTCTGTGAGTCAGAAGCACCAGACTGTCCTTACAAAGTTGGAATTGCCCCACTTTATAGAAACAGTCTTTGAGCAGCTGACAGGCTACTCCCAGGTTCAGGAACCAATCCCACATAAAATGCACTGCACACACTCTAATATTGGGGTTGAACTGTTCTGGAACAGTGTTGTAAATACAACTGAACCACTGATTTCTAGTTGTGTCCTCTTTTGGAAGCCCAAACAAAGTACTTTCACTTTCACAACGAAACACAACGTCTCCAGGACATGTCGCCAGCGGCAGCAATAATAATACAGCTAGAATAATTGTTCTGCCTTCTTTCATTGTGTACACATTTGAATGAGCCATTTTAGGTGGGCGTGGTCGAGTCTTAACTTTTATAAAGAATATCTCTTTGGTTTTGAGACTTTAGTCTTTGCAACTTCAGGGATCTTATCTATGCACAAACAGCTTGTAACACTCCAAATAGAAAGGAAAACTTGAAATCGCATCATATGACCCCTTTAATATTATTTTAAAAATAATTTTAATAATAATTGTTTTACTTATAATGGTATGTGTGGCGCCATGTCTCTAAAACAACAATAACAACAAAAAATAACAGTCTTTTCCACTTTCCACAAAAGTTCACTCTGATTTATAGATTCTGATTTATAGAAGTTTACTCCATCCACTTCAGGAACAAATAGACGGTCATTCTGTTATACTCACTAAATGCGAGGGAATCTGTTCCTGTTGTGATGCAATTTCCTCCTTGTGAAATGACATGTCACCTCTTGAGTTATCTAGTGGATTGCTGGAGCTGTTGCCAGTATATCACGAGTTTTAACCTCTGCCACTCTGTGTGAATTGGCTGGTGAGGACTATTATACGTCTAGTTAAAGCTCAAATGGAAAGTCCACAGTGCTCATTAGTAGTCGCTCCAAGCAGTCTCATTACTGGCTCTCTTCTGAAGCAGGATGCAGGGTGAAGTGACTCTCTATTATGGCTGTAACTTCTTCAAAATCCAAAATCTGGTCTTTAGAGTTTGGAACATCGGATCATGATGTTCTGTTCTTCGTCTGATGACACACACTGTGCTGTCCAAGTAATACCTCTCTCACACATCTCCAAAATGATTATATTTGACACTGTTGCAATCAAAGATGCATTTCTTGGAAGATCATGTGCCATGGGTGCAATCAAACTCAGGACATGACGGAATCTCATTTTTGCATGATTATTTCCTGTGCGCACATGGTACAAGAAAACACGTTAGGACATGGGTATGTAAACAGCCTCAGGGCTCATGGCCATATATGCTTGTGGCCATATATTTGCACAGTAAAAAGAAACCTACACAATCTACTCAATAAAACAGAGTCAGTTTATTTGGGTGGATTTCATCCTATGTGTTGTGTAAAGACTAATGTAACAGCTATGAAACACAAAAAGCTAGATTAAAAAAAAAAAAAAAAGCTAGTTAAGACAAACTTTAGGATGGCTTGAGAAAGCCTAGCCTGAAAGTTTAAAGTAGTTGTAATAGCTTGAAGTTTAAAACCAGTTTAAATTTTGAAAACGGACAGATGGATGGATGGATGGATGGATGGATAGATAGATTAGAAATATTAGAATTGAAGCTTAAATGAGTCGCAAGGGCTCCTGGGAGTTTTAATTTTGACAAATGTTGTAATGATATGTAACACAACGATGTGATATAAAGTTAAATTAAATTTGCAGAATTTTAAACAAGTTAGACCGTTTCTTGATACCAAAGCTGCCAAGTTGTTCTTATATACTATGATCTTTTCTCATATTGTTTATTGTTTTACAAATTGGTCATTAACTAGCACAACTACTCTTAAAAGTATTAAATCTCTATTTAAGAAAGCCATAAAAATTTGATAAAAAGGCATTGTCATTCCACCATTGCGATATCTTAGAAAGACATACATTTTTAAGTTTTGACAATTTCAAACGTCTCAAGTATGCTTGTTTGGTATATAAAGTGTTACATAATCTTGCCCCTCCTCCGCTGCATGGCTTTTTCCAAAGACTTGAAAGCGGCGGTAGTACACGGGCCTCTGTAAACGGGGACTGTGTGATACCATTTAGGCGTACCACTTTCGGACAAAATGTATTGTCAATAATAGGTGGTAAACTCTGGAATAGTTTGCCCCTCCCAATAAGAGAGTGTCCTACATTCAACACCTTAAAAACTCACTTAAAACAGTGGCTTCTAGAAAACCAGAGATGTAATCATTTTTAACTGTCACACATTTATCACTCATACACTTTCACTGTTAAATTGAATGCAGTATAGAGGTGGATGAACAATGTTTCTTCCATTATGTATTTTTGTTTTGTTTTTGTTGTTTGTTGTCAATGTATATGTCGTCACTATGTGTACCTTTTCATTTATAGTGAATGAATGTTGTATTATTGTTGGTTGTCTTTATGTTAGCTTTATGTTACCTGCCTAGGGACTGCAGATGAAAAGTAGTTATTGTTACTAATTCTGGCATATTTACATGGTGTATTTTTTTATACAACAATGTTCATGAATATGCATGGTCCCTATTAAATAAACCAATAAAATAAAATAAAACAAATATACAGCAGGTAAAATAAGTATTGAACACGTCACCATTTTTCTCAGTAAATATATTTCTAAAGGTGCTGTTGACATGAAATTTTTACCAGATGTCGGTAACAATCCAAGTAATCCATACATGCAAAGAAAGCAAAACAAATAAGTTCAGAAATTAAGTTCTGTGTAATAAAGTGGAATGACACAGGGAAAAAGTATTGAACACATGAAGAAAGGGAGGTGCAAAAAGGCATGGAAAGCCAAGACACCAGCTGAAATCTATCAGTAATTAGAAAACAAACCTGCCCCTTGTCAGTGGAAATTAATATTAGTTGGTTCAGTCCGAACTGATGACCTATAAAAAGGTGTCTCATGACCAACGTGTCACACAAGAAACATTTCATGATGGGCAAAAGAAAAGAGCTTTCTCAAGACCTTCTCAACGTTATTGTTGCAAAACATTCTGATGGCATTGGTTACAGAAGGATTTCTATACTTCTGAATGTTCCAGTGAGTACTGTTGGGGCCATAATCTGGAAGTGGAAAGAACATCATTTCACCATAAACCGGCCACGACCAGGTGCTCCTCTCAAGATTTCTGACAGCGGAGTAAAAATAATTATCAGAAGAGTTGTCCAAGAGCCAAGGATCACTTGTGGAGAGCTTCAGAAAGACCTGGAATTAGCATGTATAATTGGTTCAAAGAAAACAATATGTATTGCACTCAACTGCCTTGGCCTGTATGCACGCTCACCATGCAAAGCTCTATTGCTAAAGAAAAAGCATGATGAAGCTCGTTTAAAGTTTGCTGCACAACATTTAGACAAGCCTAAGAAATACTGGCAGAATATAGTCTGGTCAGATGAGACAAAAAATTTTACTCTTTGGATGCCATAATACACACCATGTTTGGATATCAAATGGCACTGCACATCACCCCAAAACATCATGGTGTAGCACTGGAAAAAATTCACATAGTTCACATAGAAAAATGTACCGATACTTTCTTGATAAAAATCTGCTGCCATCTACCAGGATGATGAAGATGAAATGAGTGTGGACATTTCAGCGAGACAATGATCCCAAACACACAGCCAAAGAACCTCTCAATTGGTTTCAGAGAAAGAAAGTAAAGCTGCTAGAATGGCCAGCCAATCACCTGACTTGAATCCAATAGAAAATTTATGGAAAGAACTAAAAATCAGAGTTCATAGAAGAGGCCCATGGAACCTTCAGTATTTGAAGACTGTATGTGTGGAAGAATGGGCCAAAATCACACCTGAGCAATGCATAAGACTAGTTTCTCCTTACAGGAGGCGTCTTGAAGCTGTCAGTACCAACAAAGGCTTTTGTACAAAGTATTAAATCAATTTCAGTAAGCGTGTTCAATACTTTTCCCCTGCGTCATTCCATTTTATTACACAGAACTTAATTTCTGAACTTATTTGTATTGTTTTCTTTGTACGTATGGATTACTTGGGTTGTTACCGACATCTGGTGAAAATTTCATGTCAACAGCACCTTTTGAAATATATTTAGTGAGAAAATGGTGACGTGTTCAATGTTCATTTTACCTGCTGTAGATCGATGTGAAAAAGATATAGATCCTGCATGTTGTCGATTAATACCAGCGGTGATGTTCTACAACAATGTACACTGACATTGTACATAGTCAAATTAAGCACTAAATTAAGTAAACAACTGTTCAGCAATTATGTTGTTTAATTTGAATTAGCCTAAGTAAATTTAACAAGCATGGAAAAAATGATATTGCTTTTGGCATGTTTTGCAACACTTTCATCACTCTAAAAAAATGCTGGGTTAAATATGGACAAACCCAGCGATTGGGTTGTTTCTCTTACGGGGCTGACGAGACGTGAGACGTGCGGATCCATATGCAAGCTTTATTTGAGCAGAGACATGGTCATAACAGGCAGGGTCAAACAGTGACAAACAGGTATAACATGGGCGAGACAAAGAGTAAACAAAGACAAGCGTGGGTCGACGATCGGCGAACAGTCACAAAAGGGGCTTGACAAGAGAGGTAATCCAAACATAAGCGATAGTCCAGGCAGGGGAAAACAATCCGACTTAGGCAAGGCAAGGCTAGGAAAACTAACAGGGCTCTGTAGGGCAGCGATAAATGCATACAATACTCGGCAGAGAGGGAGAGAAAGTCCAAGGCTTATAAAGAGTGTCTGATTGGATACAGCTGTGTGCGTGTGATCAGGTGAGCGTGTGATTAGTGAGATGGCTGATGGGAAATGCAGTCCATTGTGATGTGTGGTGTGAAAGTCAATATGATGGCAGGGCGACATCTTGTGGCAGTCAGAACGAAGAGCAGGCCCAGGATTCGTAACATAGCCAGCCCCCCCCCCCCCTGAAGACCACCACGGTGAAGTAGATAGAGCAGGAGCCCACCACGATGGACCAGGAACCCACAGCACAGCCTGCGAGAACTGAGACATAAAAAGGAGAGAGAACATGCAAGGAGGCAGGGAACACAGGAAGTTCATAATTAGTCTCCATAGCTGTGACAGGACAGAACGAGAGTTCATTGACGGCCTCCATAGCCGTGACAGGACAGGATGAGAGTTTGCTGACGGCCTCCATAGCCGTGACAGGACAGGGCGAGAGTTCACAGACGGATACCGCTGACACCTCTGGAGGTTCTGCAGCAGTTGCCGCCACCTCTGGAGGTTCTACAGCAGTAAACTCAGGACACAGGGAGAGTTTAGTAACGGTCTCTTTGACCGCAACACAACAGGTTGAGAGTACATTACTGGGCGCCACCACCATACAAGGGGCTGAGGTGAGCCCTGCCGCATCTGAAGGTTCTGCAGCATGTGCCACCACCTCTGGAGAAGCTGTGACAGCTGCCGCCACCTCAGACAGTTCTGCGGTGGTGTACGCAGCCCAAACACAACATAAAGCGATTCCCATCAGGGGAAGCGTTTCGGACAGGGGAATAAGAACAGGAACAGGAGTGTTACAGTGAGCTGGTTTAGGGATACCAGCCGTGCGTGCAGACACCAGCGGTACATCCCTCACACTAGACATCAAACTGGGATAATGGGCGACTGACCTTGATGATCTGGGTGTGTCAGCCCGGACGTGACGTGACTCTGGAAGGTCAGCGGAGACATGACGTGACTCTGGAAGGTCAGCTGTGACGTGCTGTGACTCTGGACGGACAGCTGTGACGTGCTGTGACTCTGGACGGACAGCTGTGACGTGAAGATCAGCTGTGACTTGGTTTGACTCATGAAGATCAACTGTGACTTGACTTAGCTCATGAAGATCAACTGTGACTTGTCTTGACTCTTCGATATCAACTGTGACTTGACTTAGCTCATGAAGATCAGCTTTGACTTGGCTTGATTCGTGACGATCAACTGTGACTTGACTTAGCTCATGAAGATCAGCTGCGACTTGGCTTGACTCATGAAGATCAGCGGTGACTTGGCTTGATTCGTGAAGATCAATGGTGACTTGACTTGACTCTCTGACATCAACTGTGACTTGACTTGGTTCTTTAAGATCAACTGTGGCTTGATTTGGCTCTTTGCCATTAACTGTGACTTGACTTGGCTCATGACTGACAGCGATGACAAGACGGGGTGTTGTTGTGGCCGCCATTTTGCGAACAGGCTTCGCTGTCGCTGCCACTTTGTGTGTCTGCTCCAGTGTGGCTGCTATCCAACGAGAGAGTGCGGCGTCGCGTTCCTCCGCGACACCCACAGTGAAAGCTGAACCAACAGACCACAGAACTTAATCCAAGAAACTACTCAATGATGAACGTGGACCCTTATGGATTACTTCTGTTTTTAAAGTCTGATTAAGGCCATCACAGAAAAAGTCTATCAACATGCTGTCCACTAATTCTGTGCCATTCGCCAAAGCCAAATATTCCACAATGTAATCCTCGAGTGATCGGGTGCCCTGTTTGAGGGCTAGCAACAAGATCGCTGTGTCCATACATGGCCATGATCCACTTGAACAGCCGCTGGATCCTTGTTCGGCTGAGTATTCTCTTACGGGGCTGACGAGACGTGAGACGTGCGGATCCATATGCAAGCTTTATTTGAGCAGAGACATGGTCATAACAGGCAGGGTCAAACAGTGGCAAACAGGTATAACATGGGCGAGACAAAGAGTTTCAGACAAAGACAAGCGTGGGTCGACGATCGGCGAACAGTCACAAAAGGGGCTTGACAAGAGAGGTAATCCAAACATAAGCGATAGTCCAGGCAGGGGAAAACAATCCGACTTAGGCAAGGCAAGGCTAGGCTAGGAAAACTAACAGGGCTCTGTAGGGCAGCGATAAATGCATACAATACTCGGCGGAGAGGGAGAGAAAGTCCAAGGCTTATAAAGAGTGTCTGATTGGATACAGCTGTGTGCGTGTGATCAGGTGAGCGTGTGATTAGTGAGATGGCTGATGGAAAATGCAGTCCATTGTGATGTATGGTGTGAAAGTCAATATGATGGCAGGGCGACCTCTTGTGGCAGTCAGAACTAAGAGCAGGCCCAGGATTCGTAACAGTTTTCAACCAACAGTTGGGTTAAATGTTTAACCCAACCTTCTGGGCAGTATCCTAACCGCTGGGTCAAAACAACCCAATCACTGGGTTAGTCCATATTTTACCCAGCGCTGGGTTGTATTTAACCCAGCATTTTTTAGAGTGTAGTGAAATGTCCAGTGAGTGGTGCTAAAAGCATGTTTAGTTTTATTTGAAACAGATAAGCATGAATCTGGCAACTTTTTATTATGTTGATTGCTGTACGTATTGTGGCAGTTTGGAGTGAAACGTCTGATGAGTGGCACTAAAAGGTTAATGCTGTATTGCGTTTAAAAAAATAACGTGCCACCTACATTAAAGGTGAGGTATGCATTTTTTCAAAAATGCTTTAGAAAATTGAGTCAGGGCAGTACCAAAACAAACTTGTAGCCAATCAGCAGCAAGGGGCGTGTCTACTCATGATGCCGAGGAGAGAGCGCTCAGTGCACATGACGGACATTAGCCGAGCCAAGTGATGACAGAATGATAGAGATGGCGGATAAAAAAACAAAAGAGGAAAACGTCTGCAGAACAAAAGAAGTCTTACACCGTGTCTACACCGGACGCGACAAAGCGACCGTTGAAAATCATTAGAAATTTTTGTCAATATGTCATAAATAGAACGCGGCAGGAGTTTACTGTCGGGGATTTTGTCACATCCAGTGTAGACAGCATCACTGATTATAATGAGTTCTATAGTATTTTGTCGTGCCACGCCGCTTGCGTCCGGTGTAGACACAGTGTTACAATAACACAAGAAGAAGGACCCATGTAAGTATCAGATCAGCTTTCCAGCGCTGGAGAGAACTGAAGGAGCAGGAAGGCCTGCGATTGGACGCCGAGGTTGCTTGTTTCTTCTCGATGAGTGAGTAACATTGGTTTTGCTTTGTTTGACAGAACTAATCGTTGGCGTACGTATGTGTGGGGCGGAGCTATCAAAATAGGGGCGAGACCTTTTGGGGTAGGGGTGTGTTTGTTTTGGTGATTTCAAATGTCAACATCGGCTACCAGAAATCACTTACCCCACCTTTAAACCCTTTCATAAACCTTTCTGATAGTGTTAACAAAAGCAAATTTGAGATTAAAAACACATTTTCTGATGCCATCTTAGCTTGTTTCAACAAGTCTTTGAGCTCTTTTAGTGTTACTTGTGTTTTAAGGCACTCTGCATTGCAAGTAAAGTGGCGCTACCAAGCAAGTTTACTATGTTAGAAAAGCCATGGGTATGGAGCTGTTTATGTGATTAAAACATAAAAATGCATTAGTTTACAAATCATGCACTATGGAAAATCATGCACTCTTTTGAGGTCATAACCTAGTATTGTGCAAGGAACCGCATGAAAACAAATCTTTATTAATCGATAATCTGTTTCTGTAATCATAAATTGTGTGTAAAGAAACATGGAATTTCATTGCCTCTAGTATTAATTTAACTACTGAGTTGTATGGATAGGTGTGTTTTTGGAGCTTGACATATGTTTTTCCAATGAGTCTGCAACCAGCCCAAAAAAAGACTATTTGGTATGATGAAGCAGTGATATTCGCATTATAAATAAGTTCAAACCATGTGGGTCTGAAATATGAGGATAGAAATGATTTAAATGAACTCATTCTGTTCTGAAGGTTCCCGGAGGGCTTTGAGTCTGCAGTTATGCCACACAATCTATTGTTTATTTGTTCCTTTTTCTCTGAATTGTGAGACATCACTTTAATGTGTCATATTGTCCTTGGCTGTGCGAGGCAAGGGTAAACACAGCAAAATTGCCTCTGCGTCATGCCACTTTTTGGGCAGTGACGGTTTGGTTGGTCTCCATGACAACCAAATCTGAATTCTAAGAAAAACATCCAGGGCAGATATCCTACTCAAGGGCCAGATAGCATCAGCACAGGTATTCGGGAGACATTCTTGTCCACAATGGCCTTTAATGGATGGGGTGGGTGGTGGGGAAACAACAGGGTGTCAGACGTCTCTCCCTGAAGAGTTTGCTGCTCAATCGCATATCCCCGCTGTTCACTGCCGAGGGTATTATCCTGACGTGAATAGGGCTTCTACAGGTTTTTTTCTCAGGCAATTTGCACTGGTATTTGGTGAGGTGAAGTCATTTGTAGATGATTCATCGTCGTGCCCAAGGAAGTGTTCATATCTGGGTCCTCCAGAAGCACACGATCACAGACTCTCTGTGGTGTGTCTCTGATGATAGAGACGTCTGGTCTGGCCTTTTATAATACGATTGCATGAAAAACCAAAAGTAGCAGCTCAGTAAAGGCTTTTTCACAGGATATGCAATATGGGTTTATTCATCCTCACCCTCTAGATATATATTGTCCCTCTTGTCCCTTACCTTATTAAAAGTAACATTTAGACAGTATGTTGGGTCATTGTGCTTTGTGTACAAACGATCCAGGATCTTGTTTGAGTTATTAATAAAAGATATCACAATATCAAATCAAATCAAATCTCTTTGTCACACATCATGTACACAAGTGTACCAATGGTGAAATTCTTAGGTGCAGACTCTGTGCCATGGCAGTACAAGCAACAAGATATAAAAAATTTATAATATACATAGATAAGAATATACACACTTTACACAATATACACATTTGCACAGTATACAATAAACAATTGTACACAATATACATTATACATACATATTTCTATAATATACACATAGTATATTATATATACATATTCAGAGTACAATATTACAAAATGGAAGATTTATTAAGTTTCTTAAAGTTCTCTTTCTGTTTTTTTTTTCTTTAAGATGTTTAGGGTCTGTAAGATTAATTTATATAGAATTGATAACTCAGAAAGAATGCATCAAAGTAATCAAACTTGACTGTAAAGACTAGTTATGTGATTCAAATATCAAAATGCATTAGTTTATAAGTATGCACTATATGGAAAAGCATTTTTAGGATATAGCCTAGTATTGTGCAAGGAATCACACACAAACAAGCCTTTATTAATCCATAATCTGTTCCTGTAATTATTATATATATATATATATAAATAAGTGTCACAGTTCACAAGGAAGCATGGAGACGAGGAATTCACAAAACAAGAGTCTTTAATATCCAACAGGGTGACAGAGCACAGGCAAGGAAGACATTCAAGAATTGACAAAAAAAAAAAAAAAAAGATATATGACAATAAAACTAAAAATATAATAAAATACCTAACTGCATAATACTATTATTGTTAGAATTTGCAACAATATAAAGATAGAAATATAATACATTTAAAATTAAAACATATATGAAAAAATGAATAAGTACATTCTTAAATAATAAATAGTATAAAAAAAAAAACTGAAATATTAAATGAATTATACTATAAATTTAAATAAACAAACAAATATATATATATTATAAAAATAGACAGAGATACAATAAATGCATTAAACTATACATTACAGTTATAGCAAATGAATAAAATCATATAAGTGAAAAACTTCAAATAATAACACAAATACATTAAATTATAAATTAAAATGCTCCATCGGGACAAGACCACGGGAATCAGATAAGCCCTTTACACAATCTGACATGGCTGAGGTTGGAATTGAACTGTGGGTTTCGTCTGGTCAGAGGAGAACTGGCCCCCCGACTGAGCCTGGTTTCTCCCAAGGTTTTTTTCTCCATTCTGTCACAGAGGGAGTTTTGGTTCCTTGCCGCTGTCGCCTCTGGCTTGCTCAGTTGGGGACACTTAATTTCTAGTGATTATCGTCGATTTGATTGCACAGATACTATTTAAACTAAACTGAGCTAGACAATGACATCTCTGAATTCAATAATGAAATGCCTTTAACTGAAAATTGAGGGTTTAATCTTGTACATTACTGACACTCTATCCTCCAACTAGGGAGGAGGATGAACACACGGGATGGGGCTGGCAAACAGAGTCCAAGGGGGGCGACGAAGGAGGGAGGAGCCAGGGAGGAGACAGGAGGGACCCAGAGCAGGAGGAGTACAGCAGGACCCAGGCCACAGCCATAACAGCGGCCCATGGTGGAGCCGATTGAGGGAGGAGAAATGGCCACTGAATCCAGGAGGCCAGCCAACGGCGGCGGAGCAGGTGGAGGAGGAGCCCGAGGCGGAGACTGAGAGCCAATGAGCCAGGGGGATGCCGAGGATCCAGGGGCAAGGTTGGAGCCAAGGCGATGGCGATGGCGGGTTGATGCCCGACCAAGGCGGTGCCGGAGGGACAAGGGAGCCCAGTGAAAGGAGTGAAATTATTTCCTTCATGAAATTAATTCTTCATGAGGCCAAAACTCAGGAGCTCTCGCAGCACACATGACATAAAATAAAACAAACGTTCTAATCTGACAGGAAGATCTGGGAGAAAGACCATTTGCTCATCTGTCCCTTGACCCATCCTTAAGCTCCCTCCTTCCCCCTGGGCATGACATAGAAGTGTCAGGAACTCAAGTTGCCAGACTTACAAACTGAATTTATTATATCTTAAGAATTAATGATCTTAACCCTTTCATGTTTAGTATCATTTTAAAGGTCTCTGTGCGATTTTGTAAACTAGTCTCAATTGCACAGTAGTCACTTATATTATGAGAAATATTGAAAACTTGAGTGAATTCTGTACTTCGGTTGTGGGCGGTCTCCTTTCAAAATCTGATAAACATTGCTCTACACCAGGTGTGACCATTTGTTTTGGGGCAGAGAATAAATGTTTATGGCCCTTTTGTTCTGGTAGTATTTAAGGGAAAGTTGCAAATCACTCATTGCGATTCTGTAGTCAGATCAGCCAGTATAGTGTGGAGTGTATTTCATATGCTCCATACCATGCATCTTCTTCTTGAAGTCAGGTATACATTTTTACTCTTAGATTCAGCTTTAAACAACCGATGTTATGCATTTTCTTATTTTTGAATTGGCTTCTTATGGTTTAATTATATAATTGGCATGACACATTTTTACCGGACTAATAATAAATCGTTATATTTGATTTATTCTGAAATAATTTTCTCAAGTAGATTAAGGTGTAGTGGCATTTCCGCAAATCTGCGTTCCAGACAGATCATACCAAGCACCAATGGATGAACCATGGGGGACACCATGAGGGAGACTTTGGGTTTCTGACTGTCACTGGCTTAACACGGTGTAGCTCTCGTGGTTATAGGAAAAAAAATACACTTTTTGTTATGAGTATGCAGGCGCAGCTCACTTAAAGCTATTATAACCACTCTGCACCCTCTGAGTAAGTTTAGAACTGACGAGTTCGTGTCCGTGCGTTCACTGTTGGCCGAGTGAATTGCTAAGCGATACCTGGTCCCTAATGAATGAAGAACGGAAAGTATGGGATTTTCAGAATAATCAAATATCTAAATTAATACAATCGATGTCGGTGATCAATTTAATTATAAATATTGTCTAAATTTAATGATCACTTGAAATTGGAGTCAGATCAAGCACGGAGCTAGACTAAAATTTGAAATTAAATCCAGGTAAATTCAGAAATGCAAGTAAAAGACCAAACATGCATTAAACCTTCGACCAGGCCGCTGGATTCCGTTTTTTGAACTGGCGGGTGGATCCTTACACCGGTGTAGCTGGTGGATCGACGGGTGACGGTGCAGGCGAGGGAGCTAGGAGCCGAGGTGGAGCCGCTGGGTTAACGGGCCTCGGAGGCTGAGGCGGAGGTGAGAGATACTCCAGCCCCGGCGATGCTGGAGGATGGCAGTCCCGCGGAGCTTGCACCGTACAGATAGGGGGCTGAGGGCGATCGGAGGGGCTGCCAGACGACAGCGGTTGTAGCGTCAGAACGAGTCATACAAAACTAAGATTCATTCAGAACATCGAAACATGAGGAGCTGAAATTCCAGGAGAACAGGACAACATCGTAAAGATTCCTATCTCCGATTTCTGGAGCAAGCCTAACCAACAAGCCTCTTCCAGAACAGCTTGCAACATTTAAGACAAAAGAACACTTATTGATAAGTCCAACGTAGGAAGGAGATCGTCAAATTTGGGGTAAATAATCAAGATTAATGGTCAAAGAGATGGCCATCACATGTGTTCCACAAGAGAAATCACAAGCTTCTTTAGATTGACTTTTCCCCCACACATAGAAGACAAAGAACCAGACTGAAATTCCTCTGTCCAAAGAACATGTCTTTTGGTCTCCACAGAACTATACAGAGACTTTCTTTTCATATGCACATAAAACCATCCTAAAAGGACATTGCTAGACATAACACTATATTATGTATGTAACCACACATTAGACTATCATGTTTTAATCCTGACAATATGATATGATATGATAAGATGTTTAGGGTCAGTAAGATTTGTTTTAAAGAAATTAATATAGAAATTAATAACTCAGAAAGGATGCATTAAATTAAACTAGACTGTAAAGACTTTCACGTGTATTTTTAATTCTATTTTAAATAAAGGCTGTTTAAAATGACATTTTAAAATATATTAAAATATTTCTATTAATATAGAAAATATTTATTTTAAATTGCAATACAATTGCACACTATTACTGTTTTACTATCAAATAAAAGCAGCCTTGGTGCATAAGAGATCTCTCTTAATAACATTAAATATTTTTCTGATGCCAAACATTTGAACTGTAGTGTATATTATTTTTCTCTCTCTCTCTCTCTGTATATATATATATTTATACAAACTATTTATCTTCTACCGCTTTTGCTTCATTAGCAGTCCTGATTATCATTCCTATTCCACTTGCACAAGTGCCATTTGGTAGAGCCAGCTGTGCAGCCTCCAGATTTCCCTTCACAGGTTGTGATAATATTATATTACAGTTATTCTACCTTAAAATCATCCATCAAGTACTGACAAGTACCAACTAAGCGCATAAAATCCATTAAAATCAAATCAAGAAATCACACAATGACCATCAAATCCCTTCTCTGTGCTTGTTATTGTTTTTATATTCCCCTGAATATCTGATTCAGTCACTACTATATTACATGAAATATACAAAAAGCAACTTAATTCTGCTGGCAGAGTTACCTGTTTCTTTTTAAATACGCAGTGAATTTTGGTGACAGAGAGCATATGGGAGAAGCCACTTTCATGACCAGGGCCCACAGGCAAAGTCCTCTGCCGTCAGACAGAGTCAGACTGCTCTGGCTCCAGGACCGAGCGACAAATATCCATTTAACAAAAGATTTGGTCTGTTTAGATAGATTCAAATAAATCTAAAGCTGATCCATTTGCTCTAACTAATTGCTCTCCATATTGTGAACCTGTATTTAAGCCCAGATTTTAGAAATGTACCACATGTGATTTGGAGCTGCTACAATCAATCTGTGAGGCTTAGTGCATAAGCAAAAATAACAAAAGCTTTGATAGATTAACAATAAAGCTCTTTTTTTTTACCCATAAATCTCAGCATGTGCTTTTACAAATCATGCAAACACATTGTCAATCTGCCAAGAATAGTAATTTCATAGCTTGGAGCTGCATAAATCCTGTATTTAAACACTGATGTCTCACTGTTTTTACATTCAGCTGAACAAAATGATAACTTTTCCACAATCAAAGCATTATGTGACAACTGTTTTTCAAGCTTTTACTGCAGATTCCAGCTTGAGGGATGTATGCTCTACATGGTGAGCAATAGAGTCATCATTTTCCATCTCAGATTGAATACTGGGTCTGTATTTTTATTGTTATGCATTATGGTGTTTATCTATCCAGATTCATCATCAGAGGGAAACATAAAAAGTGGCCGGCTGAGGTCCCACTATGATATAAGCTTCTCACAGGGGCCGGGGGCGAAGTGGACCACCCATAAAAATGTTATTCCAGGCCCTGTGAAGCTCTGCAGCGGCTCTCAATCTGCCGCCCCCTCATTGTTCCCTCTCAGTAGGCATCAGTGGCTCTGATCAATAAACACTATCCTATGCCAGTATGCAACACTTAGTCCTTTGTGTGGGTCAGCTGACTCGTGGACACTGCATCCTATAATTACGTTAAATTGAGTGCAACTGTTCATTGACATGACGTGCAGGAGTGTGCTTCTGAGCTACTGCATGACTGAACCTGACATTGGACATTAGATGTGGTCTCTGACTATCTTGAGTGATCTATAAATGATGCAACAATTAGCCAAGGGCTCAGAGATGTCATAAGTGGTCACTAATTCCACGGTCCTAAAATTGGGTTTCTAAAATTACATTAAAGGAGTACTTAAGACAAAAATGAAAATGTACTTGCCCTTAGGCAAGATGTAGATGAGTCTGTTTCTTCATCAGAACAGATTTGGAGAGATTTAGCATCACATCACTTTCTCACCAATGGATCCTCTGCAGTGAATGAGTGCCGTCAGAATGAGAGTCCAAACAGCTGATAAAAACATCACAATAATCCACAAGTAATCCACAACACTCCAGTCCATCAATTAGTGCAGTGAAGTGAAAAGCTGCATGTTTGCTTCTTCGCAAATTTATCAAGACGTTTTTACCTTCAAACTGTTGCTTCAGTCCTCTATTCATAATATTGCTTTCTCCAGTGAAAAAGTCATCTTGTCTGAATCAGGAGAGAAATGTGCACAGAAACTGACCAAAATAGATATAAATAAATATGCCAGTGGATGTTGATGTGAAAATGAGGATGGAAAATGGTCGTTTTACAAATATTAGACCTTTATTGGTGCAAAAAAACTTTGCAAACTTCATAAACTAACCTCGAAAAACATCATATACATTTTTTTGAACTCCATTTAATGCTCCCTTTAAGCATATGTACAAAAAAAAATGTAAGTTGCGTACAGTACCTATATACAAACACAAATGAGATCGGGCTGGTGTGAATTCAGAGTACACTTTGGGATATCCACTAAAACATGATTTCCTAATTAAGCCTGGCAGTGATTTTTCATCGAAGTGCAAATCAATTTATCTTAATTAACTGATTTGTGTGCCATAATTTATGGCAGATATTAGTAACAGGTCAAGGTATTGATCTATTGGGAGCCACATTTTGGCCAGGCACCAATGGTATGATGCCCTGGAGTCGAAGAGAGCCACAAATAGAATGAAAGTGCATTGATCAGGGGACTGCAGGCTTTTGACTGAATACTGTGAAGACTGTGTGCAGTGCCACAAACAACTGCTTGCTAAGCCTTCTGAATCATTTCAAGATGGCACATAAATAGATTCCCGTGAGAGCAGTTAAAAAGGACTGTCACAAGATTCTTTCTGTGACAGTGCTTGACTTCTATCGCAGATGTGTATAGTTTACATGAAGGAGGGCAAAGAGCACAATGACTTTAACTGCTCTGTCGTAGGCAAGTGTTTTCAATTACTAGCAAATGCTGTCCTTGAAAAGACAGAGATGCAGCAGGTTAACTGATGTTAATGTTTTTGTCAAAATGAAGGCTTGTTTTTAAGGCATTTAGATTTTTGTTGCATTTGTGGGAACATTATGAAATGTTCAATCAGCTCTTCATCCAGGAACGTTAAACTCTCAGATTTTTGTTTATACTGTTAAAATGCAGACTGAAAATCTGCAAAATTATTTGTTGCATTTCTTAGTGGTTAGTGATGGCCAATTGGCATGCTGTGTCACTGAACACATCCCATAAGCTCATCATACTGCAATGTTTCTGGGAAAGAGTGAAAAAACCCCAACCCTTCCCATCATAAATCTGAGCCCAATTGGGATTTATATTTCGCTGGATTCACTTGAAAACCTTTGAATGTGGACATTTGCCAACAATTAGCTTGAGAAACTTAAAGGGCTTTCCTCGGTTTACCAGCAATTATCCACTGAACTAAAAACCAGGCATGTAAAACAGCAGGCCTGTGAAAACACTCTCTGGGGGAAATGAAACAATATTTTGAAATAATATTCTAATAAACACATTTCCTGTATATTTCCCAACAGAAATGGTGTAGATGGATCCAAATGTCACTCTATTCATACAGAGCTTTATGCATACAATACATGCAAACTCCGGACTGGCGAAATAAATTGACGGGAGCAAGTTATGAGGAGAAGGGGCAGATTATCTATAATAAAAATACATTTCATTAATAGACCTCTTAAATCTGAAAAATCTGATATTAAGATAGAACTAGATGTTGTTTAGGTATCAACATTTTTTTGAAACAACACCAAGTAGCATCCAAAGCTGTAAAATCAACATAAAAGAGATGATTTAAACAACTTTACAGTTTAAAACATTTTAAAAGCACTTTTTGTTTTGTTTATGCAAATGTCAGAGAAAACATTAAGGGAACATCCCATTTGACCTTTTATAAGAACATTACTTTTGAATGTTTTCTTTTTTGACATTCTGAAACAAGTAATAAATAGTAATGTCTAAAAACCATTAGACAAAAATACAACTAAAATGTTTTAGAAAAAAAAAAAACATTCCATGAATGACGTATAAATAATGTTTTTGTGCTATCATTTTTGAGATTGTTATTAATGAACAGATAACTTTTAATGTTACTAGAAGAATGTTTGTTAAGACAATCCTGCCAGAACATTAACATCCACACATTAACCAAGTAACATCCAAAACTGTAAAGTTACCATACAAGTAATGATTTAAACAAATTTACAGTTCAAATAATGCAAGTTTTTGAAATATTTTTTAAAACAATTTTTTTGGTCATGCAAATGTCAGAGAAATCTTAAAGGGAGCATCCCATTTTATCTTTTTGCAAACATTATATGAACATTACTTTTGAATGTTTTTTGTTTTTACATTCTGAAACTAGTAAGTAGTAATGTCTAAAAACCATTAGATGAAAATACAACTAAAATGTTTTAGAAAAAAACATTCCATGAACAATGTATAAATAAAGTTTCTTGTGCTAGCGTTTTGAGATTATTATTTGAGTTTTGAGTTATTAATGAACAAAGAAATAACCATTAAATAGAATCTTGCCAGATCATTAGCTAAAGTTCTGAGAACATTCCTATTGTCTTCAGAAGAGTTTTGATGGTAGTTTCTATTTTTTTCCTCTAACTCAGTGGTAACCGCTGTATTTTTATTTCTGCTTTTCCATAAGTGTCACCGACTGTCAGACTGAATTTGATTTTCATTCAGCTTCATTCGTGCTGTTTTTGTTCAGACCAATATTATATTAAATACATAATCATTTAAAATTTTGACTCAACTCTTTTGTTAAAAAAATGGTTTAAAGCCAGAAATGTGAGGTTTATCATTTTATAAAACTTTTTGTTTTGTTAATGTTCCCATTAAATTATGAAAACGTTATTTCTTAATGTTTAAAACATTCCATTAAAAAAAAGAAAACTTTTACAAATTAAAAAAAGTAAATAAAATGTAAAAAATGTAAACATTTTCTGGTCATGCAGAGAAAACATCCATTTTATCTTTTTACAAAGTCAACAAAATGTTTTTAGAATATATTTTAGTTAGCTGGGGTCATTTCCCTTCAGAGACAGATGCATATATTCTACTAGCCTGACTACGTCAGACTTCGTACTTCCGCTCAATTTCATTTCGCTTCTGTACTCAGTCTGATATAGCAGACCATCTCCCGGTTTATCTCCGGCTCCGCAGCAGCCGTCCAACCAACGAACAGAGGGCGGGCTGAGAGCCGTGACGTAGACGCTAAGTGCCGAATTTAAGATTGTAGTTTAGGTGAGGGAAATCTAAAACGACAGCGGACATGGAGCCACGGGATGCTATTCGCTCTGTTGTGGAGAATATTCCCGGCATTTGCCAACTGAAGCCCGAACAAGAAGAGTGTTTGGTTCACATTTTGAATGAAGGTGATGTTGTGGCCCTACTCCCCACAGGTTTTGGGAAAAGTTTAGTTTATCAACTGTTGTCGATCGTCAGCGAGAAACTGGGGAGGCCAAAGTCCGGCAAGGCGATAATTGTGGATGCGTATATTTACTTCACATAATCTGCAAAAGTCGTTCACAGCCATCTTCACTCCGGTATTTCGCTCGATGGTTTTGTTTTCGCTGCATACCTGTGTTTACAGTGGAAGTTCGAGGCGGCTGAGTCGCCGAATAACATACGTCATAACCAACCGTTATGTGATTGGCTTACGGGTACACCAATGATTTTAAACTTCAAGTGCCCGCCTACGAGAAAGAAAACGCTTGTCAATTATGCCCTTCCAGACTCTGTGTACGAAGCAAAGCGAAGTAGCAGAGTTTGGTATTACCAGGCTAACATTCAACATTCAGAAAGGCGAATTTCACCAAATGGTAAGGAGTTTGCAGGTAGGATTATGTTGTGGTCTAGTGACTAATTCATGCACAAGACAAGGCCTTCTGAAGGTCACGTCTGGGTTTGAGGATCTCCAGTAGTGAGGGAAGTGGACCAAGTCTTTGTAATGGTGGAGCTCGGTCAAGTGCGTCCAGTACGTCATGAAGATAAAGGGCACAACCTTTCCTCTCTCCTGCGGAGAACCAACACCTTCTAAGAATGCTTCCCGCAGTCACATCCAATACTACGTCTGGACCTGGCAGGAGCTCAAAGTGTTTTTCTTTTCTTCCTTTCAATGCATGCTTCCCTAACCTGAACAAAGTCAGTTTTCTCCACAGCGGTCAAAGTGGCCTCATTCGCGGACTGAGCGTTAGCCCCCAAACATGTCAATAACTCAGAATCACCAGGAATCACTTCTGAAATCACTTAAGATTCAGATCATTCCGCATTTCTGGAGCTTTCAAAGCAACCAGTGTTATTTTTACACCCCAGATGCAGATTAGTGAGAAAAATGGGTTTAAAAGAAATAAGAAAGCATTCAATAATCAGATCACCCCTACTGTGAGGCAGCTGGGCTCTGCTTTCAGAACAGATACCTATACAGAGGTGTTTCTTAATCAGGACTTCTGCAGAAGCTCACCCTTCATTCACCAGTACTGTATGGCCAGACTTTATCTCACAAAGTCCATAGGCAGATGGGGATATTTAGTCACTGGAGAAAGGATTGGAGGCCATCAGATGCTAGATAAAGGCATATTCATTAATGGATCTCACTGAGCCAAGCACATAATCTCAAACATCACAAAGCAGTATGAAAATGTCCCTTAATTTGCATGCAAAAGCTCCCATACACCTTTTCCGTGAGATCACCAAAGGATCACCGTTTTATTCTCAATGAAGTGAAACTGGAATTATTAACATCTGGCCATGAACGCACAATACATTTCTTGTTAAAGTGCTGAATTTATTCTTGCGTATCTCCATAATCTCATATTGGATCCCCTCAAGACTTGAGTATAAAGGTATTGACCTCACATAAAATGTTTGCTGATGAGTTTGTACTCCATCTCCATTTGATATTTCTGTCAAATCTATTTGCTTATATATGTACTATATACTATATAACTTCTTATTCTGAAAAATACAGTGAAAAGCTGTGCAAAAACCATCTGTAACAATTCAGGTTATGATGATACATCCACATTTGACCCATACCCATAATACTATATGGCTGTACTCTTTATATGACACTGTCTATTTAGTTTATGGCAACATAAATTCAACATGGCTGATGAAAAATCACGAAACAGCAACCTCTAAAATATGTACCTCTATCTGTTATATAGGAGGACCAGATTTAAAGGACACTTTTATTCAGGTTACATTTCAATATTTTTTTTTAACATTATAGAAACACAGTGTGTGTATATGTGAGTCTGTTGTGCATGTGTGTGTATGAGGTGATGGGAAGGTTGTTTTTGCACATTTAGTCTTTTAAACACCTCGGGTATAAGTAATATTTTCTACAGAGAGAGAGATCATAGTTTATTCGTTTTATTGTATTATTTTAGAAATTCAAAGCCACTGTTACAGGTAAAAGTGATTTTAAAAAGGCATATTCTTTGCTTACCTACACTATTTGTAAATATCAGTAATAAATAACTATACTACCTTAATAAAATATAATTTAAGTGATTGTTTGAGTTGAACATACCAAAATAAATGCCTAAAAGTTCAACAGTTAATTTTGTCTAAATTAAAAATAAATAATAAATAAAATTAAATATATATATATATATATATATATATATATATATATATATCATATTTAATATATAACAGTATTTGACTTAAAATGATATTTTATAGATATACTTAATATATATAACAAAATATTTGAGAATGCAGAAATTAATCTGTTTCATGAACTACAATTATTACCCATTTGACAGAAATATTGTTGATCTTTAACAAGAATTTAAATTGAGTAAATTGAGGGAAATCTGATTTTCCCAGCATGCTTTGATATGGACCGTATAAAGAGGTAAGTTACTCTAAAAAGTATAAGTACTAGTTACTAATTACATCTTCAACAGTGTAATTAGATTTATGCACAAATTACTCTCTCCAAAAAGTAGTTAATTACTTATTCCTCATTACTTTCTAAATCCTATATCAACCTCGACAAGTTAATGAATGATACAAGGATAGAAATGAAATGTTCTTTTAATTCTTTCAAATAAATAATAAATAACTGCATAAATTATTCTGGTCACACTTTAGATTAAGGTCCAATTCCCACTATTAACTATGAACTAACTATACTTTTGCCCCAATATACTCCTAATTATTGGTTATTAATACTTAGTAAAGTAGTTGTTGACAATTATTTTTAAGAATCGGATAGGATTAAGGATTTAGAATAAGGTCTTGCAGAATAAGACATTAATATGTACTTTTTAAGTAATAATAAACAGCCAATATCCCAGTAATATTCATGCTAATAACCAACTAGTTAATAGTGAGAATTGGACCCTAAAGTTTTACCAATATTCTTAACTCACCAAAGTATTTAAAGTGAGAAAGGTACATAAAAAGCATGCATTTTAAGGTTAGACTTTAAATTTGGATGTTAAATCCATTGTATTGTATTGTATAAACAGTCCACATACAGTATTAAGTTCAAAAGAAGTAAATGTAATTAATTTACAGAAAAAATAAGAGTAATCCCTTACTTTACTTTTTCATGGGAAAACTAATTGAATTACAGTAAATAATTACTTTGTAACTAGTTACACCCAACACTGAAGGAAAATAAATGTTGAAATTAAGTGTTATTTTTTTGCACACAAAGGATGAGGTCTATTAATATTGAATGTTCTGTTGTAATTTATAGGGGTTTCCGTTTGGTGGGAAATGAATTAAGGTCATACTACTCATAAATATTGTTTTTACATTTATTTCACAGCATTCATTATTTTTATGTGTAAAAATGTGGAACACTTTACAATAAGGTGTCATTTGTTAACATGAGCGAACAATGAACAATACATTTGATTTGAACAATACATGAACAATGCATTTTAATACAATACAATGAACAATACAATGAACAATACATTTATTACACTATTTATTCATCTTTGTTAATGTTAGTTAATAAAAATACAGTCGTGTTAGTTCACAGTGCATTAACTAATGTTAACAAACACAACTTGTGATTTTAATAATGCATTAGTAAATGCTGAAATTAAAATGAAGTAAGATTAATAAATGCTGTAGAAGTATTGTTCATTCTTAGTTCATGTGAACTAATGCAATTAACTAATGTTAACTAATGAACCTTATTTTAAAGTGTTTCAGCAAAAAAAAAAAAAAACACTTGGATGACCAAACAAGATTTAAACTTACAAAGCAAAAACTTAAATTTCAGTCTGTTCCATGTCAGTCTTCACAATCCACTCTCATTAAGTGGAAATGAGCAGCTCAGACATTCTGCAGAATTGTACTGTAATTTTAGGTAAACTATCCCTTAGTTTTTTTTTTTGTTTTTTGCACAAGCTGGAAGAGATAAGCCCATGTTGAAATGGTCTACAGTTGCAGCAGAGGCTTGTTTCTGTCTCTTATTATTTTGCATCTTTTTTTCATTTCTCTTCATTGTAACATATTGGATCCCGAGGGTTACTTCAGTCTCAGTTGACCCCGAGTCCAGTTCCTGAAGGATATAAATCTGTTCATACAGTGGGCAGGATGAAGTCGCGTTGCAGCGAGAGGTCATCTAAGATCTGCGGTGTACACTGGGACGCACATTCTCCTCCTCCGCCTCCTCCACAAGGACAGCCGTCAGTGCAACTCGACTTGTCTGACAGTAGGCTGTGATTGATAGGGACGGCAAGGGGCAAGGGACCCTCGGCGAGTGCCAAAGGCTGATGCTAACCGGCCCTGATGGGACTGACAAAGAAGAGGCTTTACAAATCAGTGCTCACTGATGGACATCATCCTCAGATTAGCCACACGCTAGAGATAAAACATACTGACAATGTCAAGTCCATCCCTGCAATAACACCATAGAGCACTGTAAAGTAATTACTGTAATGCTCAACACAACGTTCATTTCTGAAATGATCTTCAGTGGTCAATCGTGTGATTATGTAACACCATCAAACCCATCGTGAGAAATGACAGTAATACAATAAGTTACAATCAGGACAGGAAATGAACTTGCTTGACCACAAGTCGCTGTGACTGATGAATGTTGAATTTTACCAGCCATGCAGAACTGAACTAACGCACAAAGCATTAAGTCCTGACATCTGTTATTGCTGTGTGTTTTTTCATATAAATATATCAGAGTCTTCTTTAAACCTTAAAGGGATAGTTCACCCAAAAATGTCATAATTTACTCAACCACTGTTGAACACAAAAGAAGATATTTTTTGTATTCACAGAATGGGGAAAAAAATACTGTGGAAGTCAATGGCCACTGTCAATTGTTTGGTTACCAAAATTCCTCCAAATATCTTTTTTGTTTTTAACAGCAGAATGGGGTTAGAACAACTTGAGGGTGAGTAAATTATAGACTTTGGAAATGTCACTATAAAGTCATTAAACTGAGAACAAACATAAACCAGTTTTCTTTGTGTTCAAAATGTTCCTGGCATTGGATTCACAGCTCTTAAGTAAAAATAAAAACTGAAAAATAGATTAAATAAAATGTATTTGAATACACACACACACACACACACACACATATATATATATATATATATATATATATATATAATTTTCATAAGAATATCAATTAATGTCTAAGCAAATTTTCTTAGCTATTTGCAAAAAATGTATTTTTTTTAAACAAATTGTTTAAAAAGAATTAATGTCGTTATCTGAATTAGTAATGAATTCATAGTATGTACTCTACCATTCAAAAGTTTGAGGCCAGTATGATTTTTTAAATGGTCTCTTATGCTTGCTGAGGTTGCATTAAAAAGTGCAGCAAAAATGTAAAAATGTGAAATATTATTACTATTTGAAATGACTGTTTTCTATTAGAATATATTGTAAAATGTAATTTATTCCTGTGGTGCAAAGCTGAATTTTCAGCATCATTACTGCAGTCTTCAGTGTCACATGATCCTTCAGAAATCATTCTAATATGCTGATTTGCTGAAAGATTTCTGATTATTATTCATGTTGAAAACAGTTATGCTGCTATATATTTTTGTGGAAACCATGATACTTCTTTGAGTCTTTTGTTTATAGAAATAGAAATGTCTTTAATGTCACTTTTGATCAATTTAATGCATCCATGCTGAATAAAAAAAAAATATATATATATATATATATATATATATATATATATATATATATAGCATTATTATATTAGCATTATGTGAAAATCAGAGAGCAGAGCAGAGCGACGTGGGGAATGGCTTTAATCCTCAAACCGAATGCTGTGAAAGCACCGGCTCCGGGCACCATGGGGGGTGATGGCAGGTTTGGGGCTCTGGCTTTACAGAGTTATAAATAATCTTTGTAGGACAGGGAACAGTATGATTTTTAATCAGCTTACCGGTGGCAATCAAAATATCGTCTTAAATGCAAATTTAAGAATAAACAACTGTGAGACCATGAGGAAAAAGCAAGAACGATAATTACAAAATGAAGCATAATTACAGTATTTTCATCACAGCTTGACCCAACACCAAATTATCCAATAAAGTTTGATAAAACATTGAAATCTCTGTAGTTTCTGTGCAAGTAACATCTTGAAAAAAATTGTTGAAAAGACAAGCACAAGACCTCACATCACCGGGTCCAGGTCTGTCTGTCGTTTCCTGCCAGTGTAATCATATTCCCTTGTGATGTCTGCAGACAACCTTTTTCCTCTGAGCAGAGTGCTGCCATTCTGATGGCCATCTCTTAGATCTTGACTCAGCCTCTCTTATCTCCACTGACATATGCCATTGGTCTGAAATAAAAGAGAAAAAACACCCAACAGCAGGTGTAATGTGAAAGGCCTCAGTGTGATTCAAGGTTCAACTAGATGTACATACAAATAGTTGGGTTAGTGACAAATAAATAGCAGGAGTCTTAAAGAGAGCTTGTGTATAGCAGGCCTGGCCTTACTGGAAGATCATTACGATATGCATTCGTTTGTTTGCTTCCTGATTACACCAGATCTGAGCCATTAACTCCTGCATATGAAATGGAGCGTCAATTGGACCTTCACCCGAAGGGCAAAGCCCTGAATTTGAGCTCGACACAAAACCTAATGCTTGGGGACAACGGTAGTAAGAAAATGAGTTAATAAAACTGAATACTGTCAAAGTCAAGAGATACAGCCCATGTGGGCGACATGACATTCATCAAAGAATCCTGAAAAAAGTATCACAGGTTCCAAAAAACATTAAGCAGCACAACTGTTTCCAACAATGACAATAAATCAGTATATTAGCATGATTTCTGAAGGATCATGTGACACTGACGACTGGAGTAATGATGCTGAAAATACAGGTTTCCATCACAGAAATAAATAATATTTTAAAGTATATTAAAATAGAATAAAATGTTACTTTAAATTGTAATAATATTACACAATATTACCGTTTCTGTATTTTCGATCAAATAAATGCAGCCTTGGTGAGCATAAGAGACTTCTTCAAAACACATTAAAAATCTTACTGATCCCAAACTTTGAACGGCATATTTAAACATATATTTAAAATGAATGTAAAATTACACACACACAAACACAAACTAGCTTAAAACATCAACAAAGTTAAGTCTTTGCTTTGCAAGTAAATTTATCTCCTTTTAATGATGTTTTAAAATGAGACAAACAGCTCCTCAGTTCCTCTTGTGTGTTTATGTGAAAATGTCAAGACGATGACCTTGCATTTATAAACTTAGAGCGAGTTAATGCAAATCATTTACATTATGAATTACACAACACTGCGATTAATTATGAGGACAATCACATACAAAACCATGCTACAATGCACTTACACAATTGCAAAAACACCAGCAGACAACTATTATGATAAAAGGGTCAAATGGGATGTCAGGCGTTCAATGAAATTCAGAATGAGGTTTTATACGTGGGTGTTACGTCCTCTGTCGTGTGTGTCATGTGTTCCCGCCTCTTGTGTCCATATTTGGTCTTGTTCCTGTCCTTGTTAAGTGTTATTATTAGTTAAGTGTTGTCCAGCTGTGTTTCGTCTAATTGTCAGTAATTGTCATGTGTATTTAGTTCCTGCCTGTTTAGTTAGATTTCGTCTGGTCTACTCGTTATTCCCCAGTGTTCCTGTCTGTCTCAGCCTTGCCTTGCCCTGCCCTGTCCTGATGTCACCATTAAAGACTATTATTTTGAAGTTACTCCTCGTCTGCGTGTTCCTCGTTCCTCCCTGCTGTGTGCACCGTGACAGTGGGTTTATGATGCTGTGTAATGAGGTCTACTGAAGCTATAGAAGGATGCAGAGATAGTTAATAGAGAGGAGCACAGGACAGAATGGCCCTCAGAGAAAATCAGCAGCTTTTACTTGGCTGCTGAAGCCCTGTTTCTTGCATCATGTGTGTTCGCAAAGAGATTTTAAAATTGAACTGGGAGCATTTCAGTAAAAGAAAAAGTGTGTTCTTGATTAAACAGAGGAATTAAGATTGAGCATATTTCTGAAAGACCGTGCCAGATTAATTACGATAAACATGTATGCAGTCCTCCTAATTAAATTAAGATCCAGATTCAATTAATAGGCTTTGATTAAAGACTTCATGATGAATATTTACAGCACAGTGAAAATTAATTTGACTTCTTTAATTGCTTATTTCTCTCAGTGAATGATTTAACATAATCAAATGTCTTACTAGACAATTTCATAATAATTTTATATTGCATTTTGCCATTTATATATTTATGTATCCATAAATCAGCATATTAGAATGATTTCTGAACGGTCATGTGACACTGAAGAGTAATGATGCTGAAAATTCAGCTTTATAATGACTAATAAATTACGTTTTAAAATATATCCAAATATAAAAAATAATTAAATCGTAATAATATTTCAGAATTCTTTGATCAAATAAATGCAGCATCGGTGAGAATAAGAGACTTCCTTCAAAAACATTTAAAAAATATCTTACTGACTCCAAACTTTTGAAAGCTATAGTGTGTGCTGTATATACAGTATGAACAACTAAAAAAAAGAAATAAATTTACATCTGTCTGGAAATGGAACAAAGTAGTTAGTTGTAAGTTTTTGGTGCCCCCTGAACTCCATGTGAGCCATTACCTGAAAATGGTGGTGAATATTTGCAGAAGTAGCCAATTTGCCAAAATGTCTTTAAGGGCACAGCAGCACCTGGTCCGGACAGTTTCAAAAGATCTAAGAAAAACTTTGAGAGAACTGCAGGCATTTCTAGCATCAGCTAAGGTCAGTATTCATGACCCATTCATAAGAAAAAGACCAAAAAAATTGGCATCAAGAATGAGTAGCGCAGCTGAAAGCATTGCCCACCAAGAGGAACATCAAAGCTCATCTCATGTTTGCTCAGAAGCTCCTGGATGATCCAAAAGAATTTTGAGAATATACATTATATGGACAGATGAATCCAAATGGAAGGAGTGTGGTGTAAAGCGAATGCGGGTCTCCACTGTGCGATTCTTATGGAGATGTTTTTTTCTGCACAGGGAAAAACACAAACTCTGCTATGACTATTATTAAACAGAATATCTGACCATCAGTGTGTGAGATGAAACTAGTGTAACTAGGGAGCAGAACAATGATCCAAAACTCAAAATGATCTGAAGTGGCCTTTAGTCAAAGTTCTGACTTGAACCCTATAGAGACGATGTGGCAGGACCTGAAAAGAGCAGTTCATGCTTGAGGATCCAGCAATCTGAGCAAAGTTCTGCGAAGAGACTTGCATAAGGTTCCTCAACGGAAATAAACAGGTGTAGACACAATTTTAACTCAGAAATTGCGAGTAAATTTCACAGTTAATTATGAAGAAATGGCAAGTAACACATTGACAAAGTAGAAATTCTTAAGTTAAGTTTTAACTTAAGTTTTCTCAAGGATGATATGAGGCTGTACAAACTAGTTTCAATGAAAGAACAAAATGAACACTAATATGCTTTATTCTGTACTCAAAATCCCTTTGTACCATATTTCATTTTCAATATTTCAAATTTGCACAAATTTATTTCCAATACAATATCATAATACAAATATTGAGAGAATTAAATATTATTTTATTTTCTTTATTTTTTGCTTTTTGCAACACATTATGTTTGATTTTCAATGCTTTTTAATGTGCTAACGTCAATTTGAGAAATAATTGGTGTAGAAACAATTTTAACTCAGAAATTGCAAGTAACAATTTCACAATTAATTAGAAATGAAAAAAAGAAAAAGAAATGGCAGAAAGTAGAAAAACAGTATTTTCTTGTGAAATGTTGAAGATATTCAGTGCAATGGGGGCACTTACTTTTTCCTCAGGCATGATTTCCGCCTTTTCAATGAAAGAACAAAATAAAAACTAAAATGCTTCCTTTTGTCATTACTCAAGCTCTCTTTGTACCATTCTCTTTTTCAGTATTTCAAATTTTCACAAATATAGTTTCAATATAATATCATATTACAACTACTGAGAGAACTACTGACTTTTCTTTTTTTTTTTTTTTTTTTTTTTGCAACGCAGTAGTATGTTTGATTTTCAGAATTTTTCAATGTTCAGTGTGAGTTTGCAAATGTTTATACTATCAATTCTCATAACACCCATTGCGTGCCGTCTACTACCCTGTAGCATAACTCAGCCCATAAAACATAGTGACAATTTAATGTCTTGCAAACAGTGTGGAAAAAGCGGAACAACATTTGAGCGCCTGTAAACATAGTATTGTATCCAAACGCATTATTCATATAATTTTAGCACCTGTGAAAGTTTTAATTTACACAAAGCACATACCGCTTTTCCCCACAACTTCTGCAGCAGCTCTGTCCTCAGTTATCTCAGCAAATAATTAAACTGCCCTCCTAATTGCCTTTGCTATGCTGTTGACAAAGAGGTGCAGGAGTCTGTGCCGGGAAAATGATTAATGTGGTGAACCGTCCCCTAATACCCAATGTACAGCCAATTCAAATTTAGAAACTACGTCATCCATTCTCTTCCAGTTCAAATCCACCTGATAGTCCATGACTGGCACACAAGAACCCATTTATGACACAACAGCCTAATGATAAAGTGTTTGTTTTTGCTGTGCTAGGAATTCGTAGTATTCCACTCCCTCCTCTTTTAAAGAGGCCACGCCGAAGGGTCCTCACTCTACAAACCATTTAATCAGACAAACATAGCAGATAAAGGCAGAGGAGGTAAATTAAACCTAAATGTCTGTCAGATGAAGACCTTTAAAGGGTAATTGTGCGGTTTATCAAAGATACAGTGTTTGTTTGATAGAGCAAGGCTCATTGAGGCGTATGTGTTCAGCAGCTGTGGATATTAAACACAACATTTAGAAGCCACTGCAACATGTTTGTTTAGCGCCTGGCATATTAATTGCCTCCTTCAATCCCTTTCCTACTGATGCTATTTCTGGCCGACTAAAGGTCTGAGACATGAGTGGGCTGCCCTTTTGCCAAGTCCCCCCCACCAGTTGCGACTGCCATATTGTTCGCTGAGCAATCCAATAATGTTCTTCTCCCAGGCGCACTGCAGGATGTCATGTAAATTCATAAGTGGCCCATTCATAACAACCAAGCATCACAGATTGTCTTTGTATTGTGTCTGTCATTCACTGGGATAAAGAATGAGCATTTGTATTTTGGATTTTGAATTCGTCTGGGGAACTGTGGGAGCGCAGGCTGAACTCTCTGCATGATCAACCCCCCTGCCAAACCTATGGAAGCCTGTTTTTGCCACCGAATAAACAATAAAAATGTAATTACGACTTTTTTTCTTTTACATCTATCAATTCTGGCTTTTTTCTCTGAATTGTATGATATAAACTTGCAATTGCATGAAAAGAAGTTAGTTAGATTTGCAATAAGTCTTGAAAAGAAGTCGGAATTGTGTGTTATAAAGTCAGAATTGCAAGATATAAACTTACAACTGCAAGTTATAAAGTCTGAAATCCTAGATATAATCTTGCAATTTTGAGTAATAAAGTCAACTGCGAGATATAAGTCAGAATTGCAAGATATAAACTTGTAATTCAAGGTTTTTTTTCTCTTAGAATTGCAAATTATAAAGTCAGAATTTTGTGATAGAAATTCAAGTTACAACGTTTTATAAACTAACAGTTCTGAGAAATAAAGTTGGAACTGCAAGATATAAGCAATTCTGACCAGAACTGTGAGATACAAACTCCATAGCGTGAAAAGAAGTCAGAATTGCAGGATATAAACTCACATTTGAGTGTGAAGTCAGAATTACGAGATATAAACTCACTATTGCAAGTTATAAAGTCAGAATTGCAAGATGTAAACTTACAATTCAGACTTTTTTTCTTTGAATTGCATGTTGATAAACTTGTAAGTGCGAGTTATAAAGTCAGAATTGCAAGATATATTTCAATTGCAAGTAATTCTTTTTTTTTTTTTTTTCTTGCTATTGCGAGGTCATATAACTGAGAAAAAAGTTATAATTGTGAGAAAAAAGTCAGAATTGTGAGATAAAAAGTCAGAGGCAGAAACTGGCTTCCACACAAACCAGCCCTCATCTGACATAATGACATTCTGGTATAAGTAGGGCCCATCAGATTGGACAAGGAACAAAGCTTTGATGTGAGACCCTTGACATTTAGGCTTGTCTACTCGCGCAGATACTCCCACATAGACTGTGTGATGAACTGAGAAAGGTTTATCCACAATCTTTATCCAGAAATGTCAAAGGCACCCTGTCATATCTTGACAACGCCTGACGTTGGCTTCTCCTGTGGCCTAGAAAAGTACCTGAATTTGCTTTAAGGCTGTTTATGATTGTATTACGATCCTGCTCCTGCTTGTCTCTTTTCACATAGTACTTTTAGGACCGAACGGCGGTACGCTTGCACCATCAATGTGAGTAGTTACCACCAAGAGTATGTTCATAGTGTATCTAGGTAATGACTGAAGACAAAAATGCACTAATGTTGTATTCATGTCACATTGGGTTTATCACCAAAAGTTTAAACGTTGTGAAGGGGCATACAGTAGCTATAGTCCATGGCTCAGGAAAGATATAGCACTATTGCAAAGAGACTATGCAATTGAACTGATAAGTCATGGTATAAGCAGACCTGTGGAACAATAACATGCAATAAACATTTAGTGTAATTTAGCTGAGAGGCATTTAGGTTTGAGTGACTTTTATTTCTTTTTCAAGCTCTTTATAAACATTTTCTTTATGCCTTCTGGCTGGTTTGTTCATAAAAGACTTTGATAACATATCTTTGAAAATAAAATGTATTTTCAGAAAGAGTGAGTTTTTAGTGTTTGAGAGTGTTTACCAGTTAGTTGAATCAGAAGTATTTAAAATAACATTTTAAAGAAAAACTCATCACCAAACACCAATGACTTGTACTTACTCTGCACCCATAAGCTCTAATGTAAAAGCATCCTAAAACAAGCGAGGCATGCAGGCCCAGAATAGTGGCTGACTCGTATTCTTTGCTTCAGGAATCTGCCCTCCGACATGCATGTTGCAGGTATCTGCATTCTTGAAGCCCTATAAACAGCAAGTTCCTCATCAAAACGCAGTTTCCACTCTGCTCTTTTCACTTTGCCTAACCCAAAGGAACGAGACATTAGTAGATGACTGGCCTGTATGTAACCCTGCATCAGTGACATTTGGCTGAATGGACTATGAATAGCTATGTCTCAAGGGTTCCGGATACATTAGAAACTCTTTTTTTCTTCAGCCCGGCAGCGGCGGACCCGTGTAGCTTTTGTAAAAACATGACCCTTGTTCAGATTGTTGTAGTTTTAGCCCCTGCTCATAAAACATGCACCACACACACATAAACCCATGCTGCTTTTCCTCCCAGCAAGGTTGTTTTCCTTCTGCGTCTCATTCACATGAGAGCCACATCATATTGATATCAGAGTGATTGGATGGATAAAAAATGCTTTGTATGCATATGCATTATTGGGTTACACTTTGTTAGAATTAGTTAATGCATTAGTTTTAATGGATTTTAATATAAAGCATTTATTCCTTTTTGTTAATGTTACTTAATATAATTATTTATTATTTGTTCATGTTCCTTCCATTAACTAATGTGAATAGAGATAAGACTCAATTCAAGAATTAATTAGCAAATGTTGAACTTAGCATTAAAAAAAATTAAAAAAATTGCTGAAACTATACTCATCTTCAGGCCATCCAAGATGTAGATGAGTTTGTTTCTTCATCAGAACAGATTTGGGGAAATGTAGCATTACATCACTTGCTCACCTCTGCAGTGAATGGGTGCCGTCAGAATGAGAGCTGATAAAGCCTCACAAGTAATCCACACCACTCCAGTCCATCAATTAATATCTTATGAAGTGAAAAGCTGCATCTTTATAAGGAAAAAAATCCATCATTAAGGTGTTTTTTTAAGGTCTTCAGACTGTTGCTTCCGGCTAAAAATGAGTCCTCTATCTATATTTCCAATAAATAGGTCATCTTGTCTGAATTAGAAGAGAAATATGCAAAGACAAGACACAGTTTACAAGTGAAAACAGTCCAAAAACAAATATGTAGGTGAATTTGGATGTGAGAGGAAAACAGGGGATGGACCTTTTCACTATAGGAAGTGTTATTATGAATTATGGACTGGTATTTTAGCCAGAATTGGCAGTTTCAAGTTAAAGACGTTTTAATGATGGATTAATGATGGCCTTTGGCTTCAGAAGACATTAATTGATGGACTGGAGTGTTGTGGATTGCTTGTGGATTATTGTGATGTTTTTATCAGCTGTTTCTCATTCTGACGGCACCCATTCACTCCAGAGGATCCATTGGTGAGCAAGTGATGTAATGCTACATTTCTCCAAATCTGTTCTGATGAAGAAACAAACTCATCTATATCTTGGACGGCCTGAGGGTGAGTGCATTTTCAGCAAATTTTAATTTCTGAGTGAACTATTCTTTTAAATCAAATTAATAAATGCTGTAGAAGTATTGTTCATTAGTTCATGTTAACAAATGAAGTCTTAATGTAAAGTGTTATTGAATCGCTAAAGCTGTGGCAAGACTAGAGAAAATTAAATGGCTTTGATGGCAAGCACACGCTGGTGAATATTTGCTGCAGGACAGATGAAGATCAGTGTGTGAGAGATGTGTGAAAAATGAGTCTTTGCACTCCCTGCAGAGTTCATGATTATACCAGGTTTCATTATACAACTTTCCTGCCTTCTACAAACCATAGCTGAATGATATCTACAGGTGGTGGCATTTCATTTCGCTCTCTCCACCTACATTGCAGCCTACCCACACACACTATTGAGTCTTTGTCTGTGGGAATAATCTGTGCTGAAATCATGTTACTAGTTCTCAGCAATAGACTGTTTAATCACGTTACAATGAGCCTGAGATACTTTGAAAACTTCTGGTCCACGTCAAGTTCCAGAAATCATTTCCTGCAATTCTTTCGAAAATGATTGCGTCTACGTAGCTAAATATTTGTCTAGCTGGAAAGTGAGGAGAGAATCAGAGTTAGAAGTGCAATCGAAGAAACTCTATCCCCTCGAGACGGTAAAGGAGCGAGTGCTTCAGTCTGGACGCCTCAAGGAGAGACACAAGCGCTCAGCAGGGAGTCAAAGACGCCTTTGTACATTTTACTCTGATGGGAAGTTTGCTCACTCCATTACTATTGTGCATTTACATTCCTGATCAGGGTTAAGTAGTGACTGTTCCTCACATTATGGATCTCATTAAGGGTAAGTGTGGGTGGACAGGATGTCTAGTATGAACAGCAGGGACAGTAAAACCATCGGTTTTGAAACTACAGTGGTCTTTATGCAAAAAGAGTGTCAGGTCTAAGTGCAGATAGGTAGTGTGGGGTAAGCTGTGCCACTTTTTGGCCTTTACTTTAAAGATGCAGGTAAAGTAGGTGTATGTATATGTGCTTAAACTAACAGTCAGAAGTTTTGAATATTTTTTTAATATTTTTGAACAAGTCTCTTATGCTCACCAAGGCTACATTTATTTAATACAGTAAAAACAACGATATTGTAAAATATTATAGCAATTTTAAATTGCTGTTTACTGTTTAAAATATATTTTATGTAATGTATTCCTGTGATGCAAAGCTGAATTTTCTGCATCATTACTCCAGTCTTCAGTGTCATATGATCTTTCAGAAATCATTCTTGTATGCTTATTTACTGCTTAAATATTATTGGTGCTCAATTATTAATAATGGTCCTTATTAGATTTTATGCTTAATATTTCTGTGTATTTTTTTCAGGATTCTTTGATGAATAGAAAGTTCATTGAACAACATTTATTTGGTATCTATTGTGATATAACAAATGTTTGCACTCTCACTTTTGATCCATTTAATGCGTACTTGCTGAATAAATGTCTTAATGTCACGGTGCACACAGCAGGGAGGAACGAGGAACACGCAGACGAGGATAAACTTCAAAATAATAGTCTTTAATGAGGACATCAGGACAGGGCCAGACAAGGCAATGTTGACACAGAAAGGAACACCGGGGAATAACGAGTAGACCAGACGAAAACTAACTAAACAGGCAGGAACTAAATACACATGACAATAACTGATAATTACTAAAACACGGCTGGACAACACTTAACTAATAATCACACTAATAACAAGGACAGGAACATGACCAAATATGGAAACAAGAGGCGGGAACACATGACAGACACGACAGAGGACTGACACTTAATTTCTTTTTCTGTTTTATTTTTACTTAGCCCAAATTGTAGTGCGTCATGGATTCCTCAAATGTATTTTTTTGATAATAAGAAATGTTTCTTGAGCAGCAAATCAGCATATTAATATGATTTCTGAAGGATCATGTGACGCTGGAGTAATGATGCTGAAAATTCAACTTTGCATCACAGGATTAAATTTCATTTTTTTTTTTTTTAATAGCTTTCAACACAGATACAAAACAGAAACAAACACACACTGCCAGATATACAACAAAAGAGAATACAGAAACAAAATTATACATAAGATGTCAAACAGAGCATTGTATCACCGATCAAAATTAAAAATAAAATCTGGGGCGGAGTACGTGAATCGTCTGTACACCTCTAGGAACACTATGTCATACCAAACCGCAAAATGTCACAGGTAGAAGCATTTATGCAATTAAGGTAAGGTGTCCATATACGATTAAAAGCATCTGTTGTAGAATGAATAATACAGGTCAAGAGTTCCAGAGGAATAATCTCCCTAATAACTGGATGCCAGCCTTTGATGGAGGGAGGCCTATCACTGATCCATAAAATTTCATTTTAAAATACTGTATTTTTGATCAAATAAATGCACTCTTGCAGTCTTACTGACCTTAAACCTTTGAATGATAATTTGTATATTTACCGTGGCGTATAATATGACATTTTCAAATCATTTTACATCATGTAGAAAATTTAATGATATTCAAAAACAGTTTTCAGCATAAAGCTTATCACTTTTCCTCCACGTGTGTCTATTCATCACAGGCAGGTCGATATGATTTTTAATTTATGGTCACATGGCAAAAATTCTGCATTTTGATGGATTAAGGGGGTGATGCATCTCACCTGCTGACACATCTCGCCTGCATTTTTCAGACCTCAGAGTTTATTGCATTAGCTGTGATCAATTTTTCATCAGTGTTTCTGACCGACTCAGGTTTAATTCATTTCCTTTTGTCTGTATTTGGTCAGTGCAGCGATCCGGCTGTTGTGTTGTATAATCTGCTTGTATTAGCCACACATTTATAGTTGTTTGACATGCAGGCAGCCTATGTCTGGACTCCTCTCTCCATCTCCCCTGCAGTTTGAAGCCACACGACCTGATTAGTTTTGTCAGCCTGTTTACTCAGAGACAGACAAGATCTACTTCCAACTGCCAAGTCGTAACAGTGCTAACAACCTCTGAGATGCCTTAAGACACTCTCACAGAACTTTTCATTCACAGACACTTAGCTTATTGTTCGTATTGCACAATTTTGAATGTTTTTAATGTTCTGTAGTCAGCATTAGCTAACACAGTCTTGTGAAATTGCACTGAAAAAAAAAACACAACAACAACAAAAACTTTTGTCCAGTAAAACCATCTAAACATCCTTAACAAGAAGCAGTTTCTTGAAAAGCAAACTTGTGTAAAATGACTAAACTTGCATATTGAGACTTGTTTTCACAGAATATATCTTGAAAAATTAATTAAATCAAGATTTAATCTTATATCTAAGCATAATTATACCTATCTGTCCATCCATCCATCCATCTATCTATGCAGTATTTATATTTTCATTTTGTGTTTTGTCATGATTGTTAGTTTTTTAAATATATATATATGTATATTCTTAAATTTTATTTCAGTTTAGGTTTTAGTTATTTTAGAACATTTAGTAAATTGAACTAAATGAAAAATCTTTGTAGTTGTAGTTTGCAGTTAACACACACACACACACACACACATATAATATAACTATTAACAATGAATTTTGTCTCAATAAACTGCTAATTTGCTGCTTATTAAAAATAGTAAGGCAGTTCAGTTTAGGTGTGGAGTAAGATTACGGGATCTAAAATATGCAGAATAAGACGTTGATTAAGTACGAATAAATAGCCAATATGCTAGCAATATGCATGCTAAAAAGCAACTATAGTTAATACTGAGGATTGGTCCTTAAAATAAAGTGTGTTTTTGTTTTTTGTTTTTCGTCCACAGAGTGTGTTAACCAGTCTTGTTTTTTGGGTTTCTTGAGTTGCTGTAAGTTTGAAAGTGGACCAGAGTCTCAGCCGATCACATTTTCCACCCTGACCTGTGTCACCTGAGGGTTCAGTTCCAGGAAAATATTTGTACAGAATACAAATTAGTAAGTGGAGTCGGCAGCGGCAGCCGGTTCACTGAGATAACAAGTTTGGCAGTATGTTTAGCTACTTTAAAGTCATCCCAATGTTTGCTCAGGAGATGCTGGTGAGGATGTAGAAACTTCATGTTGTTAATCTAAAAAAAGTGGAGACATTAAATGTTCCTTTTTTTTAAATGAGAAAATGAGTGTTTGGAGTTCAGGTGATAATTCTCTCTTTTCTGTTGAGCGTCAGAGTCCTGATGTCGTTTTAGGTGTATTTGAAGCAGGTGTTCTTTAGTTTAATGTGACAAATAAAAGGGAAGATCATTTAAACTGCACACATTTAGTCTTCTCTAGTTTTCTCTATTTCTTTGATGTATCTGCAAATTCATTTGAAAACCTGCCAAGGCCTCATGTATTTGATCAGTCATTGTTATTGAAGAGCCTGGTGGTTCATTTGGTTTAATGAATTTGACAAAGGCGTATAATAAAGACGCAAACACTGCGTGACCTGAGCTGGTGCCAAAAGACAGTGTAATTAGCTTGAGATCTCAACAGGTAGCACTTGTTGTCTTTTAGATGAAGGATGTATTTATAGCATAAGGGGCTCTTATAATAAACTATGCAAATTTTCACTTGTCACAAAGCTCAGGGGCGCCAGGTCTGTCTGGTTAGCTTTAGCCCCTGCTTGTAAATGCTGTAACTACTATCAGTTTCTCTTCTGACAGCACATATTCAAAGTCACTGTGTATTCTGATTTTATTTTCTCCCAAGCAATATGTAGATTTCAATATATTTCCGTAGATGCTTTCTTACACTCTAAAAAAAAAAATGCTGAGTTTAAATGCTGAGCCTTCTGGGCAGTAACCCAACCGCTAGGTCTAAACAACCGTCCATATTTTACCCAGCACTGGGTTGGATTTAACAGCATTTTTTATAGTGTAGTGTCATTTTTTTTGAAGGGCTTTTAAAATGAAGCAGAAGCTATCAACATCATGGTGTTGTTCCTTATATTTTCATTTTGATTGATGTATTGAAACATGGAACTCTGGTGAAAGAAAGAAAGAAATAGGCATCATAGATAAACTTCTGATGGTAAAAGCTGTTAGAAGACCCTACAAATGAGTTTTGACATGTTTTCTTGAATGTTCATACCATCAGGTATTATGTTTTAATTTCTAATAAAGCTGACCAAATTGTTTTATTTACTTGTCACATTATTAGCCTACCGACATTGTGCACTTGTCAATTTTGAACATTGCGCTTTAAAAAATTTTGTATTTGTTACAGAATGTGTAAAAATGCTACACCAAAACAAAATTGATGCAAATTAAAGTAAATTTCACAATTGATTACAAAGAAACAGAAAGGAACAAGTAACGATAAGTAATTTTTTATAGCAAGTGTACACTTAAAAAAAAAAAAAGCTGCAATATTGTGAAAAACTGTAAATAGTAACATCACATTACAGGTGCATCTCAATAAATTAGAATGTCGTGGAAAAGTTCATTTATTTCAGTAATTCAACTCAAATTGTGAAACTCATGTATTAAATAAATTCAATGCACACAGACTGAAGTAGTTTAAGTCTTTGGTTCTTTTGATTGTGATGATTTTGGCTCACATTTAACAAAAACCCACCAATTCACTATCTCAACAAATTAGAATACTTCATAAGACCAATAAAAAAAAAAACATTTTGAGTGAATTGTTGGCCTTCTGGAAAGTATGTTCATTTACTGTATATGCACGCAATACTTGGTAGGGGCTCCTTTTGCTTTAATTACTGCCTCAATTCGGCGTGGCATGGAGGTGATCAGTTTGTGGCACTGCTGAGGTGGTGTGGAAGCCCAGGTTTCTTTGACAGTGGCCTTCAGCTCATCTGCATTTTTTGGTCTCTTGTTTCTCATTTTCCTCTTGACAATACCCCGTAGATTCTCTATGGGGTTCAGGTCTGGTGAGTTTGCTGGCCAGTCAAGCACACCAACACCATGGTCATTTAACCAACTTTTGGTGCTTTTGGCAGTGTGGGCAGGTGCCAAGTCCTGCTGGAAAATGAAATCAGCATCTTTAAAAAGCTGGTCAGCAGAAGGAAGCATGAAGTGCTCCAAAATTTCTTGGTAAACGGGTGCAGAGACTTTGGTTTTCAAAAAACACAATGGAGCAACACCAGCAGATGACATTGCACCCCAAATCACCACAGACTGTGGCAACAGTCCAGTTCTTCTTCTCCTTAGCCCAGGTAAGACGCCTCTGACGTTGTCTGTGGTTTAGGAGAGGACAAATGTAGCCAAATTCGTTGACATGTCTGTGTGTGGTGGCTCTTGATGCCTTGACCCCAGCCTCAGTCCATTCCTTGTGAAGTTCACCCAAATTCTTGAATCGATTTTGCTTGACAATCCTCATAAGCAGTCTTCCCCATGATTGTGTAGCCTAGTGAACCAAACTGAGAGACCATTGTGAAGGCTCAGGAAACGTTTGCAGGTGTTTTGAGTTGATTAGCTGATTGGCATGTCACCATATTCTAATTTGTTGAGAGTGAATTGGTGGGTTTTTGTTAAATGTGAGCCAAAATCATCACAATTAAAAGAACCAAAGACTTAAACTACTTCAGTCTGTGTGCACTGAATTTATTTAATACAAAAGTTTCACAATTTGAGTTGAATTACTGAAATAAATGAACTTTTCCACAACATTCTAATTTATTGAGATGCACCTATATATGTAATTTTACTCTAGTTACTGGTACTGGTAAATTTGTAGTTTTTGCAAATAGAAACTATGAATGACAAAATAGTTTATGGTGAAAAACAGTAAAAACAAGGCATTTCCAGAACCACCCCCGCTTGACAAATGATTATATTTTATTTATCAGTAATGTGTGTTTTGTGTTAGATTGATTTAGTTTTCTATTTTGCATTATTTTAGTGTTCTGTCTTTATGTGTTTGACCCTGTGCACCATCTACGTGCGAGTATTGGCCGTGCTTTACAACAATGATTCATCATGCAGCTTTCTGTTGTACCACTTTTATTATTGTGGTGGTGGTTATCAGTACATTTTAAGAGATGTTGGTAGTTAATCTAGACTGGTATAGCCACATAATACCACTGCCTTTTTTCTTTTTCTTTTTTTAACCATAAATGTATCAAAATATTTTTTTTGTCTCTTCCTTGAAGGAACAGTCATAAGATCATTTTCTGTCCTGAGAGCTGAATTATGATGAGGCTTGCTGTAATTCTCTTTCCTCTGCATAACATGCCAGTATTATCATGCTCTTTCACACAACTTTGCTCTTGCTTGACTTAATAACTCACATTCCCGCTACTTGTGGAAATACTGTCCGCGAATATACTTCAAGCACTTGCTCTTCAGTCAGCATGATATCTGTCCTGTATGGAGGGTATGAATGAGATGCTGTAATGTCAAATTATGGTTACTTTGAGTGTTCAGGCTGGCCAGATTCAGTCTTCACATTAGCTAACAGTTCCACAAACTCATCAGTGTGAAAGTTTGGCTTGGTCCTAACAGGCCTCTGTGGACTCACTCCAGGCTTTTGTTGTGTGGACACGGCTCTTGCATGTGAATTTGTCACATCTCTTTGTGTGTCTTTTGGCATAACTCTGCACTTGTTATATCAGCACAGTTGTTTGTCCACGCTTGATAGATGACACCCAATTAACTCAGCAGAACAAAACACATTGTCTGCCGAATAATTTTATAGATAAATATTCGTGCTATATTCCCTGTCAAGGTTGCGTTTTGTTATGCCGTACGGCTTCTGTGTTGTCTGCAAATGTTATCTGTTTTCGGTGGAAGTGAAAAACCAATTTAAAATCAGCAAGCTTTATGAGCGTCTGTGCTGACCCTGACCCGACTCATCTCACAAAAGGATGATGAGAGGTTTGCTCTCAAAGAAAAGTGGATGGCCCGTAGTTTCTTCCAAAGAGAATAAAGAACACACATTGAATTGTTCAGTCAACATAAATTGAATTGGGTGAATTTCTAAGGTGTCTGTTTTTCTCAAATAGTGGGTCATGGACAGCTATAAGTGCAAGTAATAAAATGCAACTATATAATCATGCATAAATAACCCAAAGTGTTTTTGTATTTTTTGCTTTTAAAAGGTAGCAGACGATGCATCTCATAGCTTTTGTTCTTCACATCAAATGTACATTTTCATCTGCTGTTTCATAAGGGCAGCCAAATTAGACATATACCAGCGTGAACAGGTTTTGTGATATGATCACAATGGAAGAAAATGCAACCTAGACTACATTAAATACGTGTTAGTTTTGTATAGCGTATGAAGCTATCCAATTAAAATAGGAGTGCACCAATATAAAAATTATGGCCGATACAGATATGCTTTAGGCATCACAACATCATCATTATTACAATTATAATTTATGACATGAAAAATAAACTATCATTTTGAGATTTGCTATAGACTGTATTTTACATGGTTAGGAGAAATGAGCATGGACAATTAAATATTATATTAATAGTTATATAATAGTTGTACATATTTTTGACTTTGTGCATTTATGGTAATATCGATATATTTTTCAGTCTTAAATTTTTAATACATTCAATTATCTTTGTCTGATTATCAATTCTTCTGCTGGGTTTCGGTCACCACCTGCATGTCTTATATATATATATATATGAAAGCTTTGCAACTTTTTATCTGAAAATTTTGACTTTTTTTCCTCAGAATTGTGAGACATAAACTAGTTCTAAAATAAGAAAATAGTCTTTTTTTCCACTGAATTGGACTTTATAACTCGCAACTGTAAGTTTGTATCTCACAGTTCTGAGAAAAGAAGAATTGTGAGATAAAAACCTCGGAAACGGGCATCCATAGATACAGTATAAAAGCAAAACTACTGTCTATGAAAAGTCTGTAAAAACAGGGCATAATGTTCTGTATGTTCATAATGTATGAAAATATAATATATTTTCCATATAGTTTTTTCACAGTTGTTTTACCTGTATTTTGAATTATGAATTGCATTGTTTTGTGTTTTAAGGTTGAAGGAAGGAAATGTTCTGATTATGTCCTAGCAGAAAATTATCAGTAGGCCTACCTTTTTCTTACAGTGCAGTTGAGAACCACTGATAGAGCAAACAAAAGAAAATATAACTGCAGTCTTTGAAAGTGCATGTGGGGTGACTATAATTTCTCGAACAATTATGTAAACTCAGTGTGCAGCTAACAGGCCTCGTAAAGAGAAGGTATTTTTACAGATCTTAGTCATTCTTGCACAGTTAGATCATTGAGTTAATTATCCTCATGCATTGCTGCCCACCAACAGAATGTGCAAGTGAAACGTTCGAGTCTGAGCAAATGCATTTCTATAGGCAGAAAGCTTGTACATTGTGTTCTAGTTACTTAGAAGTCTAAGCGGACGTGACCACTTGCACATCTTACTCATGTGGATTGTTATTTCTTACTGAATGCACTGTCCTGCCTGCTGTAATTGCAAGTAGCATTGCAAGTATGTATAAAAAGAAAGAAGTGTTCTTCTGAGTTACGGGAGAAACTTGAAATGATCACAGATAATACTGAAGTATTTCAGCTTTATTGCAGACAGACTGACAGTCTCTATTTGTCACAGACTTCATAATACACAACGCACGAGCTCTGCAGCTGCAGTGAATGAGTAATCAAGTATGTCACTCTCCTCTCATATTAACCGTGCTGGTATTTTTGTCAGTGGTACTGAATGAATGCGGAATATTATCAATATAACTGAGTACATTTTTGCCTTCCTCCCTATTTGACTGGCATCAAGAGGAAGTTAAAAATGAGATTGAACTAGTTTCTGTCATTGATTGATTGACATTGTGAAAATCAGCTCATCAAGAGAGAGTGTTACATGGAACGATTAAATAACACCCTATAGAATATAAAACCTCAATGGAGATATCTTTAATATCTCAGATGTTTCTCCCAGACAGCTGTGGGATTGATGGAGAACAAATGGAGACTTTTGGTTAAATCTTATGAGAAAAACGGTAGGGATATCTCCATGGTTACATACTCTCTGCCACGCAATTGCAGAGTCTTGAAATTGATTTAAGGGGGTCAGTGGAATAGTTAGAAAAATATTTTTTAAAATAGTGTAATTTATTGTAAAAAATAAAAATTGTGTAATAGTGTAATTATATTAAAATAAAATGTTAAAATTTACAGAATTTGCCATTATTACTGTTTTATTTATATTCTGTTGATAACACTTTTTAAAATGTTGTTTTATGTTTTCCTTTATATATATATATATATATATGTGTGTGTGTGTGTGTGTGTGTGTGTGTGTGTGTGTCATGGGTCGTGGTTGTAGTAGGAGGCAAAGATGAAGGAGTAAATGTAAAGGGGTTTTAAATCAGCATCAACACACATAGACCATTGAAAATAACATTACATTACATTAATCCAGGACGAAGAACAGAAAGGAACTGAAGGCTTATAAAGACAGGGAAACAAAGGAGCAAACGAGATAATTAAATCACAGGTGAAACAGAATGAACGATGATTAACTAATAATTAGAACAAGAACTAAACCAAATAAGGACAAACAGGAACCAAGCAGGAATATACATGTGATATATATATATATATATATATATATATATATATATATATATTTATTTTATTTTTTAAATCTAGAAATGTAAATTAATAAGTGTATGTGTGTGTGTGTGTGTGTGTGTGTGTGTGTGTGTGTGTGTGTGTGTGTGTGTGTGTGTGTGTGTGTGATCTAAAATACAGTAAAAACAGTAATATTGTGAAAGGTTATTACAATTTAAAATAGCTATTTTCTATTTGATATTTTAAAATGTAATTTATTTCTGTGATCAAAGCTGCATTTTCAGTATTATTACTCCAATCTTCAGTGTCACATGATCCTTTTGATGTTTCCAAACTTCTCTAACAGTGTATGTACATATTAGAGAATACACATTTGCATTGGTGAATCGGCATAAAAGTTAACAATGCAATGTATCGATTTAAAAAAAGTGTGCATTGGATACAAGTTGGCATTTGTATCGTGATGCATAATTTCTAACATATTTGCATTGGTATAAAATGATTTATTTAAATCGATTCCTGTAGCTGCTTCATATGTATCTTTAATGTATCGTATCATTGGCTATGCATTGAGATGTGTATTGCATCGGCCTCAGTTCAAGAGATGCACATCCCTAATATATATATATATATATATATATATATACAGTATATTTTGCACTGTGAGAATTTTGCACTGTGAGAGTATTTTGTTTGCCACATTTTGGGTAGCAAAAGATCCAAGTTTGAATTATGTGAAATAAATTACCTCTTTATCCTACATACTGTGTGAAGTGTTTGGAGAAATAACATTTAGCCACACATGATTATAAAGGGATTAAATGTCACGATACAACCTCAATTCCCAGTTTACAAATCTCATCATGTAATCTCTCTGTTACTATGGCACTGGAAGAAAGGACACTCAGCCTGTTTCACTTGTGCCCTTCCCGCTGCATTTGCATAAATCATTTTGCATTTGAAACTTTAATTAGACCTCTACTCTTGCCTGCCAAGACCATACCTGACAACAGCAAACAGCAAAATGGTGGGGGGGGCCGGCATGTGTCCGACAGATTAACAGAATTACCAGCCCGAGTCGAGCCCGTCTTTTTTCCCCCTTCTCCCAAATCAGATTATAATACTGTTTCAGCTATTAAAATAGTTTTGTATGTAATGGCAAAGTAATTATATTTTGTTTAATTTTTTAAGTTAATTTAGAAAAAACGTTTGGAGCATTTTTCTGTTCGTTAAATACGTTTTTTCTTTCTTAAAGTGGCGACCAAGCGGCCAGCGACCGGCAAGCTGATCATAGCCTATGTTTGATCAATTTAGCCTTCTCAAATCATCACGACTTGCCTAAAATAAAATCTATAGATATTATAGATTTAAAACAGTTCAAGCTTATAAAAATGTTTAAAAGTTAAACCAAAGTAAATGTGCGTTGCATCCAATAGTTGTGTGGAGAGTCCTAAAATATAAAAATAAGGAGAAGACTAAAACAGCGTCTGAACTATGACGTGAAAATTGGCCTGATTGAAGCCCGGCCCTAGGGACGTAAAAAAGTTGGGGCCCGTCTGGCCCAGGCTGACATGCAGGGCTCCAGCGTTCCCCTCGGTAGAAATCACGTTTCCCCCTCGCACACCCATCCCCCCCCCCCCCCCCCTCCCATCACTGGGCCCTTAGAATCGTCCTAACTTCCCCAACCTCCCCCCCTTACGGCAACCCTGAGTACAAGTAATCTTAGTTTATCAAAAGCTGTTTTTATATTCCCCCATCAATTTACTAAAAGTTCTATTTGGCATTCAGACTTGTATCAAAAACACACCGCATGTGCAATGACATCCATTTGGATCAGACGGACACACAAACAAAGATGTGTGGTTGGATGCTGAGAAGCTGATGCCGGTTGTTATATAGAGAAGTAGTTTTTTGTCATTTGTTTGATGTTGATCAGCTAACTTTAAAAGACCAGAGATCTGGATGCAAACACAGCTGTGAACTTCAGGAGAAAAAAAGATGATCAAAGTCGAGTAGACTGCCCGGCACAACAAACATACAAACATCCAGCATCAGAGTCCACGTCTGGCTCATCAGGTCGGCTTGTGTATGGTGTTATGAGTTTATTTTTCATGATTTATCCTTTCTGAGATGCACTGTGGGAATTCAGTTCTTGCATATCATTTACCGCTGCAAAAGAAACTTTGCCTTATTACAGTCGCTGATTAGTGAGCATGTCCTCATATAAACTTGCAGAAAATGCTAAAATACCCTGTTTACCCTGTTTAAATATGTTGTAAACTGTGAAGGTCATTGAAATATATTTTTTGCATTGAAAATATGTTTAGTTTAAAACTTCATATGCCAAAATACATTTGCAAATGTGGATACAAATGTAAATGTGGATAGTCTACTAGAGATGAAAACTAGATTTATAATGATTTAATAATGTTTATTTTTTAAATATACTGTAATACTGTAATTTTTTGGAGCACTGTAAAGTATATTCCTGGCTGGTTTTTATTCAAATGTGTTGTATGTTCACACGTTGTAAAGTTTTTCTTCAAATTTGATGTTATTATATATATATATATATATATATATATTTTTTTTTTTTTTTTTTTTTGTCATATCGGTAGACCCTGTAAATGTAATGTTGCTACAGATTCCACAGTGAAGTCTGTGAAAAGCCAAAATGCTCAATAAAAGTGCAATAGCTGCAATGGAGATAATCTAAAAGCCAGTATCCCCTAGTCTAAATGCATTTGTCTGGGTCAGACATTAAATATCATTAAGAAAGAACCACTTGGTCACTTAATAGTCTGGGCAAATACACAAACACATTATCCCGTTTGGTTTCCACTTTGTGCTCGGTGTGCATCATAAGCTAATAGCTCGTTAAGTACAGTGAGATGGAAAATTTTAGCCGTCCAAACAAGTTCAAGCAACTGAGCTTCAAATCTATCCTTGTTTGTCCCTGGTGCGAGTAGAACTTAAATCCAATAATATTGCACAGCATAACTTCTGAATCAGACTTGATTCCTCTGGGTACAGCAAACCCTCACGGTTCAGGAGGAATATTTGCTGCCTTAAGCATTGGCAGACGCTTTCTCTGAAATCCTAGCCAGGTGTGGGTAATAGCGTGGAAGGGCAGAAGAGCCAGAGAAGTGTTTCTCAGCCTCATCTCTTCCTTTATGCTCCCTGACCTTTCTTTCGTTCTCTCTGGGGAGTCGCTAACTTCTCTCATCTCAAGCAAATCACATGCCTCTGATTGCGTCCATCAAAGGAATTGTGCCAAACCAGACCAGTGCGCTCTGACACCGGCCACTGCGAGGAAGGGCATGACCGAGCAGCCTGCCATCAATATCAACATCTTTAACTCAGAGTCAATAAAACATGTGGGTCAAGTGCTATGTAGTAAGCAGCTGAAGATGGAGCCCTTTCTAACATGTCAGTCATTATTCATTATCCATTAAGAAGGTTGTTTGGAGATGATATTAACCAGAAGCTTGTGTAATGTCAGGGAATCTCAAGGAATCTCTTAACAATAGTAATTGATGAACATTTGCTGTTCTTTTTTAACACATTGCTACTCTAGGGACCTAAATGTTGAAAACTTTGGGGGAAAAAAGATATTTGAGAAATGTCAGGGTTTTTATCTCTATACAGTGGAAGCCAATTACCAACATTCTTCAATATACGTATCTTGGGTTTCGCAGAAGAGAAAAAGTCATACAGGTTTGGAATTATGTGAGGATGAGTAAATGATAACACAATTATAATTACAGTATAATATATTTTCATTTTGAGATTTGCTAAAAATTTGCACAGTATTTAAAGTTAAATATTGGCCGATATTAGAAGTCTGTAACCGATATGTGACTAAAACTTGTGCATCCCTACACAAATAGTGTTGCTGGAAGCATCTGCATTCCCATACAGTACTTGTGCTGCATTTTATTTACCTTGGAAGTTGGATGTCGTAGCTCGGGAAAAAGACAAGCTGAGAAACTTCAGAGGTTTCTTCTCTATGCAGTGGAAACCAATTATTGCCAAATTGTTTGATTACCAACATTCTTCAAAATATCTTGTGTTTTGCAGAAGAAAGAAAGTCATAAGGATGAGTAAATGATGACAGAATTATAATATATTTTCATTTTGACATTTGCTAAATATTGCACTGAGCATACACAGTTAAATATTTGAGAAATGACAGGGTTTTTCTTTCTTCTCCATGCAATGAAAGCCAATTATCATATTATTTGATTATCCACAAAATATTTTGTGTTCTGCAGAAGAAAGTCAGTCATACAGGCTTGGAACGACAAAGCTATAAGTGATAGACATCCCAAATTTTACACTTGAATGCGTCTTGCATGTTTGTGATGGTGGTTGTGTGTGTGTCTTTGAAGCTCATGAAAATGAGATGTTCCATTTGTCATTTTATGGTGCTCTTTTGTGGCTGTTGGGCCCATTTTTTTATGATAATAACTGTTATAGCACCATAAGCAACGTGGTATGAATTACGGTCTGCCGTATTTTGGAAAGCAATGACACATTAAAATATGAGGAGATTGGATTGTTAGCAACAGTTGATAAAACACACTAAAAGCTTTTTTTGCTTTTAAAACAATTATGTTTTTTAATGATTTTTAATAATTATATTTTAAAAATAAATAAATTTCTTCAACTCTTCAACTTGGTGGAAAATCAAAAATATAACTAATTCTCCAATGGACCCAAGTGCATACTCTCCAATTTGGTATAATCCTGATTTTTATTTTAACAAGAAACCTCTTTTTCAGTAAATGGAGTCAATGTGGCATAACTCATCTTTATCATTTATTTGTGATAAGAAGTGTATTTCCCAGCTAATTATGCTATTTCTATAGGAGAATTTATTCAATATTTACATTTAAAGGAAGTAATCAGAAGTAAAGTAAATATTAAGTATAATACGCTTCAACCTTCTGCTTTTGTTACTCAGATCAGAACACTTGCACCATCAAAAAGAATGTTATCTAAATTATATAAATTATTACTTTGTATAGATAATTTGATGTATCTACCTATTGGAAAATGGGACTCCGATTTACCTTTTCCTCGTGATTTTACATGGACACAAATTTGTACAAATATTTTTTCTTTGATTGATAATTCTAATTTACAAATTATTCAATATAAGATTCTGCACTCTCAGAAATAAAGGTACAAAAGCTGTCACTGGGGCAGTACCTTTTCAAAAGGTACATGTTTTTACCTAAAGGGTCCATTTTGGTACCTTAAAGGTACATATTTGCACCTAATAGGTACAAAAGTGTACCTTTTGAAAAGGTACCACCCCAGTGCCAGCTTTTGTACCTTTATTTCTGAGAGTGTGCATAGAGTATATATTACATAAGACAGAAAGTTTAAAATGGGTTTTACCAATTCACCCATATGTGTTCAATGTAATCTTGGTAGTCTAGACACTTACCTTCACTCCTTATGGTATTGCACTCCTTTTCAGAATTTTTGATTAGGGATTATAGAAAAATTCCACATGGTACTTGACATAGAAATACCATTTTCTCCTTCATTTTCTTTGTTAGGATTAGCTTCGGAGAAAGATGTTGCACCACATTGTGTAAAATTGGTTTACATTGCCCTGATTTTAGCAAAAAATAAATAAATAAATAATAATTAAAAAAAAAAAAAAATTCTCCAACATTGGAAAACTAAGCAATCATTAAATATTAACCATTGGCTGAATTTATTACTAGAGCACACATGGCTGCTGTAGCTAGGAAAAGCATTAGGTCTTATTTGGAGTTGTGGTCACCTTTTATTAATTTTTTGGAGATTGGAGGAGTGATCAATGTATATATATATTTGTGTGTGTGTGTGCGTGTGAACTGGTATATATGGTTTATGAGGACACAAATCTGTATAATAACATGGGTACTACAACGTGAAGGTGGTTTATGAGGACACTGCCTATGTCCCCATAAACCAAAAGGCTTAAAAAACATACTAAATGGTGTTTTTTTGAAAATCTAAAAATACAGACAGTCTCCTGTAAGGGGTAGGTTTAGGTGTAGGGTTGGTGTAGGGCAATAGCACATACAGTTTGTACAGTATAAAAACCATTACGCCTATGGAGAGTCCCCGTAAACCACATATGCCAGACTGTGTGTGTGTGTGTGTGTGTGTGTGTGTGTGAAGATAATATTAGGCATTTAGAAAAACCTGTTCAAGGCAGGATTTAATATCCTTTAATCTATGTAACTTCTGAACTATTAATTATGTACATTGTGAAACTGGCATCATGTGTTTTGTGTGTCTGTATGTTACTGTATGTTTTTTAAAGGAAAAAAAAGAAAAGCTTTTTTGCACTGATAGGACTGAAGTATACGCAGACGTGTGCATGACTGAGTTTATTGAGACACAGAAGTGCTAATAATCAATATATTACTTCTGTTGATGTGCTGAGCAGCCAATTTGGATTCTGAAGTTGGGTTTAAAATGTAAAAGTTAAAAGTTCTTACTGAAAACTTGAAATTTTCAACATCAGATAAATGGAACACACCATTGCATAGATGTTTCAGATCTTAAACTGGCATCAGTTTAATTGATTAAGAAAATAAAACTCTTATCATATTTGTTTTGTCTGGTGGTATAAAGATAGCTCAAGAGCAAGCTTTAAATATATACTTCATGTCGGCACAAACAGGTGCACACACAATCATGAAAGATGTATGACTAACATTTGAATGTGCTGGCTGTTCATTCACCCTTTACACATACCTAGAGGGAAGCAGTCGACCTATTTTCCATAATGAAGAGAAATACCAGCATTTGCACATTTCTCTAGTAACACAAGTGGCATTGTACCAGGATGCTGAACGGAAAAGTGACTGTTTTGAAGAGGAATTTTTTTAATTTCTCTGCCACTCTGCTGGAGGAGTGGGAGTGAGATTTCACAGGAACAATGAATAGGTGCCTAAGTAATTCGGCTCTACACATGACAGAGCAGAAAGTAATAATATACTTTGTGCGGGAGGATATGTTACAGGTCTAAGGTGAAGGTTTACTCATAGTGCCATTCATAACATATAGTGAACTGAATGCTACTGTAAGCAGAGCTTGCTCGCTCTCCGCACACCAGCCTCTCTGTTTTTGTTGATTTAGTAAAAAGTGCCGTCCAATTTATATATGGCAAGACAGAGTACCAGAGACATAATAATGGTTCTGTCTGGCTGATGACTGGACTGGACAGCAATATCGGTTACAAAGAGAGAACATTGGAAAAAATGAGAAGAAAAAGGCTCAATGCATGGAAAAACTATGCCATTTTAATGAAGTCTTTTAAAAAATATCATTAATTCCTCCAGGAAGTAATTTCGGGAGACCTCTGGTTCTTGTGCCCTCTTGACTCTTTACCACATCAACAAGGTCTTGTTGACAAGACTACGAGGGACCTTGGTGGTTCTATTTTCATGTAGTTCTACTTTCTGAATTTCGTAGATTTTTTCTTATAAAAAGGTGCCCGTTTCTTGCTTTAAAATATCTTACATAAATAAGAATTCCTGTGCTGGTTCCTTTTAAATTATGCTGGTTAAACACCCACAGCGAAGACAATAGCACATCAGCATTCAAAGCACAACATATGCTGATGGTCTTTTCATCAGGGTTGGATTTGAGATTCATTTGTTATTACAGTTATATTTTCTCTGCAAGATTTTATAACTTATTTTTGACTATGCAATAAGAGTTGTTGGACTTGGCCTTTCAAGCTTGATATGCCTTATGTAAACCTATACATTTTTTGAAGCTATATATAGATTAGAGATGCTGACAGAGGTTGTGAGACATGCAGATTAAAAAGGTTAGATACAGAGGATCAAGGGAGTAGAGCAAATCCACGTTTTACAGCAACAATATTAAAAAAATGAAAATGACTGACATCTCGTGTTATTGATGTCTCTAGTTCCAGTTTCTGTTCAGTTGTGTGCTGTTTTCGGTTCCCTTTTGCATGTCTTTTATCTTCCTTAATACCACTCCTAGTGAAATGTATAATGAGTGCATTTTCTGGAAAAGTACATTGTCATGAAATTATAATATAATATACATAAATATATCATGTAAAAATTACCTTAAGACAACGTCAAAGCAGTGAGACACACTTTAACCCTAAAACTGCCAAGTCAAATGGGCATCCGATTTTTATTTTATATTTTATCATCATGTGGTGGTATCAGTTGGCATTTCAGAAAAGCCTCATTTAATATTTGATACAATTCTGATAAAATGAAATCATTTTAACTTTTAGTGTGCTATTTTTTTTTCAAAGTCTGTTTTAATACCGTTTTATCGTATTAATAGCCTACCTCTATTGTATGGAGGATCATTATATTTCAATGTAAATATGTTTATATTTAGTTTAATATTCCTGTTTATTACAGCTTGTTATTTAAATGAGTAAATAGCAAGCTGTCATACAGCAGATGTTTTTATCTTTAAAGAATTACTTATAGTCGCAGGTCCTCTGGAGCAGCTTGAGGTTAGTTTCACACAAATGTCTAAATGATCATTAATAATCATTTATTTTAATTGACTACACAAATAGCCTATCGCATGCATTACAGAGGGAAAGTTTGTAATGCGTTGTGATTGTTAAAATACCCTGATTATGTGTTGAGGATTGCGTGCACGCCAACGCGCGTGCTCCTTGCATGCTGTAGGTACGCAAGACAACGACACTGGACACGCGTTTCTTGAAAAGGGCAATAGACACATTGGAGGTGGAAGTGGTGTGAAAGAGGAGGGACTTGAGACTTCAGTTTGCGTTTCACTGTGCAAACTGAAGGGCGCTCACGCTCGGCTCTCCGGGACTGACCGCTGAGCCACGGAACTAGTTTGCGCTGACATTGCCGTCACACGTTAAACTCCCACAACTGTGCCCACCGCCGACAGCGGACGTTCCGCGAACCCGGTAAAGCCTAGAAGTTGTCCGTTTCTTCCTAAAGCGCCACTCTTCCATGCGAGGATGTGAATTTCCGCGGGAGGTTTCAGAGTCGTGCCATGGTTTTGACCTGCGCGCTCCTCACAGAAATGGTGAGTGATTCATTCATCATTAACGCGCTTTATAATTGCCCTGAAATCCTGAAAACTATTCATTAGTCTGTGCGATTTCTGTGGTAAGGATGAATACACCGAAATGTTTGAACTGCTATGAATCACACAGTGCTTAAAAGAGAAAAGTGTCCTTATATGGGAGTTATATATTAAATTATGCGCGCATTTGTTAGACAGCCTTTTAGTCTTTTATGAAACGAATGCTTGGGGTGTATAAGAAATATGCATAATAACTATCAAGGAATCATATCGCTTTAGGAGACGTTATTTTCTCACATTTGACAGTTTCTGTACTTATAGCATACTTTAACTTCGTTAATATTCTAATCAGAAACAACTTTCACAGTTCTTAATCAAAACTCACACGCAAAACGCATATTTATGTTCATTTTCAACAAGAAATTGTGGCTTTCAACAAGTGGCTTGGAAATTAGTGCTTCCTAGATCATTTATTATTCATAAATACAAATGTCATGTAACAGACATAACTTCATATTTGTTATGTAATCTACATTAACTAACAGAGTGGATCTGTGTACCTTGGCCAAAGGTGCAAGAAGCACCTTGACCGGCCCAGATAGTGTGATTCTCAGGTGCTTGAAATGTGGATTAATTAAAGCTTCCATTAAATATTGATGCATTAAGATATTGAAATATTAAGAGGCTGTAATGACACACCAGGCACTTGAATAGAGCCTCATATTATCATTCTGTTGTTATTGTTCTTAGCTGAAGGTTGCATAGCAATATCGTTTTGTTTTTTTTCAAATATGTCTTCATTTTCTCCTCTCTGTTCAGCATTTTGATGTGGATTTTAGTGGCTTACAATCAACATTTAAATAATCAGCTGTGCTGACTGGATGCTGACAGTTCTGTAAATTTAATGGCAAGGTAATTTCATGATTGTCACATTTGGAAAGCGCTCTTTCACCATCACCAGGCGGTAATCCTTCTCCATGATTTGTAATTATGAAGTTCTCCAGTGAGGCGGAAAGAGAGAGAGTATTGAACACTTTAGAGTTGTCTGTGTTTTTGATATATGAATGATTGTAAACCTCACAGAGTGGTGGTAGAAAGTGTCAAGCCCTTCTGAATGAACTCTAATCTGTTATGAATGTAACTTAATTTGTGAGCAAGTCACAGAGCATGTTTTTGTTCATAAAAGCCGGAAATAGTATGTTAACCTATAGAATAATCAGCTCTGTAAAGAGGGTAATTTCAGTTCGATGTTCCAATCAATGAGATGACAATCAGGTGCGAGTTTCAACGCCGTTCCCCACAAAACAAACACAGACTTTGGCTGTGGCTGTCTGAGAATATGCTCCCGACTACATGTTTACAAAGTCGGTCATGCCATGATTAAATGAGACTTCCAGAAAAAGATTTATCGATATTAATAAGACTTACAAGACTATTCTTAAGAATAAAGACTTTGACCTCCATAAACTCGCGGTCATCCAGATAGCATTCAAATGAGGAAATAAAACAGCATTGTTTCTCTTCCTATTAGTGTTTTGCTAACACGCAATACTAAATGCATAAGACTTCAGGAGCTCAAAGAACTGAGGGTTTCTCAGAAGTTGTGGCTATTTTATTTATTTAATATGTATTTTTTGTCTTATTTCTTGTAATTGCCAAGTATGAAAGCCCGTTTTCACCACTGAACAAAAAAACTAAAACAAGAGGTAATTGCGACTTTTTATCTCACAATTCTTTTTTCTCACAATTATGAATAATAATAATAATATGTTTATTTATTGTGAGATATAAACTCGCAATTGTGTGTTATAATGTCAGAATTGACAGAGTTTGAGGGAAAAAAAGTAAACTCGAGAAAAAGTCGCAATTATTATTTTTTTTTAGTTTTTCGTTCAGTGGTGGAAATGGGCTTCCATAGATAAGCAATCGAAATGCATAAGGCCCAGATAAAGACTCGCAAATGAATTGCACTTTTGATGTAGTTGGTCAAATGGATTTGCAAAAAAGTCTGAAATTGTTTGCGATTCATTTGGACAGTTCACTCACACACTGTATCGTTTGTACAGGATATTTCATAAGACAGAAAACAAAAAGAGCCTGGATGAGGTGGATGTTTACCTACGTTCCAACAGGAAACAAACATGCAAATGTCTTATAGTGTTTGTCAACGATGAAGCAGCATTTTATTGGCTTTTTATTGCCTTCGTGCTGCAGGTAAACATGATTTATATCCCTTTATATCCAAAAGAGTAGCCTATTAAAAAAAGCATCAAACCACCTGGATGGGAGTATCGTGAACTGAGGGCTTTTTTAGCACCTTGCAGGATACAGGCAGCTTGTCGGTGTCATGTTCAGTTAAAACTCTCATTTTATGTTAAATGTTCATCTTCTGGGATGCTATGGGTGGTGTGTCCTAAAACTAGTCCTCTGTGCTGATATTCGGACCGTTAGCAGTGGGAGGAGTTCATCACTTATCCAGAGAGCTCCTAGGTTAATTCGCGTTTATGCAATAGTGAGTGCAGCGGTCAATATTGGCGTCCCAAGCATGGAACGAATGTGTTTTGATAGATGGCTTAGTAGAGAGCTCTGGTCAGAAGATCAATAAGCTCTCATTTACATTGCATTAGGGCCCCGTGTAGAGCCTTAAAACAAAGGTGAAGCTCAGCTGATGCGAACACGCGGCTTGCTTTACATTTCCCGATGCTTCCGAATCAATTTTCTCTTTTGTTTAATCGCTTTCTGGGAACTAGGTGTAAATCCATTAAATAAAGTTTTCCGTTTTCAGTGGGAGCCATGTTAAACATGCTTCGATTTTGGCATAAATAAACTGTAGGATTAATGAGTTTGGGTCACTGAAGTGATTGGGGTGATTTCATTCTCTGTGCCTTGCGTCGAACATCTTGTAGTGGCAAGATCATTGGTTGGTCTAGACTAGAGAAAGAACTTGAAGATCCAGTTCACCGCTGTCAATCACAGTGTGTTAGAGCAGAGTTAATGGTTTCAGTGTTTAAATTACTGCAGTATTAGGGAGACTTAGGAGGTTTTAATGAGATGGTGGCACAATTTTCTCAGTGTAAACAAGGGGTTGTGTTTCATCTCACTTCACTGTCTGTCAGAATATTTTTTTTTAGTTATTCTGATCCACTCTAAAAAGTGGTTAAATTGTTCAATTTGTTACAAAATGGTAAATAAATAATAATGTAAGTGGTTTTATTCAAATAAAATATATTTGGCATCACTGAATCAAACAAAATACATTGATTTATACCAACAGCATTATTTTAAAGGGATAATTTCCCCCCCAAAATGAAAATTCTGTCATCATTTACTCATTTTTTTCTCCTGTTGAACACAAAAGAAGATATTTTGAAGAATGTTGCTAACCAAACAGTTACTGGTAGCCATTGACGTCCATAGTATGGAAAAAAATACTGTGAAAGTCAATGGCTACCATGCATCCTAATATCTTCTTTTGTGTTCATCAGTAGAAAGAAACTAATACAATTTTGAGGGTGAGTAAATTATCAAATTTTTTTAGGGAAACTACCCATTTAACCCATACAAATTTGTTTTGTTGGTATAAATTAATATCATTCGGTTGACTCAGTGATGCTAAATATTTTTATTTGAATAAAACCAGTTACTTTATTATTATTTATTCAATTTTTTGATATAATTAAAATGATGAATTACTTTATTACTAATTATTCTGATTAATCAATTTTTGATTTAAAAATTAGAGTAATAATTTATTTTACGACAGATTATGCAAGGTCTTGAGATTTCTCTGTGCTTTTCTCAGGACACTCAGAAAAACAGTAAAATTATGTTTTAAAATGTAGTCATCAATTTTGCAACCTATAGCACTCATTGTTCTTGAAGAAAACAACATAAAAATTAAGTTTATAATATGTAATGAAATAGCATTATGTGTCACGTTACATATGAACATTTCAAGCTGCAAATTATGAGAAGAATCACCTTATTAATAATTCATTCTTTTTGCATTTTACACATTTAATATACATAAATTTGTACATGTAAATATTCATATAACATTGATTTTCCTTCAGCTTAACAGCCTCCTTGTCCTTTAGGTTATTGATGTTCCTGCAAGATTCCTATTACAGTTTCACAGTCATTTACAGTAGTGCAGCTTTGAAAAAAATCCAGGGCCTCTGGCGTCTAGTGTGAGATATCAGAAACACCTGGAGTTCTCTTCATTAGCCTTATGATGTCCAGCAGCATTACGGTGCATATCACAGAAGATCACAGCAGACCCTCTCCTGCAGTGCTGGAGCCACGAAAGCACTGTTATTAGGAGCGCTGCACTTTCAGGGGGCCTAAAATGCTCTAGTTAGTTATTTCTGAGAAAGTACATTTTTACAGTGGCTCAGAGACATCAGCAGTGGAGTAGTACGTACTAAACTGAGTTGTTTTATGGACACAATTATGCCGCTACTTTAACAATTTCAAATTGTTCTTGTTCTGAGTGTAGTAAGTCGTCATATGCTTTGAATTTTGGCTTCGCTTGTTCGAAAACATCCACTCAGATCCCTCTGTGAACTGAAACGATAGGACATATTTGGTAGCATCTGGGCCATTTTCCAAGACAAAGGCTTGAGTTTGTTTTGAGCGTGTGCTTAATGGAAATCAATAGTAACAAAGATGCAAAACTAGACAATTAAGTATTTGACATTGATTTCCAGCGTGCGTATTAGTTCAGGAAATGTACCTAAGGTTTGTTTGTAAAACACTCTAGGAGAGTTGCAAAATGATTTTTAAATTGTTTATCAAAAAATAAGCTTTAACTAAAGTCTTACTGGATCTGTGCTTGCTGTTCTGCCTTGCACCAACACTACTTAGGAGATATGAAAAAACAAGCTTGCTGCTGTCAGCTCTCGCCTGCCGGTGGACAGAAAACAAACCCAGGAACGAAGCACTTACGCTTCCGCATGCTCTCCTGGCTTGCGTAAATGTGGCCGACCCTGACGCTGATTTATCTCTGTCAGTGGTCTCTGGACTCAATTGAAGAAATCTACAGTTTATAAGTGCTTTCAGGAATGTTAAAACGTTCCGTATGGTTTAGATCAGATCAATTTGTCTTGCCGTAACCAATGCAAATGTAAATCTTGCTTTAATTTGCATGGTTAGGAGGCAGAAGTATACGAGATGACTTATGGAGGCAGCGGTCAATGAGTGTTTGACATGAGTGGGATATTGACACAGTAAGGATAATATTTGTTCTGCATAATACCAGTAGACCTTAATAATTACGCTTGTTGTTTTTATTACAAGTACTTTTATTGCAGCCAGGACTCCATAAAGCTGCCTTTCTCTTGCCATTTGTGCTCTACATAATCGATTGCTCTTTCTTGAAGGTGACCTCTTTGTGCAAACAGTCAAAAGTTGATTTTATTTTCCCTGCATTGTGCGTCAGCATTTTAATGCATGCAGAGCAACGCGCCGACATTATCTCAGCTGATTCCGAGAAAAGTCATTATTTCAGGGTGATATGTAAATCCATGCCACGGGGTGTTGTAGTTTGATTTAGGGAGCTGCTTGCCACCTGGCTGATAAATCCGGCACCTCCAGCTGCTTGTACCTGATCCCCGCGTGTTGTTTTACAGTGCCGTGCAGCTCCGTTGCACATCGCTTTGCCTCTGCAACCACTCTTAGCTCAGATGAAGCTCAGATGACTGGCTTTAACCCTAACAAAAACAGCGCTGCACAATCCATCCAAGTCCTCTCGCCGCGTCTGCTCTGTACACGAGTTTGCAAAGAGTCTGAATTCCAGGTCTGCAGCAATCCAAAAGCTCCACATCTGACACTTAGACTAGGAGTGCATGAAACCCAGACAGCAAACTGTGAAGTATTTACCTCTGAAGAAAGGCAAGAGAGAAATCATCGTAGTTTACCCTGGCAGAAGGGCGCCAGCTTTATAACCCCTATATGAGATGCCACCACGTCCTCCGCACCCGCTGACTCCAGAAAATAAACACTTAGAGCTACAGCCCACTTCACAACGTGTAAATGGATTCCCCTGAGCTTTTTCCCCCCTCTGGGCTTCATCCATTAAATCCATTTGGATGTGCAGCACAAATAGGGTTTGTAGACTGGCCTATTTTGTCAGGCTTTTTTGCATCTTTTAAACAAACTTGATTTAATGAATGGATTCCCCTAATATGTTTAATGTGTGTATAATTTGTTTTACAATGAAGATGGAATAAAATACTCCAAGTGGCCCAATGGATGCTTTTGCTTTTCCACACATGAAAATGAAATCTTTCTCTGTAAACTCAGCACAATATTTCAAAGCATTACCATGGAAGCCTGTTTCAACCATAGAATAAAAAATCAAGAGAGAAAAAGTCAGAACTGCAAGATATGTGCTCTCACAAAATCTGTTTTTTTTGACTTCTGACTTTGTTCTTAGAATTCCAAGTTTGCATATCACAATTCTTTTTTTGTTTGTTTGTTTCCCCCAAAAAATAAAAATATTTAAAAAGTAATTGCGAATTTTTATCTTGCAATTCTGACTTTTATCTTAGAATTCAGAGTTTACATATCGCAGTTCTTTTTTTCTGTTTCTTTGTTTCCACCACGCAATAAAAAAATAAAGAAGGTAAAAAATAAAAATAAAAAAAGATAATTGCGACTTTTTTCTCGCAAATCTGAATTTTATCGTAGAATTCCAAGTTTACATATCACAGTTCTTTTCGTTTGTTGATTTCCACCACAGAATAAAAAATGAAAAGGTAAAAAAAAAAAAAAAAAATATGAGAATTAGGACACTTTATCTCACAGTTCTGACATTTCTTCTCAGAATTCTATTTTTTTTTTCTCTGAATTGTGAGATAAAAAAGGAAACTGGTTTCCATACGTTACAGTACATTACAGTATGTTGTAGATAGATGAAGCCAGTGTGTACAGTTTTGTTCTTCACTTTGCATCTTGAATTATATTTATGCCTTTAATTGCGTCATTTCACTTTATGCTTTTTAGATTTGATCCAGTTTAAATAGAAAAAATAATGCATAGAAATTCTTCTGGGTTTCCTTTGGTTATTCTAAAGAGGAAAGGTTACAAAACAGTTTTCTGTGAATTGTTATATAACATTCTGGTCTAACATGTTGAAATACTAGAGCGTTAAAATAGATCTGCAATGCTTTTTTTGATTGCTATACCCTTCTTCATTGAGAAGAAAAACGTTTAGTTAAGACTATGATGATGACTGCCACAGTAGTGAATTAGCTACATCAGTACCAATTGTATCTGAACAAAAAAAGGAGAATCATCTGTGTTGATAACTCTTTCCTGCTTACATTCATGCATTTAGTCAAACAGATCCTCATGTTCAGCCACTTAGCACATTTACGTAAGCAAAGAGCCACAACACAATCACTGGTTGCTGTGACGATTCATTTTCAGAATGCACTTTTAAAGATGCCAGTTCTCAGTCAAAAAGTATTGAGGTTTGCAGGTAGACTTGAGGAGACAATACAGTAGTCGCCCACTTTTCCAGCTGTCTTTGTTCTGGAAGTATTTTTCTCATTCATTTTCTCCATTTCAGTAAGTTCTTCAGTAAAGCGTTTCAAGCCATGAACCAAACCAACCAGCTCTGAGATGAATCACAACATCACTAACTTTGTTTTGAAGAAAGTCGTGAAAGGAAGTCAGGAGAATGACATCATTTGCAGTGCTTCATGGGAGTGAGCAGTCACTGATGAGCTCTTTTGTCGTGATTTCCTTTTTGTGGTAACAGCGACTTCTTTGGTCACGCTCAGTTAAGGATTATGGGTTTAGAAGCATATATATTCATGTAACCTCTGAGCTCCACTACACAAGCTAAACATCTGCAGTAAAGCTACTGAGCAAAATTTCAACAGGATTGATTTTAAAATATATCACTGAATATCACTCTGGCATTAGTCTGCCGTTTCAGTCCAGGCAGGCAGTCTAGCTAGTGCAATATCTGTACTGACGTCAGTGGTTCTTCACGTTCACTGATGTATGAAACTGGCAGGAGCTCACCTTCAGTGCCTGCAAATTGAGATCTCAGCTCAGTAGATAGGAGAGCTGAGAAACATGGTTGCTATTATTAAACCCTCCATGAAATGAAATGACAGAAAATTACAAAAGACATTTACCCAATAATTGCAGTCGTTGGTGAAGAAGAATAAAGGATTGCTTAAACTTTTTATAAGGACACATAAATAGTAGGGCTGTGTATCACCAGCAAAGTCACGATGCGTATCACGGTACAGGACTGCACTGAATTTAACCTCAGCAGAATTTAGTAAAACAGTTGTTTATTAAACACTGCATACTATAGGGCCATTTCTAACTATAGGCAGAGCAGGCAGTTGACCTCTGCATTACGAAGGGCCTCCATAACTCTACCACAGTACAATATAGATAATGGCACATGTTTCATGTTTACATTGGGCACTCCCCACCAGGTACAAAATTTTTATTGTTTGCATCTTATTTTTATGCCCATAAATAATAATGTACTTGTTCTAATAAATTTATATTGTAATGTACTCATTCTAATATATATTAAAAAAAATCATCTTTACATTGCTGGTAGGTTATCATTGCACAAATGATACAAATGATTCACACTCTCTACGTTTAAAAAATTAAAATAAAAATTAGATGAGTTCTAAACTAATGCGCTGTCTTCACTGTATCTAATGCACACACACGCTCAGTCACTCACATAGATCACGTTGCGGCCGCACACAGACATTCAGGAACAAACTTTTTAGCGCTGCCCCGCAATTTTATCAACTAAATAGCTTATTCGCTCAAGAGCTACATTATCTTTCTTAACAAGGAGCTAGTAACATCATTGTTTCTAAAGGAATTCTGGAAAAAGTAGATTAAACTGTACAGAAATTGAAATCTACACGCTAATACACACTATTAGTGACGCAATGCTGATGTTGTTAATTTGAGAATAAAGTATAACAATAATAATAATTTGCATGGTTTGATGTGACATGAGCTAATCGATCGTTAGAATAAATCACCATTGGTAGCGCGATTTATTGTAATGCTTTTTTCCTCAGTTGGTCAGAACAAACGTGACTGACTTGTTACTTACTTGTTCAGATGACAATATCCGGTGAAAATTCTTATTTGGGTCATATATTCCAAGACGTAGACTAATCTGTGATTGCGAAGAGCAGTAAACATCCACGCCGGTGCGGTGACTGACAGCTACATATACTCCTCAAAACATTAGATCCATCCACGCTGGAGCTGTGCCAGAGTACAACCCCACGCAAGCGAGATGTGCAAGATTCCGCAAGTAACTGCAATTCCAGGTTTTCAAACATAGATGGCGACAAAACTTATGGACTGTAGCTTTAAGGTATTTACTAGTAAAAAAATTACATACGGAACCTTTCATTTATGTAACAACATATCCATACTGTCTGTTTTCCATTTCCTTCCCATTTTTGGATGTAAAAACCTGGCAACCCTAGACAGAGCAGTGTGCAAATGTTGACTGCAAACATTCTGAAATTAATTTCAGCCAATTCTGTGAATTACATTCAATCTTCAATCTTGCTTTCACACTTTACTGCAAATAATAAGTGGATCAAATAACAGATGAGCTCCCTCGTGGACAGTCTCGGTTGGTTAACAGAATAGTAAAATTAGTGTGTTCTCAGAGGAAATTTGTTGACTACACAGACTCACGGAGGAATGTGACACTAATTCATTCTCACATTTTGCAAGGTTATAATCTGGCCAGAGGACATTGAGAGAGCATTACTTTTTTGGTACACCTTATCCATTTTATCCGTTTAAGATGCAAGACAATCAGCATGCTCATATCAAATCAGCATTTCATTTTCTCTCCCTGCCCGAGGCAGTAATTGCAGCATTGGAACAATCCCATTTGTCTGTGCTTATAGTTTATTTTATTACTAAGGCTTTTACTTTGGGGTCTGTTTGAGGAATATTATCTGTGAAAGCATTTACTTCAGTTCAATGAGTTGTATGCATTAAATCAAAATAAACAGCTTGCCTTGAGTTCATGCACAAGAAGGTGAATTTATCACAGCAAGGACTCCCTTGTGTTGACCAACTGAACCATAAAGCAACTGCAAGATGCAAAGTAACATGTTTCTACTTCTCAAATGCCTTTCACTGGGCTTTTGAGGACAGGATGACAGTCCATCTTGAGTTAAAATCCACTGAGAAGACATGCTTTCAGAAAGACTCGCCGCTGTGATGAATAATTCGTCACCTAGAGTCTTTCATGGAGTTTTTGTTTGCTCTGGATCTTGTCATATTCATACAGTTTAGAGTCCCTGCAGTCAGTGGCTGTGTTTCAAAGCTCTTTTTGGAGCATTTGTTGGGCATCATAACATTCTATTTATCCCACAAAAATGCTGATTCAGATTTCATCAGTGGCCGAGCTATGATGCCCAAACATTATGTCTACTTACATTAGGTTGCCCACTAGGCTTGAATAGAGCACTTTGAAATTTGTTTTATTTTTCCATGTAATTTTTTCCTAAATACCATTCAAATTCTGTTTTTCCATTTAAATTTTTCTGGACTCCGGTGAGAAAATGTTACATTTAATTTTAGTAATTAAAAAAAAAAAAAAAAAAAGTCTAATTCATTAAAATCATGACCCATATACATTTTAACAACAATTTATTAAAGGTTTAACAAACCTTTTTATGGCCCTATGAAATTACTTTAGATTTTTTTCCAAATTCCGTTTCATTTTCTCTAAATTCTGTCTTACTTTTTAATTCCATTTTAATTCAATTTTAATAATCAATCAGTTGAAGAAAGTGAATCAAGTCTAATTAACTGAAACTTTAACATTTTAAGAATGCAATTTTTTTAAGTAACAGCAGGACCCTCTGAAATGTTTTTCTGAAATTTTTTCTGTTTTTTTTCAGAATTTATGATTCAAAACAAATGTATTATTGAATCAGAGGTCAAATGAAGGCAACTATATATATATATAAAAATAAGTACATCTTTTAAAATGGATATTGCACAACAGAGGTTTACAGTTAAAATTAAAACAGAGGAAAATTGTAAAATAGATTATTCCTTAAAAACTTTGAGAAGTACATACTACTGTACAGTAGCAATGTATTTCTGTTACAATTTCTTCAAATTAAACTGAACATTTATTTTGACTGGTTGTTGTGAAGTTTCTGCGTGCAGTATTTATGACGATAGTTTTTCTCAAAAGAAATGATGAAATGCCCATGGAGTGACTCTCAGATCAGCTTTAGATATAAAGTTCATGGACTGACTTCATATGGTGAGACAGCAGACACTGAAAACACCACGAGTGTCACACGTGACTGAGTGTGTGTAGAAGACGAAACTGCGGCATTCATTCACACAAAGAAAATGCAGACAAATTCGGTGATAATTTTCATTACACACTACAATGAATTATATTTTTATGACTGGATCCCATGGTTCCGCCCTACTTGAATCCTTCAAAAGTGCCTATAGTGTGCAAAAATGCTGTCAGAACAATTCAAATATATCTTTGATGCCCATGTATGTTCTCTAAGTATGTAGTATTTTGAAACGCAGCCAGAGGTTGCGTTTTTGATAATCTCGTGGCCTACAGTGAAGTGTGTGGTCGGTGATGGTGGTTTGTGCAAAGGAAACGCTACACAGTATGGGAGTCCTTGGACTCTGCTCTCAGCCTCTGACACATCAAGGAACCCAGACGGGCGGTAATTGGTCGTAAAATACCAGGGGGTGTTAAGATTGTAAAACCATGGCATCCACTATTGGATTAGACACGGGGACTATATTGTTCTCAGAGAAATGACTTGATTTTGGCACAAGGCAGGACTATTTACAGGCCTCTCTAGAAAGCAGTAGGATCTGTGAAATCACCATAGTGTTACTGGCTAATTTACCAAGACCACATGCTGAATGTCTGATAAAAGTCTTTTAAATCAGAGATGTATGCCCTATCTGGACTTTACTAGGCGGATAAGTCAAAGCTGTATTTAATCACAGACTAGAGAAATTACCTTGTTCACTGAAAAGTTCAGCTGTGGGCTGTGCTACTGTTTGCTTTCGACAGGCCATTTTTATACCTAATATATAGTTGGTGAGTAGCACTGTATTTATTTCCCTTGAACATAATGTTCTTGTTTTAGCATATATGCTGTCAGATAATCTTTTATTCTATTTATATCTTATTCTGTTGGTTTATTATAATCTATTTATTTTGTCATAAATTAATGCTTAATATTTCAAAGTTGTTTAAACCGGAAAATAATTTTTTAACTTGAAGGTCTCTCAGTTAAATACATCTTTGGCCCAGAAATTTAGAGGATTTAACACACTTGAAGTTATTTACATACATTTCTAAAATCCAGATGAAGTGTTCCAATTCATCTAGGTCAAATGTTCTGTGGATGAGTCATCTTATACTTCCAGTCATAGCTAATGGAAGCCCTCACAGAACATTTATTGCTTTTTTATGTATAATCATATACAATGTAAGGGATAATGTACATTAAGTCGGTTGTTATCGCAGAATAAACCCAGACAGGGTGATCAGGACCCTGATGTGAAGCAGAAGGGTCTTGCATCACCCTGAATGGGTTTATTTTGTGAAACAATTATAATAAATATTAAATAATTAGACATGAAATATTGATTTGAGTTGAAATATTTTTATTAGCTCTTTAAACGCAAAGCTTCTGCAAAGAAAAGCTGTTCCTAACAAACGGCTTTGAGCCTCGAAGTTAGATATTTAAGGCATATAATATAATAATATAACAGTCATATTACTAATTACACAGCGTTTCACAGCATAAATAAAGATGAGGACATGCGTTTTAAAGAAAGCGTTTTAAAATTTTACCTCTTTATCTTACATACACTACAGTGTACAAAACGATTTCTAGCAAAAGCACGGCGGCGTGATATAAGAAATGTGAAAGAAGCACCGTTCATAGTTCATTAACTTACGTTAACAGAAGTAACTTTAAAATGTAAAAATATATTAGCGAATGTTGAAATTAACACACTCTAACAAGGAACAATACTTCTACAGCACCCCAAAAAACTATTGGTATGAATTTTTGCCATTAGCCGATAGTTTTAGAGCTAATTTTAGAGCTACAAAATGTATTCATTGGGTCTTGGAAGTATTTGATGTGAAATGTATGAGTTTTCATATTGGCTGCTTTTACATTACATGGTTTAAGTGACCCAATTCAATTTTTTTTTCCTCCCATGTGGCACAGATGTAAGCAAGAAAAAGCACATGGATTTTGACATTCTCAGATGGGTTTCAGGCCTTATTCATATGTGGAAATAAATCTGATATTAATCAGATACATGCAATTTCATCTGTCATGTAAGTGCACAGATCGGATATTCCCCAGTCAATGCAAGTCATACATTATTGAAAAAACGTTGGTGGCAATTGACGGCCCAGATTAGTACATCTACCTTGGGTTTTTCGCCAAGTATATAGTGTAAACGCAGATATCAGATATGGGTAAAGAAGATACTTTTGCTCTCAATTTGATCTCACTAGCATCAAGAAGATATAATTGAGATATTAAAGTGGTCTCATGTCATTTTTTTCTCTTTTCCTACCATTCAAAGAACTGGCGGTCACTGCTCAGTAATTGCTGCATGGAGTGGTTTAATATGTCTCCTCTAAAGAGCGACAGCACGCTGAGTGTTTTTTGAGTGCAGTTTAAGTTGTACTTGCTATTGTGGGAATTTTATCTCCCATCATTTATTTCCCGTTACAGCACTCAAAACTATTGACCGACTTCGAAAAAAGATATTACATAACAATCCAGAGCAGACACTTGTCAATGTGTTTTAACAAAACATTGATTCCTATTCAGCACGTGATATAAAAAATAAGCTATTTGATTGACTTTTCTCCGAAACATTAATAAATGTTTCTATAAATGTCCAATTTATGGGAAGTTATGGCATCAAATTGTGAGCAATTAGTAATTTACAAAGAAAAAGTTAAAAGTTTAAGGTAGGGATGCATCGATTCGATACTCAGTATCGGTATCGGCTCCGATACTGGCATTTTCTGCCGGATCGGGTATCAGTCAGATGAGACCGATCCAAATCCGATATTGTGCGTATACTATTCGGTGTTATTGTTGAGCCCCACGAAAGGCACAAAAACATTATAAAGCACCAACAAGTTTTCGTGCACTATATTTCAAGTGTTCTGAAGCTGTTCCATAGTTCAATGTGAGGTACAGATGAATATTTAAGTCATTAAATTCAAGTTCACATAAACTCTTCTTTCCGCTGCGGCTGTCTGTCATCCTCCATTCAGCAATCAAACTGCGTGTTGCGTTCGGTTACTACAGTCAAAACGATGAAATTCTCTTCAAGAGCGCACAGTAACTGAGGTTTAAAACTGTTAAAAAAAAAGGCTCAATAAACTAACGCACCGATTTAATACACTATGTATCAATATCTCTTCCCTTTGTACTTTGGCTGTGTCCCATATGGAACACTTTTGAACTTTTCTATGCACGGGATGCGCATAAGCGCTTTGTGCCGCTCTGTACTGAGGCCTTTCGTATTATAATACTTTTCTGTGCAATGAAAGATTATTAATATTCTTTCTTGTTCTGTCCTATCTATCATATGTTACTGCCTTCATTACTGTGCTATACATTTAAAATAAATGTCTTTTAATTTTATAGTATATATTTATATACAGTGAGGAAAATAAGTATTTGAACACCCTGCTATTTTGCAAGTTCTCCCACTTAGAAATCATGGAGGGGTCTGAAATTGTCATCGTAGGTGCATGTCCACTGTGAGAGACATAATCTAAAAAAAAAAATCCAGAAATCACAATGTATGATTTTTTAACTATTTATTTGTATGATACAGCTGCAAATAAGTATTTGAACACCTGTCTATCAGCTAGAATTCTGACCCTCAAAGACCTGTTAGTCTGCCTTTAAAATGTCCACCTCCACTCCATTTATTATCCTAAATTAGATGGACCTGTTTGAGGTCATTAGCTGCATAAAGACACCTGTCCATCCCATACAATCAGTAAGAATCCAACTACTAACATGGCCAAGACCAAAGAGCTGTCCAAAGACACTAGAGACAAAATTGTACACCTCCACAAGGCTGGAAAGGGCTACGGAGAAATTGCCAAGCAGCTTGGTGAAAAAAGGTCCACTGTTGGAGCAATCATTAGAAAATGGAAGAAGCTAAACATGACTGTCAATCTCCCTCGGACTGGGGCTCCATGCAAGATCTCACCTCGTGGGGTCTCAATGATCCTAAGAAAGGTGAGAAATCAGCCCAGAACTACACGGGAAGAGCTGGTCAATGACCTGAAAAGAGCTGGGACCACCGTTTCCAAGGTTACTGTTGGTAATACACTAAGACGTCATGGTTTGAAATCATGCATGGCACGGAAGGTTCCCCTGCTTAAACCAGCACATGTCCAGGCCCGACTTAAGTTTGCCAATGACCATTTGGATGATCCAGAGGAGTCATGGGAGAAAGTCATGTGGTCAGATGAGACCAAAATAGAACTTTTTGGTCATAATTCCACTAAACGTGTTTGGAGGAAGAAGAATGATGAGTACCATCCCAAGAACACCATCCCTACTGTGAAGCATGGGGTGGTAGCATCATGCTTTGGGGTGTTTTTCTGCACATGGGACAGGGCGACTGCACTGTATTAAGGAGAGGATGACCGGGGCCATGTATTGCGAGATTTTGGGGAACAACCTCCTTCCCTCAGTTAGAGCATTGAAGATGGGTCGAGGCTGGGTCTTCCAACATGACAATGACCAAGCACACAGCCAGGATAACCAAGGAGTGGCTCTGTAAGAAGCATATCAAGGTTCTGGCGTGGCCTAGCCAGTCTCCAGACCTAAACCCAATAGAGAATCTTTGAGGGAGCTCAAAGCCAGAAACCTGACTGATCTAGAGAAGATCTGTGTGGAGGAGGCCAAAATCCCTCCTGCAGTGTGTGCAAACCTGGTGAAAAACTACAGGAAACGTTTGACCTCTGTAATTGCAAACAAAGGCTACTGTACCAAATATTAACATTGATTTTCTCAGGTGTTCAAATACTTATTTGCAGCTGTATCATACAAATACATTGTGATTTCTGGATTTTTTTTTTTTTTTAGATTATGTCTCTCACAGTGGACATGCACCTACGATGACAATTTCAGACCCCTCCATGATTTCTAAGTGATCTCAAATACTTATTTTCCTCACTGTAAATGTATCTACTTGTTTTTTCATGAATGTATTTTACAACAATACAAAGAGCAATGTGTAACATTTGACCAGATTTAGTCGTACACTTATTCACTTTTATTTGTAAATAAAAATGTTTCACTAGATTTTATAAAATTATTGTGCATCCATGATTTTTCTAGAGCATCTTTTGCTGCTGAATTATCCATTAACCTAGTTTATAATAGTATTTTTGTCATAGATTATGATTATATATTTTTTCATTTGTTATTTTTCATTCAAATGAAGTTGTCTATATGTAGTAGATCGTGTTTAACACACAAAACAGTGAGAATCAGGTCAACACATAGAAGTATAGAAATTCTACATTGATTTAAAAAAAAAAACTGTGCTGGTATCGGATTGGATCGGTATCGGCAGATATTCAGAATTTTCGGTATCGGATCGGTTCTGAAAAATGGTATAGTCGCATCCCTTGTTTAAGGGTGAAAAATGAAAATATAGAACAACTCGCCTTAATCTGAGCAAACCAACGACAAATAAATGGCCCTAAAAATATGATCCAGAGAATCGGCAGATGCAAGGGTTTAAAAGAGTAGATGCCCCAGATCATCATTAAACCCAAAATTTGCATTTAAATGAAATGTGAAATTCCTCAGAGCGTTACACAGCCTCAGGCATAACGATGAGTCTCATTTGGAAAGGAGAGCTTTTCTCTGCACTCATTTCTCTCTCCATTACTCTCAGGGCGCTGTACTGGGAGAAGCTCAGATGCTGGAGACCCTCCTCACATCTGGGAGACGGTCTCCAGCGTTAATTCAATCTGCCCGCTGGAGAGTGCTGACTCAGCGAGGCCTGTTTTGTTGAGATGGAGGAAAGTTTGAAAGGCCCTCTCAGTTTTCAGTGGGTGGCTGAGTCGGCGCCTCAAATTCAAAAGATCCTTCAATTTTGAGCCAGGAGATTGAGTTTACCTGAGAGGAGTCATGTATCTGTGATCTACGTGAAAGAATGTGTGTCGCTCTGATTAGTGTCTTGTACTATTGGAAAAACTGGTGCTGATATTGGAAAATATAATAAAAGTTTAGGATCTGTAAAATACTTTAATGTTTTTGAAAGTCTCTTCTGCTCACCAAGGCTACAGCTATTTGATCAAAAATATAGGAAAAACTGTAATAATGTTAAATATTATTACAATTTCAAATATCTGCTTATATTTGATTGTATTTTAAAATATAATTTATTCCTTTGATGCAAAGCTGAATTTTCAGCGTAATTACTCCAGTCTTCAGTGCCACACGATCTTCAGAAATCATTCTAATATGCTGATTTTCTGCTCAAAGAAAACATTTCTTATGTTGGAAATGCGGTTTAATATTTTTGTGGAAATTATACAGTTTTTATTTTTTGATACATGTATATACTGCATTCAAGTCCATTTAAAGATAAACATTGGTGCACACTGCTCCAAATAAAAATTCATCATTTATTAAAATGTAATGATTTGCTCTGCCTCCAAAATAACTTTTCCTTTGTCATGAAACCCTCTTACTAACACCTACGTTTCATGACCCTGTCAATTCCTGATAGATAAAATTGAGTATTTTTTTCTTTGTTGACTATCCTGTTTCACTTAGAAAAAAAAGGAGTGAAAGGTCCTGTTTCATATTGACTTTATATCATGCAGCCATGTCTTGTGTAGCATAAAATATGAATTCTGCAGTTTACTCTGGCCAAGAACCGCCCACATAGAGCATAAGGGGCCATCTCAACAGTTCATTTCAGTACAAATCTACAATTTGACAGTTGTATAAATATGCAGGTGCTAGATAGCTTGTTTGAGGAACAATGAAATTAACATTCTCATTTTTCTCCCTCATCACAAACCTTTTTTTTTTTATTTACCTTTATAGCTCTCAAAAGAGTATTGGCATTTGAACATATTCAAACCTGCTGCATACAAGACACACAAGAACCAATGGTGTTTGATGTCAAACCTGCTTTCTCATACTACTTCCACCAGTGTAACTTGAAGAGTTACAGAAGAGACAATACAACAGAAGAGACATTGATCACTGCAAAAAAATGAAATATTATTCTTTGTCCGCTATAAATGACACCTCTAAAAATTCAACATCCTGTGCATCTTCTGCACGTCCTTTGTGAATATGAAGAAGGTTAAAACACATACTATTTGAATTAAACTGTGGTGTGTGATATGTGCTGCTTTTCTGAATTGACTGTCAAGATTTGCTTCTAAAGGAGCTGGATTGTAAATACTCAGGATTTCTTCTTCTCCATTTTTACGTGGCACTCTAGAGTAGATTAGAAAGCCCCTTGTGGGCCAAACACATTTTGTAGCTTTCAGATTTCATAAGCATCCGGTTTATTTTATTCACTCCCATTTTAAATGGCTTTTGAAGTCACTTGCAAACAAATAAAAATCGAAAGGGACTCAGAGTTTCAACAAACCGTGTCTGTGTTTTATGACTTTGGCATATGTTTGTCATGTGTTGTGCTAAAACTAATGGCATTTGGCAAGCTGTTTCAGGTGCTTTAGTCATTTCTTCACGTCTGTCTATGTTTATTAGATTATGTCAGAACTCATATTCTCTTTATGTATGTAATGGTGGATGTGGTGTGCGATATCGACAAAAAATGACATCTCAATATTGGGATTTTTTTGCTACCGACAGTTAAATTATATTTTGCTGTATGTGTTTTTGTGCTCACACCTTGGTTGGTTTAGGCCAGTTATAGATAAATAAATATGAGTGATTAATTTAATCATTCATTCAAACTATTCCTTTAAAATGGCTAATTCGTTTAGAAAGGAAGCTAGTGACTGTTTTTATGAATGGATCATTGAATCAATGATTCAAATGATTTGTTCAAAAACAGATTAATTGTTGCTCTGAGACACACAAATGTTCTTATCCGGCTTTGTTTGGCACTATTTTTGTTAGCAAAAAAACGAAAAAAAAAACAATATTGTGTCTAGAATGTAACTCACTCAATATTAACTCCTTGTTTGTTGAACTGTTGTATAAAATTAATATCACATTTGCGATCGTGCTCAGGTGCTAATATTTAGGAAAACTGCCGTTGCTTGTGATATTACTTAGCTATATAAATATAAAAACAAAACCCCATACAAGGCTATTTTTTGCTTTCATAACTTGAATTATAGAGGCATTTTAACTGCATTCTAACAGGCTTAATCACTCAGTGAATGCTTTTGGACTCTCTTTATCTCTTCGCAGACGATAAATATCGCACAGCCTTACCCCTGATGTACACTGCACGCATCTGCGGCGCATTACAGCTCCGGCAAAGTTTTGTTCCGTCCTCCACGCGGTGCAAACTCACACCAGGAGCATTTCAGAAGCGAAGCGGCAGGGTTCGCGTGACCACGTTGTTTGCTAGTCTGACTTTCTTTTTTTTTCTTGATTTTGTGTGTGTGTGTTCTAACATGGATGGTTGAATATTTATGTTTTGTCTGGTTTAATTCTCTTTACTAAAAAATAAATAAAAATCGTTTACTACAGCTCCTGCAATTAAACTCCACGCAGTGTCCTTTTTGGAATTATCCTTGTAAAAAAGGATTATTAGTGTCATAACAATGTGTGTTTTTCAACTTCGAGGATGAAACTCATCCATTTCTGACCTCCTAGCAAGGATATAGTGATGTGAAATACGATCGGGAGTCTGCACAGGGTGTTTATTTTGAAATTGATGGGATTATTTAAACTTTTATTTTGCATTTGCTGTGCGGTTTAGAAGCGGCATGCGTCAAAAATAGACTAGGCGCCTATATTTAGCGAAGCGGCGTGGAGAGCCGCTTCTGGGACGCTTTTGAAATGTGCCGCGGCGCGTCTGGTGTAAACACAAGCATTGACTAGAGTGGCCGTGATCAGCTCCGGTAGCTGCGTCGGAGCCGTGACGCCGGTTTCACACTGCACGCGTAAGCAGGGCGTAAGCAGCGCGTATTTTTTCCGGCGCCCATGTTAACAGATTAGAGCATTCACACCGCACGCAGAGGCGGCGCGATAGTTTCGGCGCCGAGTCTATTTTTGCTGCGCTGCTTTAACGCTGAATTAAAGCCACAGTGCATTTTTCTTGATCAAAATTGACCTGATTAACATGAAAAATGACACATTTCACGTAAAATCATGTGAGGTGTTTCTTGTTTCACAATCACGGGGTAAAAGGCACACTGTATTAATAAATACTTTAGCTAAAAAAAAAAAAAAAAATACTAATGTTAATACTTGTTCAAATCAATCACTTTAGCAAAGTTAGGCTATTTTCTGCTTATTTTGATAATGTTCAATAAATATAATGTCATTAAAATGTTAATATAAAAATATATTTTAAAATACAGAAACAAAATAAAAAGTAAAGATTCTGAAAGCATTGAAGGAGATCCCATAATAAGATAATATATATTTACAGTAGTAACAACACATTTTATTTTATTATATGATATGATTAATATAAACATTATAAACATGGTAATTATCTCTAAGGTGGACACCCAACATAATAGGCTATATGATACCATATGAACCATGTCATGTCAGCAATTGGAAAAATCAGCCATCTATTAATTATCATGTTAATTATTGTACCTTTCGCCCCAACAGCAGGGGCGCTTTTTACACCAAATACCATACTTTTACATATTCTTCTAGTTATTGAAAAACTGTTGCTTTAATTATCTTAAAGCAAACTGGTAATCATTAAGAAGACCTTTGTCTCAAAATATAATTTTAGCAATTCTCATTTTCTACTTAAATCTACAACATTAAAAAAAAAAAAAACATAAAAATATTAGATTTAGCATAGAATCAACTACACGAAAACACATCACTGCCAGGAGTTATTGCCCACTTCAAAGGCCTGTTTAAATTATTAAAACTAGAGGCATTTATTAACTTTAAGATTACTTTTTATCATGTAAACTATATGTACAGCATGTTATACACGTGACAGAGGGGAACACGGCACTGCCCATATCAAAGCACATGACAGACAGCTGTAGGAGAACACCTGAAAAGCGTGACCGAATGAACGATACTCGTCTTTATTTGCAGTACACAAGCCGCGTTAAAGCTGCGCGCGACAAACGCTGCCAGTGTGAAAGCACAATGGGCACACGCTGCTCACGCTCTGCATACGCGCCGCTTCTGCGTGCGGTGTGAAACCGGCGTTAGGTGGGTGTGTAGTCCTTTAAACTTGACGGTGATGATTGGGTGTCATTCTGGGTGTCAGTGGGTGTATGAGTCAGCAGAGCCCCTTGTGTGCCTGTCTGTAAATCAGGAGAGTGTAAAACACAGACTAACCGGTCACTAACCGGGAGACTTGTGTCCTGTCTGGAGGTGTAACATCCATGTTGGTGGCCTCATGCTGGAATTCTCCTCTCAGGCAGAGATGATGATGATGAGAATCCCACCAGTCCAGCCACGTTTACTGTAAACCTTTACCAGACCCTCTCACTCTCTCTGTCTGTGTATATGTGTGTGTGTGTTTTACGTGGGCATGTTTCCCAACTGCAGAGCTGCTGTTATTGTGCCAGCATGGATTTATACGTCTGTGCATGTGCTGAACCCAGACACTTATTGCAGTTACAAATCTCCTTGCTTCAGATGTGAAAGAAAACAGGAGACGATTCATTTGACATGGAGCTCTTTCCAGCTGAATGAATCAAACCTCTCATAAGTGCCCTTGGAACTTGAGTGGTCTTAAGAGCTCATAGTTATGATTCACAAATGGTATTATTAACCTCGAAAATGTTCATCTTAGGTTAAAAAAAGGAAAATTAGCTATATTATTCATAGCTTGCTATTTATGCCATTCCAAACCTATATGTCTTTCTTCTGTGAAACACAGAGATGTTCTCAATATTATGGGCTAACCTTATAGCTAACCTTCACGGCTCTTCCAGTGGTGAAAGCATAAAGGTAAACTTTGACCAGTCACATTATGGATCTAATATCACTGAATTTCTGTCAAATGTATACGACAGTCAAGTCAGGCCTAAATTTAAGATTAATGTATTTGAATCGCATATAAAATTTCCAACCATTTCCAACCATGGAGCAATTTACAGTTTTAACAATAAACAAACCAATAAACGTAATGTAATACATATTTGTAAGTCATATATTAATGAAACAGGTAAAAACAGGTAAGAATTCTGCACTCAAAAATAGCATTAACTGTTTGCATCTATTTGATTTTATTTAAACAATATTTATGATTTTCAAAATGCATTTATTCAAATCAACATATATGGATAGCTAAAATGTGGATATAAAATGTAAATCTATAATTAGTTAAACTGTATGAGATTGAAACAAATTGGATTTATTAATAATTAATATAAACCTGGTTACAGTTGGGGACACTTAATTTCTAGCGATTATCGTCAATTTGATTTCACAGATACTATTTAAACTAAACTGAGCTAAACATTGACATCTCTGAATTCAATAATGGAATGCCATTAACTGAAAATTGAGTGTTTAATCTTATCATTATACATTACTGGCACTCTATCCTCCAATTTGATACTGTTAAGTGCTTTGACACAATATGTATTGTTAAAAGCACTATATAAATAAAGGTGACTTGACTTGACTACTGTGTATTTAAATCATTCAGTTTATTATACTTTATTATATTATTATGTTTTACCTGTTTCATTTATGCATGACTGATAAATATGCATCCTATTAAGTTTATTACTTTGATTATGTAACAAGTGTGTAATCCAAATGGATTTAATTTTAAATGCAATTCAAATATATAAAGCCTTAATTTAGGCCTAAATATTTAGTATGTTGATTTTCCTTACAGAAGCAGTTTAGTGTACTACAGCTTCTCCTCTTTTGAAATGCATTTAAAACAAAACAGCCTCAATGTACCGCAGCAATGTACCCTCTTTTTGTGCTTTTTCTTACTCAATGAATGTGATTGGGGACGGATGAGGTTGAGTTACAAAAATGGGGTGGGGGGGAAACACCAAAAATACTCTATTACTTGTGATTAATTGACTAAAAGTTGTTAAAAGTTTTATTTTCAGTTAGTGCTCTGTGTTTATGCACGTTCAAATATGCCATAAATTAGATGTCATGTTTGGAACATTATGAGGTTCAATAAATGATGGCAGAATTACAATTTTTGGTTGAACTATCCCTTTAAATGAGATTATATTGTTCCTACTGCCACATGAGAATGCAGCAAAAAGGCTATATTCATTTTCAAGAGATTATGTGTCATCATAAAGTACAATGCAATACAGTAGGTGACCTAATTTACCTTGACCATGCAGAGTAAAACTTGGTTTTAAATATGGCCATTAAGGTTTTTATGTAAGCCTTGAACTTATTGTTTGGCGCACTGGGGGTTGAGTTCAAAACAGACTTGAAGTAACTGTTAACTCGTTAACTCTGAGTTCTCCACGCCCATGCAATCAGCAGTGTTTGTTAAGCATGTAAGCTAAACCAATAACAACTGGGAGTCTAACAGCAGGGTTCCCATGCAAAAACAAAACATTTATGTTTAATTTCCAGGCCTTGGAATATCATGGAGATTTCTGTAGTGAATATAAATTATTTTTGCTCTTCTTGAGTGCATTCTTTGTAAAGTTATTTTTTATATCCTTGTGTACTAGAACTGGAAAGGTCACGAATGCTGCATTAAAATTCATTGGTCAAAAGGTCTAGAAAATATGCATTCATTTTCTTCTCTTTTAAGCCCCTGAAAAGGACTTACTTTTCTAGCACGTTCCTTGTTTTCACATAAACAGGCTGCCGAGCTCATATGTCATTTTACCCTCCTCTGCGACACTTGACATTCAACAACAGTTGTAAATTTTTTCCTGCCACGTTACAGCCGGTTTCTCACATTGATCCCAGGGTTAATAGATAACACACATCATCCGCTGATGTTTTTTCCTTCCTTTTAAATTTAGGCTGACCCGATTTCATTGAGCAGCTATTTTTGTCATCTGTACAGAGAAAACTACAACAGCAAATCATGACAACAGCCAGCGTAATATAAACTGATGATTTATGCGTTAAAACAGATGCTGTGTCCTGACCGCTCCATCACCGCAACCTCTGTTTCTCCTCATTTTGCAGGGCCGCTCCGCATCTACGGGTACATGAATCTGAGTTCCACCGGCCAGATGCCTGAGATGGAAGAAGTAGATACCAATGAGAGGTTAGAGCACCAATAACATCATCTGTCTTTTCCTTTAGCATGTTTTAGCCGACCTCGAGGTCCAAGATGGTTTATAAATAGACCTAGTTCATGCATAAATCAGTAAAAAGTGTTTTAACCCCGCCTGAGGCCTTTGTCTGAATTCACTTGCCTGGTGCAACATTGACATACGACCATATGTTCACCTCAGCAATCTCCTTTTTTGAAATGTCACTGCTGTAAATGCACTGGTTCCCTCAGAAATTACAGGAATGCAGTCTCTCTGGGATTTCTGTGGAATATACTTCAGCATCAGGGGACTTGAAGGTCTCCAGAGGATTCGGGCCCGTTTGCTCAGCAGTACAGAGGAAATATGGTTTTCCTATGTTGGCATCAGCTTTCTCTCTTCCGGTATCTGCTTACAAACCCTCAGTGTCCTGTAACATCACTGGAGTCTCACAGCACTAAACAACACAGTAATGATGCTTATAAATAGCACCGAGTGTGTGTTCCTCATCACTCAGCGTCCAGTGGTCTTCATGTTGTTGTCAGTGAAGTGTTATGGTGCTGTTATGTTTATGTTTACGCTCAGAGTGCTAAATAAAGGTGTAATAGTTTTAATAACTGATAATTTCTGAATGTGAGAGGAATGTTATATAAAACAGTTACTTCTGGTACTTGAATCTGATAGCTGAGAGGTCTTTTCAGTTGTGTGATATTTTGTTTCACCATTTGTATCACTCCGCTTGAGGCATTTATCACAGTGACTGTCATGGTGAACAACCAAAACCACTATAATTTTACAAATACTACAGTTTTTGTGTTGCTGAATGTTTTTAGGCAAGAATGTAGTTATTTAAACTTCAAATATGCTGTATATTTATTTGAAAATTTGCTTTGACGTTTTTGGAGACGTTCAGCACTCATGAACCCGCTGAGAGCAGCCTCGCCTCGGTCAGTTCTTCTTGAATTTGCATTGTTCCGCCATTAGATGGCGATAAGAGTCTGCCTTTATAAGTTAGTAGCAAAGACTTTTATTTTGAAAGAGACTGAAACAGCATTGTAAACAAGGAAGTTTTTACTTTCAACAACACCTTGTTAGATGCAGATAACAAATGCACTGAACAGCACTGTCATCGGAAATCACCCTTAACAGATGAAAGGATAATACGACAAAGATATCGCTTTCCTCAAAGGACATTCAAACCAGTGTTTTATTGTGAATATGAGATTGAGCTGAAGAATGATTGCTGTATCAGACGCAGGTAATCACACTCACTCAGCCCATCTCTCTCATTATACTCTACATAATACAGTAAGCTTTTAATACAGTAATACAGTAAGCTTTCAATGAAGCAGCTCAACGTTCCTTTGTTACTAGTTTTTGAATTAGTAACAGAGGCTTGGGCTCAGCTGTTAAACTGTCAATTTAATATTTGAATCGGTGGCAGAAGGAAGTAGTTTTAAATTCCACTACTGAAATTTGAAATGTGAGAAAAAGACAGGGAGATTCATTCAGGAACCTTACAAACCAAATGAAAGTATGGGTAAAGCTAGACAAGCTCCAGCGGCAATCCAGCTCTCGGTGAGTCGAAGTTCTAGCATGTCTTAACAAAGCTGTCAAATCCTCCGTTGTGGAAACACAACACCGCAGTCTGAGTGTGTGATCCTCACTGCACCCGCAGCATAACACTTCATCGTGGAGGATGCATTGTCTCTCCAAACATTTTCATTCATACCGGCAAACATCGCTGATATCACCGTGTGCTCGATATCACAACAAACCACATGGCAATATCCTCCTTCTCTGAGTAGATCATCTGCAGAATGTCCCTCTCTCTGGGGAAGGCCATACTCCTTATCCCTCTGTCACTGTGTACGCACTCTGGATCAGCACTCCTCTTGAAGAATCTCTCCAGAGTGTCTTGGAAGTGACTGCTGTTTATGCTGAAGAAGACAGCAGAGGTTATTCCGGGTCTTTGGCATGCTTAGATGAGGAATTCTTTGATGTTGTGTTTTGAGACTATCACCGTGTGGTAACGTTAATCAGAGCAGGCATAAATTTAGAAAGAATGATGGTACCACTGCAGAATTAAATTTAAAGATCATCATTTTATCATTAGAGCCTGTCGTCTGCGTCATTGTGAGAGGTAAATCCCAGTGTGCACAAAGATTGAGTTGAATCAATGTTAATGGGTGTTTCAGTATATTTGAGGCACTGTTATTTCCCAGGGGTTGATTTTTTTATTTAAAAAAAATAAAATTTTATTTTATTTTCTATGCAGATCACACTGGACAGTTTTGGAGAGTTTTTGCAATGACATTTATTTATTAACTTACAATGATATTTATTTATTTAATTATTTTGTTATTTATTTATTTGCAATTACATTTATATATTTACAACTTTATTTATTTATTTGCTTTCTTACTACTTATTTTTTGTTGTTTTACCCTTCTCCCAGACCGTTTTTTTAAATAATGGTTTTGCACAAGTTAACTGTTTGTGGCGTACATGATGACTAACAGTTTCCCTTCATGAAAGTTTTATCAGAAGTTAATAAGTTAGTATACTTGGTTACTAAGGAAACAACAGTGTTAGTAACGAGCCTAGGGTGAAATATGAGATGTATGAAGGAAATAAAGAAAAAAATAATCTTTTTTAAATGCAAGCAGTGAAATTGTCTTTAGCCACACAAAGGAGTCAGGTTTTTTATTTCAAAAATTTTTTAAATGTCATTTTCACCATTTCCACACAACATGCAATTTGATATGTGGAGAAAACGATGTTTCAGAAAAATGACAGAATTCTTCTGCAATGCAGGTATTGTCCACTGTTGTTTTTGTAATAGACAAAAATAACGTCACGGCAGTGTGAAAAGTGTTTTAGTAGAAGTTATTTTCTAAAAGAGCACACACTTCAAAGTGGAAGAGATGCCTTGAAGCGAACATTAAATGAGAATGAAGGACTCAGACAAGAGGATGCTCTACTTTCCTTTCTCTGCTTGAACATGTTCAGACATGCTATTTTAGAGATGCCACGGCCTTTTGATCCCTGCAACTCAACCTGCAAATTACCCTGCTGTTGTGAACTTTACTATTGAAGCGACCTGTGAACTGCTGCTATGAGCGGGGTGATATAGACGACCTGACTCGCTCTTAATGAGATGCAGTGGAAAGAAATCATGCACAATTCATGTCCCCTTCTAAAACGTTCCATACAATACAATTTAATTTTGTGTTACACAAGACTAGCCCTGCTTATACATGTATATGATCACTATAACTAAAGGTGCACTGTCTCTGGTGTATTACATACATTTCTGTGTTAGCCGAGGCAGATAGAGCAGAAAGCGGGCACCTCGGTGTGAGCTGGCTCTTCTCCAGCAGCTCGGAGCGGTCAGAGCGAGGTCTCAGGGGACGGGGAAACCCAGTGCTGCTCAAGCGGGAGCCCTGCTTTCTTGGATTATCTACTGGATCTGCTCTGCAACGACAAATCCAGCCAGGCACGTAGTCCACCTCGCCCTGGAGATTTCCAGCTGAAATAATGATAACATGGTCAGAAACAAACAGCAGCAATCTTTGATGCTGGTTTTGGAGCAACACTTTAGTTTAGTTGATCAAAAGATAAGTTGTTCCAACACTTTATACTCTCAAGCAACATGTTGATTAATGTAGGCTTTTCTATTAAAATGAATTAATAAGTTTATACTTTTTCTGATGTGTTCGCCTACGATGTGAGGGTGTTTTGGGTGCCATCCAGGGCTTTGCTAAGTGATTTCTAGGGTGTTTTTGGTAGTTGCTACTAGGGGGTTGCTTACTGGTTCTAGTCAAAAGATGATATTCTGATCACATAGTTTGGCTCTATCCTTTAATGTACTGTAAAATTTCTAGGGGTTTGTTCAGATTATTATTGTAAACCCACTTAATCCCAAATTGTTGAGCACGTTTATTTTTCTTCTTCGGATAGGCCAATGAAACAGACTGGACACCTTTTCTAAAAACATTTTAAGAAGTAAGGGCAAGTATGTGGTTTATTCTTGGTCACAGTGGTATCTGGTGGGAAACTAAATACTGAGTCAATAGAATAACAAACAACAAAGGGTCCATGTACTTTTGCGTCCATTCGTTTTTCGTTTTTTTAACCCAGACCAAAAAATTGAAAAAAGAACAGTTATTGTATTTTTAAATGCTATGCTGAAAACCAAAACTGAAATTAGAACCGTACACACAAAATGTTACCCGAAGAAGTAAAATATTGACTTCTTATCAGATGCACAAAGTAATCTAGAAAAATGTTGATTTTAACAGTTTTTCTTTGGCCAAATTTAGTAATGCTTCTCCTGCACGTTCAGTTGAGAACTAGAGCCATCTTTGGAACAATGCAGAGACTTAATACAAATATGATTTTTAAAATAGACATAGCAGAATCCTGGGAACTTTATCATCATGAAATTATATACTGACACAAAATTTTGTGTGCTATCTGGGTCGCGGTATCGGAGAGGACCATGGATGGTTGCTCAAAGTACAGTAGGCTATATCGTGTTAGAGCGCTACACACGGTTTAATGGGGTAAATATATAAAGTTATAATCTCCAGATACAGGCAGGCCTGGTTCCTGAATCAAATCACTGATGGTGCTTCTGAAATCATTTGAAAATCTGAAATCATTGTCTTTTTCCCCTTCTCCCAAATCAGATTATAATACTGTTTCAGCTATTAAAATAGTTCAGTTTTGTATGTAATGGCAAAGTGATTATATTTCGTTTCGTTTTTTTATTAGGCTAAGTTAATTTAGAAAAACGCTTTTTTTGTTCATTAAATACGTTTTTTTCTTTCTTAAAGTAACGACCAAGCGGCCAGCGGCATACACTGAGCTGATCATAGCCTATGTTTGATCAGTTTAGCCTTCTCAAATCAACACGACTTGCCTAAAATACAATCTATAGATATAGCCTACTGGAACAGTTCAAGCATATAACAATGTATAAACGTTAAACCTAGATAAATGTGTGCTGCATCCAATAGTTGATGCAGGACATGGAGGCACCAGCGCAAAATTGCTTTTTTTTCAATGGAAACAACTTACGCCGTAATTTTTGCTCATAAAGGTGAGAGTAATACATCATTCGGAACTGTAAAGGGTCTACTTTTATTTGTGTGCACTGGCAATATCAACAATACGTCGTGCTTTTAAGAAAACAATGATGCGCTTTCTGCCATCTCGTCTTGAACAGGAGCGCTTCACAAAAATGAACCGAAAGTCAGCGAATACATGCCTCACAGACATGATTAATATATCTATAGAAAGCTTTAAATTACTACTTAACGAAATAAATCAAATCGATAACAAAAACTCTTTCATTATAATCCGTGAAGATGCACTTCTCTCTAAAGGCGCGTCTAATGAGGAGAAGGCGAGTCAGGATCATCATCTTCATCTTTGTGACACTGACACAGGATAACTGACATTTTATGTTGATTTGAGTGACCATGCTTTTAGTTCAGTTCAGCCCCCCGAAGTGATTTCTACCGAGGGGAACGCTAGAGCCCTGCATTTCAGCAGACTTTTTTACACCTCTAGGGCCGGGCTTCGATCGGGCCAATTTTCACGTCACAGTTTTATATATTTTAGACATCCATCAATTAGTGATGAAAAAAATTGCCGCGCTGGTGGAAACAACACGAGACCGTGCCGCGACTGTTAAGAGCGGCTCGACAGTGTTTAGGGTCCCACAGCAGCAGAGAGCGCGCCGTCAGCGCAGCTGAAGAGTTCTGCTTTAAATACACGCAAAATACACTGAAGCTTGCTGCAAAGCCCCAGCAAAAGTAATTACCTTGAATGTGTTCGGGGGAAATAGTAAGGAGATATTTGAATTATTTACTTATAAAGTGTTTTCTATTTCTAGCTTTAACCAAAGTCCCTTGTCTTTGCTTTAACTGACCTTCTCTTGCTTTCTTTTCGTTCCCTCTCCTGTAGAACTTGTCCAGGATACAGTTATTTGCAAAGAAATGGGCTATGTAATGTGTATTTCATACATATTTTTAGGCATGAAAAATTATTAAGATCATAAAAATATCGAAGCTAAATGTTTTCATAAAGCAGTTATGGTAGCTACGTCAGCAGCACGAGAGGGTGCGTCTGTATAGAAACACTCAAAAAAGGTAGAAATTAAACTAAGCATTTACATACATTACAAAAAAAAAAGCTTATATCATTTTTACGATTTTTAATGAAATAGGAATTTTGAATAATGAAAATTAGTTTGTTCCTGCTTATTCTATTCATCAGAGTTTGAACCATTATAGAAGAAACCACATTTTCCATATTTTATTTCTGGGTTAAAAAACGAAAAATGAATGGAGGCAAAAGTACATGGACCATAAAGTAATCTCCTTATCAGTTTTTTCCTCAGTATTTTCATTAGCATTATATATATATATATATATATATAATACACATACAGAGCTGGGTAGATTACTTACAAATTGTAATCCATTACTGATTCCAGATTACATGACAAAATTGTAGTCAGTAACGTAATCCCTTACATTACACATTTTAGGTAATATAATCAGATTACTTTTAGATTACTTTTGATTTAACTCGTTTATCACATTGATTTAAATAGCATTATCTTGTACCATAATGATGTAAAAAATGCAAAGAGTAAGAAAACTTGTTCCATTCATTGTAATTTAAAGGCATTAAACATTATTACATCAAGGTTTCCCAAACTAGGGTTCATAAAGTAACTGCAGGGTGGTTGTGAGTTTAATGAAAAGCTGACAATTAATTAAATCATAAAAAAATAAAAGGAAAATAAATCATTTCAAAACAAACTCCCTTTCGATGAAAGTCTCTTCACTCGGCGGCCATATTTGCAACGCCTCCGGGCAGCTCGTACACTCTCAGAAATAAAGGTACAAAAGCTGTCACTGGGGCGGTACCTTTTCAAAAGGTACATGTTTGTACCTAAAGGGTCCATTTTGGTACTTTAAAGGTACATATTAGTACTTAAAGTGTACATATTTGAACCTAATAGGTACAAAAGTGTACCTTTTGAAAAGGTACTGCCCCAGTGACAGCTTTTGTACCTTTATTTCTGAGAGTGTACAAGACCGATCTTAATGAATGGGGGAATCCTGAAATCTCAAAAACTGCTCACTGAACTCACAATTAAATTACATATGTAAAATCAGCAACAAAAATCTGAAATTAATTGCCCCATGAATGTTGTTTCTTATGCTCAAATAACGTTTAAAAATCGTATTTTTCAGGCTAGACCAGCCAATGCACATGAGCAGTCATAAGCACGTTATTACTCCACATTTGCATTGCGTTGCAGTTTCTCCCATTCATAAGTATAGGAGTGAACGGTCTTTGTATTTCTATAGTCTTTGTTTGAAATGAAACACTTACTAAAAAGGATGAAATATTTGTATTTACCTGCATGCAATGTGATCATTAATCAACATCAAAGAAACCTTGAACATGCAAATGTGATACTTAATTACTGAAATATTTATTTTAAAATAACGTGAATATGTGCATTTTAATTAGTTATAATTAATAATACATGGTTAAAAAACCTATAGAGTAATGAATCAAATAAAAATGAATGTGTTCATCAGTAGTTGATGCAATGTTGAAACACTTCTTAAACCTGAAATGATTTTTGTAAATCCAGTGGTCCAATGCTGTCGCCACCTGAATAATGACTGATCTTTGTGTGAATGTCCACAAAACTGGACTATATATACATACAGTATATGTATGTATATAATCGGTAGGCTATTTTAGAAAGGAAAATGTAAAAGATGAAAAAGAGAAATTAGGGAGAATCAATGAATTATGAATAATTTATTGCTATTGTGTGAATAAAATGTAATCATGTAATCCATAAAAAAGTAACTGTAGTCTGATTGTGAGTATTTTCAAATGTAACTTACTCTAATTACAAGTACTTAATTTTTGGAATCTGATTACGTAATCCAAATTACATGCATTCAGCTTTAATAAATTGTGTTCCGAAAAATAATACAATATTGGTGTTTTACTGTATTTTTGAGCGCATTAATGCAGCCTTATATGTTTATTAACACACACACGCACACACACACACACACACACACACACACACACATATACAGTATATATATGTGTGTGTGTGTGTGTATATATATAGAAGTGAGTACACCTCTAACAGATGTCAAAAGTGGAAGTTGTGTATGTTTTATGAAAGGGTTGGCATACTTCTTTTTGTGGAGCTTTAGTCATGTGGTCAAAGCCCCAATGAACAATATTTACACCAGCCATGTAAAAATGTTTACATGATCAATACATCAACAACTCCTTTTAGACCCTTCACTAATTTGTTGTCACAAATGTGGGTTTAAAAGGGTTAAATATGAGCAATAGTAATAGTGATGATTGCCTCAGAATATACCACAGATTATTATTGTGGTTAAACTGTGAAATGAATCAGTTTTTGGTGAATTTTAAATTAGACACACTTTCTATAATGAATCTGGCCTAATAATTTAGAAGCTGTGTATTAACTCTGCTTTAACCATGTGTGGTGATCCAGAGAACCCAGATTTATTAACATGACTTACCTTCAGCTTATCTCTAAATGGATGTTATATGTAACACAGATAACACTGAGGGTTTGGAGCACGCTTTTACTCAGCATGGCAAGAAGAATGGCCCAGTATGTCTACAGCAGTACATAAATCTATACTCTGCCGCACACACACACACACACACACACCCATTTACTTATTTCAAATGAATCTAACATGTGTCAAAATACAGAGAAAATCTGAGCTTTGACGTGTTTTCAAACACCTCATCAAGGGTAAAGGTTTCTGACAGCCCTCTAAATACGTTCAGCGTTGATGACATGACAACTGCAAATGCCTGTAAATTACCCAGAAATATGATGCTTACATGCCCTAAATGATCCACATTTGACTTCATGCCAGTCATCCTTTGGAGATCTGCACTCGTTCACATTCATCCCCAAAGACGCTTTTGTCCTCACGGATGGAAGAGTCACATGTGCCCTTAGAAAAAGCACGACTGACACGCAGCCCGACCCATTCCCAGGTGCAAGTTATTAACAGATTTCCCATTTAATTGCTGTCAATCCACAGAACGGGATGAAAAAATAAATAAATAAATGATTTATAATAATCAGGAAACACGTTTCCCAAAGCGAGGCTATTGGATGAGATCGAAGCAATTCAATTCCATTGAGATGCTGTATTCATTCAGGGATGCGGAGTGTTCATCTGCAAATGGAGTTTGGGAGATTATATCACACCTTAGATGTATGGAAAGCGAGCTTTCGTATTTGCGCTCCTTAAGTGTGATCTTGGTCTTGTGTGTATTTTCTCATTCACCTGAAATACTTCAGGAATTCAGCAAATAGCACGGTGCTCCTGTGAAACCAACCTGATTTAGATCATGTGATCAACAACCTTGAAGGGACCGAATTTATATCCTTTATAACACTTTGCTTTATTATATTATAACATGTATTATATAGAATCTACACTGATTTACTATATGTCAAGAGTATTTGCCCTCACTCCCAGTGTTGAAGGTTGTGTACATTGTGTGTGTGGCCTTTCATATGATTCTGTTCGCAATGGCCGAATGAGTTCTGAAACTCACTGACACTGTGGAATATATCTAATGCATAGTCACTATGGAAGCTATGAAAGCCACAGATGATTTGTTCAGCATGGTCACTGCTGATTTCTCTCTGATTCTGCTGGGTGTCTGCTCACTTATTGGTCTTGGAGAGAACACAGGCAATTGTCAAATAGGAAATAAGAATAAGCAAGGGCCACGGCTAGCAGCATATGATTTATTGGGGCGGCGTGACAGAATAAATTGCAAGATGTTTTCCAAAGTTTGCTTTGGGCAAAGTTTGCTAGGTGAAGGAAAATTCCTCTGGCTTTCTGAGTTGGGGACATGACAATGAAAGAATCATGGTGGAAGAATGTCAAGTGGGGTGGGCAATAATTTAATTTACTTTGTCAATATTAACTGTACAATTTAGCTTATTGTGTACTGTATGGAATGCTAGAAACATTATTCATTTATATGCTTTATGAGGTATCAGGCTTATGTGACAAAACTACTGTACATATCCCATCATTCTCTGTGGCAGGACTGAAGTAGAGTGCAATATTTGTGTTCCAGATGTAAAAATCCCATTCGTTTTCTCAATACGTAACCATAGATCCTCTTTTTATCCTGCTTGGGATTTCTAAATTGCCTAAAATGTCCATGTATGGATTTGTTCACCCATTAAAGTTCTCTCTACAGTCCTCATACATTAAATCTATGCATATTTGCATTGTTTTGACCGTTTCTGTAGATCCTTCCTTTGCGTGCCGTGATTGGTCAATACTTTATGTACAATGCTTGCATGCTATTGGTCAAACTACATTTCGGTCATTGCCTTCAGCAAGAATGAAAACAATAGGGAAACAAAGCCAAAACCCAGACATTTTTAGGCAATTTAGAAATCCCGGTGAGGATATTTTGGGAAAACAAAGGCATACAACGCTTTACAATATAGTGCAACAGTCAGGTTCCAGAAGTAAGAACACATTCATTTTCTCCATAAGGAAACTGATTTTTAACAATAACTGTTGAAGACAGACCTGTTGTATATGCTTTTGTTGAACCCACGTGTTTGCATTAATTTAACAAATTTTTTCAATAATCATGTTTAATAGTGGAATTCCACCAATCAGAGTAGCAGTGAGCAATGCATGCCAAAAGAGCTCTTTAGCTCCGCCCACTCCCTTAAACTCCCATATATATATGTACATATTCCTATTTCTTTCCACTCGTTAAGCTGTTAAGTACACAGTCTTATACCTTTGTCATTTTGTCTGATTTTTATTTACCTGTTTGCTTGGTTATGTATATATGGTTATTCTCCTTGTAGCTGGTTGGATATATGGTTAACATCTTTAAATCAACAGTTTTAAATTGTTATGTTTCCGCATTGTTTTGATTTGATGTAGTTCTTTTCCTTCTTAAAGATATAAAGTACATGGTCTTACATATATAACTCTTAGAACTCTTAACGTTTTTTTTTGTTTGTTTTTTTTTAAATCACCATTAGAAAACAGAATGGGAAAAACACTTGAAGACCGTTGAAAAAGTTAGCAGGCACTGTTTCACTAAATACATTAAAATGAAGCAGTTTAAGATTTTAGAGCCATGTGATCAAAACCCATGTTTTAAAGTCATTCAATATTCACACTATACCTTGCAAGAGTTTGTGGATATCTGAAAGTTAGTTTGTTTAATTTTAAATATTCACAGATTCTGACCATATTACGGTTTATTAGGAGAATTCGCTTCAGCGTTGCACATTTAGAATTGCAAATGGCTGCTTCCGCGAGGGTCAATTGTTCATTGATCTCGGTAAATTCACACCGTGCACTTTGTGTCTTTAATCAGCATATTTGTCCTTCACGAGTGTTGCTGTGAAATCAGAACACACTGATGCCTGTTTGCACAGAGAATTAATGAAAATGAAAGGCCTTAGTTCAAGTTTAGATTGTCAGCGCTTTGAGTCTTGGACACTTTCCCGGCAATTGAGGACAAATTTCCTTCCAACCTTCATATCACTAGCAACTGAATAACAACAGGTAGGGCTGAATACGTGACGTGCCAGACAACATGATCGCTGCAGTGCTGGGCTGTGTTTTTTCACCAGTGTTTGTCCTTTTTAGTGGATAATATTTTTTCAGGAGAAATAATACACAGGGCTGAAGAACTTCACTTTCTGACGTCAAACGTCCCTGTATATAATAAATAAAACAGAGATTGTAGCAAGAAAAAATTGCTTCCCTTTTTTTGGCTGCCTCAGTATTTTAGACATGTTTTCTTTTACCGGACAAAGTAATAGTTTGTTAAAATAGTGGTGTTTATGAATCTTACAATTATATAATAAACAGTTTATTATATAATAAGTAGATTGAGGAGGACTTCAGTTTAAGTTGATCTGCTGCCATTGTTTTCAGGATAAAGCATGTTTTCACTTCAGTCTCAGTTCAGTCTCAAGTCTGGAATTTTGACACGACTCTCACACTAATAAGGAAACGTAAGACTCGAGTATTATTTAGCCTAATTACATGACATCATACTACAGACAGACCGTTCAAGTCAAAGTCCCTCACTGACTCACAGCAGATGTCAGTCTGTCTTCTGCTTTCGGAAAATCAGGAGCCTGTGTCACAAGTATTCAATAAGACCTTTAACCTTTAGACCTCATAATATGTCTAGAATGTCTAGTTTTATTTATTTTTATATATATATATATATATATATATATATATATATACAGTATATTTTTATATTTGATATATTCTTAATATATCTTATAGTATTTATTAATATTTTAAACAAGGTTTTATTTTTATATTTTAAGATTTTATTTTAATTTTAGTGTTTTTAGTAAAGATGTTATTTTGTAATTTTTTCTGGGGTTTTTCTATATTTTTATTTCTGTTTTACTTTTTAACTTTAAAAAAAAAAAATGTATAATTTTCATTAAAGTTTTTCATTTAATATTTATATTTTATTTTATTTCAGATTCATTTCAATTGCCAAAAACAATTTTTAGCTTTAGTTTTAGTTGTAGTTCTGAACATCATGTTTATTTCACGTATATTTTAAAAGTTATGAAAGCAAAAACTAACTTGCTTTCTGGGAGTTTGCAAAACATCTCTTGCAATTCAAAATTGTGTCTTAAAGTTAGATGAGATGAAAGATAAACCTTCAAAGTTTGACCATTTTTTTTTGTGGAAAAATGAACAATATTATTAATATATGTAATTATTGATATTATTAATGGCATTCTTCTGTATTTAGTTTGTCATAACTTATGGTTAAATGGATAGTTTTACATCAAGGACCTTTGAGGACTCATATAATATGCACTTGTGACACAAAAGCTTTTAATTAATTAAACGAGCAATTATAAAGTATTCCATCATGCGGTCTAGAAATGTGGTGTTTTGCAGTGAAAGCCAACCAAAGGGACATCGTGTACCGAATGACCTAAGGTCAGCTCACTGAGTGCTTTGATTGAGCCGGCATGTTCTGATTGCAGCCTCAGTTAAATTACATACTCGGGGTCAAAGGTTTCACCAGTCATTACACACACACACACACACACCATGCATAATACCGGGTGAGCGAGTGGCCATTGATTCTGGTGTCTCTGAGGTTTCCGCTTTTTCGCTGATTTCCTCAATCAATACAGATTAAACATTCCACAGCGCTGGGAGAACAGACATTGCATTGTCATTGCATTGCATTCATACATATTAAAAACTATATGCAAATAATTTTTGAGGTCTTAAAAAACAAGGGATATACTTTTCAAAATTTAAAAAAAAAAAAAAAAAGAACTGTGACAATTCTTGCTTGCCAAATTGTGACTGGATCATGATCATAGTTAATTTGATGAACTACAACTGAACTGCAATTTACTCCGCCAGCACATCTGTGTGAATTTAAAGGGATAGTTCACCCAAAATGAAAGTTTGCCGTTCATTTACTCACCCTCAGGCCATCCAAGATGTAGGTGATTTTTTCTTCAGTAGAACAGTAAATACGATTTTTAGCTGTAACCGTGGTCCTTGGTGATTCATAAAATGCCGAAAAATCAATGGCTACCAGTCAAAAAAATAAATATAGGCAAGACAAAATGAATACCTGTGGCTATTGATGATATATTAAGGTCTTATGATGTGAAACAATTGGTCTGGGCAAGAAACTAAACATTGTTTACAACATTATTATCTGTAATCCACAGCCTCAGGTAAATGGTCCGGAGTGATGTCTGGTTCATGAACGAATCATTCTTTTGAACCGGTTCTTTATGATGCCTTATGTGATCAGATTTTAAAGGTTGTGTGGTGTATTCCAGGCGTAAGGAGAATTGTTGCCACTTGGTTTGATATATTACCTATATGTACTGTTCAGCTTCTTTTTTTTCTTCTTTTTTTTTTCTTTTTGTAAAATTTTAGTACATTTTTAGTACCATGACAAGAGTAGTGACTGTAGCTTTTTTCTGTTTCTTCTTCCAGTGTGTAGCTCTGTAGCATGACAAAAACTGTGTTTGTCACATATTTTGTCACATGCTGTATATTGGTCATGCAGCCTTAAGGGCCGTTCACACAGAATGCATTTTTCTGTTCAAAGAGGCAAGATGCAGGCTAGTGGAATGAGAAAAAAACACAAGATCTAAAAACATATTGTTTAAAAGATTTTTTTTTTTACATCTAATTTGGCCTAATTCCATTTCTCTAAATTGAATTGTATCAGTTGTGGCAGCAATCTTGTTAACATTTGCACAGTTCTAAATTATATTTTGAGCCAAAGATAAAAATTAGTTTACCAAACTGTTGCTGAATGTATTTAAAACTGAAACAGGCTTAAAAAAAAAAAAAAATACAGAACACGTTGAGATGTTGGCATCACTTTATTAGTACATTATCTCCAACACAGGATATTTGGTAAAAATACCTTTTTAAAATAAAGCATAAGATATCCTGATGTGGTGAAGAAAACTTGCAAAAGTGACACAGTATAGGTTTAAAACCTGCAACTATGTCAATTACATTAATGACAATGAGAGATTTTACTTTACAGTTTATATCGCAGTATTGTAAATGTATCCATGCAGGCTTCAGTGAGCAAGACTATTTCAAGTTATTGACATGAGTGATGAGAAAATAACAAGCTTAATATGCCTCATACCACTAAACCAAAACCATAGGAGGGTCATTTCTGTGCTCAATGCTCATAATGTCTTGAATGGTGAATATCTGTCTCCTCTTGGAAATAATGTTTGTTTTATGTCTTGGCTCTGCTGGTTCTCCTGCACATCCGCAATTGAATTCATCATACCATGTTTTTCTCAGACGCATACATATGCAGTTTTTTGGATGTAGGACTTGTTCAGCAAAAAACAGTTTTTCCCTCTTGACTTTGACTGAAGGCAATTAAATATGATTGGTGAATATATTTGTAATTTTAATGAAGACCTTATGATATAATTACCACAATGCATCCTTTTGTTTGGGGATAATTAATTGGAAGTCATTTATTCAGCCAGTATTTAATGATAAATTTTCCTAATGTAATTTTGAAAAAGATGTGAGATGCGAGTGCATTGAACACATTTATCTAGTGCGTACATATTAAAAAACGATGGAAAAGTAATGCAATTTAACGCAAATGTATTCTGTGAATGCCAGTAAAACGTCCTTTCTTTTGTATGCAACATTGGAAGATGGATTCATTTTAGTAAACTGGACCCATTTTGTTTGTTAAATTGCAAAGAAAGAAAGAGAAAGAAAGACTTAGTAGCCACACAGACTGACGGCTTGATTGCAGAATGCATTTCTGTGGACTCTAGGCTTATGTTCAATGATATGGAAATAAAACGAAGTTTTATTCTAGACGAGTGTGTTTATTTAATCCTGTCAGTCATATTTTAAGGACATATAAGGACTGCTTACCTCATTTCAGAGACAGTTCTTCTGTTCTGCCACCCCTCCTCTTCCTCCACATCTCCTGCTTCATTTCTTAGCACCTATAATATTAAATTCATGTCTGTTTATATTTCTTTCTTTACTCCAGTAGTCTGGAGCCCTGCCATAATGGACAGCACACCAAATGAACCTATGAAAATGAACTTATGAAGCAAACAATATATTGTGACAGTGAATCTAAGTGAAAGATCTAAGTAATGGTCATAAATTTCACACTGTCTTGTCTGATTTATACTCATTTGTTTCTGTAAACAACAAATTCAGCAGCAAAGTCAACACAACGGTAACACTATAAAATATATATTAACAAAGCATTATAAATCATTTGCAAACTAACTAATTAATTCTTTATAAACTGTAGTTAATGCATTAATAGACTATATACAAATAGTGAGTTCTTTATTCATTGTCACAGTAATTAAACATATTGTGATATTGTTTAATAAGCTCATATTTGTAGAATTTGATATTTTTTATGCTTTGTTAACAACTTATTAACCATAAATAGTTCTCACTTTAGGTCACAGTTCATCAGAAAAATGTCATTAGTTAAGTGCTTTAAACCAATCTTTATTGGACATTAATTGCATTCATTGTTTCTTAAAATGTTTACAAATATATTAAGTGCGCACACATGTTGGGTTTCCATGATTTTATATGTTTATGTTTAATGTTTAGCTACTGGGATGGGCTTAATGTATTTGTAAACATGCTAATTAGTAAATGCAATCCAATAATAGTTCGTTTAATACATTTTCTGATTTTCCATGACCTAATCTAAAGTGAGAACTATTAATAAGCATTATCTAACTTTTTACATATGAGCTAATTAAACAATAACACTTAATCACTGTGACAATGAATGAACAACACACTATATGTATATATTAACTATAACTATTTACATTAAACTAACAGTTGCAAATGATTAGTAAATACTTTCTTACTACATATTATAAAGCATTACCCACACAACAGTTCTGATTTCTATTGTGTTTTAGACAGGCAGAGCTTTATAGCTCATGAACGACAGAAGTGCCAAACGCTCTGCGGTTGAACGGACTCTTTATCGGTTTATCGGCTCTTTATCTCAAATTCCCTGCCGTTCATTAGTCTGTAATGTGCGGCGGGGGGTTACCTCTTGCTCGCGCCTGCAGTCACAATAACAGCCTTCAGCCTACAATTACATAGTCAGTGTCAATCTTGAGGGAAAACACTGCGTCGGAAGAGAATTGTGCTTATAATCTAATTGCATGAGAGTTTATAGGTATAAGAGGCATTTTGATGATTTTTCTGCCTCTACTATATACTAGAATATGATTTTCACAATGCAATCTAACATCTAAATTGAATGTAAATGAAAACTAGAAATGGATGCATGTGGCAGAAAGGCTTTAAACATCATTGCTAATAATTATTGATCAACCGATGATTAGAAACAGCATCTGTGAGATCTACGTCATCGGTAACCTAAAGAAATGATCTTTTCATGAGGAGGAATTGTCTTTTTCGGTCAGACTGTGTGGGCAATGTGCTTTCTATTCCTGGCCAGTGCTTTTACGCCGCAGTTTCCATGGGAATTGAGGTGGCGAAAGCTTTCTTAAATGTCAACATTTAATAATTAGACAATCAAACTTACTTTAAATGCATTAAATGTACAATTAAAAGCATTTCTTCGCTCACAATGATGCACCAGTAGTGTCTTCTGGAACTGAAATATCTGTGCTATTAGTCCTGTTGAATCGCCTTTGAGACTGTGACACTTATCAGTATTTTCATCGTTCCATACGTTCAAATTATTTTCACTAAGTCTGTGTCTTCTCTCTGTTCCCACAGCAACGGGTTGGCGAAGACGGTTGCTCTCATCAGCTTCCTGTCACTGGTCATGCTCATGAGCGTCCTGGGCAACCTGCTGGTTATGGTGGCCGTCTGCAAAGACCGGCAGCTCAGGTCAGAAACCGCCCGTCTCCGCCCACCGCTCTACACTTATCTGTCAGCCCAGGGGAAAACAGCCCTTTTTAGCATTTCATTTGTGCAGCTCGAGTGAACTGACATGACTTCAAGGAAATTCTTACTGGATGGATATTTTCTGCTTTTCCAGGGTTTAAGCGTTAGCTGAGTGGCACAGGCCGTTCTTGTTGTGCGGTATCAACTCAAATAACCGAATTCAAGTGCTTCTATTATAAGCTATAGCAAAGATCAAGTTTAGACATTTAAACTTTATTCAAAATTAACAGGATTAAAGATAAAGAGCTAAAATTACTCAGTGCTCATTTGGGTTCGCTTACATGTGTGAACAGATTTTCTTGAAATTTTGTCAAACAGATGGAATGATTTGTTTTAATTGGGATGTTTATAAACCAGTGAATGCCTCAAACATGACAGAATTCATTAAATCCATAATGTTCTGGAGGAGAATGTCTTTGTTGGTTAAAGGATTTTACAAAAGACTAATAAGATGGAAAGTGACCTTTGGCCAAAAAAATATACAGTACATTGACAGACTGAAACAATATTACAAAATATCATGATTGAAAATCCACTGAGGACTAATAATAAGAAAAAAAGCATATACTGTACTTTTATGTCCACTAAATTGTGGGGAAGAAATCTTATATGAGGCAATATGACTAATATGGTGAATTGTCAGATTAATATTTTATCCAAAATATAAAGACCTATAATACCATTCAGAAGTATGGAGGTGATAAGAAGGTGTTTTTTGTCTCTTCTGCTCACTAAGGCTGCATTTATTTGGTCAAAAATACAGTAATAACAATAACACTGTGAAATGTTATTACAGTTTAAAATAACGGTTTTATATTTGAATATATAAAATGTAATTTTCGGCAAAATTACTCCAGTCTTCAGTGTCACATGATCCTTCATATTCGATTTAAAATCTTTTCGATTTCTAATCACGCTTTACGATTTTTCATCCAATTTTATGTGCACCACGGAACCCCTAAAGGGAAGATGGGAGGAAAAAATATATTTCAATGCTTTCTCTTGCAGTTATATCGTTGGGTAATTATACTGTATATAAATTGCAGGCGTCAGGGAGCCGTTATTAATATGCGGGGCAGTGAAATCGCTTTTGAATGCGTGCTCGCTTTTTACTTTCACTTTCGAGATTCGTGAGCACACGTACTGTGCGTAAACTACGGAGCAGCAGTAACTATTTTACTTACTACACATTTTCCAAGATTAGATGTTTGTCAGTGGTGCTCAGGATCTGAAAATCATTTGCTATCATCCTATCAGTCATCACTCCTTACTCTGTTTATGTTTTTAAGTGAAAGTCTATGTAACAGGCTAACGCTAGCAAGCTGCTAACCATGTCCCTTTACCATGGCTCCATAGAACGATTTGTGAATCGATGCGAATCGCTAGAAGACTGAATCATGATTCATATGTGAATAGATTTTTTCACCCACCCCTACTGTAGGTTTCCTTCATCTCTCAAGACTGGAGGAACCAGTATGTTTTTTTTCTTCATGAAATCTTTGAAGTCTACATTCATCCAGGTTACCTAGAAACTCTTTGTAGTGTCAAAGAGGGAGTCATGCTCTGAACGTTATGTCATGATGGTAGTGATAAATGTCTTAAAATAAGCCGTCTGATCACTCCTCCGGCATGTGATCTTGTCTTTGACACAGAATACACAGGTTAATGGTTAATTGTTAAGATCAAGTACAAGCTCATCATTGTTTAACAGTGTCTCTGGCAACAGTGGGCGTTTTTCTTATTTTATATTAGTTTAGCAGTTCAGCAGCTCATAAAAACTTATACATAGCCTCTTTGGGTTTCATTTCAGTGGGTAATTAGCAGTTTGTTAATTACTCCTTAGGAGTCCTGCTGGGTTCTTGGAAAACTATGCAATTGTTTTTGCATCAATGAAAGATGAATGGAGCTCTGAGTCCTTTATTAACAGAAATAGTCCATGTCTGACAGGAAAAAGCAGTGCTTGTTTGTTAAGTTCCAGATCTCCACCCACACTGTATCATATCTCAACGTCTCACCATCATCTCAGACTGTCCAGAAAGTGTCAACATCATCACAAATGTACAATTTTAAGGCCGCTATTATGGCCAGAGACGGATATCTGAGGCAGCCAGTTACAGTTTTGTCATCATTTACTTACCCTCATGTCAGTCTAAACCTGTATGACTTTTCTTCTTCTGTGGAAGATAAAAGAAGGTATTTTGAAGCATGTTAGTAACCAGTTTTGCAAACAAATATTTTTGGTACCCATTGACTTCCATTGCATGGACACAAAACAAACAAAAACTCACAATGTCTTTTTTCAATGTGTGTGCCATATTCAATGCTGACACAACAACCCAAAATGTATTATTGAATTTTTTTACTTGCTATTACTAAGTTACAACAACTAAAATAAAAAGACAAGTGATGCATGTCAAAGCAACTTTTCTATTTTAATAGATGTTTAAAGTATTTTTAGGTTCTAACTAGCTGCACAGATGCAGGTTTCTCGGACTGCTGGGATTCCCAGCATGCACTGAGGCATATATAAATAATATGGTTGCATTGTTTGACCATTTACCCACTTAATTTACGGTGTTGTTGTTGATTTCATTATCATTCTTGTAATGTCAAGATGAGTTTGTCTAAAAATGGTCAATTGTTTTTCTTGGTCTTGTCTATGTGTAGTGAACCTGTTTGGGGTTTTTTTTTGGGGGGTACCAATTAACAGTTTGAATTGACACAATTTAAATTGAAATAAAAAAGGCTTATATACAATGTTAGGGGTCATTAAGATTTATTATTATTATTAATTATTTTTTTTAAAGATTTATTATTATTATTATTATTAATTTATTTTTTTAAAGAAATAAATTATTGTATTAAGCTTAATTGATCAAAAGTGAAAGTAAAAACGTATATAATGTTAGAAAAGACTTCCATTTCAAATAAATGTTGTTCTTTTAAACTTTCTATTTATCAAACCGTCCTGAAACAGCTTCCATAAAAATATTTCCTAAGCAGAAAATCAGCATATTAGAATGATTTCTGAAGGATCATGTGACACTGAAGACTGGAGTAATGATGCTGAAAATTCAGCTTTGCAATACATTAATAAATTCCATTATAAACATTATTAAATAGAAAACAGCTATTTTAAATCATAATAATATTTCACAGTTTTTACTGTATTTTTGATCAAATGAAAGCAGCCTTGGTGAGAGTAAGAGGCTTCTTTCAAAAGAATTAAAAATCTTGCCAACCCCACACTTTTGAACAGTGATGTTCCTTTCATATGTTTGTCTGTGTGTTTGTTTCATTTGTTTCATAGGTTGCATAATGGCAGATTTTATGGCAACTTGACATTTAAGTTAATGCGCATTATTTTGTATCCTATGAATACTATTTTACTGTGAAGGAGAGAAGAAAGCGTTTAGGGAGCTCTGTAAATTCTGTTGGTCTCTGATGTCTCTCAAGCCTGGAGGCAGCTCTAGGCTTCTTATCTCCTCAAACGTCATGCCACACATCACTTCATACATTCCTTCCTCTTTTTCACATACTATACTTCTCTCTGATTTATAAATTGCTTATCCTGTCTCATACCACCCAGATTCTTTCACTGAAGGGGCATGTTTCCACTCCACCACCTTTGTAACGCTTATCTGATTATAGAAGTCATGGGAAAAATAATCTACATTTCTCAATGTCGCCAAGAAGACCCAAAGAGCAAGTCACACGCCAAACGTTATGTCATGACAAATGAAAAATGCTTTTAAAATAGGCTGCCCTCCACAGGGTCACATGGAACATCTGATGGCATTTTGCTTTAATGATGCATCCAAAAGGGATTTGTAAATACTGACACACTATCTGATGGCGTAATTATCGGATGCCTAATGCTTTTCATTCTTCAAAATTGGCGTCAAATGCGCATGAAAGCCAATCAGTGCCCCTCTCTGCATTCTTTCAGACATGTATATTGTTGACAGGCAGCTGGTATGCGGATTTTATGCCATGTTATGGTTACGTGACAGAATGATTTAAGCCTATTAATTCTTCTCAGTGAGCTATATATAGATCTGTGTGTTCAGAAGCTCAAGCGATAGTTTTATTACTCATTAATAGGGTGCCCAGAGCTCTGGAGAGCCTCAAGGGGAGCGAACATTATGACAACCTATCAACAACGTACTGTACCACACACATAGCACATACACCTTCAGCAGATACCTTATTACTGTTTTCTCCAAGTAACTGATTTGATAGTGATTATGAATTTCTGCTCATCAACAACACATATTATCTAGCTGCTGTGTTTACATTCGTTATTGCATTTATTTGAATTTTAGTTTGCCCCAAGATGGACAACTTTTACGATACTTCCATACTGATTTTGTGCCCACTTTCCAAAATGTATTTTCCTAAAATTTCCAGAAAGAGAACAAACATTTGGGCCATTTTATAATTCAGGGAACATTTCAAGTCCATTGATGATAATTATATTTTTTTCTAGCCTTTTTCTTCAGAAATATGATGTTATCCATTTAGAGAATGCATAATATAATCTCACACTTATATTTTGTGCACCCTGTTTTTCAGTTTGATTCAAATCAATAAAAAATTTAAATTTAATAATCTCTGTTATGTCTAAATATGTACTAAATTTAAAAAAAAATGGTTCATCACAAAACCATGTGACCAGACCAGACATTTTGAAGACATTATGTTAAGTGTCCTCTTAATTTTTTCCATATTTGATCTCCAGTGATCTATTGTCAAGGAGTATATACATTTTCTGTTTTAATGAAAAAAAAAATATATATATATATATATATATATATATATATATATATATATATATATATATATATTTTTTTTTTTTTTTTTTTGTAATATTAAAATGGTGTTTAATGATTAAGCTTTAAGATTAAAACATATTTATCATCAATGATAATATTGTAATTGTTATTTTAACTATGTGCAAGCTGGCGTTATCGAGTATGTTACTCAATTTGAAAAAAAAAATGCATTTAAAAAGACCCTAAATTCAAGTTATGGAAGCAAAAAAATATCCCTGTATGGGTTTATGTTTTTATATTTATAAGGTATAATATAGTTTAGTAATATCACACAAGCAAGAGTGCCATTTTCCAAAATATCAGTGTATGAGCGTGATATCGAATGTGATATTGATTTTATACAGCAGTTCAACAAACAAGAAGTTTATACTGAGTGAGTTACATTACTGTCAAAACTGTCTGTTTTTTTCTGTTTCGCCAACAAAAATAGTTCCAATCAAATCCAGAGCAGAACATTTGTGCATCTCAGAGCAACACTTCAGTGTTTCGTTCCTGAATGAATCGGTATTTGAACAAATCATTTGAGTGATTCAGTGATTCATTCATAAAGACAGTCCATTGCTTTGCTGCGTCCCAATGTGCCTACTTATACTACGCCCTTAAAGTACACCCTACGCCCTCTTTTGCTTAAAGAAAAAGTACACACTTTTGAGTGTGTAGTAGAAGAGTAGGCAAGCTTTGGGACATACTATCACTGTTGATTATTAGTAACTCAAGCCTCTTTTTGTAAACCTCTCTACCTAATGGTCGATCGCGTGCATCCGCCACATTTGTAGTTTTTTTTTAATGCATTTTATTTGTGTTTGTAGTTCTGGACCGAATCCTTCGCCAAAGCGCAATGGATTATGGGCAATTTTAGCCATTAGAGTGTGCACGGATCCACACTTCAAAAATCAACCTGAAATAGTAGACAATCCGGGGACTTTTGGCATACTCTTTTCAACATACTATGCTTTGGGACACACTAATCTCACATACTATTTAGGATGGATAGTATGAACTCATGAGTCCAATGAGTCAGCCATTTTGAATGAATGAATCAGTGAATCGCTCATTATAGCAGGTGCTGCGTCCCAATTCGCATACTATCCGTCCTAAATAGTATTCGAAAATAGAATTAGTATGTCCCAAATCATAGTATGTTAAAAAACGTATGCCAAAGATTCCTACTTCCGGTCTACTACTTCCGGTTAGAATTCGAAGTGCAGATTGATGCACACTCTAACGGCTAATATTGCCCACAACACATTGCGCGATGGACGAGGATTCGATTAGAACTACAAACATGCATAAAAAGTGTTAAAAACTACAAACATGGCGGATATGCGCAACCGACGGACAGGTAGATAAAGGGATTTGACGGATAAATAATCAGTGTCTAACCTGATGAAAAAAATATTTATTTAATGTTATCCACGTTATATTTCATCTGCAGCAACACTGTGAACTTTTATAATGATACGTTTGGTCATTAACTTTGAAATGCATCATTATGCAAACACATGAGCAGAGTTCTCGGCATGAAAGACCCGCGATGTGCTTCTTTATTTCTCTCCAATACAGTAGGAAATCAAATTAAACGCAATGTGGATTATGTTAACTGTGACAAGATGATTGACAGGGCAGTTTAAACAGTTACAGGATGCACGTAACTAAGCAACAGAGCGTCCGTTAAAGACGCAGCTATGACGAAGTAGTATGTCCCAAAGCTTGCCTACTATTCTGCTACATACTCAAAAGTATGTACTTTTTCTTCACAAAAAGAGTACATAATTTTAGGGCATAGTACAAGTAGGCGAATTGGGACGCAGCAAAAGTCTTTCCGCCACCTACTGGTGGTTTTAGTGTCATATTTATTTATCCATGACAGGCTTTATCCAAAAACACACTCTGTAATATAATGTTTAATCATCGTTATTAAAAAAAATAAAAATAAAAAAACACATCCCTAATATCCACTGAAACAAATAGTTTTTTTCCCCCAGTTTTGTTAATGGAAACCATTAGTCAGTTCCCATTTTAATTGAGGAATCATACTGTGTTGTTTTTACACTTTTTTTCTGATGTGATGTGTACCTAAGTTATAGAATGACTTTTTTTTCAGCTGAATTCATTGAAAAGAAGAAATGAACATATGCTTTTTGTTTCTACCGCAGGAAAATCAAAACCAACTACTTCATCGTCTCGCTGGCATTTGCTGACCTGCTGGTGTCAGTGCTGGTGATGCCGTTTGGTGCCATAGAACTGATCCATCAGAACTGGATCTATGGAGAGACCTTCTGCCTGGTCCGCACCTCTCTGGACGTGCTGCTGACCACTGCCTCCATCCTACACCTGTGCTGCATCTCCCTTGACAGGTAAAAACAAACACCCTTTCATTACTGGACTCTCCTGAGGCGTCTTGGTTGCGTATGAATCAAGTGCTATTAATTGAAATTCCATGAATGTATAGACTTGACACATGACTGCGGATGCTGTTGTCATGGCAGCCGTAAATTGTTTTGCCACAGAGGACGAGCACTTGAGAGTTTAGTTCTGCGGACTGTGTAGGGATGCTGTTTCCATGGCGATCTATGTGTGGCCACACAAAGTCCCTTGCCAAGTAAATCGTCCAGCAACACTGTGATTACGAACCTAATAAACTCTTAGACAAGCAACAGGCAAACGGTTAAAAATATGTGAAATGTAAAAGACTGAGAAACATCTTGTTGCTGGACAACTTAGAATTTGTAAATATAAGGGTTTTCAGACTAGAGGAGCACTAAGAGATGCTAATGGGTCCAGAGAACATTTGAGACTGAGAAAAAACAAGTCTTTTTTTAGGCACTGAGTGTTTAGGAAGCATTTTTTGTTATAATCAACGTTGACAGTGCTGTGCATTTTTGTGGAAACTGTCATTTGTTTTTTCAGGATACTTTGATTAATAGAGAGTTTAAAAGAATATCATTTATTTGAAATACAAACCTTGTCGTTTCTGATCAATTTAATGGATTTTTGCTGAGTACAGGTATTAATTTTATATTGTATAATATATATATAATTTTCTTTTAATTTATTTATTTTTTGCTGTAGTTTGTTATATTATTTATGGTTGTACATTAATTTAGTTGGAGATTAATCACATTTATTTTATTCTATTAAAAGGTCTAGTTTTTAAAATAGTTTTAAAAATGTATACACGTGACATTACTCATGTAGTATACAGACAAAAAATGCCAGTCTAATTGAAAGTAAATGTTAAAAATATGTTTAATGTTATAATAAATTACAATTTTAATTAGTTTTGACATTAGTACAGTTACAAAATTTGTATATGATAAAGCTTTATGAATTAATCATTTGAATTAAAATTATACACAATAAAAATATTATATAAAAAGTATCAACATGTCTTAAGTTATAGAAACATGTCTAAACATTTGTTTAAAAAATATATATATATTATATATATATATATATATATATATATATATAATTTTTATTTTATTTTATTTATTTTTTTTGTATACATGAAAATATATACTTTATTTAGGAACATTGTCCCCTACAAGGGATCAGTATATTTGATTGAAAATTAAATTAAATTGAAATTAAAAATCTCAGTTGTAGCAGATGTTTTTATGCAAAGAAACTTCCCTGAAAATCCTTTGGAGCAGCCAGAGGTTAAGTGCTTCACTCAAGGGCACAGTGGTGACAATATTGATAATCAATTCTTATGTTCAGTTTTGCATATGTTTATGACTGACAATGCATAAAGGATGTAGGTTTCATGAACGATTGTTGCTCCTTGTGAAACGTTAAGGTTGTTTGTTAAAGTGTCTGTAATTCCATCCGCTTGGCTCGTGCTTGTTGCTTTTAAAGAATTACTGTAATAACCGCAATAGCAAACAACAAAGAAATACAGAAACCCCAAGAGGAACCGTTTTTATTAAACCTGCCATGTTTTTCTCAGTCTGAGCTTATCTTTTTTCTGCGTGCAACTTTAATGGATAATTCATCTAAACTCCAAGAATGGGCATTCAACTGTAATCCATTGCATGCTTTGACATTCTATTTAGTTTCTGGCCTCATTCCCGTCGGAAGCAAACACTCCATCGTGAATAATAAAAGGAGAAAATAAGAGGTACTCAAACGCGGTTTAGTGTCTCAAGCGTCTTGTGTGACACTGGCACATTGTAAAGCTACTCCACTTAGCAGTTCAATAAAGCACTAAGCCTTAGTTTGCATGAACCACCCTTTCAGCTCTGGCCCTTTACCCCAGAGTGATGCATTAGACATCAGCGCTGATATTCAGGATGAGCTTTGAGTGCTCATCTGTTTCCCTGGTTTACGTCACTCGGCCCCTGAAGTCACACGGGCCGCCTTCCAGTGCTTCGCTTGTTAAAGGGGGCATGAGGGCACAGCGAGAGGAGGGGACTCATAATATTTGGTTTGCTCTTTCTTCGTTTGACGTGTACCTCTCTCTCCCTCTCTCTCTGTTCTTTACTCTGGCCTGTTTCCACTGACTTGAGTCAAATAATGATGTAACAATCTACGTTGCTACATAGCCTGCCTACAAACAAACATACAGTATTGCAGTCTGTACTTACTAGTCTTAGCTTCTGTTTCTTCTAGTAGCTGTCTTAAGGCATCATGAGCTGCAGTTGATGCAATGGTCATGATGTAAAAGTATTTAAAGGGACAGTTCTCCCAAAAATTAAAATTCAGTCATTTACTCACACTCAAGTTGTTCCAAACCTGTATGATTTTTGTTTTTCCATTGAGCACAAAAGATGATATTTTGAAGAATGTTGGTAACTGAACAGTTGACGGTAGCCATTGACTTCTATAGTATGGAAAATAAATAATAATATGGAAGTCAACAGCTACTGCCAACAGTCTTTAAAATATCTTCTATCATGTTCAACAGAAGTAACTCACACAAATTTGGAACATCTTGAGTGCGAGTAAATGCCAGAATTTTCATTTTTGGTTGAACTATCCCATTAAATATAAATCAAATAAATCATAGCAATCAATTTTCATATAAGATTCCTTGAGAAAAAGAAGAACACTTTAGCAGTTTTTTTAAAGAGTGCTTGCTACAGAAATAATACACTGTAAAGGAACATGCATGTACAGGTATGTTTTGGGCACTTATTTGCATGTGCAATTAAATGAAAATCTATAGTAGTTTAAATTTATAATGAATGCAGTTATTCCACATACTTACATTTATGTATTTAGCAGGCACTTTTATCCAAAGCGACTTACAGTGCATTCAGGCTATACATTTTTTTTATCAGCATGTGTGTTCCCTGGGAATTAAACCCACAACCGTTTGTACTGCTAACGCAATGCTCTACCACTGAGCCACAGGAACTTCATCATAAAACTAAACTAAATTCAATCAAATTGGCTGTGCAAGTTACTACAACTGAAATCATACTGACTTAAAAATGTACACTTGACTTTAAAATTTAGTTGAACTTAAAAAATGAAGTTGAAATTGGTTAAATTAATTTGATGAGTTGAAGTAAGGAAAAACATAGGTTGACATGACTTTAGAGTGCATTTTTGACCCAGTAGAGTACAGCTCATATGTAAATTTATATTTATGTTGCATGGTTTATTTATGTTGAAATATGCTACTGAATGTACAGACAAGAATTTATGGTAAACCAAAATATACTTTCATGTCGTTTCTTCTGAACATTGTGTATCATGTATTTTTACAAATATTTGTTGTCTGTAATGATGAAGCTGCAATTTAGTACTTCAGTGTAATACTGAATAACACACTACAATTAAAATGATAATCAATTATAAACAAAATTATTTAAAATGCACTGGACTTTTTAATATAACATTATTACAGTGTACTTTTATTAATTGTAATCATATTAATATTATATTATCTGCTTGTACAGTTTTTAAGATCTGAAGTACAATTCAATACAATTAAGTGCACTTCTTTTTCACAAGGGATATTTCAGTATAAAATAATTTTATTTTAGACAGACAACTGGAGCATCATATAATGTGACGTGCAGAAATGTGGGGGATTGTATGTAGTCGACTTCCAAGTCAGAGCTCCTGAATGCAACACTTCCAGATCGGGCAAAAGGAGAAACTTAGCAGAAAGTCCAAGCTGCTCTCTTCCCTATACTGAAAATAGAGATGACCAGGGTTTGTCAAGCTCTGAAAGCAGTCCAAAAACACATCAAAGTAAATTGTGCAGTATATTCTTAGTCATATGAAGTCATTTGTGTGAAGTTAATTTCCAAAAAAAGTTTGTTTTTTGAAACATTTTTATTAAATTGATTTTATTTTCTACAGAAGAAAGTCTTTTAAAAAAGAAAATTATTTTATACCTTATTAAACCCATTAATAGCCTTGATTTGTTAATAGCAATGTGGCAGATGCTTTTACGTGATTGTATGGGGGCTGTAAAAATAAACAATCATTTTATATGCTACTCTGTTCATTATCTCCATGTTTCTGTTCATCTTGTCTTTCCTGTTACTATTTATCGCATCTTGCATTCACGCTCCACCTGGCATCTACTCCCGTGCCGCGTGTGATTTTTCTAAGAACAGTAATGTTTTCCTGAGTGTGAAGGAATGAAGAGGATCCAGTCGACTCGGCTACAGGCGGCACTTATTACAATCATGAATCTCGTGCGAGGGAAATGGCGCCCATTCCAGCTATTTCACAAGTCATTTGCCCTTCTGAGTTTTGACAATGAGGCTGGCCGGGTGTCCTTCAGGCACTCACTTAGCACATACAGCAATAATAGCCATGTCATCTCAATTTAGACTGTGTGAAATGCGCTCCGCCTTGTTCTTAAAAGCTGTTTTCTCCCATGTAATTCTTCTTCAGCCTTCGGGTTAGTAGCAGTCTCTTCTCATTTCTCACACAAACCTCACGCGCCGAGCAGCATGTGTTTAGAGTCTGCGATACGTGTCTTCAGATGATTTGCAGTCTCACTGTTGATTTTAATGCTTAATTTAGTGCTCTCCGTTATGCCTCCACTCATCTGACTCATTCCAGTTGAATACTAATTGTAGGTGCTCGTTAGCTGTATTATTTGTGCGTCACGAGCTGCCACTTACATATGTTTTAGAAACTTCCTTAGTTCTTCTTGATAATTGCTGTGTGTATCAGCAGGTGAGAAATTCATTGTAGTCTTCTGGGTGACTTGTGCAATATACACGATAAGCAAGGTCATATACTTTATGATGTTATAAATAGGTGCAGAGAATACAGCATGCACAAAGCTGTCCCGAAGGTTTTGCACTTAAATTGTGCTTACATCAGAGTAAGCCATGCGGAAAATGACACACACTGGAGTCATAGCACAAAACACAATGTCAGCCTGCCACAATGGCAAAAATCATTGTTCTCATTATCATTATCTTTGGCTTGTGGCATAAAGTTACCTGAGAAACAGAACTGCAACTGATATTAAAAACTGCAAAACAGCAGCTGATATTAAAGAGATATTTCATGCAAAATCTATCTTCTTTTATATATAAATATCTTCTGATGACAATATTTTCATTTTTGTTCCCAGAATGCATGTTCAATATTGTATGTCTTGTTATTCAAAGGTTTTAATTGCTTTTTCAATTCATTTTTCATTTGCAAGGATAATACATCGCTGTGTGCTTTAAATGATTGCACAATGTCAAAGGTGTAGGTTTGATTTTGGCATTCGTGCGGACATAACAGCAGACAACAGACAGATTTGATTGAAATTACTGCTAGAGACAGTTTGGGTATTGGGGACATGTCATAGCATCTCTGCTAAATTTTACGCCTTTGAAAATCATAACAAGCAATGTCTGACATTAGAAACTATCCAGACAGCAACATAGTTTTGGCCCAGATCCAGCCCACATCTGGCCCGTGTGAAATCCATGCGGGCCAGATGTGGGCTGGATCTGGGCCGACACTGCTTGCTGTCTGGGTATAGACTAGTTCTCTCCTTAAATATGAAGAGGTCAAACAACAGATTAATGGACACATTCCAGCCAATCAGAATCAAGAATTTAGACCAACCATGGTATAATCTATTTTGACATGTCTAGTTAGACATTTGTTAATGAATCATGGCAACCGAATCTTTCTAAAATCTTGTCAGTAGTTAACATTGTAATTAATGTTAACCAATAGCTAAATATTGTAGCTATTTAGGCACACAATGTGTTAAACATGTCTGCATTGCTTGGCGGCTATCTGGCTTGTTTTCGCTGATTGAAATCAATGACTACATTTACATGGACATCAGTAATCTAATTATTTACCTTAATCTAAATAAGAAATTATGATTAAGGTGTTTACATGAGTTTCTTTTAGAATATTCCTTTCATGTTCCCGTTTTACATGTTATAGTGCATAGATCGATTAATGGCACACATCATTACATCCCCACGCGACGCCATCCGACGTCTCCTCCAGAATTTCACATATAAACATAGAAGTTTGTCTTCGTTATGATGCCATATACAGTTTGGGTGTTTCATTTTTCATTTTACGAAAGCTTCTAGTGCAGTTAATAATTTTAGAGAGTTTTTAGATTTCCAGGATGTAGCCATCTGATAATAAAGGCTTTTTCATTTACAAGAGTGCCATAGTCATTCTGAAGTTTTCTTTGATGGATTGTGATAAACCCTAGACCAGAGAGCACCTGGACCCCGAGACGCACACTCTACAATTGGTGCATATGTGCAAACAGACGACAAAGTTGTTGAAACCATGCTCTTTCATTTGCCGTCAAACTCTTGACCATTGCCATGTGTGTATCCTGTCGCAAAATGCGGCGAAAAGTCCTACACAACGGTAATAATGTGATTAAGATGTGTACATGTCTATACTGCATGACTTTAGCCAGATTAAGGTAATCAAAAATCTCTGTTTACATGATAGATTCCTAATCAGAGTGTTGTCTTAATCGTGTTAAAAATCGGAATATTGTTGTCCATGTAAACGTACTGATTGTTGAAATGCAACTGAAATGCAGTTGTCGAGTTTTGGAATGTCTGAGAAGTGTCATAATCTGGTGACTGTCAGTATTGGTTTGCATAAATCTTGCATAATAACAGCCCAGGTAATGAGCTGCCAATTATGTTATGCAATAAAGGTTACAGCAATAAATTATATTTATAGTTTTGACAATGAACCATCACTATTGGGATGCGTCTTGAGGCTGAACTTGACCTTCAGCCCTCCTTATCCTGGTCCAAAAGCCTCTTTTAAAGTTTTTGCCAGTAATTTAATCCTCCACAATCGACTGCATCGAGGTCTCTAGAATCAATACATGAATCAACCAATTCAAAACTCGCCAAAAAAAGGAAATCTTGCTAAACATGTAGTTTCACTTGTAAATGTCACTGTTACAGAATTAAAATGGGTTGCGAATACATTTTTATGTTGACATTGAATACATTTGCAACAAGTCGTAGTTGCAATGCCTTTTCATTTATTTTTACTCAAAAACAACGCAAAAGTATTTGGAAAATAAGATTCATTTCAGTGTAAAAGTATGGTTCTGTAGTAGTGTAGTATGTACTGACAACATTCCAGTAAGCAGACAAAATCCTCTGCAGCTTCCATCACAGAGCATGTGACCTGGAAAAAAAATGACTGCAAGTTGTAAATTGATCTAGGAGCTTTTACTGTCACGACTATTTGCAGACTTCAGCAGTATGGAAGAAAGAGACCCAGATGGCACTACAGAAATGAAATGTGGAGTGCTGCACCTGATCAGTCTCCACACAGAGAACAAAAGAGCAACAGGGGAGCCGTCAGGAAGTCTTTCAGCGGCTGTTACGAAATGCCGTAGACTGCTGCGCAGTGGGACTGCAGTGTTATTCCTCATTAGGCTGATGCATTCCTGTAAGGTCGTAATCATTTAAATACATATGCACCCTTTAGTATGTGTCATTTTTATTGGCAAAACAGCATGAGTGTGATACGTTCCCCTTGTATCTCAGCTTCCGTTTTTAGTACGAAGAACTTTGCACTTTTCTGTCCTAAACTTTATATGACAACAATAAAGATTGTGTGTTTTCCATACTTGTTTTACTGCCAGCAAGAATGATCTTTTTCAATCTGTATGGACGTCACATGGGCTTTCTGTCCAGACTACTAGCTCTCTAGAACTACTTAGACAGCCTAGAGCCTTTGTATGAGTAATTTATAAAACCCACTAAAAATAGGCGCACTTATCTCACTTCTCTTCTGCATTCATATTCCTCCATTTATGAATGAAGCTTGAATCTTGAAAGAGCCACAGAGAGGGAAACGGTCAGCAGAGGCATGAGGCTGTGAAAGCAGTGATATAGGTGGCTCTAGCTTCTAGTCATTAGAAGTGGCTGTCTGTCCGTTCAGCCCAGACGTTTGCTTTTCATTTGGCTGGAGGTTAATTTCTCCACATCACACGCTTGTCCGATGCCACCCAAGCTTGGAATTGGATTTTCACGCAGACTTTCACGATGCTATTTCCCTCATGGGCCTGGACCCTCAGGGAAACCCGTTTGCATGACTGATCGTTCATACATGCTTCAGGAGTTGTGCAAAAACTCACTGCAGATTGTGGATTCTGATCACAGGTCTGATTTTGAACTTTCTGATCAAATATAAAACCAGTGGGCACCATATGGACAGTGCTTCAGTGCTTCTTGAAATTCAGTGTGTGTTTTCAGAGGAAAGCCATGCGGTGGCCTGATGGGACTTGCTGCTATAGACAGGTGATCGATAATTCATCGTGTCATGTTTTTTTATTTTTTTATTGAGGTACTTATCTACTTCTCAGGTGTGCTGAGTTTGTGTTGATTGTTTATTGAGGTACCTAAAATTTTGAACTCTATGATTACATACTATCACATATATGACCAGTGAGCCGTTTGACATCGCTAACATTTATATTTATTGCTTAATGCAAGACTTTTGGGCTTTTTGGCTTTACTTAACAATAACATGCTGTTTCAGGCTCCTGAAATGAAAACATTCAGAATACACTTTTAAGTATTTATTTTATTGTACTTTATCTCTTTGTGTCTGTAGATTACATCTCCATTTCACTTGTACTTACACATACCAGACTTTGCAGTTTTATTCCTATGTATATTCTGAAGGCTTTTACTGAGATTTTTTTATAGAAAGTTTTTTTTATCATTTGCCTGATTTTATACATTGTTTTATCACTGTAAAAAGTGATAAGTTGACTTAACTTAAAAAAATTGAGGAAACTGTTGCCTTAAAATTATTAAGTAAAAAAAAAAGTAAAAAAAAAAAAAAAAGTTAAGTGAACTTGACAATTCACTTAATTATTATTTTTTTTTTATTATTATTTAAAATTAAACTTAAAACTTAAAATTAATAATTTTAAGGCAACGGTTTCCTCAATTTTTTTAAGTTAAGTCAACTTATCACTTTAAATTTTGGTTGTGCACAGGTTTGTTTGCTAATAGCAATTTTTCATTTTTTTATTATTTTATTTGACTTTTATTAATATCAATATTTTTTTTAATCTAGGGAATGCATAGGTTTCATTCAAGTAAAGGGTATAAAAATAGATCATTTTGTTTTGTATGGCTCAATATTGTAATGTGATTAATAATGTCATTTTTGTAATTAATTAATTGTCTGACGCTGGATTTTTTTCGTCTGGTAAAACAAAATAAAATTAAATTAAATAAAAACTCCAATCCAAAATTGCCTTTGACTCTTTTGAAATCAGCAAATGAAACAATAATTTTATGCCTGGCTTTATCTAGTGTTCAGATTAATGTATGCAAATGTGTGTAAATTATTTAATTATATAATGCATCATTTGCATATTCAAACATAACATTTCACAAAACTTGTAATACAAAATTTGTTTGCTATTCTTAACATAATCAATCAGCCAAACCAAGCCTCACTTCCATGATCCCACCCCACTCATCACAATGATAATTATATACAACTTGCTTCCATTAACAGCACATTCATTCAGATCTTTATAGTTAAGTGCAAGTTTGCAACAGCACACTGGCATGCTAACATAATTCTCTAAAAGACTCACAACACCCTTGCATGTAAATAGTCAAACAACGTGCAGTATATGTAATATTTAAGTTTTGCTAGCCATCTTCAACCTAACCACATCTACTCTTCACCAGAACGGTAACACTACAAAACCAACATAACAGAAACCTATGTAAATCCTGACATAACACAACATTTAAGTACTAACGTGTGTGTCTCTATGTTAATCTTGTGCAAAAACAAACAAAATAACACTTAATTTCTACATTTTCCTTGTTGTCTGATGCAAAGCATGCTGGAAACTAGAAAACACAATCATTTTAATTTCACCTCACTACAATGACATTTTGAGTTTACAGAATTTATTTCAATTAAGTGTAATGAACTTTCATTATTATTTGAGTGAAATTAACTTGTTCGGTTTTACAGTGTGGAGAAGTATGGTATCTGTTTTTTTTTTTTTCTCTCAACAAATTTACCCAAGGTGTTTTGTTGTATTGGTACATTTTATCACATGTTTGAATCTTACTGTGTAGTTGATCATTTCATTTATTAAAATAAAGGTTGTTCGTCCCTCGCCTCGGGCACCGTGTGAGTCAGAGCCGATACTGTTCATTGGAAGTGTAATGTTGTCTCAAGTCTGCCTGCTTTTTTTCCACTGCAATTGCTTTCATCCCTTTAGATAGCGCTTACAGGTGCCACGGTGAGAAATCAATATGCTGGTTGAGCACGTACACAGAAGTGTCTCTGTGACATCCATCTTTGACAGGGCTGTGGTTGGCATAAGCAGCAATAGACCATGGCTGACAGTCAGCCCAAGAATTGCAAATCTTCCAGCAAGAATTCTTCACAGCAGACTGGATGTAGGTGTGAAAGGCCGAGCGGTGGTAATTTGTTTATCACTCGCTAATATCAGCCAGAGATGCGCATTAAAATATAAGGGCCAAATCCCTGAGGACATCTTGCGCATGTGATGATTTTAATGAGCATCTTGCATATTGTTCTTTATGCACTAAAGCAATTGCTGTAATTGTGTCACCTCATTTTAATTATGTTTCGTTTTATTAACACTGGCTGAAGTAAATGCAGCCAGAACAATGAGAGAACATTAAGCCCATTATGCTTATGTGTAGCCTTAGTTATGCTGTCCCAATTCAGCTGTTTAGAGAAATGGGAATACTCTAAGAGAGTGCATGACTTTTACTGTGGGCGAAATTGATCCAATTCAAAAGAGGCACTATGTAATTAAATGAAACAAAAGCAGGTGTGTACAACCTTCAAAGTCAGACATCTTGGGTAAAGTTGCAGAACAATAAAAACAAAGTGAACTGCACTACTGTTCAAAACTTTGTGGTTGCAATTTATTTATTTTTTTAAATGAATAATTTTATTCAGCAAAGAATGCATTAAAATGATCAAAACTGACAGTAAAGACATTTTTAATGATACAAAAGATTCCTAATTCAATGAAACACTGTTCTTATAAATGTTCTATTCATTAACAAATCCTGAAAGAAATTATCATGATTTCTACAAAAATATTAAGCAGCTGTTTTCAAAATTAATAATAACCAGAAATGCTTCTTGAGCAGCAAATCAGCAAATTAGAATGATTTCTGAAAGATCATGTGGCACTGGAGTCTGGAGTAATGATGCTGAAAATTCAGCTTTGATCACAGGAATAAATTACATTTTAACATATATTCAAATAGAAAAATAGTTATTTTAAATTGTACTAATATTTCACAATATTACTGTTGTTACTGTATTTGTGATTAAATAAATGCAGCGTTGGTTAACATAAGAGACTTCTTTCAAAAAACATAAAAAAATCTTATTGACCCCAAACTTTTGAACAGTAAAACATAGATCCTTAAAACTTATTTAACTGACCCAACTGTAAAAAATGACCAAATGTGCAATTCGGAAAGAGTCCAGTGCTGGATTGCAGCACAGAGCCGTCTGACACAAGCTGGGAATGATTTAAGACTGTGAGTAATGCTTGCTCAGTGCTTCTGACCCGCTAACAAACACTTCCTCTCGCTGCTGCAAATCTCCTAAGCCCTAACCTTTCCAGATTTGTTACAGAAGAATGATATGTGAGTCCCATTCAAACGCCCCCATGTAAAGAGTCAATAAATTGCATCAGGACGTTATTTGGGGACCTAACGTAGGCAGTTTAGTGGAGTTATGTTGTCAATTAGACACAACAGATGACTCAGAACACCTGTTGTGTTTCCAGCAAGGTGAAATTTGTCATTTTTGCACCACCAAATTGAATTATAAAAACAGGATTCCAGAATTTGGACATGCATTGATGCCTCAAAGCCCAGTAAAACCCAAACTCTGACCTGTAGGGGCAGAGGCCATACTAATGCATGGGGGTAGAGCATGTTGTATCTCTAAACATGCTGTGGTGAACACATGGTTGGGTTAGCAGACTCTATGGCCAGAAGCGTGCTTGTAAACAGGAACCTCGATACACACAGACTGAAGCTTTGACACATCTGGGTTAAAGAGAGAGAAAAAGAGAGACCTGTCCCATTTAGTAGAAGGGATTGTGAGTAAAGTCTGTCCTCTGTGGCGTTTTCCCTCAGTCTTTGAGATAGCAGACCTCTCCAAACACACATCCTTGACAGCCACAAGGCACAAAATGTTCATCCGAGGCTCAGCTCGCGACGTGCAGTAGATGGCAAAGTGTGAGGCTTCGAACGTGATGGGAAGTGAAGGGCGAAAGGTTGTGTAAGGGGTAAAGACCTTTCGGGGCATGCTCCTTAAATCTTCAGTTCTTCAACAAGTCAGAGACTGTTTCTATCAAGCAAAAATAGTTTAACTTTTGAATTTTTTTAGTTTAGTAGTTGGTAAGTATTTATAGCAGTACCCTTATACCCTTTATAGCAGGGCTTTTGTTGTGCAGTTACTTTTTTATGCACTTTTATGACACTTTGAGTCACCAAGTTACATATATATGTGCAGGTCAAGGATTACTTCACCTTTTAAATCTTTATTTTTCCTCTCTCAAACTGAGAGTAGTCTTTGTTAACTGAGAAACATTTATTTGACAGTCACAAGTTTTTTTTTTCTTAACCCTATTTATGGTTTTCTACAGAGACTAGTCAACCTATGGTATAAATGGTAATAAAGCTGTGTGATTTTTTTAATTTTTTAATAAATAATATTCCTAGTCATAGACTATACAGCATACACTATTATTTAGAAGTGTACGTTCAGTACAATTTTTTTTTTTAAATAAATTGATGCTTTTATTGATGCATTGGATGCATTAAGGATGCATTGAATTGATCAAAAGTTTCAGTAAAGACATTTATAATTAATTTATAAAGATTTAGATTTCAAATAAATTCTGTACAGGTGCTGGTGTGATACCAGGACTATGTGGTAGCTCAGAATGCTATAGTTAAAGGTATGCTGTATGCAATTTGTCTGACTATATATATATATATATATATATATATATATATATATATACCATATGTTTGCAAATAATTAGGGAACATGCTAAGTTCACATACTCGTTTCTCTGAAAATCAGTGCTACAGTCAGTTATCCTACACTGAAATGTGTGTTCTGTGTCAGAATGTCTGTTTTTGTTTTGGTCTGTGTGACTCTGCCCACTGCTAGTTTACCCAGTAGTATTTCAACACTCCGGGTTGCCAATTGGTGGAAAACACAGTGTATTGCTGCCATGGAAGCCGGCAAAAAACCTAAACCTAAAAACCCGCCATCCATCTAAAAATCTCTATGACCAGAGGAATATTAAAACATGGATAAATCAACTCATTAATTTACAGTGTAAGGCTTGTTGCCTTCCATTGTAAGTTGCAGTGGTTCCTGTTCCGTGTTCTCAATCTGGCAATCAATTTTGTATGTACTATATGGCTGGAGAAATGAAGAGTATTCAATATGCTGTTTCTTTACCTTTCCTTCCAGGTACTATGCCATCTGTTGCCAGCCGCTGGTTTACAGGAATAAGATGACACCGCTGAGAGTGGCTCTAATGATCGGAGGATGCTGGATAATCCCAACCGTTATTTCCTTTCTACCCATAATGCAAGGCTGGAACAGTATTGGAATAAATGATTTGGTGAGTCACATCCATCAAATGGTCGCCTGTTTGTGCTGATAAGGTTTGCGAAGGCAGTCTGACTTTGATTCTTGTAATAATGATGTTTCTTTGAATTCTCTCACCTTGCAATCAGGGCGAGCGTAGATTATTAAAATGCCCTATAAAATGTGCAGGGAGTGATTATGAGGGAAACTTGTGACGCATGCAAAGTCTTTTTCAGGCATCTTCTCCGCTTTCTATGCATTTTACAAAAGGCAATTATGCATCCATGCATAGAAGCCAAGCCACTGTGCATGTTTCTAAGCAATTGCAGTATGTAAAGACCAGCTTTGAGGGGTGGGATGGATGATTGAGGAGAAAATTAAATGCCACAGTCTCAGGTAGGGAACTTAATCCATTTCTTCCCAGTAAACAAGCAAAAATGGCCCTGGGTGAAGACTGATGCACCATAATTAAGTCACGCTGGAGAAAGGAAATGTTTTTCTCTATGGTTTCCTCGAGCTTGTTGTAAATGTAATGTTTCACCATTTCTGTTTTCAGTCTTTGGTAACTGACCAGATGTATCTAATACATCTGATACATACAGCTTTTCCAAATGGGGTTTTGTGAGTTGATGAAAAGCTAATAATTAAACTGAGCACAAAGTTAAAATAAATAGATGCAGCTACACAATGTGTATGCACCTCAATGTGGCTTGAATAATAGTAAACGCTGCTTCTCACAAACTCGTTTAACATGCATTTTGGGAACACATTGTATACACTATGTTCACTTTATTTATTCGTTTGCACCGTTTTCATCCTTTTACAGAATTTAACCAGTAGCTATTCCACTAAAATAACAACATGAAGATTTAAAGGGATAGTTCACCCAAAAATAAAAATTCTGTCATCGTTTACTCACCCTCAAGTAGTTCCAAACCTGTATGAATGTCTTTGTTCTTTATTAAATTTATTAAATGTTGTTCTTTAAACATTTGAAAATTGAGAATTTAAGACATAATAATAGTATTGTAATTTGCAGTGTAAAATAAAACAATTATTACGCCTGTAATTATCAAATACTAATTTTTTATTTTACAGAGCAATTGTGATAAAAGCGCCATAAAAGGGGAAAATTCAGTGGAATTATTTACTAACAATGCGCACATTAAAGAACACTGACACAGCCAGATCATTTCCATAATGACCAGCGCAATCTACCAAGAGCAGCACAAATTACTGCCTGCTTTAAAAAGTGCTTTTTTTTGGCCGTTAAATAATGGCGCAAATACCAGCAATTTGATGAGTGCAAACGTTAGTAAATTGCGTTGCATGATTCATTTTAACACTCTCCTCCCATAAATTTTGCGTCTGAAAGGTTAACTCCTACAAATTCATATCCAATAACTGTGTCCACGTCTTTTCAGCGCTAATTCTTTACTATGCGTCTTTATTAAATCCTGCCAGTACTATTACATGTAACAGCATTCCTTAATTTAATTACAAAAAAGTAACTGTAATCAGTTACAGTTACTGAGAAAAAGATGTGTAATTAAATTAGTTACTTGTTAAAATATTAATGAATACAAAGGGTGTTACATTTGAATATTTTCATGCACACACACACGCAAACACACAATTTTAGTTGATTTCTTTCCCAAATTGCATTGACTGCTCTAAAATAAATTAATACACAAATTTTTTAGGAGTTAGGACACAGAATAGGACACATGATTATTTGATAACTGTTTTATTTCCTTTCTGGATTTATGTACATGCTTGATTTTTTAAGATTAACTGTTTCTTTCCAAGGTGTTGTTAGATACCAGTGTTTCCTGTCGTAGCTATACAAAGAATTTAAACTATATCTTCAAGTGATGAAGGATTTGGAAAGTCTGACAGAACTCAGTTTTAAGTATTACTGTAAAGTTAACCCTGCCTGCTTTAAATTTTTGAAAATGATTCTCAGTTGAAAACATTTGTTAGAAATTTAGAAAAGTAATGAAGTAATTGAAATCATTTCACAACATTACATTTTAAATAAGGTAACTTCTGTAACCTATTACATTTCCAAAGTAACCATTCCAACACTACTACTACTGCTAATACGAACTATGATATATGTGCAGCCCTATATATAAATAATTTAAAAATATAAACAATCAAAATAAAACCCCTGCTAAAACCAATTAAGTATTTTATCTTTACCTTTCAGGCCATACTTCAAGTAAATATTTTACATCTAAGGGATTCAATAAAGCTTGGGAAGCCTTGCGCTAATATATCTAAAGAAATAATTGAGACTTGAAGTGGTTTTCTCTGTCTAAGTTTGTAGCTTCCTTCAAACTGAAATTTCAAGAAGAAAAAACATATGAAAGAATCAATTAGTGTTCTATTTGAAGTAAATAGTTGGCAAGATGAATTAGTATATTCAAAGTAAATAGTTGGCATTCTGCCGTCTGGAGTCTCTTGTGTTGGTTCACAGGCATTACATTAATGGCTACCTATACTTCACATTTTCACAGATGTGAATGAGTCAAGCTTCCCGTTCCGCCAAAAGCTCTTCTCAAAGGAACTAATTAGCGGTTTGATATTGAATATCAATGATAGCATGGGCCAAAGTCCAGCTTAGTAAAAAAAGCCTTATACTGATGTGAAATATGTTTGCAGTTCATGAGTTTTTTATTATGGATAGCGTTGGTGTTGGGTTTAGAGCTTGGAGGGCTCAGCGTTATGATTTGAGGGTGTTGGGAAGAGCAGACAGGAGAGAGATGCAGATGAACAGTGATTAATAGCTCTCATCATGACACTTCCCTCTGTGAATCAAATCAGTACTCAATCAAAAAAAAAAAAAAAAAAGTGTGTATGTGTTTAATTTATGATTCTCACTGTTCTAGATCAGATAAAAATATATCTGTGTTAATTTCTAAACACTTACAATGACTAGCCATTTAGTCTTAGCTATTGTTCATGTTAATTGTGGGGTTAACCACTGTTTTTCTAATGTATGTCACTATTTGCACATTAATTAAATACAATAACATTTCTAATTGGAACATAGTTTGATATGATAACAACAGTCTGAAATTGTTTTCTGTGGTTTTTAATTGGCTTATAGCCAAAGGTCACACAATATGTGAAGCATGCTCTTTATATAAAGATGTTTATATTTAAGATGTGCAAGTTTGGGGTCAGTAGATTTTATTTTTATGTTTTTGAAAGTCTCTCGTGCTCACTAAAGCTGCATTTATTTTGATGAAAAATACAGCAAAAAAAGTAATATTGTGAAATATTATTGCAGTTTAAAATAACTGTTTGCTATTGTAATATATTTTAAACTATATCTACACTAGAGAACGTCATGCATCAGAGGCTGAATTTAATTCTAGGGGAGTGTAATTAATTTACTAGTTACTTAATGCACTTAATATAGTGCCCTACGTCACAGGATTTGAACGTCAAGCATTTTTTATTAATATGAAGTGTTGAGAGTCCCTAAATAGTGTATTTTGGGAGCAAGACATTTACAGACTCATGCCCTCTAGCTGAGGTCTCTTCCATACCTGAAGGTGCTCGTGTTTGACCAGATGAAGTATTGTAAGTAGTCACCTCTGCTCTTAAAACGTCTCCTCAAATGACTGTTCCCTGAAGCCAAAGTTGAATATTAATGAACGGACACAGAGGGAGAAGCTGCTGAGCACTGAAAGTCACCTTTATTTATATAACGCTTCATACAATTTGAAAACACCTTATTTTCAGTTCACTTTAGACATTCTACTAACTATAAGTAACTTTCTCAACTACATGTCAATTAGCAGTCGTTAGAGTATTAGTAGACTGTATGCTTAATGTCTGCTAACACTTTATTTTGATGCTCCATCAACAGACATTTCACTGACTATAAGTAACTTTGCAAGTGCATATCAACTTATTCTACTAACAGTCTAATAATACTCTAATGAGGGTTAGTTGACACGTAGTTACTTATAGCAAAGTTACTTATTGTTAGAATATCTAAAGTGGACTATCAGAATAAAGTGTAACTTAAAATACAGATTGTTTCAAAGCAGCTTCACAATAATAAACTGAAAAAAAAATGAATCGATGTGAAACAAATTCTGCTGTAAATCAGCTTTAAAAAAGACACGCAATTCAGCTCAAAATATGTTCTTCACGTGGTTCTTTGACAAACTGTTCACTGAAAGGTGCTTTGGAGAACCAAAAATAAGAATGCATTTTCTTTATTGGCATCTATGGTTCCATGAAGAGCCTTTAACATCAATGGAACCTTTCAATTGCACAAAAGGTTCTTTATAGTAGATAAAAGTTCTAAAGATTTTAGAACCAAGGGGAAAAATGATTATTTTGGTTCAAAAAACCAAAAAAGGTTCCTCAATTGCATTGCTGAGAAAACCCTCTTTTGGAATCTTTATTTTTAAGAGTCTACATTCTTTAGTATGTGTGTAATCTGAATGTGTCAACATCCCCCTCTTGACAGATAGAGAAGCGGAAGTTTTCTGGCAACTCCACGGTGTGTGTGTTTATGGTGAACAAGCCATATGCGCTGACCTGCTCGGTCGTGGCCTTCTACGTACCACTGATCCTGATGGTGCTGGCGTACCAGCGCATCTACATCACGGCACGGGCACACGCTCGACAGATCAACATGCTGCAGCGGGCCGGAGGAGCGGGGAACGCGGACAGCGCAGACCACCAACGCAACCACCGCATGCGCACCGAGACCAAGGCGGCCAAGACTCTGTGCATCATCATGGGCTGCTTCTGCCTGTGCTGGGCCCCTTTCTTCATTACGAACGTGGTGGACCCCTTCATAGACTACAGTGTTCCTGAGCAGCTGTGGGCAGCCTGCCTCTGGCTGGGCTACATCAACTCCATGCTCAACCCCATCCTCTACGCCTTCCTCAACAAGTCCTTTCGTCGTGCCTTCCTCATCATTCTCTGCTGCGGACACAAGCGCTACCGCCGACCTTCCATCTTGGGCCCTGGAACGAACTGCACGGCCACGCAGATCAACGGCTCGACACACGTCCTGAAGTAAGTGAGACTTTAGCATTATATTTACTAATGTGGTTCTGATGGAATTGCATTTGAAACGAGAACAGATTGTGGTCAGAAACAGTAACGTTGCTGTCCACCAGTGTTAATCTCATCAACAAAATCAACCCAGGCTCATTGAAAATATGTGACCCTGGACAACAAAACGAGTCATAGGGGTCAATGTTTTTGAAATTGAGATTTAATAAATAAGCTTTCCATTGATGTGAGGTTTGTTAGGATAGGACAATATTTGGCTGAAATACAACTATTTGAAAATCTGGAATCTGAGGGTGCGATAAAATCAAAATATTGAGAAAATCGCCTTTAAAGTTTTCCAGATGAAGTTCTTAGCAATGCATATTACTAATCAAAAATTAAGTTTTGATATATTTACGGTAATAAATTTCATGGAACATGATATTTACTTAATATCCTACTGATTTTTGGCATAAAAGAAAAATGGATAATTTTGACCCATACAATGTATTTTTGGCTATTGCTACAAATATACCCCGTGCTACTTATGACTGGTTTTGTGGTCCAGGGTCACATATGTGCTTGTGGCGGCGTTTCTGCAACACCAGTATTACGTACCTCAAAGTGAGAGTGGCGCTAAAACGTGCATTCAGTACATGACCGTGGCCATGTTTTTATTACGCTGATACAGGCACATATTGCAGTGTTTTTATTATGTTGTTTTAGGTACGCATTCCAGCGGTTCATAATTCAAATGTCCAGGGAGAGTCACTAAAAGATTAATGCTCTATCGTGTAGGAAAATAACACACCCCCTACACCAATCCCAACACTAAACTTACCCAAAAGTACTAACAAAAGCAAAAGTTTGAGCTGTTTTGTCGAACTCTAGTTTCACAGTTTTTATACCGGAGTGCTTCTGCTCACAAATTCAACGGCGTATCACGTGAGCTACCGGACAAACCTTAGAAAACATGATGCTGTATATGTGTTGCTAATGTTCAAAAGTATCAGTTTTTAAATCTCACAGCATATTAAAATAGTTTTGAAGTCATAGCATAATATTGTGCAAAATAAGGCTGTCTTAATCAAAACTCTGGCCCTTTCATACTTTGTGTGAAAAGGAATAAATGTTATTGGAGTTTTACTGCCTCTAGTGTTCATTTCAACTGGAAACTGGAGCGATTCGTACATACAGTACGGTATAGGAACATTTTTGAGTTTGTTGGGTTGAGGCACGTATTTCAAATGAGCCTGGGTAGAGCAAAATACAGATGAAAAAGTTCGTCAAAATTAAATAACTTTTTTTGTCCATAAATTTAGAGTAAAATTTGTTAAAATGAATAAATATAACGTGACGACATATTGACTTAAATTAGTCTGCATAAATCTGTTTTGTAAATCTTATATTGTTTAATCACAATGTCTTAACTTAATCGATTCAAATTTTTGAATCGTTTAGTCCACTTAAATCTCGCCCACAATCCACTGCATGCTTGCAATCATTTTTTTAGTTTAATGCCCACAATTCAAAACTCCAATCAACAAACTCATGCATAAGTGTTCATCCTACATTTTTTTCTTTTTCAATAATCCATTACACTTGGATGTACATCACAATAAGGAAGAAAAGATCTGCTGCTACTTCTGTTTCATTGCGACTTGGATAATTTAATGGATATTTTCCTGAAAACAAAAAAAATCCTGGTATCATAATCAATCTTTAATTTAGGCTGCTTTCACACTAGCACTTTTGGTGTGTATCTGTGTTTGTTTAGATGATGTGAATGCTGTTTTCTTCTGATGATGCAAATATACTGTGGTTTGGACCTGAACAAAAAAAAGTTGCCTAGTGGGAGCAGGGAGAGCAATCAAACTCGAACCTAGTATGAAAGCACGCTTAAAGGTGTTCACTTTCAGTAACGTAGAAAACTTCTAGATTGATTCATTCTCATATACTAACGCTTTTGGTTGTTTGCTTGTCGTATTGACTTGTATATGATGTTTGGTGGTCATTTGTACAAGTTCTTGGAGCAACGGGCAGCAAAGCATAAGTCCATGTCTTGTTTCGTACACCTTTTACATTCACTGTCAGGTGTAATTTTCTTCCTTTGTACTACTTCATCTGACCTTTCTAGATTGCTCACCTCCTTGACCTAACAGCATTTACTCAGAAAAGAGCACACCATGAACATCTGTATGTTATGTGTCACATGGGAACATGAAACCAAACTTTTTCACTTAGACTACAAGTCTGCTAGAACTCTTAAAACTCTTTTGCTCCCCATCTGCTTTATTTTTAAACTCTTCTCAGAAACATCTTGACAGTGAAAGTTTATTGTTTCACTAAAACAGACTAAAACAGTTTTTCTGTCCTACAAGATTGTGGTGTAAAGATTGTCCAAAAGTGTTGTTCGTCCATGTACTATCATAATATTCATTATTATTATTATTATTATAAAAGGGTCCATTTATATATATGTATGTATATATATATATATATATATATGTCTTTGAAGCCAAAAATTTTATTTTATGTCCATTTTCCACTCTCTCACTGAACCTAGAATTAAGCAAGCCCTTTTTAAAGGAAAATAAAATTTGCTGAAAAATGTCTCACCCTCAGGCCATCCAAGATGTAGATGAGTTTGTTTCTTCATGGGAACAGATTTGGAGAAATGTAGCATTACATCACTTGCTCACCAATGGATCCTCTGCAGTGAATGGGTGCCGTCAGAATGAGAGTCAATAATCCACACCACACAGTAAAAAAAAAAAAATAAATAAAAATTGAGCCAACTTAAAAGTTGAAGGCAACCAGCTTCAGCAGATTTTTGAGTTTTCTCAACTTCTTGTTTTAAGTTCATACAACAAAAAGTTTTCTAAATTTCCTAAAAAAATAAGTTGAGAAAACTCAAATATCTGCTGAAGCTGGTTGCCTTCAACTTTTAAGTTTGCCCAACTTTTTTGGTAGAAACAAATCCATTACTAAGGCATTTTAACTTTAAACTATTGCTTCCAGCTAAAATATTCATCTAGTGAAAAAGTTCATCCTCTGTTCTCCTCTCACGTCAAAATCCACTGACATATCTGTTTAGAACTTTTGTTTTAGATTCTTTTTACTTATAAACAGTGCTTGATCTGTGCATATTTCTCCCCTGACTTTTTTACTGTAAAAAAGCAATATTATGGATAGCAGACTAATATTTTAGCAGGAATTTCAGAATATATTATTGAGAAGTTTGGGTAATTTTTATATTATCCTACCTGTCCATATAAAACTACCCTACCTGACTAGGGGGCTAGTTTCAAAATATTATTTTGTTTCAAAATAAAAGTTCAATCTGTCATGAATTGACCCTTTAAACTCTCCTGTAGTGATGCGGGTTACAATGTTGGTTGCACGTTGGTGACAGCTCTGATGGAGGAGATGTGTAGATCAGAGGATGAGGGTCAGTGGAGGACAGCTCTCTCAGGCTCTAACCACAAAACCTAGCATGTTATTTTTGATACAGCAAAGATTAAAGATTTAAGCCAGCTGGTCAAATCCCTCAAGGGAAATCTAGAATGCAAGGATGTGGCTGTTGTTATTAATGCAACCAGACATGGAAAAAAATGTACTATATGCTGAGTGAAGGGCGTATAGAAAAAAAACATTAATATGATGCAACATTGTGTTGTTGAGGGGCATACATAGTGGCAGTGTAGGAGCAACTGACCATTTTTCATTTAAAATATAATTAATTTTTTTCTCGTGAGTAAAGATTAATTTTTTAATGGCACACATGGCGAACATTTGTTTGCTTTTTCAAGGCTGTCTTGCTAATTGTGCTCTACAGATCCTAACCCCTCATTACACCCAGTAGAATTACAGTATTTCAGAAACATGCTCATATTCATTCATATGTTTTTAGTCTCTCACAATGATCTATTATCAGATACGTCTATTTGAATCGGTTTTGTAATACAGAACTTGAGCCTTAGGAAATTCAAAGCAGTGAAACGAAAGCAAAATCTGTTATCAATAATAGATGAATGATTTATTTTTTCAATAATTTATGGTTTGAGTTTGGCATTTTGTTTTTAAGTAAGAGTGCTTTTATGCATGGTTTGTTGGTGACATTTAGTGGTAGGCCTGCTGGGAAGAGAAGAAAAACTTTCACAGAGGCCAAATATGTCAGCAGCTTAACTTTGTTGCACATTACTAGAGTTTCTCTTAGATTTAATTTACTGGAAACTATAAAATATTGCCAGTTCTGAAAAATAAGAAACAGGGAGGTCATTTCAAAAACTTAGATGGGAGTATTTGTCAGCTTTTTAAGAAAATAAGGATGCAAAAAAATGCCCAGATCTGCAAAGTTTAATTTGAGTCTGTTTCGTTTTGGCCTCTTCCTTACAGTTCTGATTAGGGATGGGTACCGAAACCCGGTATTAAATCGGTCTCGGGGCTAAATTATGAAAGACCGGAGTATCGATAAGCTCTGACGTTATCGGTTCTGCTGTCGGTACTGGAGAAATCAAGAAAACACACATACATTTATTGTTACTATATATACACATTATTTTGCAAATTATATTTCACCAGAGTTGCCAGCTGTTTTTATGTGCAATATTATTCAAACATCTGTCTATGATACATTTTTGATACATATGATACAATTCAGAAACGAGAACGCGCTTAGGCGTAGGAGTTTCAGCACGTGCAACATGAAAGCCCTGTTTAATTATGATAGAAGAGAGAACTAACTATTCAAACATCTGCTTATGCTTTAGGCCTGTGGCTGTTATATTAAGCTTAGTTTATTTTATTTTTATTTCGATTTTGGCTTCTAAGTATTATAGCCGTGTTTCTTCTAGCACAACTTCCTTCCCTTTACAGCGGTGCGCATTCGTTCCTCCCTAACCAAAACTTAACGTCAGAATCAGCTCAATCGGTGATTATTGTAAAATGCTGTCTTTACTGCTGCTACATTGCGGGACATGTTTGATAATAAAACGTTGAAAGCACAATCAGCGCGAGAGATGCTGTTCCCCAGGATGAAATGTGTGTGCGCGCCGCGCTCCAAAACGGACAAGCAGATTACACTTTGAGCTTCACAAAATGTCAAAATGGCCAGCTACAAGAGTATTCACTTAAACACAGTTTATGTCTTAAGTGGACGAGATCAGTTGGGAGAAAATCCGATGTGTGTCAATATTTTGTCTTAAAGTGACAGACTGGTGCTTGGGCCATCAATGTTAAATAACAAAATGCAAAGAGAAAATCACCCACAGCTCTTAATCTGAATAACGTTATAGCTTTAATAAGCATTAATCTATCAATACATACAGTGAAAATTATGCAGTGTTATTTTACATTTTAATTTTTTTGTTTTACGTTTGATTACTTTTAGATTTCTTTTGTAGCTATTACTTACCTGAACATTAATGTTAGTAGACCTTCATGGAAAAATGAAAGCACTGTTTATTTAATTTCATTTAATTTGTATATTTGTTTTATTGTATTTGTTGGTTTGTTTTACTTTGTTTCTTTGTTCATGTTCTTACTGTATCTTATGTATATAAAACACTAAAAATGCCTGCACACTGGTGCCTTTACAAATTGATGTTTTATATTAATTTAATTAAATATTTATTTTACATTTCAGAATATAAAGCAATGTTAATCCAGCTCCTAATCTGTCTCATTCATATATATATACATATATATATATAACAAAAAGTACCGATAAGAATACCGTTAAAGTACCGGATCGATAAGCAGTATCAGTAAGAGTAGTAATACCGTTAATACCTTAACGATACACATCCCTAGTTCTGATGGGGTTTTTTAGTGGTTGTAATAATGCTGTTTCTTCTCATTCTAATCATATGTTTCATGTCTTTTAAATCACTTTCTCAAAAGAGATCTGTGGATTCTGTTTCCATGGAAACACCAATGGATTACCTCCTTTTAGACAATGTCTTTGTATCTGGCCATCTCACTGTACACTTTGGCATGGCGAGACAGCCATAATGTGTTTGATAATCTAGCATTTAGTTTTTGAATTTTAAAGAGGACAAATCAAATGGAAGTTGTTCCCAGAAGTAATGGAAATTAGTTCCCAGACTAAATGGAATTTGGTCAGCAGAGGTAACATTACACACGGTTGAATCTGAAAACTGTCAATAATCATGTTTCAGATCTTATTTAACTTAAAGAAATGAAAATTAAGCTATTTTGAGGTTTTCGTTGTATCTTGACATTATTTTCATGACAATTAAGTGCATTTACATATGTAATTGGCATGCTCTAATGCATCAAAATATAATTCTCTTTAATATGCCAAATATGTAATACATGTTTAAATTGTAAAGTATGATTGTAATTATGATTTGACACATGAATGTGAATATGATTTTGATTATACACTACCAAAAGTTTGGAGCAATATGATTTTTTTTTCATGTTTATGAAAAGTTGATTATCCTCACAAGGCTGCATTTATTTGATCATAAATACAATAAAGTAATATTATGAAATTTGTTTTTATTTGAATATATTTTAAATTCCTGTGAACAAATCTGAATTTTCTGCATCATTACTCCAGTCTTCAGTGTGACATGATCCTTCAGAAATCATTCCAATATGCTGATTTGCTGATCATGAAGCATTTCTGAGGATTATCCATATTGAAAACTGTTGTGATAAAATGTTTGTGGAAACATTTTTTAAGAATTTTTTTGGAAGAATAGAAAGTTTAAAGGAACAGCATTTTTCATGCATCCTTGCTGAATAAAAGTATTCATTTCTTTAAAATAAATAAATACATGAATCAATATTTATTTAAAAATAAATGAAATTTAAAAGCTGATTATTTTCTCTTTTCAAATCTTTCAAATTCTCCTGATGAGAATTATCTGGAGGAGAAATGTCATGTAAATAATGTCACGATGCAAAGAATCTTAATAGTCCTAAAACAGCCTTAATTTTCATTTTGAAGAATATATTTGATAGTTTTTTTTTTTCTTTTGAATTTGAGGTGAATTATGACCTGTACATTTCTTTGTGAGATGTCCAGAAAAGTCATTTGCCATTTCCCTTATCTGTGACACCTTAGTTTGACGTGGTCATAATAATGTGTTTTGACAGTGTCCAGTGTCCTTTCTGCTCCAGGTCTCTTCATGAGCGCTCAGACCAAATGATTCATGGGAATGAGACACACTGCGCTGTCAACAGTGTGAGTCTTAGAGGAACAGCAATTACTGAGTGGCATGTCACTGTCATTTACATGCCATGGCCATCATGTCGCAATTTACTGCTATTTTTTTCTCCATGTCAATTTTTCCATTCTCAGTCTCAATAAATTAAGGGTGCAAGTACTTTTTTCTAAAGTTTTACACTTAAATAAATACATGCACTAGCATTCAAAAGTTTGGGATCTGTAAGATTTTAGAAAGAAGTCTCGTATGTTCACTAAGGCTGCATTTATTTGATCAAATATACAGTAAAACAGTAATATTGTGAAATATTATTATAATTTCAAATAATGAAAATATTATATGAAATATTATTACAATAATATTTTTTTCAAGATTCTTTGATGAATTAGAGAAAAGCATTTATTCAAAATAGAAATAATTTCTAACAATATAAGTCTTTACTATCACTTTTTAACACGTCCTTGCTGAATAAAAGTAGTAATTTCTTTCACAAAAAAGAAAGGGTAACACTTTATTTTAGGGTCTCTTAACTAGTTGCTTATTAGCATGCATATTACTAGAATATTAGCCATTTATTAGTTCTAATTAAACAAATATTAATGCCTTATTCTACATGACCTTATTCTACATCCCTAATCCTACCCAATACCTAAACTTAACAACTACCTTACTAACTATTAATAAGCAGTAAATTAGGACTTTATTGAGGGAAAAGTCATGGTTAATAGTGAATAAGTGTTCCCTATTCTAAAGTGTTACCAAAGAAAGAAAACAAAGCATACTGACCCCAAACTTTTGAACGGTATGTATACTGCTACAAAAGATTCTATTTTGAATAAATGCTGTTCTTTTTAACTTTTCATTTATCAAAGATTCCTGAAAAAAAGTATTACAAGGATACAAAAAATATTAGGCACATTTCCAACATTAATTATAAATCAGCATATTAGAATGATTTCTGAAGGATCATGTGACACTGAAGACTGGAGTAATGATGCTGAAAGCTCAGCTTTGCATCAAAGGAATAAATATTTCAAAGTATATTAAAATAGAAAACTGTTATTTTGCTTTGTAATAATATTTCACAATATTACTGTTTTTACTGTATTTTCATCATATTAAAGCAGCCTTGAGAGACTTCTTTAAAAAAAACATTAAAAATCTTACTGATCCCAAACTTTCGATTGGTACTACTAGTGAGAAATATAATTGAAATGATGCACATATTTCTTCATGCTTTCATCAGACTAAATAAGAATCAAAAAGACAGTTTTGGACATATCTTTGGATTACTTAATCAAATCCATCTTCATGTAAATGCAGCTGTTTCAATTGCTTCATCTGGTTCAAACAATGCAAACAGGATGTTTGCCTAAACTGTTGGAGACTGCTGGTCCGCTATAAGATGTGTGAACTTAACAGCTTTTATTGTTCCCCTGAGTACAAATATCGACTTTTATCAATATAAACCTGAAAATCATTAATGCATCTTTAACTAAACAAGCAAGTAGTTCATCTAATGTCAAATCAACCGCATTGACACAGCACTTTTTTTTCACACTTGACTAATACAGATAGCAGGAACACTTCTCTGCATAAACTGTTCACTATCATGTTAAAACGACAAGATATCATAGGCCTCCAGTATACAAACGCACAGGATCAGAGACACTGGCTGTTCACCCGGCTTGAACAAGGAACCCGCAGATGCTTGAACGTCTTCAAAGGCCTCTCCACCACAGAAGTTGTTGTCTAAACATGTCCCATTGAAAACGGGACCAGATCAGGCTGTGCAAATGACCGTAAAGGCTCTCCAGTTTGTCCTACCGCTCTTTGTTTTTCACAGCCCTTTGGAAACCTGCCCGGGACATAAATCGTGGAACTGTTTCCAAATGGTGGGGCTGTCAACATGTTAATCTGGCTGATAAACATTGGAGTGAAGTATGCTGGGATCTCAGGGGCAGCTGCTTTGGAGAGCTGGGGCTCTGCCGGAGACGCTGGAGGCCGGAGCTGTGGGACAGGCGATAGAGTTTAGAGACCCAGGCAGATTAACACAGACGACACACATCTAAACACAGGCCTGCTGTCTTCCGTCTTAATTATTCAGTAATTCACCCGCAGCTCAACATGGAGACGTTCAACTCATCTGGGTATCGAAGGCTCCTCTGGGTTCTGTCTCAGTGTCTTAGTGATTCAAATTAGCCCATCAAACATGGATTCAAGTCTTGCCTGAAAATGATTGCTGTTAAAGGTAAATGATTCAATGATGTAATGCATTGTTCTATTTGAAATCCTTGTTTATTCAAAAATACATTGAAAATTAATGCAGAATGTGACTGGAAACGACCTCTCATACCTCTTCAAATCAGCAAAGTTTTAATTATGCATTTAAAATTATTTTTTTTATATTTTTATAATATTTAAATATTAAAAATATTTTTATATTTGTATTAACTGGCCCAGAGATCACAACTACGTAAATGTGAAATTAAAAAGGCTGAAATTAGTGGCTGAAGTACTTTTAAGTTGAAGTACTTTTATAATTTCTTATTATCAAATAATAACAACAACAACAACTATTATTATTATTATTATTATTAATTATTATTATTATTATTATTATTATTTATGTTTGCCAGATTCAACTCTTTGTGTTATAACCATCATGCACTCTAAAAAATGCTGGGTTAAAACAACCCAACTTGGGTTATTTGGCAACACAGTGCTGGGTAAATATTGGACAGAACACATGCTGGGTTATTTTGACCCAGCTGGTTGGGTTAAGTAAGGGATAATCAACGGCTAGCTGTGCATTAAACGATTTGAATGCACGACGTGGAAGCGAAGAACCACCCGACCCGAATTGCATTCAAATCGTTTAATGCACAGCTAGCTGTTGATTATCCCGTTTATGCCATGGTCATTTGCCAGCATTCACATATTTAAGATGTTAATAATAATTTAATAATAATAATTAATAATTAATAATAATAAGTTAATAATAATTTGCGCTGCAATATTTGACTGGAACGATAAAAATGACGGTTATTTTCGTCTGTATTACTATTCAACTGTAACTGTATGTTACTATGGTTACCAATGTTTATAGGAAGCGCATTAATATAGAACGTGATTAAACTGACCTGGAACTACCTGTGCAGTTAAACGAATTTAATCAACACCTGCCAGCCAATCAGAATCGAGTATTCAGACAGACCATGGCATAAACGTTTTTACCCACCATGCTGGGTTGTTTAATTTAATCTATTGTTTAAAAATTATTATATTGCTGGCTTAAAATGGGCTGGAAATTAAAAAAGCACACACAGAATTATTATAGGCAACAGCAATCATCAAAAGATGAACATTTATTATTAAGCAAGAACACCCATGGACAAAATACAAGACAAATTTAATTTATTTGGGTGAATACAGCATAGTTTACAATATTACATACATTTAAACTCATTTAACAAGCATTTTAGAAATAAAAACTTTAGATATTTAGAAGTAGCATTTTAATTTAAGTGTATTCAACCATTCTCTGTAATTGCTTTTTAATGAAATAGTGCTAATTCTCGTGCCGGTGTGTCGCCGAAAGGGCTGCTGCTCATGGGGGAACTGTGAACTTTAGACCGCCACCTCGCGTTTCACTCGTAGCTGAGAGATGGTGTGACTGACTCCAAAACCTGCCCCAAAACAAACAGTAATGAAATTAGAGAACATATTTTAACATCAAATTACACTCAGTATTATAACGAATATACTCCATTTATGGCGTTTCCAGCGCGAAACGACTGCTGCTGACGCAGCTGACTGACATCACGTCCTTACGTTGCGTTGCGTAAAATAATATAATTTACACCACATTAAAGACTTTATAAATTAAATAAAATGTATACAAACCTTTATTTCCCCAAAAGAGTGCACCAAATCAGCAGCAGCGTCGCTGAGAACCGCTCTCTCCTGTGGATTTAAAAAGCTCATGCTCTCAGCAGCAAACGTTGTTGAGACGTTTCATCGGCGACAGGGTCAACCCAACGCTTAGGTACAAAAAAATAACCCAGCGTTAAAATGACCCAACAAGCTGAACCCAGCATTTGGGTTAAAAAGAAATAACCCAGCACTTAGGTAGAAATATTAAAAGCAACCCAATAAAATGACCCAACAGGCTGAACCCAGCATTTCGGTTAAAAAAAATAATCCCGCATTTTTTAGAGTGTGACAGAATCTGATTTTTAAATATCCAATTATTTGACTTTTTTTATTGTTAAAGTTATCAAATTACATAACCTCAAGAAAGCTTTGATATTTAGGAATAAAAAAAAAAAATTATATATCCATTATGGAAGGATTTGTACATTTAAATATTATTTACTTTGACACTTAAGTGGAACATGTCATTTTTGGTCTTAAAAAATTGTAAAACATTTTTTTTATGAAAATAAAAATAAAAATAACATGAATACAAAGAGTATATTTGACAAATGTAATTTAAACTAGACTTTTTATTTTCATCATCTCAAACATCCTTATTTGTCATTGTCTCAAATATTGGTGCAGTAACAATAATGCACCAGTGCACTGACTCCAGATTTGTTTTGTGGTGTGGTTAATAATGGGCATCAGCTGCATTACTTTAATGAATTCTCAGTAGCGATGTAGGTCAGAAATTAATGATCACATGCATGACGCTGCTGTTTCTTATCAGTTTATTGCTTGTCCTGAGCAGTCATGGATTAATAGCTACACTGAAAAAAGCGATCAGTTGATTTTACTTAAAAAAAATTGAGGAAACCCATTGCCTTAAAATTATTAAGTAAAGGAAATTCATGCACAATTAAAAGAAAAAAGTTAAGTGAACTTGACAATTCTGAGTTACATTAGCAAATAAACAAAAGAAAATGTGCTGTGGTCACTTTTTATTTTTAAGTTGGACTAACTTAAATTCATTCAATTGTGATTACTTAAAAGTGTGAATCTACGTAACCTAAAACTAACAAGTTAATCTGAGTTCTGTCTGCTTAATTAAATTGAGGAAACACGTCACCTTGAGAAAATTAAGTAACCACAACTTATTGTATTTGTGTAATTACAATTCACTTGAGACTGATTTGATGTAATCTTATTTTACTGATTTATTTCACATTGAAGGCTACTAATACAATTCTCAAAAATACAAAATTCAAAACAAAATCACACAAACATTTCTATGAAGAATTTTTAAAAGCAAGTCAACTCACCCTTATTAATATATAGCACTTCATACAATACAGATGGTGTCAAAGCAGCTTTACATTGTTAAACAGGAAAATAGTGCCAATAATGCAAACAAAATTCAGTTATGCAGTAAAGCAACTATAAAAAGAGGACAAAAGTAAACAGTCAATATAGGGTTTAATTTGTAAATCCTAGTTCAACATTGTCAAATACAAAGTCTAGATATTGTGCATTGTCTGAATGTGATAGCGTCTATATATATATATATATATATATATATATATATATGATATATGATATATAAAATCATTATTTTCTATTATTTTTTCATTTAAAGGACCTCAAACACAGTTCAGCAATTCGCTTCATATTCACTGAAAGCATCTCAGATTTGAAAGTTTTCAACAAAACTTTTTTCTCTGTTGTGTTATTCATCTCAAATTTGATTCTGCTGTTTTACTGATGAAGCACATGGAAAGCAGAAATATTCACTGAGTTAGCACTTGCTATAGGAGAAATGCGGAGTCATGAATGCTTCGAAACGCTCCAGGGTCCTGATCTAACATCAGCACTGTACTTGATCTAGTGGATTCATAATTGTTCTTTGAGTGTGACTCTCTCAGGACAATGGCACATACGTCTAATTCAAAACATATTGCGGTTTTGTGATCTTAAGAAGTCCAGGCAGAGAAGTTCATGTAATGTCTGCTGCTCTGAGAGAGGCTGTTTGTGTTGGGCGGAGGTCTCTGGTTCTAACAGCCTGCCATAAATCACCTCTATTAAGATTTATTTGTGAAATTATGGTTGGCTTAATGAGGAAGGCCAATCATTTCTGACAGTCTGCGTCAAAATCTACTCCTAAAATAAACATGCAGAGCTATTATATATGAGTCAGTGATGTGACTCTCATTTTGTATTTGTCTAGATTGTTAAAAAATGCATTAAAAATTCAATTCACACAGTCAGTTGAATACAGTTATCTTTTATGATGAACATTCAGTTTCTGAATTAGAGGTAATTTTGGTGTTTTGGGAGCATAGTGTTGAAATCTGTGGTGTAATTTGTATGGTTTTGTAAAACTAAATTAATTAATAATAAAAATAAACAAATATATAAAAATTTCACAGAAGGCTGAAATTCCTGAAAACAAAACTTAATAAATAGGCATAAATAGCTTGTCATGATATATTATTATTAATTTATTTAAAGCAACTTTTCCCCCTAAATATTAAATATTATTAAATTACAATCTTTTTGTTTGACTTTAGATATTTTTAAGGCGAGAAAATTAATCATTAATATCTAATAAATTATATATATGTGACCCTGGACCACAAAACCAGTCTGGGGTATATTTATAGCAATAGCCAAAAATACATTGTATGGGTCAAAATGATCAATTTTTTTTTTATGCCAAAAATCATTAGGATATTAAGTAAGGATCATGTTCCATGAAGATATTTTGTAAATGTCTTACCGTAAGTGTATCAAAACTTAATTTTTGATTAGTAATATGCATTGCTAAGAACTTCATTTGGACAACTTTAAAGGTGATTTTCTCAATATTTAGATTTTTTTGCACCCTCAGATTCCAGATTTTCAAATAGTTGTATCTCAGCCAAATAATGTCTGATCCTAACAAACCTCACATCAATGGAAAGCTTATTTATTAAATCTCAATTTCAAAACAAACAGGGGGTCTGGTGTCCTCGTCGTGTTGCGGGGTTTGTGAGGGCAGTGTTCTGGAAGGGAGGCGCTCCCACTCGGGTCCGGGGCGCCTGGGGCGGCGTCTTCATCATAGCGGTGGCTCTTCCTCTTGGCCCAAGGCGTTCGGCGGGACCTGGTCGGCCCGGCATCCTGGCCCGACGGCCGTAACACGGGTGCGGTCTCGTCCGGACCGTGGGTCCGGCAGCTCACGTCTCTGGCGGCACGGAAGTCCCTCCACGCTCCCTTCCTGGACCCACGAGGACACCAGCATGCATGCACGGGGGAAGAGACCGGTCTCTCGAGGAGAGGCGCGCTTGGCATTTAACAGTGGCGGTGATGAGGCTTCATTCAGTTCAGCTGTGCCTCATCACACGCCGCCAGCCCTCGCTGTTTCCACGCCCCTCCTCTCTCACACACCCACTCCCGTCGGGAGCCTGGTGAAGGGCGGCGAATAAGGGACGGGGTGGTGATGATAATAAGGGGGGAGGCAACCGACTCGTCACAATATATATATATATATATATATATATTGATCATTAGGATTAATAGAATGTGGTGTTCAAGAATATTCGAGGTGCATGGAAATAATATTTTATTAATTTTTACTAAGTGGTCAATTAATATATATGAAACCAACATGAAAACAAATATGTAATTCCTAATAACTTGGCACAAAAGGATTTCACCTTGCCAATGTCCTGGACAGCCTTATTTGTCATTGACCCATAAACACATTATGCACTCAGCACATTAGTGGTTTGTGAGAGATGAGGGCATTGAGCTGGATCTATAATGAGGTCTGGGGAGGCATGAAACCTACATATTACACATGAGCCTCAGCGCAGTCTGCTGCTGTTCACTTGAGATATCAGACGTTTGAGGACACATCACGATAAAGCAGTCAGCACATTTCAGTTTAAAGCTGTCTTCTTCTGAAAGATTAGTCCTATCCTCACCTTGACACCACGTCTAGGTGACAAAACTAGAGCGGTCTTATAAACGGCAAAGATGATTATACTACAAGCTTGCGATGCATTGATTTTTACAGAAGTGTCACTTGTACACTAAAACCTAGTGCTCTTCCTACCTAGACATCATCATTGGTAGGCAAAGGCTGTAATTGTAGTGTTGTTAGCTTAGCATTATGCTAATGTCAAGCTCAATTGGCAGCAGTTGTGAGTTGAATCTCCCACGCACTTCAGATGAGGAGCGTTTCAAATGTAAGATAGCAAGGCAGCTCATTATAGGTTTGGGTTTGGAGGAGCTTTGCCCTGTGCAAACTTTAGCACAAAGTGTGCGTGCGAAGCAAACGTTAGCTATATAACACCCGGGTGGCGCTACTAAAACCAACAGCAGTTTCATGCGTTAGCTACGCTTGAACTGCAATGATATATGAGTTTCAGTGAGAGACAGATTACATGCATGTCTGCAAGAGCGAGTCCTGTCTGCAGTGATGGACGTGCGTTTCTCAGCACAACACGCAGCCATTGTGATGACAGCCGGCTTTTGTGCACGTCAGAAGCAAACTCAAAACTCGGTCTAATTGAGCATTACATTCAAACTGACGTCTCATATTTTAAAGTTTTGATTCTTGTCTGCAACTCCTATAAAACAACCCAGCTTGCCTGTAAAATTTTTAACATTAATATTGAGGTGCGAGCTGTGGATTTTATGAAGGGAAATTGTTAAAGATGTTTTTGATTGTGGATTACGTAAAGGCTTGTTCACACCAAGAATAATAACTGTGAAGATAACTATATTAGCTTCCATACCAACAGATGATAATGTTCTGTTTATTATTAAAAACGTACACTTTGGTTTTGTTGTCTGCCACTTAAAATGCTCGAGCTCTTTAAAGAAATAGTTCACCCAAAAATGACAATTCGCTGAGAGTTTACTTACCCTTAGACCATAAAAGATGAAGTGAGTTTGTTTCTTCATCAGAACAGATTTGGGGGAAATTTAGCATTACATCACTTGCTCACCAATGGATCCTCTGCAGTGAATAGGTGCCGTCAGAATGAGAGTCCAAACAACTGATAAAAACATCACAGTAATCCACAAGTAATCCACACCACTCCACTCCACTCCATCAGTTAATGTCTTGAGAAGCAAAAAGTTGTGTGTTTGTAAGAAACAAATCCATCATTAAGACGTTTTTAACTTTAAACCGCTGCTTCTGGCCAAAATACGAGTCCATAATCCATAATAATGCTTCATCTAGTGAAAAAGTCCATCGTTATCGTCTCACATCAAAATTACACAACATATTTGTTTACTGATCTGTGCATATTTGTCTCCTGATTCAGACAAGATTTTCACTGAATGAAACAATATTAGTAGCCAAAAGTGACGGTTTAAAGTCAAAACACCTTGATGATGGATTTGTTTCTTTAAAAAAATGCAACTTTTCATTTCAGAAGACATTAACTGATGGACTGGAGTGGTGTGGATTACTTGAGGATTATTGTGATGTTTTTATCAGCTGTTTGGACTCTCAATCTGACGGCACCCATTCACTGCAGAGGATCCATTGGTGAGCAAGTGACGGAAAGCTACATTTCTCCAAATCTGACGAAGAAACTCATCTACATCGCTGATGGCCTGAGAATGACTAAATGTTCAGCAAATTTTCATTTTTTGGTGAACTATTTCTATAAAGTCAGGTGGATCTGCCAGTCAGTGGTTTCATCGCTCATCAGCTAAAAAAATAAAAAATAAATCGCTCTGAAAGTGATTCTAGCAATATCGTTCTTCTGTGTTGTTATCATTGTGATTGTAGTGTGGACTTGTCTATACTCAGAATTTTAACAATAATTAAAAGTTTATTGTTTTAGTTTTTATGCTTGGGGTGAACAGCCCTTAACTGATTATGACTAAAGACAAGCATAAAATCTTGATCCATGTCGTATAAGTCACTGAGGGTCGCGTCTATGGGCTTATCTTCAGGCCATCATATTGGTTTTGCACTTGATGAAGTACCTTCCCGCTCTTGGCTCTGGATTTTGATGATAAGCATATGTTATCTTGCATGAGCGGTCTCTCAACAGTGTCTCACTCGGGACAGGATGTTTTCTTCAACAAACCTCAGACTGAAACAACAGCACACATATGTCAGCTCTTATGCAGGCGAGCAGCGCCCCTCCAGTGCTTTGCTCTTCAAAAATAAACTTCCTTGAAATGAAACCAGGACTGACAGGCAGATCAAACAAAATGCCCACTGAAAGGAAACAGTATCTGTCATTTTTAGCGAGTTTTATTCTGATTGGTGCTGTCAGTGTGCTTGCGCTAGCAAGAATTGAGATTAACTGTACACACATTTCACCAGACACTCCTATGGCTTTTATACTGAATGATTAAATTATTGGTTACCATACTAGGTTTGTCTGAATTTGGTAAATATTTGTATAGATTCTGATTTATAAATCAATTTGATTTAGGAAAAGACATTGACCGTGGTCACAATTCATCCAAAAAGACAAACAAGAAAGAAATTAATTATGACCTTTTTTTGGATTGCGACTTTATTTGCATTACAATTAAGCCCAGTTCCCATCAAATTCTCATTACCATAATGAGTTCCAGTATTTTCCTACTGAGTTTTTGTTCCCATTATTGTTTAATTATGCTCAGTAATGTTTCAGTGATGCCTCGTCATGATGCAATTTTTTATTGTATGCGATAATTAAGTTAAGAATAAATAATGGAGTAAAACAAATATTATAATGCTATTTTTATTGTATACAATAATTAAATTAAGAATAAAAAGAGTAGAATGAATAGTATTATGATGTATAGGCTACTATAAATAATAATTTAAATAATACAATTGCACATTACTTTTAATCGAAATATGAGGGAAGTGTGCTTAATTGTCATGAAAACAACATCACAATACATAAAATCATTCTAAATATAGGCTTTATTTAGAGGTCAAATATAATCTCTAAATTAAAAACTTATTTCCTTCATATAGTTTTGAGCCGAGATAAGACAGGTTTTGTGAGATTCACCTATAAATGAAATGAATATCTACCATGGATTCTTAATATTCTTAATATACAGTGTTTTTATTGAAATTGGGTGGTTATTATAATATTTATATACAGTTTGTAATGTTTATCTTACATCATTTCTATCACTTGTACCAAACAGCCCCCTTTACAGTGTAAAGTAAAGTTTAACAGAAGATGTGACGTCTGAGATGGAGAGATTCACCCAAGGCTCCTTCACAGTTCTCATACTCTGGCAGTGTGCATCTGCCCACTTTTTTATTACGCCTGACTTAAGGTTTCTGCAGTGATAGTTGATTTGCACTTGTATTTATTGATGGCAGGACAGGGGTTAGGATTTCATTACAGAGGTCTGCGAGTCTCGGCATCAGCACTGTTTGCTTTAACGCACATATATATAAATGGCGTCCTTATCTCCAGCTTGGAGAGTGAATGTTGATCCGTAACCTTTATGAGAGGCGGCTCAGTGAGTCATGCAATAATTCTCGGGTCCACTGCGAGCATCTGTGTTTGAGTAATTTATGTTACGAGCCTATTATGAAGCCAACAAACGAGGAACCATAGATACTGTGTATTTTAAGTGTCACCTACTTAAAACCAAGAAAAGAGCTGTTTACATGGTACATAAAAGCCGCGGCAATCTGTCAACCTGGAGGCTCATGAGTTTCAAGTTTTCATTCAGTGAGAGGTGTTTACTTTGCATAAAGTGGGATAAACTTAATCTCTTATTGAGAGATACAGTAGCACTCAAATTCTTTGTGTACATTGAAAAAAAGGTCCAGTGTTGACCTCACAGCGTTGTTTTCATGTGGTGACGTATCAAAGTTGTCTCAATTTGTTCATTGTCATGCCCAGCTGACATGTATTTTGGTTGGTTGTTTCTTGCCGGTTTCTTAATTTATTACAGTAACCTTAGACTTTCTCAGTGAATGAATTTACAATACAGCATTACATACAACACCTCAAAGAATAACACTTGCATTTTGTTACAGTGAAACAGATTTGCCTAATTATAACATATTTCTCTCTCTTTCTGCTCTGTGTTTTCTGTCAATATTGGTCTCTTATTTGGAAAGCTCATACTCCTATTGTACACATTCTGGGTTAAGCTTTCCTGTAGCTCAAATAGTAGTAGCATGGCGCTAGCAACGCCAAAGTCATGGGTTCGATTCCCAGGGAACGCAAGAGCTGATAAAATGTAAAACTATAACTTGAATGCAATGTAGGTTGCTTTGGATAAAAGCGTCTGCTAAATATGTAAACGTTAAGAGTTTTTAACGTTCTCACCCACTACCAGTATTTACATTGTAACTTGTTCTAGAGCATTCAAGCTATGCTACCATTTAATGTTTTTTATTATTATTATTTTTTTTAACAATCTCTTTTGCTCACCATGGCTGCATTTATTTGATCAAAAATCTTCAAAATTTTCAGCATCATTACTCCAGTCTTCGGTGTCACATGATCCTTCAGAAATCATTCTAATATACTAATTTGAAAACAGCTTTTCTGCTTAATATTTTATGCAAACATTTTTCTTCAGGATTCTTTGATGAATCTGGAATGTTAAAAAAAAAAAAAAAACATTTATTTGAAATAGAAATCTTTTGTCTTCACTGACAAAGTCTTCACTGCTACTTTTGATCAGTTTATTGCATCCTTCCTTGCTGATCGAAATCATTTTTTTCTTTAAAAAAAATGTACTGACCAGTGACCACAAACTTTTGAATGGTATACGTCCACCCATTTGAGCACAGACCTTCAGCTTGTTGTTATTTAGTGATCACTGACACGTAACACATGTGAAAATAAGTAGACAGGGTGCAGTGGAAGACACAAAAACACAGGGGTTTTGAGATTAAGAACAGTCCAGGACTCTTTTAACTGCAACAATCTCAAAAATATACATCCCATGGCAAGATATGCTGAAAAAACATGAAGAAACTGTGCAGAGTGATGCAAGAACAGCCCCTTAGATCACTGAGTGATTTTTAGACTTACTTTGACAGGATTTTCAAATTCTGACTCAATTTAAAAATCAAACTGTTGAATGTAAATGCATACAGGCATTTGTGTCCATTGTGTCCTATATAAGGTCCTTCAAACTTCCATTTACATTTCTAATCCTCTGTCCTACAGTGTTTGTTGTTGTTTGAAAGTATGCAATCAATCACTCCGGACTGAAATAACCTGCTTGTCCTCTTCTCTCCTCCTCTTCCTCCTGTTCTTCCTCTCTGTGTGCTGCCCTCTGCTGTCCCTGTCCTCCTCTGCTCCAGCGGCTGCTCCTCTGCCTCCAAACTGCTCCTCTGGTTCTGCAACACTAGGCCTGTTCCTGTCTAGTGCTGTGTGGGGAGTTTTCAAGTGAGTCCTTGTCACACTCACACACACTCTCTTCTTTTCTCATCACTTCAAGGTTTCTTTGAGCACCTGACTTCGCCTAATTTTTTCAGCGTGGCATTTACATTTAAAATGCTTAATGGTTTGTAATGCGTGCGTCTGTTTTTGTGTGTGTCCTTTAACTGTGTGTTTGTATATGCAGATGTATTCTACATTAAGTACTTCTTCATGCTTTAGTGAGCCTGGAAAATAATGGCGCGTTTTTGTTTATCATTGCTGCTATGAATGGTGGTTCATTCAGTATTCTTATACATGTGGATCGCAGTCGCTAATCATGCAGCCCAATTATTATGTTCTTTATGGTACATTCAAAAGGTTGAAATAATATGTCCATTTAAAAAAATTAATAAATATCTAAAGGTAAACATCACTTTTAATATTGTTAATGCTGAGGGTTAGGGATTTGAGTATAACACCTCAATAGATCCGAGTGAGCACGGGTGTATTTTTCGAAGCATGTTTATAGCTCAGTAAATGTGCTGTAAGTGCACTGCTTTCAGTGTAAGACTGTCTCCCGTTATTTACACATGAGAGTGATGAAGAAACCAAATCACATCTGCCTGCATTACTGTAAAATGATGATGTGTGGTTGCACCAGATTTTGGAGTTAGCACTGTTAGTTATTTGGATTCAACGCCAGACTTCATTTATTTGTTTATTCTGAATAATCATCTTTTGTTTTGTGTACACCAAGTTCAAATATACAGATCAAATGAGATGGAGTACTATTAATTTGTAAATATTCAAGTGACTGATTTTTTGCAAAATATTTATAAACCGTAAAACTTAACAATAGGGTTCAATTTGTTAACATTAATGCATTGATCGATGAATTAATTGTTTCTACATGTACACTACTGATTAAATGTTTTGGGTCAGAAATATTTATTTATTTATTTAATTACTTATTATTATTATTATTATTATTTGAAATTGAATAAAATATTCTATTCAGCAAAGATGCATTAAATTGATCAAAAGAGAGCCTTTGAACTTTTTATTCATAAAGAATCCTGAATACATTATATCATTGTTTCCACAAAAATATGAAGCAGCACAACATTGATAATAATCAAAAATGTTTCTACATTAGAATAATTTCTGAAGGATCATGTGACACTGAAGACTAGAGCAATGATGCTGAAAATTCAGCTTTTCATCACAGAGGTGCATTACATTTTAAAGAAAACTGTTATTTTAAACTGTAATAATATTTTACTGTTTTTACAGTATTTTTTGATCATTTTAAATAAGGAATTTTCAAAAACATTAAAAAATCTTACTGACCCCAAACTTTTGAATGGTATTTATTACATATTTAGTTGTAATATGATTTATTCTCTTTTTATATACATTCATAATTGAATTAACAATGAACAATGTGTACATAATGTATATTTTTTGTATTTGTAAAATTTGTTTATTATTTAACTTAAACCTAGAATAATAAATGCTGTTAAAATAGTTGCAAATTATTCATTTAATTCATAATACCTAATTCGTTAACTGATGTTAACTAATTGTAAACCAAACTACTATATTCATCAATTTCCTGCAAAAATACCTATATCATAATCTATAGCCTGTCGTGATTTAAAATGACTCATACATGATAATAAAAGAATCGCCCACCTCTATATGAAAGCATTAAAAACAGATCTGAGCATTATGATTGAGGTGCTGTGTGCTCGTCGCTTGTTTCCACGAGACAGACTCCCGCTTTCCTCCTAATGAGCACACGCTCGCGGAGCAGCTCGCCTCTCACGCAGGTTTCGCTAAATTATCCTTTGCCAATAATTGCAGTTTCTCTCCTGTTTGCATGCCGTGTTGATGCCTCATCACCTCAGAAAGTTTTGAGGCTTTCTTCTCAGTTCACAACTTTCTAAAGATCAATAGTGCGATAAATTGAGAAGACGGCTTTTAAACAGGAAGTCAGGGGCAGCTGGGTCTGTGTTAGCATAACACAACATTATTATTCAGCATTGAGAGTGAATGATTTCCTCCCTGTGCCGGCGGAACTGACTTTGTTCAACGTGACACGCTCAGAGGAGCATCGCGCGGGGCCTCCGGTGAACTCGCAACATACATCAATATTCTTCTAATTGTCTGCGCCGATGTATCCAGAGCTATGAAACGCTCAGAGCCTTGAGCTTCTGGCAATTTGACTGTTATTATAGCAAATCAATAGCCAAGCAGCCCAGGTTACTGAAGACAAAGAGCTAAACCAGAGCCGAGAGACCAGTGCGTCTAATAAGATGTTTGGCGTGTGCTATTAGAGCTGATGTGGACACGCAGTACTGCGTCATTTGAGGACGGATGTGTCAGGGGACATGAGGTTAGCCGGCTGGGACTGACCGTGCAAGATTTGTCATGTCTCTTTCTCTCACCGATCTGGTTCTGATGTTAAAGATCTGACCTTTGACCCTGATCCTGCCTTTTAATAACATGCTGCTTTCTGCCTCTGTGTTCTGAATACAATTGCATTTCCATGAAGATATTAAGCAGCACAACAGTTTTTAATTTTAAGAATAATAAGAAGCAGCAAATCAGTATATTAGAATGATTTCTGAAGGATCATGTGACACTGAAAACTGGAGTAGTGATGCTTGGACTATATACAATTATTATTTTGATGCTTGAATCAAACATCAAAACAATAATAGTTTAGTACATCTTTATTTTTTTACATACATTAGAATGTGTCCTGTTTCATTTTATTTATTCTGAGAAAAAGTAATGACTGTTATACGTTTTTTGTTTTTTTTACCATGATATACAGAAGACACCCACTAAATGTCATTCAGTGTATCAATAGTTCATTAAAATAATTTTGTCAGACATATTTAGAAGAATCATTTGATGACTTTTTTTGTCATTTTAAATCTTTACAAGTCTTTTCCACTATACTTCAAACCACAAGGTTTTACCCATTTAAAATAAAATTAAGTTTAGTTATGTACATGTCAGAATGAGTATGTTTAATTGCGTCCATATTTTGACAAAAAAGGTATTTGAAACATTAAACTTGCATTGAATGTGTTTTTTATTGATATAAAATCACTTTTATTTAGACGTACACTTTCATGTACATTTTATATATCAAAACACTAGTAAATTTAATTTGACTCATCCACTTTGACACGGAGCTCTCAAAACTTGTTTCTGAAGACAGCTTTGAGCGTGAGATTTGTTTCATCTCTTAACTGTAGAAGAGCTGTGGCTTGCATCGAGTGCTGTAGTAATTAAGTGTAGGCAGCAAGAGCTCTGCGCTTCATGTTTCTTTGAGGTCATGAAAAACTGAGAGAACGTGGATCTGACCCAGTGATCAAAACACATCTAATTACTGCAATTACAACACTGTTTTGCAGCTTCTTTTGTGACATCTTTGAGACATCTAGTCTGTTTGTTCCTTTTTCAGTTTCCAAAAAATAGAAAATTATATTTTGCGTTAATCAAATTATTTTGCTTTGTGATATAATTTTTATGACAATGAATCACATTTTTATTACACTAAGTATCTGTAATGCGCAAAAAAGAATGATTACAGTTAATATATACAGTATATATATATATATATATATTACATATGTATATACACGCACACACACGTAAACATAAATGGCTTTGTCATATTATTTCTATGACAATTAAGCACAATTTTTATCACACTAATCAAGCACATTTTCCCAACAAATATCCCCCTATTTTTACTTTTATTAATATAGTGATTATATTTAATGTACTAAAACAGTATATATTCATATATATCATTTATTTATTTGTATATATATTATTAGATATTAGTTAATCATTAGATACTGTTATTATGAATAACTAATTTTATTAGATATTATTAATATATTATTATTACATTATTTTATATATTTAAATAAGCACAAATGACTTAATTTTGCTTTGACGTGTCACATGAGATTCACTCGGATAAGCAAGCCTGGTTAAACTAATCTTGAAACATGTCGCTCTTGTTTGAACAAGGAAAATTATTTCACTGTTGAAATAGTCCACAATGACTTTCAACAGTGGGTGGTATTCGTTGGTTTAATTGGATTTGCCTAATAAAATATTTATACAGTGGTAAGAGAGTTGAAATTATTTGATTATTTAATGTTTCATTTATTTTATTACAAGCTCACTGAGAGTGGCTTCAGGCGGGAATATTATTCCACTCGAGAAAATGATGGTGTGTTAAAAGCTGGATTAAAGTGTGGATTTTGGTACTCATAACCCCGTCTGCCAGCACACATTTTCATTTCAACCCCCTCAGCTGGAAATAGTCCAGTTTTCAGGAATCAACTCTTAAAAGCCAATGCAGTCTCGGTGTACCGTATGTGATTTGTGTTTTTATTTCATGGCTGTTAGTGAATTTATTGCACGGCCGAGACACAGCAAAGACCCACAGGAAGAGGGTCAGGAAGATCTTGTGTGGTGCAGATAGCAGCGCCATTTACAGAGCTATAAGCATCATGGTTGTCATAGCTCTTTGAATGGTACTGCCATATGCACTGAACTATCAGCATCTCGCTCCTCAGTGAGCAATCTCCACCTTTCTGTTTCTTTCCAAAGGCTTTGTAAGTCATCTATTTCATGTTTGTATCTGTTTCTTAATTTGTTCTTTTTTCTTTTATTCATTTGAAATTGGTGTTTTGTAACATTTCTCAGAACCCCTCGTGGAAATATGTACTCACTTACCTCAGAACACCCTAGCAACGGCACGGCAGCACATTAACAACCACTCTGAGCACATTAGCAATACCCTGGCTGAGTTTTGCACTCACATTTGCTACAGAAAATGCAAAAGTTTAGTTTAATGAACTATTTAGCATCCTGCAATATCAAGTTAAGCTGAAAAGTCTGTTTAGCTCGAGTCGATGCTCTCTAATTGGAGTTACTTTTCTCTAATAAAGGCTGACCATTTATTATGCAGAGGCTCAATTACAGGATGTCCACTGGATCTTGTCAGTAACTTTTTGGCAGAAAAGACAGCATTGAATCTGACCATTAGAAGAGGGGTGGGTATATGTGTAGTTTGCTTGTTTCCATGAGACAAGCTTGTGTTTCTCTCCTAATGAGCACGCGCTTGCAGGACACGGTGGGGTAAGATGTGCCGCACCCGTAACCTTTAACACAAAGTGTGCATATGGCCATACACTGTTATTCAAAAGTTTGTGATTACAGTAAAATAGTAATATTGTGAATATTATTACAGTTTAAAATAACTATTTTATTATTGTAATATATTGTAAAATGTAATTGATTGCTGTGATCAAAACTGGATTTTCAGCATCATTACTCCAGTCTTTAGTGTCACATGATCCTTCAGAAATCATTCTATATATACATTCTATATATATTCTGTATATATACTAATACACTGATTTGCTGCTCAATTACTATTGTTGCTCAATTATTACTAATGGCTCTTATTAAAAGAGTTTTTACTGCATAATATTTTTATGTATTTTTGTGTATTTTGTTGATGTTTTTTGTAAAATTATGCATTTTTACTGTCACATTCGATCAATGTAATGCATCCTTGCTGAATAATTTTTTTTTTTTTTTCTAAATCATACTTATGATCAAATCATTCTGATTTGCTGCTCAAGAAACATTATTAATAATTTAAAAAAAGGTGAAATTGTTGAAAACATTTGTACTGCTTAATATTATGTGGAAACCATGACATATCTTCAGGATTCTTTGATGAGTAGAAAGTCCATTGAACAGTATTTATTTGAAACAGAAATCTTTTGCAACATTTTAAATGTTACCAGGGCCGCTGCTGGTCAAATGGGTGCCGTAAGTAAGATTGTATTGTTGTGCCCCCTCCCTCAAATATTATGGAAGTTAAAAAAAAAAACACCTACCTGTACTATAGGGGTCAAAATAGAACTTTAATAAAATATAAAAGTAAATAAATACATAAATAAATTGTATTATTTACAAATTACAATTGTAGCTCTAGACAGTGTATGATTTTATTAATACTGTCGTCTGATTGATTTTATAGTCTCAAGCATTCAGAAATCATTCAGAAGAAATTAAGCAGTTTTACAACAATAAAACCATGGTTAATTTTTGTAAGGGTTGTGATGTCCACATGCTTTTTGTTGAAGAAATTATAGAGGCTGTGTCATCTATATAGGCAAGGCAAGTTTATTTATATAGCACATTTCATACACAATGGTAATTCAAAGTGCTTTACATAAAAGGAAGTAAAATAATCATTAAAAAATAATAATAATAATCACAACAATAAAACCAGAAATTTAAAAATGTTTAAAATGATTTAAAAATTGATTTAAAATTCATTTAGAACAGTTAGAAATAAGAATTATTATACATAAAATACAGTGCAGTCAGTTCGGACGAAGCACAGTGCTCATTCAACTAATGCACAGCTAAACAGATGAGTTTTGAGTCTGGATTTAAATGTGGCTAATGTTTTAGCACATCTGATCTCTTCTGGAAGCTGGTTCCAACTGCGGGCGGCATAATAGCTAAAAGCGGGCTCCCCTTGTTTTGTGTGAACCCTTGGTATTTCTAACTGACTCTATCCTAATGATCTGAGTGGTCTGTTAGGTTTATATTCAGTGAGCATATCTGCAATGTATTTAGGTCCTAGGCCATTGAGTGATTTATAAACGAGTAAAAGTACTTTAAAATCAGTCCTAAATGTAACTGGAAGCCAGTGTAAGGACCTGAGGACTGGTGTGATATGCTCAGATTTTCTGGTTCTTGTCAGAATCCTGGCAGCAGTGTTCTGGCTGAGCTGCAGCTGTCTAACGATCTTCTTTGGAAGGCCGGTGAGGAGACCATTACAATAGTCCACCCTGCTGGTGATAAAAGCATGAACAAGTTTCTCCTAGTCCTGAGAACTTCAGTTTTCTCCTTGTTTAACTGAAGAAAGTTCTGGCACATCCAACTGTTAATTTCATCAATGCATTGGCAGAGGGAGTCAATGGGGCTGTAGTCATTTGGAGATAAGGCTAGGTAAGTCTGGGTATCATCAGCATAGCTATTATAGGCAATTTGGTTCTTTCTCATTATTTGACTTAGTGGGAGCATATACAGGCTAAACAAGAGCGGTGCAAGAATTGAGCCTTGTGGGACTCCGCATGTCATGGACGTCCACTTAGACTTATGCTCTCCTATACTCACATAATAACCTCTCCCTTCTAAGTATGACCTGAACAATTTGAGTACCATCCCAGAAAGCCCGACCCAGTTTTCCAGTCTCTATAGAAGTATGTTATGATCGACAGTGTCAAACGCAGCACTAAGATATATAGCAAAAAGGTTGCCAAAAAAAAAGATTAAGTGGATATTTGAATTAAATGTTTGGTCAATAGTCTATTAAACAGGATTTGATTGTCCTGTAAATGTAGCAGCAGCAATTACACAGCCTTTGGCTCCCTTTACAGGCATTTGTAATAACATGTAATGTACATACAGTAACTTGTTGATTTTGTATTAGGCTACATTATGTATTTTAACAATGTTATTCAATGAAACCATATAATTACTTAATTAACCAATCATTATTGCCTCATAATACAATGCATTTTAAGTCATTTGAAAGGCTATTATTGGCTTAGGTCTGTTTTTATAACCACAAAAAATACTTTGTAAATTATTATTTGAAGTAACAAAACCATGGTTGCACCGCTTGCCATGTTTTCACCTATATACCCCCCTATATATGCAACATACTCAAAGCCCCTTTTAATACTTACACCAGTCAAAGGAGGCAACTCCCGTGTTTGTGAAAAGTTCTGTTTTGTTCCCTAATGCAAACAAATGAGTATTCGAGGAGCAGATCAATGTGCTGAACATTAGGATTGTTCACAGTAAACAGCTCACTGTGTTCTCAAATCTCTGCAGTTAAAAGTAAACTTCTGGAAAATGTTCAGCGCTGTGCGTCTCCCCTGAGTGCTTTAACTCAACAGAATGGGGCGAACCCTGATAAAGCTTGTGTGGTTGAGTTCTGTTTCTATATCAGGTCATAAAGTGCAAACAAAGAGGCAACTCTATTATTAGCTCTTGTAAGTTATGTAACAGTAATCATTGCATGAGAATAATGGGGCACTTAGAGAAGTCCAGCCATGCCCGGCATTCCTTGTTTTCGTCCAGCAGTATTTTTCACAGCAGAGGGACTTGGAGCCAAACTTTTAAGATTGTTGATTGTTTGTTTTCCAAAAGCTGCATTATTCTCTGTGCTCTCTTGCTCTCGTAAACCACTATTATGCTTCTAATTGCAGTTCTCAAGATCACGCCACCTGCCATTTAACTTCACAATCTGTTTCGTAGTGAGTAAAGACTTTTTAAAATATATCTGCCAGCCAAAAGTTTGGAATATATATATTTTTTTAAATAATGCTCAGCAAGGCTGCATTTATTTGATAAAGAAAAAATGCAAAAAAGGCAGTAATTTTGTGAAATATTATTACAATTTAAAATAGCTGTTTTCTATTTGAATATGTATTAAAATGTAATTGATTTCTACGATATAAAGCTGAATTTCCAGAATCATTACTGCAGTCTTCAGTTCACATGATCCTTCAGAAATCACTCTAATATGCTGATTTACTGCTCAAGAAACATTTATTATTTATATCAACAGTTGAGAACAGTTGTGCTGCTTAATATTTTTATGGAAACTGTGAAACACTGCCATTCAAAAGTTTAGGGTAATTATGAAAATTATACTTTTATTCAACAAGGATGCATGACATTGATGAAAAGTAACAGTAAAGACATTTTTAATTTAACAAAAAACAAATATAAATAAATAAAATGCTGTTATTTTGAGCTTTATATTCATCGGAGAATTCTGAAAAACAATGTTTAAGCAGCATTATTAATTATTGAGTACCACTAATAATTGAGCAGCAAATCAGCATATGATTTCTGAAGGATCATGTGACGCTAAAGTCTGGAGTAATGATTCAGAAAATTCAGCTTTGATCACAGAAATAAATTACATTTTAAAATATATTCAAATATAAAACAGTTATTTTAAATTGTAATATTATTCCAAACTTTTGGTACATTTTGCATACACTGCACATTCATAAGCTCTGTGATTTTATTTGACTCTGTGCACAGCTGTAAGATATAAAGTTTTGAGCACTGATGTGTTTACAGTCTGACTGGCTTCGGTCTGTGAATGTTGAAATAATGTGGCGGTGGTTGGTCAATAGAGTCCCTCTGTCCCGCTGTGCCATAAAGCCACAGCCAGAATAAACAAGCCATTTTAAGATGATCTGTGTTTGATGACACATTCACATCTCAAAGCTAGATAATAATGAACATGCAGCAAATGACCAATTTTCCCTTTTCTTGATTATTAATTCAGTTTCTTTCTGAGCTAGATGTGTTAACTAACTCATTTGGAGTCTTAGCCAGCAATGCCTCTCTGCAAATCACTGTAAGACATAGTAAATAGTAAATATCTTTATTTATTCTCTTTTGATCGATCTTTATTGCTGTATTTAATACTTACATCCTATGCTCTGGTCCAGCTCATGCCTCTGAAGTGCTGATATGAAAAATACTTTCATTCATCTACAATAGATTCATTAAACTTCATTTAGCTTAAAGGGAAATCTATGAAGGCATGCGTTTCTAATAACTATTTTGCTGAAAATATAATAGATGTGATAGTCTAAAATGTCTCCCAAATTCCCAAGCCAAACCTTTTGAAAATAAAGGGACGACTTATTAATTGATTCAGTCATAAGCTCAAAGGCCTTTTGAATCTCATAATAGCAAAGAATGAATATACTGTACAGGGAGTATTTTTGCTTCTTTCATGTAATATTTCTTTTAAATAAATCGTTGTAGAAAATTGCAAGCTATTTTGTCGTCTGCATCGCTGGCTTTTGTGTAAGAGACTGGCATTCACGTCAGATGAATGAAACACTGCATAGTACAGAATATAAATGATCCTTGACTGATGGTTAAAACACGAACACTTCTTAGGAACACTTCTGGCCATGTAAAGATTTTTTTTTTTTTTCTGAAGACACTTCATTTTTATGAAAGATTGAACAGGAATAGAAAGACTTATGAAATCATAGTTCCAGGAATATAACTGAACTTTAAGTCATGCATTATGTATTATTACAAACATGTATTTGCTACATCTGAGTAATGACTAGGAATAAATTATTTATTTTTTCATTTATTTTCTATGAAGTGAAAACCTTATCTCTCCAAAGCTGCTCTGTTTAATGTAAATATAAATTTTGTCTTAGATGTTTCTCCTTAAATTCCTAGAAATCAGGTTCAGCAAACTGCAATAACTCAAAAATAAAACAAGTTTCCTCACACATGTAATCTTACATTTGTAAAGATACAGTCCTCTGATGGGAATGAAATTTAAAAAAAAATGTAAATAAAAACATTTTAAAAACTGGACATTTAGAATGTTTAGAGAAATCACACTGAACAGAATGATTCAGTTATATAGACGGTTTCATCAGGCGCACGCGCCTGGACCGAAGTTAACTTCCGGTCTGTGTTTGTTTGTCGGTCTTGTTAGTGGCGCCGGTTAATGAAGTTGGGCTCAGGTTGTTGTGCTGTGGGATGTGTTTCACATACATTTATTTATTTGCAGCGACCCACCATGATATCAAAACTGACCGATTTTCCAAAAGGCTTCGTTGAATAAACATGAGCACGTAACGCACGTTTAAAAATCAAAACGAGGCGCAGGCGTTTTTATATCACTGTATTTCTGAAGGAACACTGTCTTTAGAAAATGTTCGAAGTCATTTTCATTTCATCTTGCATGTTATATGCCTGATAAAGCAGCGTTTGTAAGCTCAGCGCTGCTTTGTGTAACTACAGCCCAAAAGCCGTTTCCGGGTAAACCTCTAGTTCTCCCGCTTTAAAGCGCCTCCTGCCGGCAGAGAATGAATTTAATTGCATTTTTAATAAGTCTGTCCAAGTAGTCAGTCAGTCTGATTTATGCAGTAAACATATTTAGCTTTTTATCAAAACATAATCTACTCTAGAGGGACTTAGCTGTTGTTACTGATTGTATTTGGATGTCTACCGGAAGTTAAGTTGGGGCCACAAAAGCGCGCATGCGCAGTAACGTTTGTTTATGTTGTAACATTGGTATGTTGAAACCGTCTATAATGTCTAATGGAATAAATGCATTAACTGCTATTATTTTTTTTACCAATGTTAAACACATTTCATTAATCACAAGCATTACTGCAGTAACTTTAACAGCCCTAATACAAACAGAAACAAATAAGTCAGTTTTTGACAAACAGAGGTTTAAAGGAATGTAGAGAGCATAACTAGATTTTTAGATGGACTGATGAGAAATGTGTGAGAATATGTGTCTGATACTCTAGAGCAGTGGTTCTCAACTGGTTTGGCCTTGGGACCCACGTCTTCCCATGATCATCAAGCTGCGATTTTTGTTGTTGATGTCGTTTCTTTGGCCGCACACTCTGAACGGTCTCGCGACCCACCAGTTGAGAAACACTGTTCTAGAGGAGACACATCAGATTGTTTGTTTTTCTGAAAAGAGAAAAATCCGAAAAGCAGAAGACCTAAGCAAACAATTGAGGTACTGAAGCGTTTGCATTAGTGAGTTTCTTTTTCATATTGCAGTAGTCTTGTTTTAAAGTGTCTATAGGTATGATATTGAATGAATGGAAGGAAACATCTCTAGGGCTAGTGATAAAATAATTAAATATGGCACCCAAAAATATTAGCCCGGGATGAAAGATGGAATAAAGCACAATGGAAGATTCTTTGTAAATGTTTGTAGAGCAAGTGATTTATTGGTTAAATTACATTACAAATGCAGAACAAACATTGCTGTTGATGTTTTTGAATTCTGAACGCTAAGATTAATTCGTCATCTGAGACGCTACAGACAGGTAAACACCAGCTGCTCTCGTTCTCTCCTGCTTACAAGGCTTTCCTCACTGATAATACACTAGTCTAGCCGTTTCCATTATTCATGTGCTATTCGTCGGTTCTTACCTGGTGCAGTTGCTGGATAATCCTGTGTATGTAGTGGCCTGCTGGGATTGGAAGAGGAGATCAATCCCATGCATGTAATGTGGTATTATGAGTTCTACATTGATGCTGTCCTTCTGGTAACTTCAGCCTTCGCTTTAGCCAGAGGGAGACTTGAAATTTTATTAGCAGATTTTGTTCTGGTTTATATCATGGAAAAATGAATCAGACATCGACCTCAATGGGTTTGCACTCCCTTCTGGTCTTGGTTCTTTCAGTGAGTTCTGACAGGCTACAGACTTCTAGTGTTTTTATACTGATTAAATCTAGTTCTGTTTTTTAAGGTTTCATATTACATCATCTTTATTAACCCTCTGGTGATCTTTTGACTGAAAAATTGTATGTTTTTTTTTTTTTTACTTTTTTTTTCATCGGAATGGTGCAAATTTTGCTAAAGGTTTTGGGACTTGCTATGTGAATGCAAAGAATGGCAAGCGAATTTCATCTCGTGGAAGCGTTTGGTGCTCTGCCCAAACAAAATATTTCTGAAAGCTAATTTTTTTGTGATATCAACCGCAAATTTGGAACAAATTTGATTTTCGTGCAGTTTCAGAGTAAAACATGTTTTGGAAAATATATGCTTCATATAAAATTAAAAAAATAGTATTTCTGTGCATTTTTCATAATAATAAACTTAAACTTCGAAAACCTAACAAACTTAAATCTGTGTTTCAAAGTATTCAAGATTCATGAGTTTAATTTGAAAATTTCATTTTCAGGTTTATGACAATGGATCATAACTATTACATGAATATAATGTAGTACAAAATCACCATAAAATTGTCAAATAAAAAACAATATTGGACTAAAATATAGTACATTTATTACATTGAAATAGAAAAAGCTTTTCTTTTATTTTCTTTTTTTTTTTTTTTTGAGATACCAACCTCAAATTTGGAACACAACTTATTTAGATGCATGCCTTATGCCACAAACTTAAGTCTGTGCTCCAGAGCATTCAAGGTTTAGGACAGTTTAAGTCAGAAATATAATTTTCAGGTCTGTTCAAAAAGTGGTTAACAGGTAATAAATGGATTATAACTATTTGATAAATATAATTTAGTGCCATAAAATCCCCTAAAAATGCAAAATGACAAATAACATTATTGAACAAAAATATAGTACATTCATTACATTGAAATAAAAATAATTATATAAATAAACTGTCATTTTCTTGTGGGGTGCAGATGATTATGTTGTCTGTCCTTGTAGGATCATTTAGTGTATATTATAACTATCCACAATGTGGGTAAAATGGGACCTGCACACAGGTTAAACGTGTATTGTGAATGTTGATGCTGATTCTTTCCTTAGTTGTTTTTGGCTTTCTGTCTGTCTCATTCTCAGTCCTGCCACTAGCCTCCTCCACAGCATATCTGTGTCTGATTTCTCTCAGAAAACAATCAGGTCGTGGTCCTGTTCTGGTGCCACTCATCTCCACAATACTCAGGTCTCCTATCTGTGCGCGTGTGTTTGAGGAGCCTCACACTGTTCTGGGAAGACAGACACACACATATACGTGCCGGCAGAGGAAATGGCATGATCCGGCTGGATTGACGTTACCATCTGGCTGACAGTGGAGGTCTAGAGTCACATAGCCAGACGTTTGACTTCAGGCATAGCATTTGGTTCACATTGCAGCCAATAAACATAAAATTTCTCAAGTGCAATTTTTGAAGGGGGCACAAATATTACAGCCAAAATTGTACTTGTAAGGATAGAATATCACAGTATGTACTTGTAAGGATATCAGTTCACACTCAGGCTTATCGCCGTGTTAGTTGTAGTGGGTGACTTGCTATCCAACAAGCTACTGTATTAAACAAGCTATTCTAGGTAACCATATAATAGTTCATAGAAAAATACATTGGATACCATAATTTTTTGTCATGAATAATTTAGTAATGATCCAGCATCATCTGTATTAAAGAGAAAGAATCACTTCATCCTATGTTTAAAGTGAATAAAATAGCCTCGACAGCCTACTTACACATAACTACTGAAGAACTTTGCTCTCTCCCACCGGACTTGTGTGTGTATCGGTATAAAGGGGGAATGTTTCTCAAAATGTTTCTAAAATGAAAATGCTTTTTAAAATGTTTTTATTGTTTTACTACTTATATAATTATTTTAAGTATAAGTCTGTTATATTATTTACAATACACAGAGTGGTTTGTAATTATATTTGTACGAGGGAAACCCTCAGATGGGGGCGTGTATATATATATATATATATTCATTCCAGTCTGTCTGGAGTGACATGAAGAAACAGAACAAACTGAGACAGACTAAATCCAGAAGAACTGTTGCAACGTCTCCAAGACGCTTCAAGAAACCTACCTGCAAAGCTCCCTGAAAAACTCTGCTCAAATGCACGCAGGGCAAAAACTGCTTTAAATGCAAAGGATGCTCACACCAAATGTTGATTTAATTTAGTTAATGGAAGTTCATTGATAAAGAAAATCTATTTATAACATTATGTTAGACAGCATCCTCATTTTACAGCATTTTTACACAAGTGCCTAAAACTTTGAACAGTACTGTAGTTTTGCAGGTAGGTTTCTCAAAGCGTCTTGGAGACGTTGTTCTCCACAGTTCTTCTGGATTGAGTCTGTCTCAGTTTGTTCTGTTTCTTCATGTCACTCCAGACAGACTGGATGATGATCAGATCAGATCTCTGTGTGGAGCACCGGCTGTTATCAGACAAAAATCTCACTGACACACTACAGCAAAAGATAGAAATAACTGACTTAAAACCATTTTTTAGCTGCTGAAAATACTAGTGTTCTGATCATTTTGACCAACCGCTGTATAATTTCTTTTTTAATATTTTAAAATGCAATGTTCCTGTAATGCAAATTATTTTCAGACTTCTTACTTTTTATTATTTTTAAGCATTTATTTGAAATAAATGGCTTTTGTATTATTATAAATATGCATCCTTTCTAAATAAAATTAAAAAAAGTATTAATTCCTTTCAAGCAAAGCTTTCTGACGCCAAACTTGACACCTACACTACCTGAATGGTAAAAATAAATGCTGAAGGTATGGTAACATGTTTCCAAGAGAGTTCAGTTCATGTCAAGAAGTCATAAAAGTGCAGGTGAGTGGTGTTTCTCTTGCACTTTCTAAGGACTGTCACAGTTAAGGCCTGTTAGTCTGTCACTGAACGAGAGCTGTGATGCGTCAGGATCTGCTGAGATTGGACTCATTTTGTAGTGCCCTGCCTGACCTGACGTGAACTAGACTATGTCTGAATAGATTAGTTGGTAATAGATTGTCAAGCCGCTCTTCCTGTGAAGTGGCCTGGAATTGCAGATGCTATCAGACACCACAGAAAGTTATCTTGCCCTGCCTTTACTGGTTAATCGTGAACAGTTTGGATTGCCTCCTCTCTCCCGCTGAAATGATAGTGCGCATGTCACAAACTGCATCGCAGAAAGGTCATTTTATCAGATAAGAGAGCTTGATAAACTGGCTTTAGGGCTCCAATTAAATGAGTCTTCTGTTATCAGCACCTGCATGAGACACATGTGTTTTAAACAGGAGAATAGTTTGTCTTTCAGCTCTCTGCTTATAATGATGTATAGTGGAGATACAGGTCTGTTATTTATTGGAATCATTAATTTTAGTCAGTACTCATTTGATTCTGACAAAAGTGGATTTTAATTAAGAGGACCCTTTTGTATCAGCAGTCAAATTAAACTTTCATGTCTCTTGGTTTTTGTGCCAACATTTGCCTGCATAAAATCCTCATGCACTCAGCTTTAATGTAAATGTAACTTATGATGATGCCAAACGTATTTTTTCTACAGTGTGTATATATATATATATGTGTGTGTGTGTGTGTGTATATATATATATATATAAATTTGGCTGTGAAATTACCCACAGAAGATTATTTAAAACCATTATTGTGTTAAATGAGAAAGTATCAAGTAGACATTACAAATAGTAGCTTTAGAAATAAATATTTTATTTCTTAACATAAAATTTATTACACATAAACATTTAGGCTACAATGGCCTAACATAAACTATAGAACATAAAAGAAGATAATTTGCAAAACATCTCAGTGTTTTTTATTTATACAATGAAAGTCCAAAACAACTTAGTTACCAACAGTCTTCTTTTTCAATCTTTTTTTTAATGAAATGATACCTTAAATAAGAAAGTAAATCTGTCAGAAGGTGGCGGTAAATGTCTTTATATGTCATTCATTCATTCATTCATTCAAACGGCTGATTCATTCAGGAATAAAGTAAATGGCTCAGTTTATGATTAGACTATTGAATCATTGGGCGAATTCCAAACAGAAGTGAGCAGCCCTATGCCCTACTCCCTTCGAAGGGCAGAGCCCTCGAAGTGTGTTCTTTGAAGGGTGTTGGGCATTACTGTCTCGTATAAGCGTTTGGATCTTCCTTGGCGAAGGGAATGACTGACCAAATGTTACCCTGACAACGCTGTGCGTGCATGCAGCATTCAGCACTCCAACAATTGTTGCAAATAAATATTTCTTCTTTTCTTCTTCTTCTTCTTCTTCTTCTTCTTCTTCTTCTTCTTATTATTATTATTATGTTATTCAAATATTGTCTAATTGTGTGTTATTTACTGTTAAACTATTTCAAACTAAACTTGCTTAAACTTGCATACACTACCGTTCTTAATCATATTTCGATCACTGACAAAAAAATATGTTGTATTCCGTTAATTTAATTAGCCTATTCTGCTTTCGTTTGTATGTGAAGTCGAAATCAAACCCAACTTTGCTTTAAAATTAATCGCAAGATCTCCTGACCGAAGATCACATGATCACAAACGGAAATCACTTCCGTGAAGTGACCATCGCATGTTCCCTTCACTAACGGACTTCTGGAAGGGCCTTTCGTTAAAGGGATTCAGTTGTTCACTTTGGATTGGAACGTCCTACAAATGTCGTCCCCTTCCCGAAGTGCCCTTCAAGGGCGCAAAAAAGCCCATGAAATTTGCCCATTGGATTCATTCAAAATGTGGATTCATTCAGAAACTAAACACTGCTGTGTTGCTCACAGACGCATTACAGTTCTGCGGTGGCTTTAAAGGTGATATTTTCTCTGCAAAACTAAAAAACATGTTTTATTGAACTGTTGTATAAAATCGTACTCGGTTACTGTCGTAACCTCGGTTCCCTGAGATACGGAACGAGTACTGCGTCTTGATAAAGACGCATATGGGAAAAAGCCTTTTTTCTCCTGAACTGAAGTCTTATTCAATCACGCAGTGAAACTGCACGACTATTGGTTCGTGCAGTGTGTAAAAAACAAACCAATGTGTTGGCAGCGGAGCTGCACGAGCCTATGGCGACGAAGCCCGCCAAAGCCCGCCAGAATGGGCGGGGCATCTGGCTATATAAGCGGCCGTTTCGCCATAGGATCCTCAGGTTACTTCGACTGAAGCGACGACTGAGTCGTGCAGCTGTCTGGCACGGCAAAGTATGCAGTACTCGTTCTGTATCTCAGGGAACCGAGGTTACGACAGTAACCGAGTACGTTCCCTGTCGATACTCCACTCGTACTGCGTCTTGATAAAGACGCATATGGGAACTCAATTCAATCACGCCATGCTAAGGCAGAGGAACGACTGCATAATATTACTCCATAAGCATTTAATGCCCACAGGGAAGTTCAATAGTTTATGATTAGAAAGGCCGCTATAGCTGCTACAAACACCTTGAGTGTGGAGGGGGAACGTCCTTTATCCAGCAGCTCCTGCAGGAAGGACAGAACCACCGTTAACTCGGAGGTAGACGGGTTTTCACCGCGGTCTAGGCACCAAGTGGAGAAAACAGACCACTTAAGGGCGTAGAGGCGTCTCGTAGACGGGGCTCTAGCCTCAGAAATGGTGTTTAACACTCGCTCTGGGAGGCTGGTAGGCTCCCGTCGAGCGGCCACAGGTGGAGAGCCCACAGCTCGGGCCGAGGGTGCCATATTGTTCTGTTCGCCTGAGAGAGGAGATCCCGTCTGAAGGGCACGGGCCAGGGGGCTGCTGTTAGCAGCTGAACCAGTTCTGACAACCAAGGTTGGTTTTCCCACAAGGGGGCCACCAATAGAACCTTGTGTCCTTGTTCCTTGATCCGCCTGATGACCTGAGGGATCAGGGCGATCGGAGGGAATGCATAAAGGAGGAGGTCGGGCCAATCGTGGGCCAACGCGTCCCTGACCTTCGAATAATAAGTTGGGCAGTGAGAGCTGTCTTTGCATGCGAAAAGATCTACTTTTGCCCTGCCAAAGATCTTCCAGATCATCCGAACCGTCCGCGGATGGAGAATCCACTCCTCTGAGGGGACATTGCTCCGAGATAACATATCCGCTTCTGGTTCAATCTGCCCGGCAAGTGTGCTGCCCTTAGCGAGCGCAAATTGTGCTGAGCTCACTCCAGAAGGCGCTCTACCAGAATGAAGAGGCGCTTAGAGGAGAGACCTCCTTGGTGATTTATATACAGTAGGACACCACGGACATGTTGTCTGAGCGAATCAGCACATGGCGTCCTATTAGGTCTGGCAGAAAAAAACGGCAGGCGCGACATACTGCTAGCATTTCCAAGCAGTTGATGTGGAGGCCGTTCTCCGCTTCCGACCAATGGCCAAAGGTCGGTTTGCCTTCGCACAGCGACCCCCAACCTGTGTTGGAGGCGTCTGTGGTGACAACTTTCCTGTTGCAGACCATTCCCATAGCCACGCCCTTCTCCATCCATCACGGGTTCTTCCAGGGGGCCAGGGCTGTCACACAGGCCTGGCTCACCCTGATATGCAGGCGTCCGTGACGCCATGCGTGGGGTGGAACCCGTGGTTTCAACCAGCGTTGAAGGGGCCGCATGCGAAGCAGGCCCAGCTGTAACACTGGTGATGCTGCTCTTTGAGGGGGCGAGCGGTGCCGCTCTTGAAGGATTCAGGCGTCTGAGATCGAGGATGGGCCGGAGGCCTCCATCCTTCTTGGGAACGAGGAAGTAACGGCTATAAAAGGCTGATTCGCTCTGAGCTGGAGGAACCTTTTTTATGGCTCCTTTTTCCAACAGTGTCATCACCTCTGAGCGTAGAACGCGAGCGTTCTCGCCCTGTACTGAGGTGGAGACCACGCCACTGAAGCGCGGGGGTCTTCGAGCGAATTGGAGTGAATAACCTCGTTTTATTATCCCCATAACCCATTCTGACACTCCGGGGATGGCCTGCCAGGCCTCGGCCCGCGTGGCAAGGGGTTGGATAAACTCGAGTGAATGACTGCACAGAGGCAGGGCACTTGTGAGTGGCGGAAGAGGAAATCTGCTCTCTTTTTGAAAATGTTTGTGTTTTATTTTTTCCACTATCACAGTGGATGGTTGCTTGGGCGCTTGTACGGGCCCTGTATTTGCAACAAACACACTTCCCTCTGCACCCGGAAATGAACGGGGTGAGAAGAGGTTTAAGAGAGGCTGCTTGGTGGGTGGTCTGGCCATGGCGGGACTTGGCCCTCTCCTCTTCCTGCGCTGCAGATCAGGAAGACGCCAGAGGCGCAGGGTCCAACGCTATCTTGGGTCGGGGGCCCTGGCGCTTCGGAAAGGGTTGCCGTCTGGCCGAGCGGGAACGCCCTCGCGTCTGCTGAGTCTTGGCAGACTGAGGGGCGGGAACGGCAGGTGCAGGCTTCGCTGGCTGCTGAGTCGGCGCAGGTTTAGGGCGACTCGAAGCAGCTGCGGAGCTGGAGCGCTTTGGCAGGAAGTGTCGCATGGCCTGTGATGCCTTCTGTGCCTCTGTGAAACGCTCAGCAAATCCTTCCACCGCAGGTCCAAAGAGGCCGTTGGGGGAAATCGAGGCCTTGTCCGCGTCCTTGATTTCTGTCAACGTGAGCCACAGGTGGTGCTCGAGCACCACTAGGCTGGCCATGGACCTTCCTATCGCCTGGGCGGTGGTCTTGGTGGCGCGCAGTGCCAGGTCTGTTGCACTTCTCAGCTCCCTGAGAATCGCAGGATCAGGCTCAGACTCGTCCATGGCAGAGAGGAGTTTGGCCTGATAGACTTGTAGAACCGCCATTGAGTGAAGCGCCGAAGCCGCCTGTCCAGCTGAAGCGTAGGAGCGTCCAGCGAGCAGTTCGAGGCCGCTGGGTCCAGCTGCGAGGCTTGTCTACGGCGAGCAGGCTTCCAGGATCAGCGAGGCGAAGTCGTCGTCGCTGAAGGAGAAGAAATCTGAAGATCCTATGGCGAAACGGCCGCTTATATAGCCAGATGCCCTGCCCATTCTGGCGGGCTTTGGCGGGCTTCGTCGCCATAGGCTCATGCAGCTCCGCTGCCAACACATTGGTTCGTTTATTTTTACACACTGCACGAACCAATAGTCGTGCAGTTTCACTGCGTGATTAAATAAGACTTCAGTTCAGGAGAAAAAAGGCTTTTTCCCATATGCGTCTTTATCAAGACGCAGTACGAGTGGAGTACCGACAGGGAACTCATTTAAACTCGTGATATTCGTGACAAAACAGCACTCTTGTGATATTGCTCTCGCTGCTCATATGGTATCGCTTAGGCCTATCATATGGTATAAATGAGACAAAAATACCTCCGCGTTATTTTTTCATAACTAATTAATTAAGTTAATGTGTTAAACTGTCAGCCCTAATACAGTTATGGCCAAAAATATTGGCACCCTTGCAATTCTGTCAGAAAATGCAACACTTCTTTCAGAAAATTGTTGCAGTTGCAAATGTTTTGGTACTCATATGTTTATTTTTTTCAACACAAAAAAACAGAAAAGAAAAGTCAAAGTTTATCAAATTTCACACAGAACTCAAAAGTGGACTAGACAAAATTATTGGCACCTTGTCAAAATTGTAAGAAATAATTGCTTTTCAAGCATGTGTTGCTCCTGTAATTTGTATGTAGACACACCTGTGGCAAGTAACAGGTGTGGGCAATATAGTAATCACACTTGCAACCAGTTAAAATGGAGAAAAGTTGACTCAACCTTTGTGTTGTGTGTCACACTGAGCATGGAGAAAAGAAAGAAGTGTAAAAAGTTGTCTGTGGATTTGTCTGTGGCAATCTCAAGGCTACAAGTCCATCTCCAGAGATCTTAATGTTCCTGTGTCCACTGTGCACAATATCATCAGGATGTTTACAGCCCATGGCACTGTAGCTAACCTCCCTGGATATGGACGGAAGAGCAAAATTAATGAAAAATTACAACAAAGGATTGTTCAAATGGTGAATAAAGAACCCTGATTAACTTCCAAACAAATTCAAGCTGATCTGCAGACACAGGGTACAACAGTGTCAGCTCGCACTATCCGTCGCCATCTGTTATGAAAAGGGACGCTATGGTAGGAGACCCAGGAGGACACCACTGCTGACACAAAGGCATACAAAAGCAAGACTGGAGTTTGCCAAAACTTATGTGACAACCACAATCCATCTGGGAGAACGTACTGTGGACAGATGAGACAAAAGTAGAGCTTTTTGGTAAAGGACATCAAGGCACCGTTTACAGAAAAAGAAATGAGGCCTTCAAAGAAAAGAACACAGTCCCTACAAGTCAAACATGGTGGAGGTTCAAAGATGTTTTGGGGTTGCTTTGCTGCTTCTGGCACTGGATGCCTTGGCTGTGTGAACGGTATCATGAAATCTGATGATTACCAAAGAATTTTGGGGCACAGCGTAGTGGCCAGTGTCAGAAAGCTGCGTCTCCACCAGAGGTCATGGGTCTTCCAGCAGGACAATGACCCGAAACACACTTCAAAAAGCACTCAGAAATGGTTACAAACAAAGCGCTGGAGAGTTCAGCAATGAGTCCAGATCTGAATCCCATAGAACACCTGTGGAGAGATCTCAAAACGGCAGTTGGGAGAAGGCATTCTTCAAATCTGAATGGGATGGAGCAGTTTGCAAAAGAAGAGTGGTCCAAAATTCCAGTAGAGAGAAACTCATTCATGGTTACAGGAAGCGATTGATTTCAGTTATTTCAGGGGGTGCTACCAAATATTAAGTTAAGGGTGCCAATAATTTTGTCCAGTGCATTTTTTTGGGTTCTGTGTGGAATTGTATCAGATTTGACTTTTCTTCTCAGTTTTTTTGTTTTTGTTGTTCCAATGCAAAAAAAATAAATAAATAAACATGTGAGTACCAAAACATTTGCAACTGCAACAGGAGAGAAGGGTTGCATTTTCTGACAGAATTGCAAGGGTGCCGATATTTTTGGCCATGACTGTGTGTGTGTGTGTGTGTGTGTGTGTGTGTGTGTGTGTATATATATATATATATATATATATATATATATATATATATTTAAATATAATTTAAGTGTGCTTTATTGGCATGACAAAAACTATACATTTGTATTGCCAATACCAAGTGGATGCTGCACACGTGTGGTGGTAGAGGAGAGACCCCATCATGATTGTCAAGCGCTTTGGGTGTAAAGGTGCAATACACAATAAAGCGCTATATAAATGCCTCATTCATATATATATATATATATATATATATGTGTGTGTGTGTGTGTGTGTGTGTGTGTATCTGGTTTTAATAACAAGCATTTGAAAATTTAATGTGATTTAACTAAACAAAACGTTCAAATCCTCCCTTCAGTGTGGCGCCAGACACAACATGACTGACTGAAGTAGTAAAAAACAGAGACATAAGCATTGAATTATCCCTACAAACAAAATTATTCATTAAAGAGACATGTCAGTCATCATACTGGCAGGCCATCATTAAACCTCATTGAAAGGATGAAAAAGTTCATTTTTTTTGCTCATGATAATTGTGTTCGTTACATTCATTAAACCCCAGAATGAGGCATAAAAAGCAATAGTATGAATATTTATAATATTAAAATAATATAATTAATAAAATAATAAATAACAAGATGCCATTCAGTGTTGATTAAATTAGTAAATCCAATGTACTTCTCTGAGCAATTAACTGTATTATTTTTGTCGGTTCTATTGACACTTTTATTAAAATCTTATAATGGATCTGATTTCTTCTCCACTACAGTATTTCACGCTTTGCACTTTTGCTTTTCTGCACTCCAGATGGCCATGGATTGGTGTTACTGAGGCTTGCACAGCTAAACAGAGCGTTCTGACTTTAATGATGTCAGGAAACAGTGGAATAGAAGTGAGAACTAACAAATCTCTCTCTGCCTGTATCTCTCTCTCTCTCTCTCTCTCTTCAATGTAGATTTGGAGTGGGCAGTTGGGACCAATATTCCCTCTAGTTTTGTTCTTGCTAAGCAAAATCAATTTCTTGTGGGGATGGGCATTTATTTTAATTCCGAACGGTTACCAAGTCCAATCAAGATAAAAAATATTGATGCCAGTAATTGCTTGAACTTCTTAAACTTTTCAGTATTTCTGCTCGTGTTCAGTTGAGTGGAAGAAGAGATGATTCAGTGTTTTCAATTTTAAATACACTATACTGTTCCAAAGTTTGGGGAATGTTTTGAAAGAAATCTATTTTTTGTTTGATAAAAAATACTATTAAATTGTGAAATATTATTGCAATTTAAAATAACTTCTTTCTATGTGAATAAATATTCAAAAGTAATTTATTCCTCTGATGCAAAGATGAATTTTCAGCATCATTACTCCAGTGTTCAGTATCACATGATCCTTCAGAAATCATTCTAATATGCTGATTTGCTTTTTTTTTTTTTTTCAGGATTCTTTGATGAACATAGTTCAAAAGAACTTCATTTATTTGAAAACAGAAATCTTTTGTAACATTATAAATGTCTTTATTGTCACTTTGGATGCCCTTGCATAATAAACGTATTCATTTATTTATTACCCCAGATTTTAGAATGGCAGTGTATACAGTATATGGTATCCATTAATGTAATGAAAGAAACCCTTATAAATCATATCCTCCTAATATAGCATCAGAATCAAGTACTGACATTTCAAGATTGATCTGCCCAATCCTACTATTTAGAACGAGTTTCTATAAAAGTCATTTAACGCAGAGCCGTTGCTTTCTTTATTAGGCTATTTATCATTAGGCTGTTATTCTGTTTATTGCTGCTGTGAACTTCTGTGCTAGTATGCGGCTCAAATTAATCAGCTCTGCATATTTCCGTGTATGACATTTCTGACAGCTTCAGTTCCGTACTGAAAATCAATGCACATCGAAATGGACTCCAGTTGAAATGCCATCCATTTGTTCAGGAAATGAAAGGTTGAAGATAGTTTTTTCCACACGTTTCAGAGTCTGCCGTTTTCTGTCAGGCCTGCAGCAGCATCAGAAGCGTGTGGTCGTTCACGGGTAACAGTGGTGGGATTGTGCACATATCCCTGTCAAAAAATCCTGTATTTGTGATGAACTTGAACATATTTTGTCACTGTTGGTTGGTCATTTCTTTGCTCTGGTTGCTGTGGTTGCTCCAGAGCTAATGGTACGGCTTGGATCTGAATTTGTAGGCAGTGTAGGTAAACTGCTGCCAATTTCATACGTCAGTGAGTGTGGAGAAGTGCCGATGCCTGGAAAGTCATCGCTGTAGCTCGACCGTCTGGACCTGCGAGGCTGTCTGTCACGTTTACTGATCACATTGTTGTTGCACTTATTGGAAATCCTGCTCCAGATGTTTACTGCTAGATGAAGTCATAGGTGCAAACCCCATGGCTCGGGAACTAGGAGAACTTTGTGTCTCCTGGCTAATATCCAAATATTGCGCTAATTAAAGTCATATAAATAATGCAAACAGCATGCATACATTAATTAGGAGATTTATTGCTTAATAACTTAGAGCAAGACCATCAAAGCAGCAGTGCAGATGGCACAACAGGGAAACAGGTGGTTTGTTGTAATGATTTTAACACTTATGAAATGATATTTCAAAGGCATATCATTAAAATGCTAGTATCAAAAATTAGGTTAATATAACGTGTAAATATTCAGTTTGTCACATAAATGGCATTTATGAGAATAAATATTTTAATGGATCAAAAGTGATGTAAATACGTTACAAAAACTATTATTTTAAATAAATGGTTTGAATTTGGATGTTATAATTATCAAAGAATCCTGAAAAAGTATCATCGTTTCCACAAATAAAATATTAGGCAGTACAGCTGTTGCAGTACAACATTATTAATGGCTGCTGAAAATTCAGCGTTGCATCACAGGAAATAAAAATATATATGTATTAAAATTGAAAATTATGTATTAAAATTTGAATATATATTCAAATAGAAAACAGGTCTTTTAAATTGTAATAACATTTCACACTATTATAGATTTAAAGTATTTTTTGATCAAATAAATGCAAATTTGGTGAGGATAAAAGACTATTTTCAAAATCTTAAACAGAAATCTTACAGATCTCAAACTTTTGAACAATAGTGTATAAATAAGGGTAAAAATATATATGTAAAGTTGCAGCAGTTACACAGTTTGTTTACACTCTTGCTTATCAGTCAGGTAAATGACAGATAAACGACCCTGTTTATTTTGGACACAACCTGAAGCGTTAGATCATGTCAGAGGACTGGTGTGAAATGAACATACTGTAGTTACAGCCTTCTATCGGGAAGTCATGTAGAAAAGTAAATGCAACTGCTGTAGGTTTAAATGTGTATTCACTACTTGCTGAAATACTTTCTAGGGATTAAACCAAACCCTGTGGCACTGCTGTTTCTCCCATCATTCCTCAGGCTCTGTTTAGTGACTAGCGCTGCAGTTCCCTGATGTCCGGTACACATAATTAAGAATGAAGTTGTCAGAATGAGCGATGTCGATATTGCCTCTGTGTGTGTGTGTGTGTGTGTGTGTGTGTGTGTGTGAGACCCAAAGCTCATGTTCATGTAAATTAATGAGCTCTTCCTCTAATCCGCCCAGCTAATGTCTAGACTGGATGTACCAGCATGATCAAGACATTATTACTGGAGTGTATTGGGGAATATAGTATGTTTGCGCTAGATCATGTTAATTTTACAGATGTCTCATGCTTGCAGGGCCGACAGTACATTTATAAACCGGCAATGTGGCAGCAATTTTGGGTTCTGCTTCATTGAAAACCTGTTGCATGTTTCCTTTCTAAATCCCGGAACATCATTGGTTTTCTTTTGTATGTTTTCCTCTTTTTTTCAGGTAAATTTCATGCCCAATTGCTCTGCAGGAATTGCCTTTAGTTTGCTTGTTTATGAATAGAGATTGTAATGATTTTTTGGGGGGCCTGGAAGAAAAGGAGGTTCATGGCTGGTGTGGATACAAAGGAAAAGAAGCAATCACAGGGCAATGTGTTCTGCTTCAGTACTTTAACAAAGCAAGAGACGTATTGTACTGTAGTTCTGTCTAGATGCTCAAATATATGTGCAGGTTTTTTCTGGCTAGTTTCAAACCGTTTCATAAGGTTATGAATTCTTTGAAGATGGTAAAATCCAGAAGATGTTGAGATCTCCATAGGATTTCTATGCTGAACTTTGATTTTGTTGTACAAAAATTAACAAAATTCTACAAGCACTTTAAGAAAAAAAGGTACAAAACTGTCATCGGGGTGGTGTCCTTTACACTACTAATATGTACTTTTAAAGTACTGGCTTTAAGGTACTAAGGTATTCAGCGGTAAATAAGATGTATCTCTTCGCTTTTGTAGCTTTGGATACTTCCTCAGCAACAGCTTTGTACTTTTTTTTTCTGGGAGTGCAGAATGTAGATATCTGTAAAAGTGTGTTTTACATGAAGGCAGTTTTGTTTCCTGTTAAAGCAGGAAGTTGAGCCTGGACATAATGCTTTATCTCAGCTACCCTCCTGTTCATGCATTTTAATGCACCTGCCCGGCACTTTTATCTGAAGTGACTTACATTTACAGTATACCTTTTATCAGTTCTTACATTCCCTGGGAATCTATACTCTTTGACCACGGTATTGCTAGCACCATGCTTTACTGTTTTATCTACAGGAATATGAGTTTCTGAATGGAATTTTTGAATTATTATTTTTTTTAAAACAAGTCTGCTTGCTATCATTCACTAGTCATTTATTCTAGAAAGCATTCAATTGGACAAAAAGAGTGAGTGCATGACGATGAGTCATTAGTATTTTTACTAGGTTGTTTAAAGACGGATTTGTTTTCTTGTGTTATTTGGCATGTATGCTATTGTAACGTATTATGGATCTGCTGTGTAGTTTGAAAGTGCTTTATGAATAAATGAAATGAAAATAAACAAAAAGACAAGCTAAATCTACTAAACGATCATTTTGTCAGCTTTTAACATAACATGCTGTCATAAAGATGACCTCAATTTTAAACCTGTGCTGTTTTTGCCACTTTTAGCAGTATTGTGTGCTGTAAATATTGTGCAATTACTAAAAAAAAGGCCAACAATAACTTTCTTGTCAAATCAAGTGTACACATCAGAAGCGCTATTAATATTTTCAGTGTTGGAGGGTTTTGTCAACCACGTTTCAGCACTGTATGGTTTACATGATAATTCATATTAGAGATATGAATATGAGATTGTGAAAGTGTCATTGAAATGGTGTCCTGGTTTCTTTTGTCCTTCCAGGTATTCAGTTCTTCACAATGGAAACCACACTGAACAGGAGAAACAGTCAATACAGAATGACACAGAGTCCCAGGAGTCATGTTTCTGACACAGGCCAGCCTCTAACGAGGAGCATCACTGGAAGGTGTCACTTCTCACCGCCCTGCCTGCAGCTCAGACCCGACCAGAGCCTTTCACGAGTCGAAGACAGGGAGCTGGACTGAACTGTTTGCTCAAAGAGCTGCTGAACAATGAGGGAAAGAACAATGTTGCCAAAGGTATCTGGTCTATATTTAGGATACGAATTTCCATTGCAAAGGAATGTTGGTAAGGTTTTTCCCAATGTGTTTGTTTCCTTTTGGTTCTCCTGGGAATACTATTTCCAAACCAAAAACACATCGTTCAAGCTTTATCCAGAGAGACTTTTATTAGCTTTAGAGCTACGGCACAAGTGCTGAACAGCTAAGATGACACTCTAAAGATTTATTTTTATTCTATAAAGGAAAAAAATAAATTCACACAGTATTAAGAGTCTGAGCTGGGAGCAATGCTGAGTGATTTCTCCAATTTCTATTTTTTTAATTGTTCCAATAATGAATTCTCAAATCAACAGTTATAATATAGCATTGTCACATTGTAAATTTAAACTGTTAAAAACAACCGGCCTTATTCAAAAATATATGGAAGCCTGTTTCCGCCACCGAATAAAAAAAGCTAATTGCAACTTTTTATCTCAGTATTTTGTGACCTAAAGTCAGAATTGCATGATAGAAACTCAGAAGTCTGAGAAATAAAGTCACAGTTCTGAAAAAAAAAGAAACTCGCAATTGTTAAAAAATAAGAATTAACTGATATAAACTCGCAATTCTGAGTCAGAATTGCAAGATATAAACTTGAAATTGTGACTTTTTTTTCTCATAACTGCAACTTTGTATCTCGCAATTCATTTGCAAGTGATTAAGTCAGAATTACGAGATATAAACTTGCAACTATAAGAAAATATAAGTCTTTTTCCCCCCTCAGAATTGGACTTTATAATTGCAAATTTATATCTCGCAATTCTGAGAAAAGAAATCAAAACTGCTAGATACAAACTTGCAGATTTATCAACTTGCAGTTAATATCACACAAGTCTCACATTTCTGACTTAATTTCTCGGGATCTTGCCATTTTGACTTTGTAACATGCAATTGTGAGTTTATATCTCACAGTTCTGAGAAATGACCTTTTTTTTTTTTTTTTATTCAGTGTCGAAAACAGGCTTCCATAAAAATATGCCCCAAGATTCTTCAAAACACTGCTTTTTAGACTTCTTAAATGAATCATCCATATACAAAGGATTTTGACAGGAAATTAACTTTTGTTTTCTTCTAGCCATGAAATCTGGCTTGAGGAAAACATAAAATCTCCATTTTCTTACTGTGAACTGAAATCTCATTTATGTACTATAAGACTTCAGAAGTTCTTTGGGGAATGAAATGTACTACTCGCAGACTGGTTGATGTAATTCGACTTCTTGTAAACCTCTCTGAATACACAGACCCACGGGTGACCGTTCTCAGTCAGGTCAGCTCTGCGCTTCACATGCATAACTAAATGCATCCATTTGCACGATGGTTACCTCCTCTGCCGTGATTCACTGGTATAAACAGTGCAGTGTTTTTCTGAGAGCGCTAAAACTACATGATGCCTGCTGACTGAGAATGTGTCAGGCCACTCCAAACAAAAGCATTGCTGACAGCAAGCAGGGCCAGGTCTCCCAGATACTGTCTTAAAATGTTTTAGTCTTACTGAAGATGACCATCGGTTACTGCAGGACTGAAGTGTTTGAAAAGAAGTTGTCCTTGCAAAAGTTCTTAAAGGCATAGTTCATCCAACAATGACAATTTACTATTTATTCACCCTCATGTTATTTCAAACTCTGTTAGTTTCTTTCTTCTGTGAAACAAAATGCCATTCATATTGAAAATAGTGAATTTTGCAGTGAATTTTTGCATTTCAATACAAATCCACACAATTGAGAATTTCACATAAAGGCGAAAGATTTACCACGCAGATTTCACATTAGGTTCAAGGTGGTCAAGCGAATTTGCCACATTGACCAACCATCTGCTTGGTTTGAAAATGACTTCTGTGTGAGCTGTGCTTCATACATTTCTACACTGTTGACAATAGAGCTTTTTGCCTGCAAAATGTAGCCAAAATTTCTCTAATGGAAATATTGTAATGAAAATAGGAGGAAATACACCATGAACGTGTGTGTGTGTGTGTGTGCGTGTTGACAACTTATACAAGATAGTCTGTTTTATACTCATGCATAAAAATGACATGCTATATAATACTGAGCTAACAACAATAGTTTAACATAAACAGTTGGAAACTGAAAGCACTAGAATATTCCAGAATGTTACAGAAACTTCTAGAATGTTCTCTTCCTTGCAAAAGCAAAATATCTTTTTTAAAAACATGCAAAATTAGTAAAAAAAAAAAAAACTTATCTGCACTAATGTTCCATAATAATGTTAGTAGTTCTACAATTTACCTGACCTAAATATTTACCAAAATATTGATGCTACGTGACAATAAATAGTACAGTAATACTTAGCACCACAGAATTACAGAGGAACCATAAAAAAATGAAATGAAACAAATTTTTGTTACACTGCGATATTCTTCTTCCATTTTCCATAAAAAGAATTAAAGTCTGTACAGGTTTGGAACAACATGAGGGCGAGTAAATAATGACAGATTTTTCATTTCTGGGGAAACTATTAAGAATATGTCATGCGAATGATTCTTGAGAAAACTAATTTAATGGAAAAACCATGCAGATGATTTTTGTTCCTTGACATTTCTAACTAAAACCTCCCAAAGCAATGATGTGCCATAATAAAGCGCACTTCCAGAGCTGAGGACCCCAATAAACACGCTCCTCAGAGAGCCTGGATATAGCAGAACTGACCCAGAACAATCTCCATCTCTCATTCCAGCGCTTACCCGTCTGCTGGAGAATGCCTCTGCCTCAAATCAATTACCTTCGGGAACACCAATTGTTTGAATTGATCTAAGCCATGTAAATATTTTTAAATAACTACATTTTATGTGTTAGCCATCAGAAAAACAGGTTTGGTCTTATTTGCTATTTTGCAGGGATGTGCCGACAGCACCACACATACGACACTAAAAATATCAAACATGTACAGCTCTGCACTGTCCTCATGCATCAGTTTCCTGATTTCAAAAATGAAAACCTCTCCTGCAAACAAAGCACTTGTAGCACTTTTATAACATGAAGATTATTGCATCCACAAGTCATTCAGTATTCTGGTCACGAATATGTTATCGCAGACCAAACTAATATGAAAGTTGATGAATGAATTTGACTTTCGTGATCAGTTTTGATAAATGTAATCATTTCGCTGTGGTGATGTGATGAAGGAACAAATAAGACACTAAGATTTGATCAACCAATGGAAGAGTCTATTATGGCTTTATTTGTTCCAATACGAACAGAGCTAGCTACATTACCTAGCTCCAGGGAATGCCCACTTTAGCTTTCTTTTCTCATTTTCTCATGTTTTTATCAACCGATATTTAATTTCTAAAGGTAGAGCTTAGTTTGATTTATTGTACATAGGAATATATTTTTATGCAAACGATTTGATAGTGGTCCGTGTGTTCCTTAAATGCTTTAGTCGAACGCGTTTCTTCTTCCAGTCTGGTGTATCAGCGAACGCTGACCATGAATCTAGCGTGTTATTGGAAGCAATGTCCAGATAAGCTGTATGCCAGGCTACTTGTTTTTTTACAATCAAACATGTACATGGTCGTGCCTTCACAGCCATCTTACGGATGTACAGTGCATTGTGAAACTGTGCAAGTTCATGCTGGTAGTGGTCGAAAATGTTTCCTTTTGAGAGGTTGTAATGTACAATCAAAAGCAAACCAGCCGCCCGCAGGGCTCTGATGAGTTATAACGTCCAAATTATCGATCTTCGGTTTTCATTTGTTCAATTTTAATTATGTAGCACCTTTTAATTCCGAGGTACTTTGCCATTATTTGACAGTAAGCGGTTTTGTTGGTCGAACAACTTGCACAATTTCCTATCTGTGTTCTTTGGATGTCATTATGTTGCTTAAAGATGGAGATTTTGCAATGGTTTACGCTTAGGAAACAAGAAATACATGCTGTTTTGAGCGCGCGAAGGATGTAGAAGGAAGGATTTGGGGGAATGCTGGTACTCCATAGCCATGACAGAGCCAAAAACACTCCTACATGAGCCCTGAGTTATAGCTTGGAAAAGATTTGCGACCTTCAGGGTAGTCATTACCGTCAGGATTTCATGTGAAATGATTCCTGGCCCCGTAACCTCACATACGAAGCGTGTTCGAACACCTCGAGGCCCTGAAGGCAGAAGTTCTAAGCATGAATGTGTTGTAAATCTCCCAACAAGTTGTAGAACTTTTGTAAACTCAGTATTTATTTTGGTGGATTTAAGATTGATATTTTCATGTAAGGCTTCTCTTTCAGGGAGCTATGTGTATTACTTTTTCTGTTGCTATGTGACAGCTCTAAAAAATTATAATTAAAGACTACGAGATGTTATTAATCCTTATGTGTTTTGTGTTTTATCAAAAGGTCATGACAGATTTGCACACTAACACCCTATCAATTCAAATGAATTCTTGTATATTCCATTTAAGGACAGATGATATAGACAGATCATCATGAAGCAGAATGATATTTTTGGATACATTTGTGAAATCTGACAGTGATTATATGAGACGAGTAAAACTCTTCTCCACATGGCCCTTTTTTGTTTTGCAGATGTTGACAGATGTGATCCACTCGTAGGGGAAACATCTTGTTTTCCACATGTGCACAGTAGACTAAATAGAAATGTATGCACTGGAATTTTTATATGATGCTGATTAGAAACAGCTGTTAAAGCAATGCATTTGTTCTTTAAGAAAATAGCCGTGTTCAGAATGTAATTCTGGTTTCACTGTGGACTGTACTGCCAATGATATAGAAAAAATAGTAAGTATAGTAAGAAAATAGTAAGTATATACTTATATATATATATAAGACATTTACATGCAACATTTTTTAAACATCCAGTTAATTCATTTATCTTTCATGAGTTAATGCATGGGTTTGCATAATGCTGAAAACATATTCAGAAACTTTTTGCACAGTTGTGTGATGAAAAATGAAAAATGTGTGATGTATATAAGAAAAAGTGTTTACTGAAAACAAATATGAAATATTTTAGAATTTTTGGACAATTGGATGTCTTGTTAAAGTCATGGTAAGTCATGGTAACATAGGATTTTACACACACACACACACACACACACACATACATACAGAAATATGGATGTACTGTATATTACAATATATATTATCCTCATAATTGTGTACATGTATAAGTTCCTATATAAATGTGAATATCTTCAAATATATTTATACACACAGTACCATATTTTATCATCTTATGATGTGTATTAAGTATAAAATTACATACTTCACAATATATAAGTAGAAATATTGTAACATATTGTCACATATAAGGAATAAATTACATTTTAAAACATATTGCAATAGAAAACAGTTATATTGTAAATATATTTCACTATATTACTTTTTACTGTGTTTTGATATAATAAAAACAGCCTTGCTGATATTTTTGACAACCACAAATACTTTTTATTATTTAAAACCCAACTTTTATTTTTTATTTTTTGCTTGAGAAGTGTTTGTGCAAACTTCCATGCTAATCTGTTGTATTATATGCAAAATAAATAAATAAATAGTGTCAAGTTTCAAAATGTAGTATGATATTCCAAACATTTGAACTCATTCTCGTATTCATGCATCTACATCCTTTTCTTTTAGATGTCTCTCTAACATCCTCACTCTTTCTGTCCATCCGTCCATCGTCTATGACTTACTGTACATTCAGATGTTTACATTCTCCACATATGTACCTTTTCTCTTGTTGAGAGAAGGAAGCCCAGCACTTAATTATTCATCAATGTGAAAAACAGCAGACTGGCAGTGAGCCCTGCAGTAATGAGGTTCAGACTCCCAGCAGAGCGTGCAGCTCCACACTCACCTTTGCCGGTGCCAGAGCTCATTTCCCTTTACCAATTTGATGGACCATAAACTGCTTTAAAAGCTCTCCCAATAACCTCCTGAGTCGCATTCCCTGAACTTTTACCTTAACATTATGGCGTCTATTGATATTTTCGAGCGTGTGCGTCAACGTTTCCAAGTCGATGTTTTTAAATCCAGGTTTGGATAGGATGGAAAGCTTGTTTCTGAATTGCAGAACAGGCTGTTTTTCTCAGACTTTGACAGATATAATGATGCAGTCGAGGCGCATGGTCTTAAAAACATCACTCGGGCTATTATCACTAAATCCGGGTGACCCGAGAGCCCATTTCGGCTTTGCGGTTGATCACAGGAGGCGTTATCTGAAGGGCTGAGGAATGTCTTTTTCCCTGATTGCATTTTGGTGTGACTTGCTGAGTTAAGTGCTCCCTCATCAGCTCTGGAGGACAGACTTTGGCGTTTTTTAGGAGAAATTCTCAAAATGCTTCATTTACACAACTCAAATGTCAAGTGTGATAATGGCCTTTGTGCTCGGTGAGATCTCGCTTAATCAAAGTCTTGAGAGTCTGAGCAGAGCGCCGGCCGGCCGGTGGGAAATCGAACATAGCAATTAGCACTCGAACACACAGGCTAGCAATTCCGTGTGAAGCTCTCTCCGTTTGCTTTGCAGCTCTTTAATTTTTAATGCAACTTAGCGATGAGGTTATTTTGCTTATTTTCCCTCCTCTTAATGTGCTTGTGGGACCTCTGCTCATTCGCGTTGGCCTTTTTGCATATTTGAAGCTTTCATGTCCCTCGTGGGATGCTAATAATGAATCTAACCTTTAAATGTGGGGAGAATTTAGGCCTTAAGCCCGAGTCTTAACTCTGACGTCAAGCGCCGACTGAAGAGTTGAGAAAGTCACTGGAGGTAGATGAAGGTGTGTGGAGAAAGCCTGTAATGAGATGATTTACAAGGGAATGTCAGGCTGTTAGCCTCGTTTTAGACAAAGCGCATGCCGTTTGCCCTTTGTTCTGGACTCGTAATGAGTCGGATGGACTTTGTTTGAGATATCGTCCTCTGTTCAGTGCTTTCGGAATAAATGTGGTATTTTTCAGGAAGAGTAACTTTGCAGCATGGCACACAGGCAATGGAAACTGAATAGGCGGTTGTTATCCTCTCGAAGGTTTATAACTTTGACCTGAGCTTGAAAAGCTTTCAGAGTCTGTGACATACAGCAGTTTTTCTTCATATCTCGCTTTTTGTCTTTTTATGGGGCTGCTGTTTGATACATCAGATAGTGCTTTTCTTTTCTGTCGGCCAAGGCCACATCAGTCACTGGAATGGCATCAGTTCATTCAGCACACTTTCAGTGTGGAGAAAACTGGTCACAAACAAGTGAACATCTTAAACGTCTGTGTAAGAATGAAAGAGGGAGAGAAAAAGTGAAAAAGCTTCTGAATGTGCCCGCATTTATCTCAAAATATGTCTTAAATGTGGCATGTAATCCATCAGTTTTTCTTGGGAAGTGGCTTTTGAAGATTTTCTCACGCTGATTTCGAACCTAATATACAGTATTTAGTTAACTACTACAGTAATTGATTTTACACGAGTGAGAATCAAGTGACTTACAGTGGATGAGGCCTGAAGGATGCTGGGTAATACACATCAAAGCAGGATGTAATCAGATGTTCAAGACCGGATGTTTAAGAATCGTCACGGAGAAGCCCATACTGATGGTTCATTGTTCGGGTGGGACAGGGGTTTCCCTATAAAACAAAAGTATATGGACATACTGGAAATTATAATGCAATATATTAGATGATGCATTTCATATCAACTATATATATGGCTATATCCTGATAAATATACAAAAAATCTACTGCAATGAAGAATAAACTGCAATAAGAATAATTTTTTAAACACCCAATTAATTAATGTCTATTTGACGAGTTAATGCACGGGTTTGCGTAATGCAGAAAACATATTCAGAAATTTTATTTCACTTTATTTTTTTGCAGTTTTTGGACAATTGGATGTCTTGTTAAAGTCATGGTAAGTCATGGTAACATAAGAATTTACACACACATGCACAGAAATATGGATGAATATTACAATATATTTTCCTCATAATTATGTACATATATTGCATACACAAGTTCCCATATAAATGTGAATACAAAGTATGTTCAAATATATTTATACACACACAGTACCATAGTTTATCACATGTACATCTATATATTATGAAGTGTATTACGTATAAAATGACATACTTTACAATATAGGCAAGGCAAGGCAAGTTTATTTATATAGCACATTTCATACACAGTGGTAATTCAAAGTGCTTTACATAAAAGGAAGTGAAAAAGTCATTACATTTTATATATATATAGAAATATTGTCACATATTTTTTAAATGTAATACACTGTTAATATATAAGGAAATATTCTTTGCATAAAGATTGTCACTTCATTTTTGGGGGAATGTAAAATTTATGCAATATATAACAACGTCATATAATTTGAAGTTATAAATTGCATAAGATATTGCAATGCTATTATAACTGTTATGCTTGTTATATTGTGCTGAGTAAACAACTGTATGTAAACTTGCATAAAAAATATCCATAGCCCTATTATATAATAATATATCCATTATAGAATGGGTATATTTATATTATTGTATTAAATAGATATTTACATTATTATAAACATAATGTTGTTATATTTTAATTATATTTTAAACAAATATTTTAATTATTGGTTTGTTCGTTCATTCGATTATTCATTAATTCCTGCTATATATGGCCTTCATTTTGGTCTTTCTTTTTAGTCATTATTTAGTCTTTTTAGTTGAGAGTAAGTCAATAATCACAGTCGGTATAAATAGTTTAAAGTTGACAGTGCATTGAAATGGAAATGCGAGATGAACTCCTGGGAGACGGATCTTTGCGGCACAATCAGAAATAATGTTTAATGAATGAATGGAGATGATCTATGTGAATATGCATATAAACACGCAATCAGATAAACATGCACAATGATAGTTTATAAAGGAGGCAGAGAGATGATGTATGTCCCAGATTTACAGAAAGAAGCAGGATGAAGGATAGGCTCTTTGGCACTCTTCATCTGCTTTTCTCCACAAAGGTGCTGATGAGAAGCACTTTTGCAGGCCAAATTAACAAGGGAGTAGAATTTAGTAGGGACGCCCTTACCAAAAAGTAGTATACTTCAAGTTTATTTTATTAAGTATACTTAAGTAAAGTTCAAGTATATTTTAAGTATACTTAATGTAGTAAGTATACAAATATCAGTGTACTAGTAGTATACTTGTAAGTGTACTATTTCAACACTTCTTGGGACTAAATTGGCCCGCTTTCTAGTAGCCTATATAAAAGTATACTTTAAGTATAACAGTAGTAAACTTTGAGTACACAACTAGTTTACATCAAAGTTTTTAGCTTGTACTGCAACTATACTAAAAGTGAACTTATAGGTATACTGATAGTTTACAAATTTAATACTAGTAGCATTTTTAGTACACTTTGAAGTATAGTCTCAGTAAACTACTAGTTTAGTAGTTTTATACTGCACGTAAGTTTTCTTTAAGTGAACTTCACATCATACTTTAAGTATACTACTATGTCCCTATTTAGGTATTAGTTTGTATATATTTTGATATATGAATATCTGAACATACAAAACATCAAAAGAAAGAACAGGGTATCTGCTTGTAAACAAAAACATTTTATTCTAGCTTCGTGCATTCTTTTTTTAAACACTTGAATGTGGGTAAGTTTCATAAGTTAAAAATAAAGAAATAAATAACATTTTGAACAAAAAGCTGAAAAAGACTATGAATTGGATTCAGAATGATAATCAAAACGTAGATGGAGTCGATCAACACCCCAAAGCTTGACAGTTGTTATTACCTCTTCATTGGTTGACATTTTATTCCATAACGTTACACAGTTTTGATGCTGTTTTATGTCAGATGATCCTGTGGAAGCATCTGTTGTTTCGGTTTCTTCTTCACTTGTGTTTTTTTGGAAATTATGCACAAAAGATGAGTACTAGCGCCCCCTACCATATAACAATGAAAACACGGATTCTAGGAGCACAAGTATAGCTCAAGTATATTTAGACTTATAAGTCAAGTATACTTAAATGTCATTTTAAGTATATTTCTGAGAAGTACATAAAGCCCATTTCAGAGAAGTACATAAAAAGTAGACTTAAAAGTAAAAAGTATTTTTTTTATTTTTATAAATACCATGGTTAATCTGCAAGTGGTTACCATGGTTTAACTATGCTATAGTAATGGGTTTTTTTGCGGTAGAACTATACTTAATTTTCCTAAGGGATATGTAGCAGGTTAACAAAACAAAAAAAGTAATACATTTACACCTTAAGATGACACATAGGGTGAATATGGAGAGGCAGTTTTGACTGCTTTACACTGTAAAAAAAAAAAAGAAAAGTTGAGCCAACTTAAAATTTTAAGGCAACCAGCTTCAGCAGATTTTTGAGTTTTCTCAACTTGTAGTTTTAAGTTTATACAATAAATATTTGAGAATCTCCCACAAAAATAAGTTGAGCAAACTCAAAAATCTGCTGAAGCTGGTTGCCTTCAAATTTTAAGTTGGCTCAACTTTTTTTTTTTTTTTTTTTTACAGTGTAGGATTAGGCTGCTAACAGAGCTTAGATCAACTTTGAATAAAGAAAAGAGAGGTTTAGAGCCAGATATGTTGTATGTGAAATTTAGCTTAATTAAGTGTTATTTTCCTAGTCTCTTACAATTGACTACAACAATCCAATGAAAACATCTTTAAAATTGAAAGAAAAGTCACTTACAAAATGAGATTAGATGAACGTTAAAAAACTCAAATTTCTCTGCGTGGGTACATTGGCAAACAAGTGAATGACATTTTCCTCAGAAGAGTGACCAAAACAGCAGATCATCCATAAGCTTTTTGTGAAATGTTAAGTATTTTTTATTTTATTTGTTTACTCAGATTATCTGTTGCTTGACCATATTTAAGGAGAGAACTAATTTCCAAAGTTTCCATCACTTGTTATGATTTTCAAGGGTGTATAGAGTTTAGTGTGGACACTAGGACTTGTCCCTACCAATATCCAGTTACTACTAAATTGTCCTTAGCAATAATATTGATCAAATATTTAATTAAATGTCTGTTGCCTGCTGTTATGTCCCCACTCCCCACCAATGCCAAAATCAAACCTACACCCTTGCAAATTAATTTCACCTTTAGATGTTTTATGCAGCCTTCTGCAGTCTGAGGAGCTCCTACATGACCAGTCAAAAGTCTGAACACACCTGACTGAATTAATGTTTCTCATGATGAGCTTGAAACACTTCTGCTTGAATATATGTTTTAATGTTTTGATATGAATTTTTTTATATACCTCATGAAGCTGCTTGAGTGAATGAATGAATATGAGATCTGTATATCTCTCCTGACCAATTAAAAAATATTCTCAATAACTAACCAAACCGACTGGAGTGACTGCCGTTAAACTGCCGTCATCTGATGGCTGCAATATGAAGTGTTATTCTGCCCTCTGCTGGTTCAATTCACATGATGACTAGTTCAATAAAAGGCCATTCCAGCTACATGATTATTACACACACACACACACACACACACACACACACACACATATATATATATATATATATATATATATATATATAATTTTTTTCTTTACTCAGATGATCTTAAGGTCACATTCCTTGTTAACCTTTAGTCATAAGGATCTTGGGAGTTCACAGGTAGCCTAAATTATTTCATTGTAAATATAATATAATATAATATAATATAATATAATATAATATAATATAATATAATATAATATAATATAATATAATATAATATAATATAATATAATATAATATAATATAATATAATATAATATAATATAATATAATATAATATAAATGTATTTATTTAATTATTTACTTATTTATTTTTTTATTTTTTTATGGATGGGCCATTTCTTGAATGGAATCAACTCGAATCATTCCATAAAAGAGTGCAGTGGAGGTTTTTGCAATAATTTCAAGGATGCATGGCTCACACATGCATCAATAATTATCTCATTGACATACATGTCTCTCACAGGCTTGTACTTTAGACATTGCACTGTCTAATATTGGGATAACTTGTCCTTACGGTTTAGGTCAATAATTTAAAGGTCAGCAAAGCAAAAACTACAAAGCTGAGTAAAAGGTCAGGGTATAGTGAACACACATGCAGGCAAAGTTCAATGAACTTTTTAAACAGACAAAAGTGTTATTAAGGATGTCTGTGATAGTGTATAAAGCATAATATTTAATATAAAGTGTTATTTTATTTCAGTTATTTGCCAAAATGAAATTTGCCATTTTTGATTATGTTTAATTCATATTTATTTAATTTATATAAATATAAAAAGAAAATAAATATTAAAAGATATCATAAATATAAAAAATGTCATATAAAAATGTAAAAAATGTAATAAAAAAGCAGTGTGTGTGTGTGTGTGTGTGTGTATACCTGGTATTTATCACATTATGGGGACCAAATGTCACCACAAGGATAGTAATACCAGTAAATTTTGACCTTGTGGGGACATTTTTTAGGTCCCCATGAGGAAACAAGCTTATAAATCATACAGAATGACGTTTTCTGAAAATCTAAAATTGCAGAAAGTTTCCTGTGAGGGGTAGGTTTAGGTGTAGGCGATAGAAAATACAGTTTGTACAGTATAAAAACCATTATGCCTATGGAATGTCCCCATAAAACATAGAAACACAACGTGTGTGTGTGTGTGTGTGTGTGTGCACGCGCGTTTTTATGACAAATGATGACATAAATTTGTATAATGACAAGGGTATGACAGGTATTACAAGGAGAAGGTGAATTTTCAGGACATTACCCCATGTCCCCACTTTTTTAAAAACGCTTATAAATCACACAGAATGGACTTTATTGAAAATCTGAAATAGCACAAAGTCTCCTGTAAGGGGTAGGTTTAGGTGTAGGGTTGGTGTAGGACAATAGCACATACAGTTTGTACAGTATAAAAACCATTACACCTATGGGATGTCCCCACTTTTCATAAAAACAAACATGTGTGTGTGTGTGTGTGTGTGTGTGTGTGTGTAATGACACACTTATCCTAGGTTGCTGTAATAGTACTGTTGAAATGCATTGTAAGATGCTTTGAATAAAAAGTGTCTGCTAAATGCTATGTAAATAAGAAATGTCAGGGCCTGTAAATTGATTGTGCCATTTAGAAACCTTCTGCATGGCCTTTCTATCCTCTAACATTGAATGCTTGTTAATAAGGGTATATTTCATAACCTTTTCATAACCATTTAATGCAAACCAATTTGCAGTTACCGCAGGAAACCAGATCTTTGCATTTCAGAACTATATTTAGAGTTATGTCTGAAAAAGTGGGACATCAGATAAAGTGGGTCACATTCATTTTCACGCTGGAGTGCCCTTTAAACATCAAGAGCCAATCATATTGTAACAGTCATGAATAATTACTGTCTCACACCGTTCTCATTTGCCTGACATCACTGTGGTGGGCGTGGCCAAGCTTCAACACAACCGATCACAACAAGCACATGGTAAGTGCGCTGACAAATACTGCCTTTAAATTATATCAGTAATCATTCATTTAAAAAAAATAATTCTGCTTTAAAATAATAATTTAATGTGCAATTGCCACCCCCCAAAAAATGAAAAATAGCGTGTGTTTATTTGTAAAGATATATAAAGTAATGACCCAATTAGCTTAGCTAAACGTGTTAGGCAAAGTGGGACAGTAGCTATCTGTTAATGTGGGACACTACACTATTCCGATGAAGTATGATTATTCATCATCTTATATGAGCTATCATGTCATGGATCGTGTCAGAAGCCTGATGTTTTCTAATAATCGCATTGTAGCTGTGCTAAACTGGATGCTAATGTAATGTCAAACGTTTCTATTCCGCTGTCTGAAGATTTGCATACTTTGAATTAGAAGTTATGAAGATCAGTTCGAACATATATAACATTATATATTATATATAACTACATATAGGCCTATATAACTATGTATAAGTATATATCAAAAGTATATATCAGTAAATTTTCATTTTTAAGCAGATTACTATTTTTTTTCAGCAAAGATGTGTTTGATAAATTGATCAAAAGAGATAATAAAGACATATAGTGTTTGAAAAGATTTCCATCTTGAATAAATGCTGTTCTTTTTAACTTTTTATTCATCAAAGAGTCCTGAAAAAAGTATCACAGGTTCCAAAAAATATTAAGCAGCACACAATTTCCAACATTATAATAAATCAGCATATTAGAATGATTTCTGAAGGATTAAGGATCATGTGGCTGGAGTAACCGCTGATAAAAATTCAGCTTTGCATCACTGAATAAATTATATTTTACAGCAATTTAAACTAGCGAAAAGTTATTTAAAATTGTAAAAATATTTTACAATATTACTGGGGGTTTTTTTCTGTATTTTTGATCAAATAAATACAGCCTTGGTGAGCATGAGAGACTTCTTTAAAAATCATTAAAAATCGTACTGATCCCAAACTTTCAAATGACAGTGTATATAGCAAATTATAACTTAATAATAAATAATTGAAGGTATATTTGTGCAACATGATACAATGTTAGTTGAGTAAAAGGGATGCCAGAATATTAGGCCTAATTCAACAACATTCTGACTTTTATCTTTTCAAGGAAATATGGAAATGCAAAGCAAGTTTAAAGGAAGAAAAGGTCTGAAGATGAATCAGTGGAGTGAGGAGCGTATGAAAACTGCAATAGAGGAGTATAAAGCACAGGCTGAGTCGGGGCAGAAGCCTGCGCTGCGATTGCTGGCTCGGAAGTGGAACGTGCCAAAAACGACCCTTCAGAGACGTGTGAAAGGGCTCGTTGAGGGATCCGAGCACGCGTCTGGAAGAAAGCCATTTATCCCTGTTGAATCTGAGCGGGAGTTAGCGTGCCTTCTCACCTTGCTTTCAGAGAGAGGCTTCTCCTTGAGGAAGACTGATGTTCAGTCTCTTGCTTTTGAGTTTGCCAAGATAAATGGCATTCGAGGGTTTTCAGAAGAGAAGCAAAAGGCAGGCTATTACTGGTTCGAGGGCTTTATGAAGCGAAACCCCGGGCTGAAAATAAAGAAGCCAGAGGCCATATCACCAGCTACAAAGATGAATGAAGAAGAGCTGGAAAAATGGTTCGCGATGTATGAAAACACCCTTGATACCTTGGGAATTAAAGACGTCCCTTCACATATTTGGAAGTGTGATGTATCAGGACTACAAGACAAGTTCTCCTCTCAACAATCTGTCGGGGAAGGAGAAGATTCCTGCGTTCAGATCACATCTGAGGAGGAAACGGCCTCAACTATACTAGCAGCATTCAATGCCAGTGGTGCATTTGCTCCCCCGCTTATCATTTTCAAAGGACTTAATGTGAGAAATGAGTGGATGAATGAGTCTCTGGAAAGCCTGTGTGTGAGAGCGTCGGATAATGGCTGGATAACAGTGGAGCTGTTCATTGAGTGGGGGGAAATGTTTGTGGCACAGCTCCCGAAAGATGACTCCAGGCCCCACCTTCTGCTCATCGATGGCCAAAGCAGCCACGTCTTCAACCTCAGCTTCCTCAGTCTCATGAAGCAGAACGACGTGGAAGTCATATGCTTTCCTGCGCCGCAGCCAGCCAACACGGCTCTGTTTGGGAGCCTCAAACACAACTGGTGTGAAGCGAGCCGCAAGTGGAATCAACAGTGTGCGGGAATGAAGTTGCCCAAATCACATTATTGTTCTGTTTTCATGGAAGCTTGGAAGAAATCTGCCACTGCGGAAAGAGCCAAAGATGTGTTCAGAACAACAGGGATGTTCCCGATTAACAAGTTTACCTCCATTGGGCAGGAAAGCACCACGCAATTCGCAGAAGATGCCGCACATTGCAGCTCTGATGAAGTGGCATCATTCACAGACTTTGTGGTCATACAAAAAAGTCACAGGGGTGTAAAGTCACCCAGAGACAAGACAGTACCGCATTTACAAAGAAACTCAGAGTACCTTCTTTATGATGAACATTTAAAACAAAGAAATGAACAGAATAAAACAGCCAACTCCTACAAGTGCAGAGGCTGCTTCATAAACCACGGCTCAGACGGTGATCTGAAAGCTGCTGAAGCGTGGATCAGATGCAGCAACTGTAAGGCCTGCTACCATGAGTCTTGTGCAGAAGAGGATGGGATTTATGAATGGGTTTATGACGGAGATGGGGATCATCGATAAACTGAAGGGTGCAAAGACAGCATCATTTCAGAACAAGAAAACACATTCACATGCGATTGGTCACATACGATTCAGTCACAGTCTGGTGGTTTTGACATAAAACGTGTGTTGAAATAAAATGCTGTGAAAATGAAATATCAGCTAAAATTTTAAGACAGTATTCCACTGAATAGAGCCTCAAATTAAATTTGGACTAAAGTCCATTAATCCTTGGACACATCTTGAAAAACAGTCACTATTTAGATTTTTTTAAATTCAAAATTGTATTTAATTACTAATTTTATTTAATTAAAAGTACATTCGTTTCAATTGTATGTAGTTATTTTGTCTAATTTTCAACTAAACATAACTTCAAAAGCAAACAGCCAGTATTAAAAAACACATTACAAGCAATAAACAAACTGTATTAGGGTGTTAGTCAAGCAGTGACTGAATTTTCTCTATTTCTCAGCATTATTACTCTGATTATTTTCATTTTCTTTATGAAGTTTGACATGCTGAATATGAAAATCACATTACTTTTTGTGTATACCTTAACAGTGGTCATGAAAACTAAAAAAAATATGTTGACAACTTATAAAAGCTAATCTGTTATTACTCATGCAGTTGGATGATTTTGGTCTTTTATGACTAGTCTCAGTGTTCTTGAATGCTCCACTAGAATATTACAATAGAATATTACAGAAACATCGAGAATGTTAACATCCTTGCAAAAGCAAAATATATTTTAAAAAAACCTGTACTAAATGTTTCATAATTAATGATAGAAGTCCCAACCTTAATACCAAAATATTGATGCTACATGAAAGTAAATAGTACAATAATAATCGTACTATTACAGAAGAACCACAAAAAAATTAAGAAACATTTGCTACATTCATAATTAATTATTTGCAGGACAGTAGAATGTATGGTTATATGTATGTTTCTTATTGTGTCGTCAATGCATCCTGCAGGAAGTGGCATGTTTGGCGTAGGTTCGATGCAGAAGTGTTAATCAGCCTTTATTCTTTGTCCTATTGGCTCTTAATAAACTCCACAAATTAGTCACAAGCAATGACTTTGGTTCATACAACCATACATTGTGGAGAAGTGGAAAATGTAAAACATGTATTCTTGATGTGTAGAAAATACTCTGAAGAAAAGATAAGATCTAGAAAGGGCATCAAATAATGGACTGAGCTAAAAAAATAAATACAATTAAAATAAAAACCTATTGAGTCTGCAATCTATAATTAAGGCTGTCATGATGTAAACAGGATTTTGGTTTTATTATTATTATTATTATTATTATTATTTATTTTATTTTATTTTTTTAACACCCAGTAGATTATATGAAATCTGAAATCCCAATGAGTTCACACCTCATTCCAGTAGATGGCGGTAATGCACTTCGTCTGCAAACTGCCAATAAAAACCACAGAAGAAGAAGAATAAGAAGGAAGTGAGAAACTCTTTCGTAGTCATTTCCGCCTTTACGTTGTGCGCAGTTGCTCTAGCCGTTGATCGCGTTTCACTTCGTGCGACGTAAAGGATTTCAACCCAAAGGTTGGGAAAAAGAAAAAATGTAAGTAGCAACAAAGTGCATTCGATTGACAGATATGATGTTATACGATTTGTGTTTTAAGTACAGACTATAATAAGCCCGCTCTGCAGAGTTACACATTTAAAGGTTGCTAGGTTGCTGTTTAAAGTTAGGCCTTGTCGTGCACGTTTAGACCCGTGGCCTTATTGTTTTTTTCTTAGTTTTTATCAACCTAATTCATCCATGTGTTGTGTTTAAAGCGGCTGTTTTCATGGATTTAAACTTACGTGACTCGCCTAAATAAAGTATTTCCACAGTTTCGCGGTTAATGTAAGATGACGGTCCTAAAATGAGAAGAATGTTATTATCCTAGCATCAGATTGACGCTCAGCAGACACTTTCGTTATTTAAAGCTGTAAAGGGCGTCAAGCTGTGTTTTCTTGGATATTTCTTCAGCACTTGCAAGGTTTCTGTCCAATACATTTTCTGCATCTTCCATCTGCACCGAATCTGGATTGTAGTGTCATTGCCATGTTTACACATTTACGTTGAATTCATATTCTGCATAATGTTGAATAAAACCTATTCCAGTTCTGACTTACACTGTGCTGATATATTCTCTTTACTAATGCATATCATTTCAAACTAACTTAATCCGTCTTCTCCACACAGTCTTAAGTAATGCCATAAAACATTCCAATCTTATCAGCTGTATCGATTTTAATGCCTTGCATTAGTGTTTTTATCTTTCCAGCATCCTTTCTGGTCTTGTCATCAGTTTGCATTGCATTACTGCTCATAAAGTCGTTAAACATAAGAATACATGCATACAGTACCCTTTCCACTTCTCATGTTCAGTGTGTTCAGTAATGCCAAAGTCAATAGTTCCCGCCCACTTTTTCAGCATCCATTAAGGAATTGTTTTTTCCCCTCTTTTATTTTCCCTCTTGCCGTGAATCAAGCAAACGAAGGTGAAGAACAGCATTACAAACTTTGATTTGAAGCAGAACAGTATTTGAGAAGCGGACAAAAAGACAAAGGTACAGGGCTGTGTACTTAAAGGCTTTAATGAGGGAAAGAACGGTAATCCAGTGAAGTATTGCATAACTTCATGAAAATAAAAGAGATATATATATATATATATATATTTAAAACTAAGGTTTGTCTTTAACAGTTTGTAAGTTATCTTTAAAAATTAAGTCCTTTTTATTTGCTATTTATATTCTATTGCTTTTCCAATATTTTGCAAAAATTCCAATTAGACTTGAAATGTACCTCACCGACCTGTATGTTGTATTTCTTTTATAAAATGATTACAAAAAACACATTAGGCCTAATTAATGCAGTTTTATGTGACATTCTTCCATAAAAATTGTTGCAACAAAAACAGCAATTTGCATTGGTTGCTACACAGTGATTCATGGCTGAAACTGTACTGACCAATCAGATGTAAGGACTTTAATTTTTGTCATTAGAGGAGTGACAAATATAAGTGCAAGTTAAGACTTTGAAGCAATGATCTTCTTAGTAATTTAGTGTTGTTTTTAATGACCTTTTTCAGCAGTCATATATAGTGCCTTCTGTTTTTGATTGTTCCTGTCCATGTGAGACTTTCATTAATTCATACAGTCCATCAAAACTTTTTTTTAATTGGTCTATTTTTGGTGTTTTGGCCGCACAGTAACCACTGTTTTTATACTGATACTGCAAATGTCAGCCTGTTTTATAAGACACACTTTTCTCATTTCAGCTTTCCAAAAACAGAGATGACAGCCTTCTGAATAAATGAGTAAAAATAAATAGCTTGTCAAGTGAGACACCATTATATATATATATATATATATATATATATATATTTTTTCCCCATTTTTGACATTTTTATATCATCTTTTCCATTACAAACACCACAGTTTCAAGTCACAGTTAAAGTGTAAAATTTCACTTTTCTTTGGATGAAGAGACACGTCTTGTTCAGAAAATCCTGTGCTCTCTTTGCACCCCATGTGTTTCACTTGAGCCCGACTATTGGCTGTTATCAAGACCTCTTGATGCCAAATTATTTAAGTGCTAAAGTTGATTGGCTTTATTTTGGTTAAATTTGTTTCACTTCATGGATTTCTGATTTGTAGTTTTTGATCATGCAGTACAACTTAAAGGCATGAACACCATCTCTCCCTGGTTCTCTCCTGACCAAGAAACTGCAATGCTTTCCCTGTCTTTCCCATCCACATTTAAGGATCTAAATTTGATTGAGACCGTTTTTTTTTTTTTTTTTCTTCAAAGCTCTATTGTACTTTCCCAATAAATTGCTCTTCATGATACCTTTAAATCTTCATTTTATGGTCGATTTGGTCAATGTACCAAACTGTCCATTTGTACCTCTGTCATTTGTAAATAATTTTGACTTCTGTTACTTGCATTGTATGGATTTGTGGAGCTCACTGTCTTGCTTTCCTATGCCACTGCTAACCATTTCGCGAGCATGCTAGAAATCATTGCTCCATTGTGTTTCTGCAGACCTGTTTCATTCTGGAGGAGTTCTCTTTTCTCGATCCAGGCTTAAATCGACGGATTGTCTTTCTGGGGACTTTTTGATTCGCTTTGTTCCTCTCTTTTTCCACTCGTCCAGAGCGCCGTCATGTCACAGAAACTGACCGGTGATGATGCTCAGAAAGGCTTTGCTGTTGGCCGAGGGCTTTTGGCAGCCGCCGAGACTTTGAACTTTAGTATGGGCGAGACTCACTCGGACCCCTACGGCTCGTCTTCCCAGTCTCATAGTGGCATGTCTGGTTTGGGTGGAGGGGAGGGAAAAGACCATGACTCTCAGCTGTCCCGCCGAGCGGGCAGCCACATTAGCAATACCATGAAACTGTTTGCCAGCCTAGGCCTGTCGCCCACCGATCTGGACGCGCTGGCGCAGGTTCCAGAGGAGAACATCAGCGTGGAGACCTTGCCCCATCTTATCATGCAACTTAAGAACCGCAAGATGGAAGCCGGCCGCCGCATGACTGGTGACATGTCGACCCTTTCTTCTGAGACTTCGTACAGAGGCGGCCGAGACGATTGGGGCGGCTCGCAGGGCGGAAGATTGGACCGTTCCGGAGGGCAGGCTCAAAGCCGCTCGCAAAGCGACTTCGGTTATACTTCCATGCAAGAATCGTCCGGTCGTGGATACGACATGTTAGATTACAGTAGCGGTAGCGGCAGAGACCGCCAGTATTCTGATCTTTCCCATGACTCCTACCGCAGCCTTGGCGTGTCGACGTCATCGGCATCTGACGACATGTTCATGCAGAGAAGGATGGGCACCCCGTCTCAGGGAAAAGTGCAGGATTTCTTGGGAGTCATGCCTCTCATGTTTCCCCATGTGTGCTCCCTTTGTGATTTTGATGTGCACTCTGTTATGGTGAGTAATTCAAGCCGCTTGCCTTCTGCACACACACTTCTTTCTTCTTGAGTCCTGCTTATTGAAGAAGACCCTCTTTAAACATCAGTTGTTGCATTTAAATCAGCACCTCTTAGTTTTGCTTAGTATCAAATTGGAATACAAAAAATTGGACATCAATAGTATGAACAGTTGTTAGCTGCATTACTGACTCTTGGACTTTATGCTTGGCTCCAGTTAGGACAGTTAGTATGTAGAACTCTTCAGATCCATACCAGTACTCATTTGTTTTGCTCGTACTTCTAGGCAGAAAGGGTAACTTGTCAAGTTAGCTCTGAGCCACTTTGTCAAGCCTTGAATTTAGATCTGTCAATTTACTGTCATGTACAAGCAATGTTGTTTTATTATATTAAGGTTATTTTTTTTCGTCCTTTCCTGTGTTTGTGAAGGAATGGACTCAACACACGAATGGGATTCGTCACTCTGAAAACCGTAGACTCCTTCTGCAAATGTAAGTGGACTGTTTTGTGAAAAATGGCAAACTGTTCATTCACATGTTAAATGCATGGTGTTATTTAGAAACAAGCCTAAATTTCACATTCGGTAGGTGCAGTTCCACTTTGGGTCTTTTGGACCAGATATTATACAGAAGTTTATGTAAAACCTTATTTGTTCTTCTGCATTATCATTTTAATTTAAGTGACCGTATTCTACTGATATGAAGGCGAGTTAATAAACACAATTTTCACTTTTGGGTGAACAAAACCTTTATTAACCCTCTGTTGTTAAGTCTTTTTTGACTGAAAATAAGTTTAAAAAAAGTTTTTTGGGGGTTTTTTTTAGATCAACCTCAAATTTGAAACAACTTTAGATTTATGTCTTTGATTTTCACGCAGGTTTAAAGTAAAACATGTTTTGAAAATATATTTCATTTAAAATAGTGTTTTTGGGCAATTTTTCATAATAAAATTAAACTAGTTTAAATAAATAAAAAAATAATTCCACATCAACAATAATTGTCCAAGTGTACTCTGAGACCAAACTTAAGCTCCAAAGCGTTCAAGAGTTATGACCGTTTAAGGTCTATGCTCAAAAACCGGTCAATAGGTTATAAATGGATCGTACCATTGAAATAAAAACGGATCATTTTTGACTGCCACGTGAGCAACACCAGAGGGTTAAAAGAAATTATGAAGTTTAGTTTGTCACCTTGAATCAAAGTAGACCCCTCCAAATTCATAATTGATTAAAGAAGATAATGACTCTTTTTATGAACATTTTAGCTATTTAAATGCAGTCTTCAGCCTAGTTGTAATATAAAAGTTGAAAAGCAAATATAACTTTAGAACATTACTTTTTTATTTATTCATTTATTCTTTTAATGCAACCTCAAAGATGATTATCGTATATGATAGCCTATAATTCTAGTGCATTAAGTTGCCGTTATGGACTTCTAGACATGGTTGCTTTTGCTCTTGCAGTTTTTGAATCTGTCATTCAAGTATTAAACATTTAGAGCTCAGCAATTCAAAAGGACCTGAAAACTGTTTCCTGTTGTTTTATAGGTACCCGGACTGGGATCCTCAATTGCCCTCTAGTCGCAAGTATGTTACTAATTGTTTTTCAAATACTTCTTTCATAAGTATGATGCACCCTGCTTTTTATTAATAAAATAGTTGCTTTAGAGCATTAAAAATGAATTCTTCTCAGGTCCCTTTCCCTGGACACGAAGAGTCGTTCAGATGGCTTGTTGGGGGCGGCTCCAATTGGTGCCAGTCTACAAAGAACGGGGATGAGCTCCAGCTGGGGTAATAAATCTGTGAGAGGATGCAGTCTGGTCTAAAACAATTACTTTCCACAGCGGACATCCTGTCCACAAGTGAATCTTTTTGCTGAATCAGCAATCCACTTTTATTCTGTGTCCTTGAGAGCAGTCTGTAATGTTAATTGTCTTCCTGTGGGTTTCACTGATTAACAAAAACAGTACAGTGAATTGAAGATGAGACCGCTTTTGTTGTGATGCATTGGGTAATTTGGGTCATTTAAATCAGTCTTGAATTTTAAGTCGTTTTTTTTTTTTCAGGATCCGATTCCAGTATGGGAATAAGTAAAATGACGTCGTATTCAACAGTACCACCCAAGGTAATAATGTACTGAAAGTTATCTGTTTTTATTAAGATAAAAGGTGCTGTATGGAATTTAACTCTGCTAAAGCATATAAATACCATAATAAGTTCACATACTTGTTTCTCAGAAAAACAATGCTACAGTCAGTTATTCTATTTTAAAAATGTGTGTTCCCTGTCTGAATGTTTTGTTTTGGTCTGTGACTCCGCCCACTGCCAGTTTAGCCAATAGTATTTCGACACTCCGGGTTGCCAGTTGGCAGAAAACACAGCCTATTGCAGCCATGAAAACTTTCAAACAAACTGGGTCATAGATCACAGATTCTAGCCAACCTAAAAATCCTCTGCGACCATCTAAAATCTCTGACAAGTGGAATATTAGATGTGGATAAATCAACTCCTCAAGTTACAGTGTAAGGCTTGTTGCCTTATGCTGTCAGTTGTGCTCACTCCTGTAGCGCGTCCTCAATCTGGCAACCCATGTGAGTGTAGAGTCTGAGGAGGAGGGGGCAGGAGAAATGTCTCTTAGTATTTTGAATTTGGACTGCAGTAGTACCCATTTCAACAACTAGATGTCAATATTACATACGGCACCTTTAAAATTCTGTAGCATTGAAATGCATCGGCAATTAACATACTGGTATACAATGTTCCCTCTAAGCTGAAGAAAGCAGAGAAATAATGTGCCGCGCACATGCAAAAATAATTTGGGAAAGTCATTTGATTGTATTCTAGTAAAAACAAAAGAATTGCAATGCTCGGGTAAACCGCTATAGAGCTGGTGCCAACACAACGTTTCTATTTTGAATAAACACTGTTCTTTTTAACTTTTTATTTCTAAAAGAATCCTGAAAATATCACGGGTCCCAAAAAAATATTAAGCAGCACAACTTTTTCCAACATTGATTATAAATGAGCATATTAGAATGATTTCTGAAGGATCATGTGACACTGAAACTTCAGCTTTGCTTCAAAAGAATAAATTGTATATATCATTTTATTTTTTTAAATCAACAAAACAATATCCAAACGAACAACAGGGAGAGGGGAACAACAGACTCACCATAACAATTACAATTTGTAGTAAAAAGGACAAAACAGAATTCACATGAGTCCATAGATTGACAACAATTGGACATTCCCAAAACGTGGAGAAAAGTACCTGCTGATACAATGTTGCAGATATGACCGTTATAGGCCGATTGCAGTTTCATTTTAAACCTCTTGTAAGGAGTTATGTATGCTCTATGGATGACTTTGAAATGGATAAGACGATGAGCCAAGTTTTTAGAAGTTAAGATTAGATTAGACCACACCCTCTCCCAGTCGACCGATAAAACAAAATCTGTTAATTCACGATTCCAGTAGGAATAAATTATATTTTAAAGTATATTAAAATAGAAAACTTTTATTTTAAATTGTAATATTTCACTATTATTTTGTGAAATAATATTTAGTGTTTATCAAATAGATACAGCCTTGATGAGCCTAAGAAACTTCTTTAAAAAATGTACTGATCCCAAACTTTTGAACGGCTGTAAAAATGTTTTTTCAGGTAACCTAAAATGTACATTTAGTTGCATCAAGGGTCAAATTAAATATAAATAGCACATTAAAGTTAAGTTACACACTTTTTTGTTTGCGCGCTGTACAGGTAAAAAAAATTAGAGGGAACATTGCTGGTATATTATATATAATCGGGACATTATTTTTTATTAAGTGGATGGTTATCTTAATGCTTGTACACTTATGAATGTTTTTGTTTTAGATAAGAAGTAGGGTGGTCGTGGCAAAATACGAAAGGAAACCGATGTCTCCAAACAGCCTGTTTGCCTTGGCAAAACCCTTTGGCACCATCTGTGAAAATCTGATACTGAAGAACAAGGTGTAGTACCTGTACTTGTATGAACGGTCATTGAAGATCATAAGTCATGACAATGACATTTTACCTCAATTTGGAATGTGAATGCCCATAATTGGTATCTGTTCTGAGTAAGTAATGCCTTAAAGTTTATTACGTTCATTATTTATTGTATTTTTCAAAGGCTTTCCTGGAGATGCAGACTCATGAGGAGGCTTTGGCCATGGCTAATTATTACCAGCGTAAACCTGCCATTTTGCATGGGAAAGAGATACACATTTATTTGTCAAAGGAACTAATGGCTATTGAGGTAAGAAGGTTTCTTTTAAGAGTACAAGTTATACAAATCAACCAGTCAGCTCAATTAAGCTTATTTGCTTTATCAATAAAGAAAAGTGGAAGGCCAGACCGAGAAACTAAGCCCATGAAGAGAGTCAGCCAGGTGGTGTTTTTCTCCAATTTACCACGAGGTAGTGAGAAGAAAATGGAGCTCCTCACAATAGCTCGCAGATTTGGCACGGTTGAGAAGCATCTCTTTCTAAATGATGAGGTAAGTTACATATGCTGCATGTATCTTTAAAATATGTCCTGTTTCATGGGTCTCTTTTAGGGCTGGGTAAAACTACCCAAAATTATTTCAGTTTCTTTTTTTTTTTTTTTTTTTACGGCCCTCCCAGTAATTTGTTTTTATAACAAAGGACCCATAATTTTAAAACACGGAGTCAGCAAAAACTACATTCAAATTGTTGAACATTAATATTACGCATTTGGCAGATGCTTTTATCCAAAACGACTTGCATTGCATTCAAAGGTACATGCATAATGAAATCCATGGCCTTGGAGTTGCTAGCATTATGCTCTACTGTTTGAGCTACAGAAATCATGTAAAATACAGTAAACCAAGTTAAAAGTAATCTAGGCATGTTCTCCACACTGTTTTGTTCATTGCCGTTCATTTTGTGAACACAAAATATTTAATAATAATTACTTACGTGCCAGTGTAACAGTATATAGTAATAAATGGCAGTTATTATGTACATATTTTTACTAAAACATTTTGGGAACACATTTGATTTTAAGAACCAATTCTCACCATTAACTAGCATGCATATTACTAGCATATTCTGGCTATTTAGTATTTGAAAGCACACATTAATGCCTTATTCCGTATGACCATATTTTAGATCCTTTAATCCTACTAAACTTAACAACTAGCTTACCAACTATTAATTAGCAAATTAAGAGTTTATTTAAGCAGAAGGAGTAGTGAATAGTTAGTTAATAGTGAAAATTTTACCTTAAATGTTACCAATATTTTCATTGCAGCTTTTGTGAACTTATTTTGAGTGCTCAGAATTTTGAACTGATTTTTTGAAATTGAGCTGATTTACAGAACTAAATTAACCTTATTAAATCTAGTGAAGTTTATAGGGGATGCTATTAACATCTCTGACCTAGTAATCTCATGCTTGCAAGTCGCAGGGCATGGAGGGATTGCAAAACTAATCTAATTACAGAGTCAACAGAAAACTCCCATGAAAAGCTTGCTTTGCTTTACATTGCAAATGCACTGTGGATATTTGACACAGCACTCAGTTCTGAGCTTTTTCTCACTTTTACTTCTTTTAAAACAGGCATTTGTGCAACTGAGCAATCCTGAGGATGCAGAAATGTTGGTGAAGTACTACACCCTCAATCCTTTGACCATCAATAAAAGATCCATTCGACTGAACATCTGCACAAAGTATAAGACTCTAACGTAAGTTGTCCTTCCTATCCAGAGAAACTACTTACAACTTTAAAAAGAAAACAAAACCAGATGTGCTGTAAATGTGCTTGATGTTCCAGGGTCCCACCAGGCAAGGGCGAGCAACCAAGGGAAGGACCTCCCCGTAAGAGCAGCACTAGCAGCAGTGCCACCAGCAGAACTGGTGATAAACCATCATCGAAGACCCAGAGGTCCTCCTCTACATCCAAATCCAAAGGGAGCTCTGTTGAGAAAGAAGAGGAACCAAAGCCTGAGGAAGCAGAAGCCCTGGGCCATGGGTCGGGAGACGAAGACGCCGATGTTATGGAAGCACGTGATGGAGACGAAGAGGGTTTTGAAGAAGTAGAAGCAGAAGCAGATGCAGATGATGTCGAAATCACCTGTGATCCAGAGCAAGCCACTGAACAGCAAGAAGATATTGATGACACCAATGTAGAGGAGGTGGAGGGGGAGGAGGAGGAGGAAGAGGAGGACCCTGAAGCGCAGCAAACCGTAGATGCCTCCTATGATGCCGAGACCGCAGAGAACCAAGAGGACTCTGATGAAAAACAGGAAGAGACTGAGGTGGAGGAACCTGCAGCATCTGAAGCAGAGCAGAAGGAGGACACCTCTGATCATCCTAAAGACCCTGAGGAACAGAATGAAGAACAACCTGAAGATGAGGGTGCTGAAGAGGACAATGCAGAGCAGGCAGGACATTTGGCTCATATTCTGAAATGCCACTGCTTAATTCTTCACTAAATATTTTAATTATTTACTCTTGAATATGAAGAAATATTCATGTAGATATTTTCCACACAACAAAAGCATACAGTTTCCAGAGGCCATCAATCTCCAAAAAGGACCAAAAACAGCATAATTAAAAGTACACAGTAAAAAAAAAAATAGAGCGGTAAATTTACGGTGAAAAGCTGGCCGCTGTGTTTGTCAGAAATTACTAAATACTGTCAGTGTTTCCGGTTTTACAGAATGGCATTTTGGTACTTGTAGATTTTACAATTTATAACTGTATATTTCATTAAATGAACTAATGATAATATACCAATCGTCTTGAGTTACCAAAATCTGCTCTTTAACTTTACAAATGTCATTCAGGGACCTATGAATATGTCCTTTTACCACTTTTCACCACAACATATTTTGTAGCAGGCACCTCCCCCATGATGAGTGGACACGCCCCTTACTGGTGATTGGCTACAAGTGTATTTTGGCACTCAGTCCGATCCACTTTCAGCAGCATTTCTCAGAAATTGCGTACTACACCTTTAACAAACTTATTTTTTAATAGTCTGTATCTCTCATCTGTTGTATTCCAAGTCTTCTAAAGCTGTACAATTGTATGAGTCACTTTTATGCTCTTGTCCTCTTTGGAGCTTGATAGCCCTGATCACTATTCATTAAAGCATGTATATTCTTTTTTGGGGTGAGCTACTCCTTTAATATAAATTGCATGTTTTTCACTTTTGACCTGCAGTTCTGTTGACTCTGTTGTATCTGCTTCTAGGAGGGCCAGAATGAAACTGATTTTCCTGAGAACATAGATGAGTTTGTTACTCTTGATGAGCTAGCAGAGGAGGAGGACACCGAGAAACAAGACTCAAAGTCCAAAGCTAAAAACACATCAGGTACTCCTCTTGGCTTTAGCAGTGATCCATGACAATTGAGTCTACAGTGTTGAATTAAAATAAAAATGTACAATCATATTTTCAATGAAATCTGCAATGTCAGTGCTCATGACTTTGTCGTCTTTAATTAGCTAGAACAAACAGAAGAGAGGCTGACACCCAAAAATGTAAATCTATGTTTACCAAATAAAGTACATTACCGCTCAAAAGGAATCAGTAAGATTTATTTTAATTTTTTCAAAAATTAGTACTTTAATTGTCTAAGGATGCATTAAAAGTGATATTGAACACTTTTACATTGCTACAAAAAAAATTTCTTAAATGAATGCTGCAGCATATTAGAATGATTTCTGAAGGATCGTGACACTGAAGACTGGGGTAATGATGCTGAAAATTCAGCTTTGCATCCCAGGAAAAGTTATTTTACATTGTAATATTTCACAATATTACTGTTTTTACTGTATTTCCGTCAAATAAATGCAGCCTTGGTGAGCATAAGAGACTTCTTTCAAAAACATTGAAAGGTTTTTCTGACCTCAGACCTTTGAATGGTACTGTAATATTGAGAGCTATTGATTAAACAGATTTGTTTTCTGTAATCAGTTTATTTAAATTATGTATCTTCTCATCTTGTGTGTTTCAGGAAGTTCCAAGGATAATGGAGTAAGTCACTTATTTTCTTGCATATTTGAGAATTAATTTGCATCTAATGTCTGTACATTAATGTACTGCTTGTGTTAGATATTAATATATGTTCTCTAATTGTAGGGATTGAGAGTTGTGAATGTTGTTGGGTTTAAACGTGGCTACGGTTATCTGGATGAAGTCCTTGCTCTTGCAAAGCCATTTGGTAAAGTGGTGCGGCACCTGGTTCTGGATGTGAGGCCTGAGGTAACAGCTCTCAGATGTTCTGTTCAGGTCACCTCACTCACAGCAGCTTTGCTGTAGCTATCCAAAAATGTATGATGCTAGATCTTTTTTTTTTTTAAATGCATAAATGTTATGCATTGACAGGCTGTTTAATTTATTGCAATTTGGCCGGAGAGAATGTTTTCGTAATTTTGTCAGTTATAAACCAAAGAATGGTCTGTGTTCAATGAATTATGCTCCGATAGCCTGAAGGTTGTTGTTTTTATGATGCTCTGTGTTAGGCCTTTCTGGAGCTCTCCAATGAACAAGAGGCAAGAGCAATGGCTAGTTTCTACAGTGGAAATGTCATGCCATCTGTGTGTGGAAAGCCTGTGAAGGTCTATCATTCACAATCCTATCCAACCATCCAGGTAAGACTTGGACTTATTAAAGGGATGGTTTACCCCAAAATTAAAATTTGCTGTTAATTTACTCACCCTCAGACCATTCAAGATGTTGGTGAGGTTTGTTTTTTGTTTGTTTTTTTTAAATTATGCAGTAGAACAGTAAAGATTTTTAGCTATAACTGTGCTCCTTGCTGATTCGTAACATTCAAGTCAGCAGCTGCCCGTCTTTAAGAATAAGAAAAGCATATCAAGGAACACAGAATTAATACCCCTGGCTCATGACGATATATTGAGATCTTATGAAGCAAAACAGTCAGTTTGTGCAAGAAACTGATCCTTATTTACATTACCCGTCTCATCCAGAGCCTCAGGTAAACGTTCCGGAGTGATGTCTAGTTCGCAAGCGAATCATACTTTTGAACCAGTTCTTTTTGGTGGACTTGGTAAATCAGTTCATCAAGTCAGATTGAAGCGTCTGAAACAGTGGTTTTATGTAAAAAGGTGAGCTGATGAAGAGTAGTGTGTTCACTTTATGTGCTTTAGACATGTAAAACATCCACTTTTCACATCATTATTGGGTGCTTTAATGATATAATTGTGTATACGTGACATCATTGCATGATTACGTAAGCAAACTAGTGAATTGAACCAATTTATTGAAACAAATTTTAAGAAAGAACCAGTTTGCGGAAAATAATCGGATTTCCCTGTTTCCTGAGGCTGTGGATTGCAGGTAATAATGTTGTAAATAACGGTCAGTTTCTTGTTCGGACCGATCGTTTCACTTCATAAGACCTCAATATATTGTTAAATATATTGAAAAAAAAAAAAACGGGCAGCTGCTAACTTGCACAGTTTCAGCTAAAAAATCTTCTTTACTGTTCAACTGAAAAAAAGTCACCTACATCTTGGATGAACTTTCATACCTTTTGTTATTAGATGGGTCAGTGGAGTGTAGACAGGAAAGTATTGGGTGGAGGGGGGGGGGGGGGGGAGGGATCTGCAAAGGCCCTAGAGATGGGAATCGACCTCAGGTCACCGTGACCACAGTTGTGCTATATGTCGGCGTATAAACATTTGTTTAAACTTCTGATATACGGTTTTCTGAGTGCGCACATCCGAAGCACACGGACAGAAAGCGGTTGTCACATGGCATATGAGTACTAAACTAAGTTCTCATTCTCACACAAGTTTACGTTAAAAACACGAGTTACAAAAACAGTCGGTTATATCTGTGAAGGTAAACAGCTGGGAAATAAATCACATGTTTATATTAGATCTGTGTGGCAGCAACATGCAGTAAATAAATCAATAAATCCACTGCTCTGTTGGCTGGGACTCTAAATGGTGTTCTGTGCTTGTCTGTGCAGCCAAGGACAGAACAGTTAGCATGTTTTGCTCAAACTTTCACCATGGCATTAAAGACTGACCAAAACAAAGTTACTGGGTTAATCTTTTTCACGTTTCCTTGGTTGATAGATGCACCGGGGACCTGATCATAGCACGTAAAACCTGGAAAAGTCAGATTTTCATGATATGTCACCTTTAAAACGAATTAATAACACATTTTTAAGAAAAGAATTGGAGGAAAACATGCAACGTTGCTAGTTGATTTTGCTTTGGAATCTTCAACTCGATTTTTCTCAATCAACTCTGCTGACTCTATTGCCTTCAAATGGCTGTAGCTAAATCTTTTTTTTTTTTTTCTTTTTTTTTTTTTGTCAGATTCCAGCAAGTCATATATCATTTTGAATGTATTTTAATGGAGAATGTGAAAATATTTTTGTAAATTTGCTCATTCCGACTGTTTACCAGCACAGGTCACAAATATTCGTTTTTGGGTGAACTATCCCTATAACTCTCCCGGAATGCTGCCTTTGAATCTAAAAGGAGCAGAATCTAACACTGTTTATGTCTACAGAGTGGCAGAGTCATCTACATTCGTAATGTTCCACCCTTCAAAGGCTCAGATTCCTTAATTCTGAAAATCGCAGAACCATTTGGAAAAATTAAAAGATACTTTCTGCACCGATTACGCAATGAGGTAATGTAAAAAAAAATTGACACTTTCTGGCGGATACACAAGCAAAATAAATATGGTGTTAATAATATTTGTGGTATTTTTTTTTTTTTTTTCTCAGTGCTTCATTGAGATGGAAAGATGGGAAGATGCTGAGAAAATGGCAGCGGCCTACAAGGAAAATCGACCTAAATTTGAAGGCAAACGACTGGTTGTCTACATGAGCAGGAAATATAAGCAACTCAAGCATGGGTCAGTTGGAAATTCAGATTCTTTTTTTTTTTTTCTTCCCTTTCCAAAGAATCTTGCGTGGCATCTGTTTTGATGACAATCTTCTCACAGACACAGACCTCCAAGCCCAGAGCCTGAGGACAAACGACCACTCAAGAGGGAGCGCTCCGGAGAGTCTGAGACCCAGAGCAACTCCTCTGGCAAAAGTAAGAATAAGAAAGAGGGAGAGCCTTCTGTCAAGAAGATGAAAGTGGAAGAGCCTGTCATTGATAAAGCTGAGAAAGAGGAGAGCCAGGAAGAGAAGGAAAGCCAAAATGTTTCAGTAGAAACCGTTCCTGAAGTGAAGAGCGAGCAAGAGGTGGAACAAATCAAAGACGCATCAGAGCACCAGAATATGGAGACTGTGAGTGACCTCATTATTTTTGTTTATATCAGGAATTGCCTTGTTTGTCTTTCCTTTTTAGATGAGGGTAGCATGCTTATTTATGAATGAGCTTTCCCTTTAAAGGATTATAAATTGAGTCATATTTTGACCGTGATCTCAGTCCAGGCAGTAGATAAAATATTTTTTTAAATGCTGCCAACAAGATGTACTTGATTTATCCACTGCTTTCCTTTGCCCAGGAGCCACAAGATGAAGAGACTGATGCTACTCCCCCTGAATCAGAGACGAGCGTGAAGACTGAGGAAAAACCCATTATAACAACATCGCCTGAAATAAAGCCTGAAACTACCCATGCTACTCTTGAGCCATATGATTCTAATGTCCCAGTGGGTAAGATGGCTTTGTTTTTTGCAAAGAAATAAGTTTGACATGACATAAACCTATGGATTTAGTCTCCTTCAAACAGTAGTAGTCTTGTCCAAGAACGTGGAATACAAAATCACATAAATATGGCAATAAATCAGTTCAGCTTGCTGCTAAATGCTTCAAACCAATCTATGAATGTCTTATAAAAAAACGATGTGCCCTGACCAAGGAAAAATATTGGCCACTTTAGTCACTATTTGTGCAATATAGTCCTGATAGAAGTCTCATTAAGGAATCCCATTCGACCCGTTTCAGGTGTAGAGTTTGTGAAGATGGGATATTACTGCAGAGTCTGCTTCCTGTTTTACTCTAATGAAGACACCGCAAAGAAGATCCACTGCAGTAGCCAAGCACACTACGATAAACTTAAGGTGACCTTTTTTTTTTTGCATCTTCATCATTCTGTCACTTTAAATGCTCTAACTGTAAAAGCGTAAGATGTCAGAAAAGGACAGAGGTCTAGTCTATGCATTACAGCTTGGGGTTTCACTTACTTTTTTTATTAGAAAATATCAGAATTATTACATTGACATTTTTTTGTTCTTTTTGAAACAACAAATGTTCTTTTTCTCAACAGAAATATTTGGAAAAGGAGAAAGCCAAAGCACAGAGTAATGGAGCGAAGAAATAAACCGTTCACGCTGGAGCATCTCTTAATATGTCCCTTATGCTGTGATTGTGTTTTGTTTTTGTTTTTTTCTAAAAAAAAAAGATTAGACTGAGGTTTCGCTCTTTTTAAAGTAGTAATGAAAGCTGACGCATTCATAAATCATATTCCTGCCTGTTCTGTTCTAGTGATTAGATGTGAAGTTTAACACATTTTACGCCTTAATTGCTAATACTACAACAACTGTGTTTTTGTTTTTCCTTTTATTAAATTTCAGCATTCCTCAGACTCGTGACTGTTTTTAATCTTTTTTCCCCCTATTTGATTTGTATTCTGTGAAAGGAGAACCTATTCATGGCCCCATTGTTATGTAATTAATCAGTCTTAATCAGAGCATGCAGTAAATCTGTGCTAATGACTTTGTCACAAGAAGTTTCACAGAAAATCAGTTTCTCTGGTTTATCATTTAAGACCTAAGGGCCCTTTTGTCACATTTAGTTATGTATTAAAACACCACTATTTAGAGATAATTGTTCATTTTTCTCCTGTTCCGATTCCGAATTCATTGGTGACTACTAATTATTATGCGATGGTGTTGTGATGCCTTTCCAGGAGATTATGAAATTATAAAGGAAATGTTATATTAATGTGGTTTAAAGATAGGTTTTATTCTGTCTGTAGCATAAGGGTTTTATCTGTTACCTATAGCCACAAAAAAAAAAAAAAAGTTAAACACTTTTGATAAATTGAATCTTGACGCATGCGCATTTTACGACAGATTTGACGTGTTTACGATACAACCTGGGGCGCTGTTTACAACCGAGCTGTATAGTCACAAATGGGTCATGCTGCAAATTGAACAATGGTGCGTATATGTGCTTTTCCTGGATGCTTCAACAGACAGAAAGCTGTGAGGTTGCGTCCTCGGCCGTTGTCGCCAGAGGAAAGGCTGACTTTTCACAGATTCCCACTAAATGATCCGCAGCGCCTGAAGCTATGGCTGCTCGCGGTTCACCGGGACACTAGTTTACCCGTTCAGTCTCTGGAAGTTTTGAGGCTATGCAGTCAACATTTTTCACGAGACGATTTCAGATCAGATGAGGGAAATGTACGACGATATCTAAAGTCAACAGCCGTCCCTATGTGGTTATTTAAAACGGAGGTACGTGAGGACAAACTTACAGAGATGTGAATTCTCATGACAGTGAAAACCATGCACTGTACTTTGTTCCAAACAAATCTATGATCACCAGTGTTGGGCAGTAACTACTAGTGTAACTAAATACTAATAATATTACAGTTACCATCCATAAAACAGCTTAGTTACTTTTGATACCTCGACCCCGTTGAGTTAAAATCCAACAATCAAATAATTCCTAGATTTATTTTCATAATTTTCACTACTTGCACGTGCGTGTGATGTCCCCAGTGCAGCATGCAAGCTTGGAATATGGAAAAGCTTACATTCAGCAGATAGAAATATTGCATTATATTGATTTTGTCAGGAAAAAGATGATCTGAACACTGTTGAGTATGTTGTGGCTTTACTTTACTAGCATCACATCCCACCCACATCACTGTAAGTAGCATGTGGTACATTATATTAATATAATTAAATATATTTTTGAAAAATTAAAGAGTTTCTTACACACTTATGTGATATAATAAAATACATAATGAAATATAATCGTATATGTGTGACCCTGGACCACAAAACCAGTCTTAAGTGTCAATTTTTCGAAATTGAGATTTATACATGATCTGAAAGCTGAATAAATAAGCTTTCCATTGATGTATGGTTTGTTAGGATCGGACAATATTTGGCTGAGATACAACTATATGAAAATCTGGAATCTGAGGGTGCAAAAAAATAAAAATCAAAATATTGAGAAAATCGCCTTTAAAGTTGTCCAGATGAATTCTTAGCAATGCATATTACTAATCAAAAACGACGTTTTGATATATTTACAGTAGTAAATTTACAAAATATCTTCATGGAATATGATCTTTAATATACTAATGATTTTTGGCATAAAAGAAAAATCTATAATTTTGACACATACAATGTATTTTTGGCTATTGCTACAAATATACCCCAGAGACTTAAGACTGGTTTTGTGGTCCAGGGTCACATATGAGTAACAGAAATTACAATTAGCTACACGTGATAATTAATAAGATTAATACAACACTTCTACTTGAATGCCACTATCAATCATTGAGTGTTTGTAATAACGTCTGGCTGTGATCCAATGTGGATTTTGGTCAAATGATGAGGCAGAAATATGCTGTTAGTAACATTCTAGAAGAATTTTATGTGGAAGATACACAGTTACAACTTCTGTGGGGCATGAAGAAAAAGTAATGTAACTAGTAGTGTAACTAATTACAAGTAACAATATTACTTTTGAAAGGAGTAACTAGTAATGAGTAAAATATTACATTTTTTGAGTAACTAACCCAACACTGGTGATCACAAAAGGCTTGTTTTAAGTAAGTTGGGAACAAACAACACCAGAAACATAATTCACAAATTTACCTTCACTCCACGGAAGTCATTGGTACGATATGATGGTGACTAAATATTTTATTATTTATTTATTTAAATAAAAAAATGGGTATGACCTGACTAATCTAAGGCCGGTGACAAGATTAAAATTAATGCGTGATCTAATTAATTAATGCATGAATTAATTCTTTAATGCGTGATCTAATTCCTTTAAACGATACAAACTAATTCATTTATTGTACGTAAAGGGTTATTGTGAAAACACTACTGTAGAATTAACCATATCACTATAGCGCAGTCATTATGTTATTTGTTGTGTTGTGCATACCGTGACAGTGTGCACTAAATCTGGTTTACAACATCAAATGGCATGATGGGTTGTTTTAGGAGGCTCGGAGTGATCCATCTCAGCCCAGACAGGAGCCCCGTGCAGCAGACAAAGATTTATCCACTGCTTTCCTTTGCTGTCCTTTGACCAGGAGGCTGAAGATGAAGAGACTGTTGCTGTTGTATCAGAGAAGAGTGTGAAGACTGGGGAGAAAGGCACTACACCAGCACCACCTCAAATAAAACTAGAATCTAGAAGTGCTGCTCTTGGTAATGCCCCAGTTGGTAAGAAGGCTTTGATTTTGCTAATAAATTGTTTCAGAGAGCCAGGCATTTGATGTAATGTTTGCATTACAGAAAGTGAGCAAAGACTGCTCTCTTTGTGATGAATGAAGCTGTGCATGAGTTCTGAATTTTTGTGAAAATTCCAGTTCTAATCAAAAAATGATTATGATTACACTGTACAACGAATATCTTGTTTACATGGTATCTACAATTTGTTGCTGTAATGAGGATTCGCTAAAATAGATCCTCACTAATTGTGATGTTATACAATATGTTTCTGAAACAAATGTTCTATTTTTTTCTCATCTAAAATATTTGGAAGAGGAGGAAGCCAAAGCACAGAGTAATGGGGTGAAGAAATGAACCACTCATGCTGGAACATCTTTTAATATATAGCCTATATTTATTTTTATTATTATTTTTTTATATTTTCTCCAATTAATGTAGTAGTAAAAGCTGATGAATACATACGCAAGTCATAGCTGTTCTGTTGTAACATAATGTATGCCACACATGTAACTGCTACTACTGTGTTTTTGTCTTTGTGTTGTTTTATTAATACTGAGGTCATGAATTATATTTTTCACAAAATTCAGAGAGAGAGAGAAAAATATATTTTAAACAGTCATGCAGAGTCTCGGGAGGGAATGTTGAAAGGTTTTATGCAAGATACATTTCTTGACATCAGTATTTTATTTTAATGTTATAATGTAATTAATCATGTTCAGAACACCTTACAGTAAAACTCTCTCTCTTTCTCTGTCTAGTAAATTTTTAATTGCTAAAAAGGCTTTGTAATATAGCAAGTGTTAGGGCACTACTGGCAATAAATGTCTGTAAAAATAAATTGTTAGTTCTTGTACCTTGTCTCTGTCTCTGGTCTATATATAAAACCTCCAGTATTTACTCCAGCATTAGACAATTGTGTTTACATCATTTGAAATTTTAACCATAGTTTCCTCTACGTTACTTTAGTTGGTACAGTTATTACTACTGTAACAATACTGATTAATATTAGTGACAAACATTGGTGTTATCAGATCTTATTTTTTAATTGCTCTAACCAATTAACGCTATAGTGTATATGTAATATTTTTTTTATTTCTGAATAAAATGTAATAAGTCATTTTTAATATTCACACATATTCAAACAATACAACTGCGGTGACTTTTATTTTGAAAGATCACATTTCCGGTTTAGACACCGAGAGAAGAAGAACGGCTTTCACCATAACCGCTATTTTGCAAAGCTTTAGCGATCAGTTGCTTTATTCCAGCTTATATAGGTGAGTTTTTATAAGTCAATACAAGCTGATTAGTTCATTCGTAATATAATTTTGATGACGGGTCATATGATGTTATTGCATTAGCGGGAATATGGCGGTTAGCATCAGGGCCAAAGACAAACGGAATATGGCGCTTAGCATCAGCCCAAAACACAAGAGATCAACCTTTCGGGAAAACCTGTGTCAAATTATTCTTCACTTTTAAGTTGAAAAGCAAACTCCACCTCCATTGAGGTAGTTTACATGAAATTTCAAGCAGTGACATGCTATCATTTTTTCTTATATAATAATTTTCGTGTGTTATAAATGCATGTTGAAATGAAAGCGAAAGTGATTCAAAACGTAAAGATGAAGCTTTCCCTTATACATATCCTCTAACAAAGTTCATGGACATTTGTCATCTACCAGTTACTTTAGTTAACTAACTATTTGTGATATTACTGGTCTGATGCAGCTGAAGTTATATAAAACAAATCCAGAGACCTCAACAAAGTGTGAATGATTTGATTTTTCATCTCAAGGTAAGACTGAAACAGGTGACACCCCTCAACCGGATTCACCGGCAGATCTTCCACCTGAAGCTGATCTCTTCAGTAAAGTCATATCAATACAAGGAGAAAAAGTTCTCCTTACTTAATATCTTTTTAACAGGCGAACAGCAGCTGCACCTGCAAGAGCTGTTTTTTTGAGGTCCTACACATATTTGACAACTTTGGGACATGTCTTACAATCAACCATACCGAAACCCACCCGATGATTACAGCGCAAGCAATGACAAGTACAAAGACTCGCAACGAGTTTATCACCGGGAGTCTACCGCTTACAGGTCGCGAATTAGGAGCGGATCTCCAGAGCGGACGTCTCCATCCTCATCAGAACCTGTCCTCTCGTCTGTTAAGGCTTTGTCTTTTCTGCATAGCTGTGGACTGGACGCTGAAGACCTTCAAACTCTGGCCGAGCTTCCTGAGCATCTCATCGCAGCCGATACCCTTCCTGACCTTCTTGCGCAGATCAAAAATAAGAAAGCGTCCAACACTTCTTCATCTAGGTCCAGTGGGCTCCAAGCTAGTTCATCATCTCGCTCCTGGGACGACAGGAGCCACACTCAGCTGGTTGAGTATCCCTTGGATTTGCCTGTCCATCAGTCATATTCCATTCCTCGAGAGCAGCTTCCAACCTGGGACGACCGCTGGGAAAATGCCCAACAAACAAGCTCTCCAACATGCACGTACACCGGTTCTGACTCAAACTATGTGGTTGAGTACAACCATCTGAAAGATAAAGAGTCTTATTTTGATAAAGCGTCTTATGCCACAGAAGCATCAAGGCAGAAAACGTCCGTTGTCCCGCAGTCTTACTCTAGCCACAGCAGAGACGTTAGTCAATCCTCACATTTGTCCAGCAGAGACGTCAGTCATTCCTCTCCTCTGCCCAGTAGAGATGCAAGTCAATCCTCCCTTCGCTCTAGCAGAGATGTCAGTCAGTCCTCTTATCTGTCCAATAGAGACATCAGTCAGTCCTCGCATCGCTCTAGCAGAGAAGTCAGCCACTCCTCACATCTATCCGGTAAAGACATTGGCCAGTCCTCACATCTGTCCAGTAGAGACATGGGCCAGTCCTCACATCTATCCAGTAGAGACATGGGTCAGTCCTCACATCTGTCGAACAGAGATGTTGGTCCACCCTCGCTCCTGTCCAGCAGAGACGCTGGTCCACCCTCGCTCCTGTCCAACAGAGGCATCGCTCCACCCTCGCTTCTGTCCAGCAGAGACGTCGGCCCACCTTCTCTCCTATCCGGCAGAGACGCCGGTCTACCCTCGCTCCTGTCCATCAGAGACCTTGCTCCACCCTCGCACCTGGCCAGCAGAAACGTTGCTCCACCCTCGCACCTGGCCAGCAGAAACGTTGCTCCACCCTCGCACCTTGCCAGCAGAAACGTTGCTCCACCCTCGCACCTGGCCAGCAGAACCGTTGCTCCACCCTCGCACCTGGCCAGCAGAAACGTTGCTCCACCCTCGCACCTGGCCAGCAGAGACGTTGCTCCACCCTCGCACCTGGCCACCAGAAACGTTGCTCCACCCTCGCACCTGGCCAGCAGAGACGTTGCTCCACCCTCGCACCTGCCCAGCAGAAACGTTGCTCCACCCTCGCACCTGCCCAGCAGAGACGCTGGTCAATCTTCACACCAACGGAGGACAGAGTCAGCTCCTAGAGTGCCTACCAGGAAGGAGGCGTCAGATTTCCACGGGAAAACTCCACCAGTATTTCCCTACGCATGCGTGCTCTGCGATATCACTGTCCTCTCTAACAAGGTAAGTAGCTTATTTTTCGCTCTCACAGATTCTACATTACCAGCTATTTACCAGACAGTTGCAGGCAAAATACACATGAGCGTACTGTGGCATATGAGGTAAGTCCAAGTAGCATATTTGTTAGTAATGCGTTAAAGGTATAGTTTACCCCAGAATGGAAATTCTGTCATGTTGTACTGAACCTGATAAAGACAGAAAGTAACAAAAAATCAGTTCACTCAACTCATGCACTGTATGAGTCCTCAAATCTCATTCCCGCTTCTGCATATGCAAATATGCTGCATCATGTTCGGTCACAAGACATGCAAGAACCAATGGAGTCACTGGCCAATGAAGTCATACTTGGGGGTAATGCATCGTGATGCAAAAAGTATGAATATGCACCAGTGGGATTGAGATTTAAGGACTATAATGGAAGTGAAGATTTGCACTGCATAATGACTTGATAATTGACATGTCATTTTGTTCTTGATATGATGGTCATTTTTGTTTGAGTTTTGTTTTGTTTTGTTTTGTTGAAGAGTGCAAAGAACCAAAATTTAAGATCTGTCCATTTTGATGGCATATGCAGTTAGAGGGTGTCAAAAACTCATTAGCATAAGAGTATACATGATTCTTGCAGATACGTTTTGTTTAAAGTTGGTGGAAGTCTGTCTTAATCATATGGACTATCCATGTACTTATTATACATTTTAGTCATAGTCATATTATACATTTTAGTGCCTCATGAATGAATATTTAGAGATATAACTTGTCTTTTAGGACTGGTCTGTGCATATAAAAGGAGCCCAACATGCTCATAGTCAACTTAATCTTGTGGAAAAGTAAGTATCTTCAACTTTATTCTTCATGTTGTTTCTAAATAATTATTTCTGTCAAACATGAAAGACAAGCGGTTTAACAAACACATTTGGTGAGAGTGAGGATGATTTAAGAGATTTACATTTTATACAGATTTATTGCCAGTAGTAGTCATACAGGTTTAACATGAAATATAAGTCCGTGTACAGACAAAGCATGTGCAATTCTTTACGACACATTTTATGAAGTAATAGTATTATGTATTTTCCACCTTGATGTTTTATAATGTGGGACACCAAGTTAACAGTAGCATGATGATACTAACAACTGCATGGGTTCAGTTCTGCTCACATACTGATATAATGCAGGCCTTGAATGTGTTAACCTTTAGATAAAAGCAACTGCCAAAATGTTCATGTCAATAAATGTTTTACACAAATATCCTTCATTAGATATCCAGCGTGGGATCAGACAATCCAATCTGCTAGAAGGTAGAATCATTCCCTCATTATATTTGTAAAATATAAATTCGTAAAAAAAAAATTAGTTAGTTTACATGTTATGTATACACTTTAACAGAAATGAGCCCCATCCTGATCGACGCATGTCCAGAACAACACAGGAACGAGGTAACGTCTTTATCCTCTTCATAGTGATTTGAGCATCTTCTAGATATTTTGGATATTATAAATGTTGTGCTTTTTTTTTTTTCAGGTGGAACCTCAAGCAGTAGAAAGGGATCGTCAGGCAGCAAAAGTGGAGCGTCAAACAGTAAAAGTCAATCATCGAGCAGCCAAAAGCGCAATAGCACTGAAGCAACAACGAAGGTGGATTTTTATTTCTGATGTTCCGTTTCACTGCTTGTTTAATGTTCAGACGTTATTATATTTATTTATTTTACTATATTTGATTACAGTGCAAAGTGGTGTGTGTCAAGTTTGAAGTGGATGATGTGGACGAAGCTTACCTGAAAAAATTGCTTGGCCAGTTTGGGGCGATTGTCAAAATTATTATGTTACCTAGAATGGTATGCCATTTTATTTTTAATATATATAACTTGTTTAACAAATACACAAATCTGATTTTTGAATGGCCTGTAATACTTTTTTCTTGTAATATTTTTTAGGCTTTTGTGAATATGGGAACAGCAGGCCAGGCAGAGGATATAGTAAAATATTTCTACCAAAACCCTTTGAGGATCAGAGGAGAACTGGTCGTATTTACACTGTCTGCAGCATTTAATTTCCTACAGGTGAGTAATGAAAAGTACAATTTTATGTTAAACCAGACGACCAAATATGAGGACCTTCTTCCTAAAATACAAGTACAACCACATATTTTCCTGTGTGAACCCATTTATACAGAAAATATTAAGTGATATTTCAAAGACAACATGTTGTTTCCTAAATTAATTAGTCATTATATTGTCAATGTAGTAATTATTATAAAATATATGGTTGTTTTACTAGTTTTCTGTCAGAGATTGAGCAGGAGCGCGACAGTGCTTCATCTGTGTTGTCAAAGGCTTGATAAGCAAAATGACACATTCAGGTTCATAAGCAGTTATCATTTCATCATATGATGATTAACTTGAATGATCCACTTCAGCTACATTCACTCAGCTATCTGCTTTTCAGTCGGGCACCTAATTCAGTTATGTTAGGAAGGGATCCGAGATATTTTCTAAGTGCCATTCAGAAGTGACACCTTCAAAAGTGACTTGCATCCATTTGATTTGTTTTAGTTTGTCATCAATGGTGATTGAATGATTTTCTTCATGTTTTACAGACTTCTCGTGTAGTGAGCTTTTCACCGTTACCTTCTGGTGATGGCATACGCTCGGAGTTGACGGCCATTGCTAAGCGTTTCGGATCAGTAAAACATTCTCTGTTTCTCCCAAGCCGGGTAGCTAAGCTTATTATTGTGCAAATATTTCTATTTATTTACTTATTCTTATGGCATGTTTTTTTCTCTGCAGTCATCTATGTTGATAAAGACTTTGTGCCTTTTTACAGGGTTATGTGGAGATGAGCAGTGCAGAAGAGGCCGACAAATTGGTGGAGCACTATTCAACCAATTCACTTAAAATAAAAGGAAAAACCATTAACGTTTGCTCCTCAACTGAGTACCAGACGCTTGAGTAAGCCAGTTTTGCTGATCTTATGTTAGCTTGTAAAGACACCATTTTTTTGCATTTGGACATAATTTTATTCTGTTTTGTTGGGTAACGCTAGAGATGTTACACTTTTGATCTTAATTTGGTGTGCGTTTTTCCCTTCTAAAATAACACGCTTGGTATTTCTCTTCATGGTCTAGAACGACGGATGCTGACAAAGAAAAATCACCAGTTCCTTATAATAGCAGCAGCAGCAGCAGCAGCAGGAGGAGGAGGAGGAGTTGCAGCCCAAGAAGGAGATCCCACAGAGACTCTCCCAGCCCCAAACGAAGAGCTTCTGAAGACAGGTCCAGGTCTCGCAGGAGTCACGACTCTAAGAAACGAGAAGAAAGTCAACGCTCACGGGAGAAAACCAAAGAGAGCTCTAGACGGGACAGCTCATCCAAATCCCGTTCTAAAAAAAGCTCTCCTTCAAAAGACCAGAAGCAAAAAACAAAATCGGAAGAAAGTGTGAAGGAGACTGTTGAAGAAGACAACAATCAGTCTGACATCATGACTGATGACAGTGATCTTGAAGGAGTGGCAGTTATAGCAGATGATGGTGAAGCTCTGAATTCAGAAGATGAGCTCACAGTAGATGAAGACATGGATGATGAGGCGCATGAAACCTCAGATGAACAGGAACAGGATGCATCTGAAGATGTCCAAACTGTGAAAGAGTCAGATGATCAGACTAAACCTTCAGACATGGACACATCGAGCATACAGCCAGAGACGTCAGAGTGTGAACCAACTGCTACAACTTCGGAAAGATCGAGCGATTGTAAGGAAGCCCAAGAGCTTCAAGGAGAGCAAAAAGAGCTTCAAGAAGGAGAGCAAAAAGAGCTTCAAGAAGGAGAGCAAAAAGAGCTTCAAGAAGGAGAGCAAAAAGAGCTTCAAGAAGGAGAGCAAAAAGAGCTTCAAGAAAAGCAAGAAGAGATTCAACAAGGAGAGCAAAAAGAGCCTCAAGAAAAGCCAAAAGAGCTTCAAGAAAAGAAAAAAGAGCTTCAAGAAGAGCAAAAAGAGCTTGAGAAAAAGCGAACAGTACTTGAAGAAGACCAAAAAGAGCTTCAACAAGGGGAGCAAAAAGACAGTACAGTGGAGATGGAGGTAAACGCAAATGAGTGTAACAGTTACCTACATTTTGAAATTGGGGACTCAACATGTAAAAAAAGGATATCAAAAAATGTAGTATTAATAGTCATGGCCTAGCAGCTTTGGTGCTCTTTCTGGCAACACATGTTCAAGTCCTGCTTGCATCATTTCCTGATCCCCTTTTGATTGAATAGAATGTACGCAATTTAAGTATTACAGTTGGTGGTGATACACAGTTAATAATGTTGCATTCTATTTTTTTAAAAATATACATCTGTCCTGTTTTGTCTGTGTAGGAGGCAGCAGAATTCTCTGAGAATCTAGACAAGGAGGGAGTGTTGACTGAAAAAGGTATTATTATTGAATCATTCAACCGTAAAAGCAATAAAGTTGTGCTGTATGTTTTCCTAAAACTGTTTTTGTAGTTTTTCTTTAGTTATTAGATTTGAAAGATAATTGAAGAAGTATGTCCATTCTGTTTTAGGTGATGAAATGGAGATCTCGACTTCAAGCACCGAGGTTAGTCTGTTTTTCCCTTTCAAGGGTTTGTGATTGTGTATATAATATGGAACACAAATGATGGTGTCTTCTATTAATTATGCTAAGGCATTTTGAGTTAGTTATAATTTTCCCTTTTTTTTTTTTTTTTTTTTTTTTTTTTTAGGAAAAGTTTGGCAAAGTTCTGGAGGTGGCAGGTTTTCCAGTGGCTAAAAAATACAGTGAAGCAGATTTGCTGAAAATTGGGAAAAAATACGGAGATGTGGCAAACTGCTGTCTGGTTCGCAGCAATCGAAAGGTAAAATGATCAAATTAAAGCATAATTTTAACATTAAATAGAAGGAAATGGTGTATGCAAAAGTAAACAAAATGTCAAACTGTTAATTTGCATTCTATTTTTTAAGGCGACATTGGTATTTTTTTATACTTTTGATGATATTGGTCAGATATAGTTCAATGTATGTATTTTCTCTGAAATGTCACATAAACAGTAATATTTTAATGCATATATTTTTTACGAAAATATTCTGTTAGAAGAAAAATGTTAAGGACTAATTGTTGAATCAGAGTTTTAAATCGATTCATTAGGGCTTTCCGAAATAGTTAACCTATCATTGATATAGTCTGAGTGACCTAGTCATTACAGTTTTCATGAGAAATTCTTACAGCTCTACTTTTAAGTGTTCATGATACGTGATGTGCAGGATTTGTCTACGTGATATATGTAGAATTAACGCAACTGCAATTAATTATGTTTTCATTGCAGGTGGAGAAGGCATTAATTGAGATGGTGAATGCTGACGATGCTGCAAAACTCGAAGCAGAGTGTAAAAGGCAACACATTAAACTAGGCGGCAGAAACTTGAGGATAACCGTGTCAAAGAAATACAGCCAGTTGAACGAGGGGTAACTTACATTTAAATTACTACTTTTCTGTAGTGTTTTTGTGTTCTGAAGAACACATCAGATGATAATTGATTCTGTTTCAGGCAAAGTATTGACGCTGACTCTGAGAAAGAGAAAGTTAAGGAAGATATTGAAGAGAACAATACGGAGCTGTCAAGCACACTGTCTTCCAATGAGGAGAGTGCAGTAGTGATGGCTGAGACCGAGATCTCTGAAGAAGATGCTGAGGCTCAGGAAGCAAAGGAAACCAGCATGGACACAATCATGCAAACGTCTAGTGATGAGGAGGTAAAATCAAGAAATAATGAATCTCAAATATAATGTCTTTATAGCGGTATATGTCTTTTTATGGAAGCCACAAAACACATGTAAACATCGCCGTATCATTGATTATACACAGCATAGTCTTATTGCTTTCCAATACTTCAGGAAGGGTATGGCAGAGTTCTCCGGATCAGAAATCTTCCAATGCCTGATGAATACACTGATGCAGAATTTCTGAGCATCGCAGAACCGTATGGTAAAGTAGTACGCCATTGGATGTTTCGCCTTCATCGAACGGTTAGTAGATATAACTGCCATATATATATATATATATATATATATATATATATATATATATTTCAAATAGATTCGGTGTTTCCATCAATGAAATCTTAAAATTTTGTCCCCCTCCCACACCCACCAGGGACTGATTGAAATGAAAAAGGCCTCTGATGCTGAAAAGGTTGTAGCTGCGGCCAACATGAATAAAATAACAGTTGCTGGAATGCATCCCAAGATTGCAGTGTCTTCCAAACATGCTAATTTAAATAAAAGGTAGTGGATAGTCATTTATGCACTTAATTTTTCTGTACTAAAATGCATATTCAAAATAGCTGTGCTAATTGCTTATTTGTCATCTTTGTAGTGTGTTGTAAGCAGTCATTGTTTCTTGATGTCAAACACAGAATCAGGGCCTCAAGACCTGCAAAATTGATTATAGTCAGCATTATTAACAATTAGTGATATCAGTTTACAATAGTGAAAAATGGGTAAAAAATGTTTGGGGAAAAAAAGTGCACAACCAAAAACTGTTCAGAGCACAAAACACTTTATATTCAAACAAGATAATAGGGTTTGATTTGGATTGCCTTTGTCAGGTGTTTGGACAGATGAGTGTGCTCTTTGGTGTGCTTGAGAGGTGTTTTGCTACAAGGCTCTTCACAAGTCACCATTAGATGTTTCTGAGCATGAATGCTTTATATCATCCAACTGGAGTGCAACAGAGAAAACTATTCTGATTAAATATTTTTGGGATGTTAAATGTAGGTTTTAAATGCACCATGTTTAATTGCATCCTACATCTAACACAGATAATGCTATTTTTATGAGTCGCGTTACTCTTCCTCATATTGAAAACTGGACAAACACTTTGTTGTGAAGCATATATGCTGTGCAATTTTTTTTTTTTTGTAACATTTTTGCACATGGTATGTTCAGCATGATCTTCAGCATATTTTTATAGTTTTCAATTTGCACATTTTTCCAAATGTAAACAATGTATATTTTTTAAGACAGATAACATTTGACCAGTTTATCTTACTGAACTGAATAATCAGTTATGAAAGTCACTCATTGCATCCCTACACCAAATGTACTCCTATCCGTTTTGTGTTGTTTGCTAGGTACTTTCTACATGGACCTAGTGATGGTTCTATACACCCATATTTCGAGTTCGAGGAAGAAAATGATGAATCCAAGACACAAAACAGTATTTCTGAGCAGCAGCCGTCTATCCAGACATCAGCGAATGTCAAGGTGAAACATTCTCACTTATTTTCCTGTCTTTGGTCAAATCCCTGTTTGGTAAGCTTGGTATAGATAAATTACACTGGTTTTAGGAGTCCTCGAATGATAATCAAGATGACAACTCGAAGGCAGATGAGAAGCAGGTTTCTGCAGCTGATGATGGAAGTGAAACGAAGGCGGAAAATTCAGACGGTGTGTCAGAGATGCAAACACCTGTGATGGATCTAGTGGGTAAGAGCGTGTTTCACAGCCCTCTGAAAACATGATGTTTAACAAACCCAAGCTGCGAGAGTTTCTAACGCTCATGCAAATCCTCAGGGAATTAAGTAGCTACCGTTTAATAAAAGTAGTAAGGCACTTTAGTCTGTGCTACATGGACCGTACAGCTCTGCTTCTGCACAACTGATCTTTTGTACTTTACCAACAGGCACAGAGTTTGTTCGGCCTGTGGTGGGTTACTTCTGCAGCCTGTGTAATGCCATCTATGCCAGTGAGGAAGAGGCCAAGGACGAGCACTGCAGGACCCCAATGCATCATCAAAAGCTGAAGGCAAACCTTCACAAACTTCTCATTTGCATGATTATTTTGCATATTTTAGTGTGGTAGAAAATATACAAGACTGACATTTTTTCTCATTCTTTTTCTCTTAGGAGCACAAGGAGCGTTCAACATAAACCATGACATGAATCAAGCCAATCCAGAAATCATTCATAGACGCTCATGATGATAACATACTGTAGCTAATTCACATCATAATATGTGTCAAGTCATTAATTGATTCAGTACTAATGCAGAAATTGTCATTTTATTTGATCTTTTTTTAATTATAGCTTGTTTGTTCTGTTGTCCTATTGTTTCATTAATTGTTTTATCTGGCGATCAACAAAAACTGTTGTTTTCTTCAAAAAGCATGTACTTTATTGTAGTGTACTGGATTGAGTTTATAAGCAAAATAGAATGCATTAAAATCCTCCCTGTTCAAATAAAGACATGTACAGTTGTCAAATAAGCGCGCTTGTTTTCTTGACGCGGGTTTTGATTGGACGACTTATGGTTGTCTCCGCCCACAGTATGCCGTTTCCATGACAATACAACATGGCTGCGCACGGTAAGCAGAATGATGTGTGGGGTTGGTTCTAAATAGAGTTGATTTTAGCTTAATGTCGGCACACATTTGCCTATATTTTATTGTGAATAAAGCGAATGGCTTTTATGAAGCCAAATAAAATGATTTGGTAAACAAAAGCGGTCAATTAATACCTGTTTGACTCGAATGGAAGTATCGTCAAGCTAATGTTAGCCATTCACAACACTGCTGTCGTTTTGTCCTGCCAGGAAATATTTGTTTATTATCTCGAATTCTAATGATTTGCCTTGTCGTAATTTAACTGCTAGATCGGGATGACCGTGTGGTTTACTAGTTTTTACTGCTTTTTGCATAAAACATGGATAACTTGTGTTTTCATTCGTGTACAGTTACATACCAACTTTGCTCTTGAGGTGTTTAAGATCATGTGTTGCTACTGTCTTATAGAAGAACTCCAAAAGCGTTATGTTTTCGGTAGTGAATCTACTGTATTGAAGCCAGTTTTCGCCGCTGAATAAAAATAAAAAAGCCAATTGCGGTCTTTTATATCACAATTCTGTCTTTTTTTCTCAGAATTATGAGACATAAACTCGCAATTGGACTTTATAACTCGCAGTTGCGTTTATATCTTGCAATTCTCAGTTTATGTCTAATTTCCGAGAAGTCAGAATTGCCAGATGTAAAAAAAAGTAATTTATTCATTCATTCAGTGGCTGATACAATTTATTTTCTTATTTAAAAATCAGTGTTATATTTAAATAGATGGATTTCATGAGAGTATGAATTTAATGTTTCATGTTTGCAGAAGACCTAATTAAAAAAATTCAGCATAATTTCTTAAAAGTTTGGTTTATGATAACATTAAATCTTAAAATGGCTGATATTTATAGTGATCAGATATGGGTAGGCAATTTTTGAGCGATTCAGGACCAAAACAGCCAGAGACAAAAGGAGTTACAATTCCCAGTCTCCTCTACTTTTAGGCTTACGTTATGTTCATTAATTCAGTTTGTTGTTGTTTTTGTTTTTTTGGATGAAGTGTAATTTTGTTGTAAGTTGACCTGCTCTCACAAATTTCTCCTAAGGGAGACAATAACGGATGAACTAACTCATTTAATTTCGCTTTTGCAGGAAGACAACCTGTCGTATCCTTTCAAGCTGACCATTAGTTTTCTTAATTACACATCTATCTTTGTTTACTCTTCTTAACAAAGTATCTCAGTTGTCCTCCACACCACTGCAGATCCTGTTTCATTTGAACGGCTGGTATTTTGCAGCATTCTTCATCGCTGAGATTCTTATGTTTATCTACAAAGGTGATGTATGGGCTCAGTAAAGCATCTAGAGGTTGAGATTTTCTATGTGTAGTACTCAGTGCTCACTCTGCTGTTTGTAGGAGTGATCCTCCCTTACCCACAAGCCAATCTGATATTGGATGTTGCCCTGCTGCTCCTCTTCTCGGGCCTGGAAACCCTCAGACTCTTCTACGGTCAGTGTGATACAATGTTGTTTAGTGTCAAAGAAGTAGCTGTAGAATTATTTCCTTCAGAGGACTAAAATCATCTTCATTCAGAAGTCCCCTCTTTGGAGCTGGGTTGTGCAAAACACTTGCCTCCTTTTATATCCGTTGGAGTTTGGGATTTAAATTGAAATGCCAGGAAGAGGAATTTACTGTATTGCAATTCAAAATACAATACATTCATAATATAAGTACTTGTAATACAGTCACACAACAGATGAATTAGTCGTGCACAAAATAATAATATTAATTACTCTATTAATTTAATACTTTATTCACAGTTAATTAAATTGATCAGAAATAACAGTATTTAGGCATTTATCATTTTACAAAAGGTTTCTATTTCAAATAAATGCTTTATGTTCATCAAAGGATCCTGAAAAAAATGTATCGGTTTTCCACACTTATGTATATTTAATTAAAGTATATTAACATAGAATACAGTTAATTTAAGTTGTAGTAATATTTAGAAATATCATTGCTTTTATTGCAGGTTTTAAAATAGAGATATCTTCTTTTTTTTTTTTTTAATCTTATTAACGCCATATATATAATGTTGATGAGTAATTCATATGAAAATGGAACTTAATAAAAACTACTTGTTTTAATTTGAATCTAAATGCCTTGAATTCAAACTTGAATTACAGATTTACATTTTGTTTGCAGCATCAGTTCAATTCTGTTACAATTCCGAGAACCGAATTGGAATTGAAAAAACATTCTCTGTTCAGTTCTGAACCTCTCAACCCTGCTATAGCAATGAGTGGATGAATGTCATCATAACAGGTTGATAATAAAGAGTGATTACGCTGTTTGTTGTGTAATGGCCTGTGAATTCTGACTTTCAGGCTGGAAGGGGAACCTGTGTCAGCGCTCTCTGGCTCTGTTTGTGAGTGTTGCTGTTCTGGTGCCCTGTGCGGTGCTGAGCGTCTACTACCTGCTGCTGCAGACCTTCGTGTTGCGGCTGGAGTTTGTGCTCAATGTTGTGCTGCTCTGCTTCTACAGCTTTGAGCTGGTTCTGGGGCTCATGACCATCTCTGTTTTTTCAAGGTAACTGCTTCTGTATTTTGGATGTTTTTCAACATATTTATCCTATAGTTATAAAGAGACGTGCATTGGAATAGAATAAATATATGCAAGTGGAAATTTACAGAACTGACTGACTTTTTAAAATACTAGATATTTATACTCAGGATTTTTTTTACTCTCTTTCAGGGCCAACATTTATTAAGTTCATCTGCTTTTTTGATGTCAGAATGAAAACACTGAACAGAATAAGCTTGCAGTCTTTCAAACTGAGAGCTGGCAACAGTTACCTTTTTACATGTAAGTTACATAAAACAGACATTTCATTTGTACAGTTTTTCAAACAAATTGATTACGCATCTTTGTTAAGTAGATCTTGAAATTTTATAAAAGCTATTGTCAGTGTGCACAGATTATTTTTTAAATAATGTGTTGTTGATTACAATGTAAATGTATTTATGTAAATATTGGCTGCCATTATTAAATGGTAGAGTGAAACAGTTGTGTCGTCATAATTTTAACACTTAAACATGCACATACACGTTTTCGAAATGTTTCAAAATGCATGTTTTTGAAATGTGAAACATTGTGAAGTATATTACAACTTTAAGTAACTGTTTTCTACATTATACATTATTTGGTTACACTTTATATTAGGTGGCCTTAACTACTATGTGCTTACATCAAAAAAATAAGTACAATGTACTTATTGTGGTCATATTGTATTGCAAAACACTATTGCTGCTTTGAGGTGGGATATGGGTAGGTTAGGGGCAGGTTTGGTGGTATGGGTGAGTTTAAGGGTGGGTTAAGGTGTAAGGGATGGGTCAACAGTGTAATTGTAAATGTAATTACAGAAATTAATTACAGATGTAAGTACACATAGGTATTTTTAAATATACAAGTACTATGTAAAAACATGTATGTACACAATAAGTGCATTGTATCAAATGATTAATTTAAATGTAAGTACATAGTAGTTAAGGCCACCTAATATAAAGTGGGACCCATTATTTTTCTGGATTTTTTGATGAACATAAAGTTCAAAATAACAGCATTAAAATATAGATTTTTTGTGTGTGTGTAACATTATAAAGGTCTTTACTGTCACACGTGATCAATTTAATGATCCTTGCTAAATATAAATATTTTTTTTTTTTTTTTTATATATCCTAATAACCTCAAACTTTCGCCTTTTGAGTAAGGATACAACTGAACCAGACCCTCATGTACATAATACTGAAGGGAACTGAAAGCACTCAACCTTGATTGTATGTTAGCAGGTTTGCAACACTAAATTAGTGACAATTCAGGCAAGTAACAACCTAAAGTTCTTAATTTTCCAGAGGTTCCAAGTGTGTCAACACATGTTTATACGCATTCTGTGACTGCTGTCAGGTGAATGTCATAATCCTAATTACTATCGGATACAGGATTATGAGCACACACACAGACGCCTCTTTAAAACCATCTCCAGTAATCCCAAGTGCTTCTCACTGTCCTCACAACACAAAGGCTTTGGGCAACTCTAACCCCATACAGAAAACCCGTTCAAGTGTAACACTTCACTGACAGCTAAGAAAAGATGGCTGCAGTGGACAAGGATGTGGCTGAGAAGTTTTTGGACAGTAATCCAACATTTGCCAAGCAGTATTACGACTCCAGGTTCCGGGCGAAGGTCATCTCCGACCTTCTAGCGACCACCAAGAAAACAGAAGTGGACATCAGCTCTTACCACGACCTGAGCTCTATAGAGGAGTGCGAGGTCATTTTCGATATGGTGCGGGACATGCAGGAAAACCTGCAGATGGAGAGGGCCGTGTTCAACCTCATGCGGCATCTCACGTTCATTATGCGAGCCGACCGCATGAGTCTCTTCATGTACCGCCAGAGGAACGGCATAGCTGAACTGGCCACACGAATCTTCAACGTTCATAAAGATGCCACACTGGAGGAGTGTCTGGTGCCACCGGACAGTGAGATCGTGTACCCGCTGGACACAGGCATTGTGGGCCACGTGGCCACCGCCAAGAAGACCGTCAATGTACCTGATGTCACACAGGTAGGAGAACTAACCATGAAGAGGAACAGAAAGATAGTTCAGCTATCCAGTCCTGTGCGTTATGAAAATGAAGTGCAATTCACAATATGAGCTGTAGAGAGCAGTGCGACGCTAGCAATTCTTACTCGTATTTCATTCTCAGACAAAAATATATGTAAATGAATGCGTGACTGTTCAGAATCTCATTTTTAGAAGCAGAGCAGTTGTGTCATGCCTGTTTTTAATGAATTATATTAAAAGCAACCGTTTTTTGGCATGAAACCCTGCTGAAAAACAAACAAACAAGAGAAACCATCACAGAAATTCTAATGGCTTCCACTACAAATACTATTACAACCATTACAAACCACCAACTTTAAACCATTAAAAAATGGTTTCCTGTAGTGTGTTTTGGGACATGTTCCATTATGATTTATTGGTTTTAACAAGCCTCAAATAGAAGGTGACAAACGTAGACCCACAGGGACCATAGTTTCCATTAAAACCAACCCAATTCCCATTATAACCAGTAAAACCATTACAAATCTGTGATAGTATCTATTGTTTTTGTTGTTGTTGTTTTTTACAAATAATGAAATCATTAAATAACAAACATCCACACTCAGAAAAAGCTACAAAAACTGTCATTGGGGTAATACCTTTTCAAAAAGTACCTTATTTACGCCTAAAAGGTGCACATTAGTACCCCCAGTGTAGCCTATGTATTAATACATAAATGGTACATATTAGTATCTTTTGAATGGATATTGTTGCCCCACCCTTACGAACATTAACTATGGTTTTATTGTAGTCAAATTGTAGTAACCATGTTTTTTTGGGGCGTATTGATTACCATTTGTGTAACCACAGTTTTACTACAAATACCATGGTTAAACTATGGTTAGTGTAGCAAAAGCATGGTCAACTTGTGTTTATCATGGTGTAACTATAAACCATGGTTAATTTTCTTAAGGGCAGTGACAGGTTTCCTTTTTTTTTTTTTTTTTTTTTCTGAGGGTGAACTATCACCAAAACTGTATTATAATTATTTGTGGCTACTGCTGATAAACTTGAAAAATTCCTGTAGCTCAAATAGTAGAGCATGGCGCTAGCAACGCCAAGATCGTGGGTTCGATTCCCAGGGAAAGCAAGAGCTGATCAAATGTAAAAACTGTAACTTGAATGCAATGTAAGTCGCTTTGGATAAAAGCGTCTGCTAAATGCATAAATGTAAATGTAAAATGTAAATTTGCCAGAGAAGATGTTGCACAGACAGATATATGTATGACTCAATGTGCTGTGAAATCTCTCTCCCTCTCTCTTTGATTAGAAATTACTAACCATTTTTCAAGGGAACAGACTGTCTTTGGCACACAATGTGCTTCACCGCTCAAACAGCAATATATTTTCCTCTGTAGTGCTCATAATCACTTAAAAAATGGGGTTTCTCAATCTGTGCGTTATGTGACAGAAATACCAAGCGGGTGTGTTTGAAACCCTGGAGGTGGCGACAGCATGCTATCTCAGACAGTTTCAGATGTCTGACAGACTGCTGACTAACCACAAATATCCACAGATATACTGTTTGTATATGCGAAAAGTATTGCCCACTTTCTAAACAAAACAAGTGAGCGATTTTGAACATTTTGAGAGTGAGATTTCTTCTCTTTTAATGTGCACTGTAGCTCTGCTGTTAATATGCAAGGCCTAGTGCTGGATTAGCGCAGGTCAGCGCCCTCCCGCAGTGTGTTATGTTACTGGGTCTGGAGGGGATAAAAGTCTTTAATCTGAGTTGAATTAGAGCGAACCTGGATTAAATCTAAAGGTCAGTGCTTAACGCCGTGTTCCACAAGTCAGCAGAATATCAGTGCTTACCTTTGCTAGGCTACATTTTACATTTCCTTTCTACTGTTGATTTGGAACAGAATATGGATATTTGAACATTACAATGGCACTTCAATGGAATTCAATTATTGTTTTCAGAACTCTGTCTGATATTGACCCATGGAAAAAAACACACAATTGGGTTACACTTTCTATAGTCCTAGTTACAGTGTAATTATAGCCTAATGAGTAATATTAAATAACAGCATGTATTTAAGGGTTGGGGTTTGGTTTAGGGTTAGTTGCATGTAATAATGCATAATTTAATTTTATTACTATAGTAATAGAACACATAGTATGTGTAAGAAGACACTAAAACAAAGTGTTTCCAAATTTGTTATCATTAGTTAACATGGACTCACAATGAACAACTGTATATGTTTTTAACATTAACAAAGATAAATGAATATTTGGTTACACTTTATTTTAAGGTGTCCTTGTTACTGTGTAATTAGGCTACATATTTAAGTACTGGGTAATATCAAGTATTTGCTATAGGGTTTGGTTTGTTGCTAATTGCATGTAATTATGTAGGCATAACTTGCTGCTATTACTAACGTTTAACAAAGTCCTTGTAAAATAGCGTTACCAAATATTGTAGCAAATGTATTGATCGTTAACAGTTAATGTATTTATATTATTGTAAAGTGCTAATGGTGTTTTACTGTTTTACTAAGTATCATAATTTAGCAAAAACCCGCATTTTGTGCTCTGGTCATTTTGATCTGGAGAGGATTTTCTTTCAGATTTTATTCACATGGGACTATAATCTATTGACTTTTCTCTCAAAGGGTATAACAGCTTCCCCACTTTGCTACACTTGTGGTGTTCCTAATCAAAAATGACCAGCCAACAAAAATTGCTTTGCTGTATTATTACCATTATCAGCTTGTTTTCTTTCAGTTAGCACAGATTTTGTATTTATTTTTGTAAATGCTTGATCATAGGCCTCAATGAACAAAATGATCCACAAACAATGCTTTTTTTCACTCAAAAACTGAGGTGCATAAGCTCAGATCAGTGAGGTCTACGATCAGTCAAATCCAAAAAGAAAAGCCTGTGCTGAATTGAATTTTTAAAAGGCCAGTCATTTTGATCACCAAATTAAGTAAAGGATTTTTAGCACAGCGCACAATAAGCAAACCTTTATTTAAAGCCAAATTAAACTATTTAATTGTGTGCATCAGTGACGTTTTACCAAAACGTGTTACAGTAAATTTAAATGTGCTTCTCTCTCCAGGACAGCCACTTCAGTGACTTCGTAGATACCCTCACAGAGTACGAGACCAAGAACGTGCTTGCGACTCCCATTATGAACGGCAAGGACATGGTGGCCGTCATGATGGCGGTCAACAAGATTGGCGGTCCTCATTTCACTGCTCAGGATGAAGAGGTAGGTAGTGTTCATTCATATCATCCTCTGTGATAGCAAGTACAGCGCTGTTTATACTCAACAATAAGTCTCGGTGAGGATGCCAGTTTGAAACGTAAACAATGCCAGAAAGATTAATTAAATGCATTGTGCTCCCCACACATACTTTTAATCTCAAATCCCCAGTGAATGTAACAAGTGCAGTTTCACTGAATGTTAATACAGTAAAAGCATTTTGATTAAACAGACTTCAACAGAACAGATTAAAAGCTCTATTGAAGTAAATCGGACTCTGTGTCTTGTAGACGCTGAGGAAATATCTCAACTTTGCCAATCTTGTGCTTCGAGTTTTTCACCTGAGCTACCTGCACAACTGTGAAACCAGAAGAGGACAGGTGGGATTTCTGGGATATTGAGATTTAAGACATTGACCCGTAAAGACTGCCACTCCATGATCTTGTCATATTTCCTCACATCTACATTGCAGGTGTTGCTCTGGTCTGCCAGCAAAGTGTTTGAGGAGCTGACCGACATTGAACGACAGTTCCACAAGGCCCTCTATACAGTCCGAGCCTTCCTCAACTGCGACCGCTACTCTGTGGGCCTCCTCGACATGACCAAAACTAAAGTGACTGGTTATTTATTCATTGCATGAAATATGCAGCTGGATTTGTAACTTGTGAGTATTTACATGTATATTTGTCTGTTGAAGAGTATTGAAGTATTGTATTTTTATTTATATGTCTGTAGGAATTCTTTGATCTTTGGCCCGTACTGATGGGAGAGGTGCCCCCTTATAGCGGACCAAAGACCCCTGATGGCAGAGTGAGTGTTACGCCAATATGAGTTTAGTTAATCATGTCAGAGAAACGCAAAACTGCCATGAGTGAATTCTTACATGCTGTCACATGTTTGACTTACGGTATTTATTCTGCTCCAGGAAGTGATTTTCTACAAAGTGATTGATTACATATTGCATGGGAAGGAGGACATCAAAGTAATTCCGTAAGTTAATACATTTTATATTGCCTGTTAAATTTGATCTTCCACTTGGCATTTAATTAAGCCCAGTATTGCCACATGCATTATCATGCATCATTCTACATTACATGCATTGTAATTATTGTGCCTTCTAAACATACTGTATCAAGAAATAGCATGTCTGGCTCTCCAGCTCCAAGATGTAAGGTGGGCCATTGGACTCTAAAGGAGGTCCAGACAGTTCTGGGTGTTTGCAACGGTGGGCCAAACTCATGAATGGGTTCATCTAGGCCCTCCTGTTGAGCCAGGCCTGAGCAATAATAATTTTTTGTGTTATTTGAAAGTAGAAATTTTCATATTCCTAGCATACTACCTTTCAAAAATAGAGAAATGCTTCTCTTTAACCGTGGATGCATTAAATTGATCAATAGTGACATTAAAGCCATTTATAATGTCACAAAAGGTTTCTATTTCAAATAAATGCAGTTCCTTTGAACCTTCTGTTCATCATAGAATCATGTGGGAAAAAACACATCACTGTTTCCACAAAATTATAAGCAGCACAGCTCTCTTTAAGTACAATAATAATAATAAATGTTTCTAAACCATCAAATCACCATATTCAAATGAGATCATGCGACTCTGAAGTATGGAGTAATGATGCTGAAAATTCAGCTTTGCACCACAGGAATAAATTACATGATCAGATGTGCTAAAACATTAGCCACATTTAAATCCAGACTCAAAACTTATCTGTTTAGCTGTGCATTTACTGAATGAGCAATGTGCTACGTCCGAACTGACTGCCCTGTATTTTATATATAATTATTTTCTATTCTTAACTGTTTTAATTCATTTTAAATCAATTTTTAAATCATTTTAAATCAGTTTTAAATTCCTTGTTTTTATTTTTTTATGATTATTTTAATTCCTTTTATATAAAGCACTTTGAATTACCATTGTGTATGACTTGTGCTATATAAATAAACATGCCTTGCCTATTAAAATAGAAAAGCTTTTTATTTTATTGTAAAATTTCACAGAATTAATATTTTTACTGTATTTCAATCAAATAAATACAACTTTGATTAGCATAAGAGACTGTTTTAAACATTTTAAAGCGTACATTTTTTTAATTTTTCTAGACCACTTAGAAAATAAAAATGGGATTCATGAAAGAAAAGTGATGGATTGTTCTGGTCAGACGCATATGCATTGTCGTTACAGTAACCCTCCAGCTGACCATTGGGCATTAGTAAGTGGGCTTCCCACCTACGTTGCAGAGAACGGCCTGGTGAGAGTCTAGACCTCCATTCTCCTCTCCTGACGCCACAGTAGTCAGACAAGTTGGAAGCTATTATGGTTTATAATGCTCCTGTCATGTGCACAGCGAGGGGGAATAGAATGTGCTCCCACACTGAAATGATGGATAATTGTAATTTTGTGAACAGTAATTAATCAGTGAGCAATGCCCCTTCTCAGTGAGTGTGACTGCTGCTTTCTCTTCACTCTGTCTTACAGATCTGTAATATCATGAACGCCGCTCAAGATGAGTTCTTTGAATTTCAAGTGAGCTCACCTTAATTTACGCTCCTGTGAAAGCCCTACATAAAAATAATCAATGAAATTAAATTAGCAGTGTTTCGAAAACGCTTTTTGTAAATCTACAAAACTTAATTGAAATTTTCCCGAAATGTATTTTGATTAAAGTTTATTTTTGTCCTGCCAGAAAGAGCCTCTAGATGATTCTGGATGGACAATAAAGAATGTACTCTCTTTGCCCATCGTAAACAAGAAAGAGGAAATCGTTGGCGTGGCCACATTCTATAACAGGAAAGATGGAAAGCCTTTTGATGACATGGACGAAACACTAATGGAGGTATTTGAGGCCACAGTATAGACCAGTAGTGTGCCATAGCTAAATATATAGTAATGGATAGATCAGCAGACTCTGCATTATTTATTTTTAAACATTTCATCATTTCACATTTCATTGTGTAGTGAAGGTTTACCATGTTGTCAATCTATTATGTTGGGTTGGTTGGATTCAACTAAACTGCTAATCCAAATCTCTAAAGTCTCCAAAAAGTACTTTGTACTTATGTCTCCGTTTTATCTTAGTGCTACAATCCACAGAGCCTTTCAGTTGAGTTCAATCATGCTCTCTGTGGAGATGTGATGCAATGCTTTTTTTGTAGTTCTCCCATTAATTTCCACCCAATTTGACTAGCAGAATGTTTTAGTCTTCTTGTCAGATTCAGACTCTGTGTGAATCTAAAACTGAATGTGAATCTGAACCTAAATGTGAACTTAAACGTGAATCTAAATCTGAATCTGAACCTGAATTTCAGTCGACATTAACCTGAATGTAAATGTGAATCTAAACCTGAATCTCATCCTACAGTATATGTGAACCTGAATAATTGTGAATCTAAACCTGAATGTGAACCTGATTTTTTTTAACCTACATTAAATGTGAACCTGAATGTAAATGTGAATCTAAACCTGAATATGAATATGAATCTCAACCTACAGTAAATGTGAATCTAAATCTGAAACAGAATATAAATCTACATTTAAATGTCAACCTGAATATAAACTCTCAACCTGAATCTCAACCTGCAGTAAATGTCAACCTGAATGTAAAATGGGAGTCCAAACCTGAATCTCGGCCTACAGTAAATGTGAATCTAAACCTGAATCTCAACTTACAGTAAATGTGAACCTTAATGTAAAATGGGAATCCAAACCTGAATCTCAGCCTACAGTAAATGTGAATCTAAACCTACAGTAAATGTGAACCTGAATGTAAATGTGAATCTAAACCTGAATCTCATCCTACAGTAAATGTCAACCTGAATGAAAATGTGAATCTCAACCTGAATCTCAATTTACAGTAAATGTAAATGTGAATCTAAATCTGAAACAGAATCTAAACCTACAGTAAATGTGAACCTGAATGTAAATGTGAATCTAAACCTGAATCTGAACCGTAATCTCAATTTACATTAAATGTGATCCTGAACACAAATCTGAATCTGAATCTAATTGTGAACCTGAATGTAAAATGGGAGTCCAAACCTGAATTTCAGCCTACAGTAAATGTCAACCTGAATGAAAATGTAAATGTGAACCTGAATCTCAATTTACAGTAAATGTGAACCTGAATGTAAAATGTGGATCCAAACCTGACTCTCAACCTGAATCTCATCCTACAGTAAATGTCAACCTGAATGAAAATGTAAATCTGAACCTGAATCTCAACCCGCAGTAAATGTGAACCTGAATGTAAATGTGAATCTAAACCTGAATCTGAACCGTAATCTCAATCTACATTAAATGTGAACCTGAACATGAATCTGAACCTAATTGTGAACCTGAATGTAAATGTAAATCTAAACCTGAATCTGTATCTCTTTCAGTCACTCACTCAGTTCCTGGGCTGGTCAGTGCTGAATACAGACACGTATGACAAGATGAACAAGCTGGAAAATCGCAAGGACATCTTTCAGGACATGGTCATGTACCACGTCAAGTGCAGGAAGGACGAGATTCAGAATGTCTTGGTGGGTTTCTCCAACTTGACAGGGCTTAGTCCCTAGTGTGCACTAATTAAAATGAATTACGCTACATTGTTAAGCTGGTAATAGCAGGATATCCTATTTTTATGGTATGAAGTATCTTGATCATGTGACGATGCAGTGCTGTCATATACGACACTATGATTGATTGTCTGATTAAAATGAGTTGTATGAACATAGAAAAAGAGTCTTGGAATATCAGCCTTGTGAAATTGTTTTTTGTTTATGTTCAGAATACTCGTGAGCTGTATGACAAAGAACCCGATGAATGTGACGAGGATGAGCTGGAGGATATTCTGGTAAAACACAAAAAATTCATGCATAGTTTAAAGTCTGGTTGTTTTATAGCTGTGTGTGTGTATTCAGCTGTGCTGTCTCTCTCTACAGTGCGAGACACTGCCAGACTCAGAGGAATCAGAGATCTTAGAGTTTCACTTCTGTGACTTTGAGTTCAGTGAGTTGGATCTGGTGAAGTGCGGCATCAAGATGTACTATGAACTGGGTGTGGTAGACAAGTTCCATATTCCACGTGAGGTGAGTGATAATGGCAGCTCAAGTCCTGTTGGTATATTTTGACTATATATCTAACTAGATTTTTAGATTTTCTAAAGAAAATTTAAGTGCTTACTGTATAAGGCAAAATAGACTACATGTTTCTGGGGCCAGATTCACAAACAATGCAAAATACAAATAAGATTTTTCCTAACTGCTATTTTCTTCCTATTTTCTAACTTAAATTTAAGAATATTTCCAAACAACATTTCTTAAGAATGTTCTTTTCTTTTAAGATTATTCTGAAGTCAAAACCTAAGAACAATGTGAATACCTGAAAATCTTAAAAATCATTTTAATACTTGTAATACATTGTAATAATTGATAACCTTTAACTTGTCTTAAATACCTGAAGGTAAAATGACAAATTAAGTCAAATTCATAGCTCTTTTCACAGATACGCTTTGTTTTAAAGCAGCTTTGCAAAAAATCTTATCTTCATGCTGTATTTTCGCATTTAGAGCTGGGCGATAATATAGTTTTGTGACATTTTGTGACGATACAAGAAGTCAAGCAGTTGAGAGATGCTATATAGTATATATATATATATCGCCCTATGTATGTGGATATAGTTGGACATACTTAGATATCCAGTTTTATATAACCAGTTGGACAACAATATAGTTACATTTTGCAATGAAATGTAAAAAAAATCAGACAGTTGAGATTTGCTGTATATCTCTTTACGTGACTATAATGTATACTCTGAAGTAACACCAGTGAGCGATAATATAAACAATGACATTTCTATCTTAGGAAGATTTAACATGAATCTGGCCCTGGTCTCTGGATGGCTTGGGCCCCTCCTTCAATGAATTTTTACCCATTTTATCATTTTCAAAATGAGATACAGCACAAACAGAGCGAGGCGGGATATGCACCAAAGTTTAATTTTTAAAGTTATCATCAATGATTTATGTACATTCGCCCTACCAAGCACCACTAACTATTGCTTCTACAAGTCATCTAAAAATATACTGTTTTCAGTGCACTCTGTTTGTTATTTTTTGCACACTGTACATACAAAGTAAATACAATATTTGTTATGCCTTGTAAGACTTAGCTGAAATTGATTTCTCTCTAGACCCTGGTGCGATTTGTGTACTCGGTCAGTAAAGGTTACAGGAGGATCACCTACCACAACTGGAGGCATGGCTTCAACGTGGGCCAGACCATGTTTACACTGCTCATGGTAAGAGAAAACCCTCAAGGAATGACATTTCAAACATTTCAATTCTACACGCTGTTAAGGGGCCTAAAAATCTCTCTAAATCTGCCCTCGTTTCAGATACAACACCTCATCTTGCTCAGCAAAGGCTAGTGAAGCCCTAGCTATGAATACATTTACTGTTCTCATCCTGAAAACAAGAAAAATAAACAAACCAGCCATGTTAGCCTTGCAACAGGGCATTTGATAAATTTGCCCCTCTGTTTGGTGGGTGCTAGAGTTGTGGGCCTTTTTTAGGGAATATGTTTAATGATACGGCCCATCTCCAACACTCGCTCTCTGAAATGGCAGACGGCCCCGTCTAATTAATCAGCCGAGTGTAAACCTGCTCCTGGTTAAGTCATGTGTAATCACAGCGAGCTGGCCGTACGTCAGGAAGGATGGAGTGTTGGAGGGCTGGAAGAAACGCAGGCCAGGCTGCTAATGAGCCTTTCTCAGCACTACTCCCATGCTTCACTGAGCCTAATGAGCCCTCACTAGTCAGCCTCTTGCTCTATAAGGGTAGGGGGTGTGTCTTAAGGGGGCTCCGCCTTGAAGTCCATTAAACCTGTTCTTATGTGTCTCAGACAGGTGACCTGAAGCGTTACTATACGGACCTGGAGACGATGGCGATGGTGACCGCTGGGCTCTGTCATGATATTGACCACCGCGGCACTAACAACCTCTACCAGATGAAGTATGTACTCATTAAATTCAATGTCCCACTGCTCTTACCAATGAAAAATGTGAAGGTATTACAATATTCAGAAATGAAGTAGCATCCACTACTAGGGGTATCATGCATCAATTTTTTGAGAGGGCAACAGTGATTCACATGGTTCCCTAAGCAGGACAAGACGTGACAAAAAACCCCCAAAAAAACACACATTCTGTTAAAGCAATACATTTAAATGTAAACAACATGTAAGACAAGTTTTGTGCCATCATTTTTATTTAGCGTGCAAACCTGACCTAATATGCATTTTTTTAATTAATCAAGCAAAATTGCAGCTATTGAGCAACATTTTCACAGTATGCAAAAAAGCAGCTTAGATATTTTGAAAAATAAAATAAAAATACTATCGTCATTTTAATTGCATTCAAAATACACTTTAATCAAAGATCTAAGGAGCCGGTGTTTACGTTTGAATTATTTGAATCATTAAATTTATGCAAACTGGCATATCACATTGCATTATGCCTATTTTGCATTCATTTTTATTGAAAGTCTGTGACCTTCTAGGTTTTAAGATTCAATTTCTGTGATGACTTTGCCAGGTCTGGGAATCCACTGGCAAAGCTGCATGGTTCCTCCATTCTCGAGAGGCACCATCTGGAGTTTGGAAAAACTCTGCTTAGAGATGAGGTAATGCTGAAAATTAATTACATTTCTGGGCAATTTTCATCATTACATTTTTGAACTCCGCAGACCATTGAGAATGTGCATCTAGTTGATAAGCCCATAAATAACTGCCTCCTCGCTCACAGCAAGCAGTTTCCTCACTGAAATAAATTGTTTTCCAAGGCCTTAAATATCTACCAGAATCTGAACCGAAGACAGCACGAAACCGTCATCCATTTGATGGACATAGCTATCATCGCAACAGACTTGGCCTTGTATTTCAAGTAAGAATTGTATTTTTTTTTCAGCTGTGTGGGATGTACTTGGCTTTTGTGAATCATTTATTCAGAGTTAGTCTTGCAGTCAGAGCTGCATAAGCGTGATTAACATGAATTTAATCATGATGTGCCTCTGCAGGAAAAGGGCCATGTTTCAGAAGATCGTGGATCAGTCCAAGACCTACGAGAGCTGGGACGATTGGACCAAATACATGATGTACGAAACAACTCGGAAAGAGATTGTCATGTAAGTTCTGTGAGAAAATAACCTGTTAAATAACTAATATCACCTATAATAACTGTTTGCTCAATAAGCTACTTGCAAAAGATATGCAGCAGCTTGAATTTGGTGTCTTTTAAGGTTCATAAATATGAATTTACAACATGGTGTTTTGGTTTTCCACATCGCAGGGCTATGATGATGACTGCCTGTGATTTGTCAGCCATTGCCAAGCCATGGGAGATTCAGAGCAAGGTAAGATATTCCTAATGCATAATGCAATGTCACATGCAAGGCCTGATACTACAGCAATGTATTCAAACATGTAGGGCAGCCAAGGGTGTGACTGCATAGGAAAATGAAATCACTGGGCTCTCAGCTGGCATAATGAGTCTGAAACCCCATTCATATGATAATGTATCCATGGATGGGTTGTTTACATTCATTGTTTAACACTCATTATTGTATGCGTTTCGCAGCAGACGGTAATGTAGAACATCTCACATGCGTGAGATTATATTCTGCCGAATGTCATGCATTTTTTAAAAATAAACATTCTTCTTTTAGATGGTTTTTTGGTAATGTCCTTGTTATTATATTCATGGAAGTAGATCCAAGAACAATGAGAGTTGCAAATTTTATAGTTGTAAATGGGACATGTGCCAGGTCTGTCTCAGCGGGAATTGTTATGTAGCGATTTCTGCTTTGTTTAAGTCATTAATGGTCTCTAATGCACAGTTAATATATTTGAAATCTAGTTACACGTAAAATCCATACTCCCGTCTCTCCAAATGCATCTATAGAGACCATAAATCTAAGTTTATTACTGACTGTGTCCTGTAGGTGGCGTTGTCCGTTGCTGCAGAATTCTGGGAGCAGGGTGACCTGGAGAGGACAGTGCTGGAGCAGCAGCCTATTGTGAGAAAGAGCCTGGAATGAAGGGGTGGGAGGGGGCTGAGAGAAAGGGAATAAGAATGAAAAGTTCCCATGGGTCATGTCGTGATGTACTGCCTATTATGCGGTGCAGTGAATCAGAAAGAGCGGTCACAATGGCCCAGTCAAACAGACCGCTCCCAAGCCCCACATTTTCCTTAGCTGTGATTGGAAATGCAGGAATATAATGTCAACTTTTTGAAGTGTCTTCGAACTTTCTACTTTAGTTGCATGGCTGTTCACCACCGCTAATGTGTGACCCATGCTTCTGAGTTTGAGGACAAAAGCACCTCTCAGTCAATTATACCCTGGAGTAATTTATTGTTTAATGCATTTCATGATGTTGATAACAAAGAATGGAATATATTTTAGTTTGCTTTTTGCTTTTCATAACAATAATCCCATTAAAATCTATATGTTAAGTCACAAGTAATCTAAAAGTAATCCAAAAGTAGTCAGAATACATTACTTACAATATTACAAATGTAATTTATAATGAATGTCGTTTGTAATCAGTAACAGACTACAATTTGTAAGTAATCTACTGGGAATCGGTAGGTTGTGGTTTCATTTTGATACTGAGTTAAGAACATGCTGTTTCCTTTCCAGCCCATGATGGACCGGAACAAAGCGGACGACCTTCCCAAACTGCAGTGTGGTTTTATTGATTTCGTCTGTGCATTCGTTTACAAGGTGAGGTCCTCCATTTCGATTAGTAAACAAAACGACATATGGGACTTCATTGATCTACACTTCTAAATGTTCACAGGATCCAGACGAGAGTCCATCAGGAAGCAGATACATAATCATCAGCATAAATGCACAATGCTGGTCTTGATCAGATGTCTGTATACTTGAGTTTTATTGACTGTAAACATCACAATGCAGGCCTGCTGGAAGTAGAGAATGTGAAGTGAAGAGGGCTGGAAGAAACATGGATTCACATAGGATTCTATTTTCTACCAATTTAAATCATTCATAAATTTCAAAACTTGATTTTCTGAATGTTAGTTACGAATGTAGTGTTGTTGGAACAAAAAGAGGTGTGCAATATGCATTGTCTGCTACTTTGTTTGATGGAGCCTAGTAGATTGCCAATGAAAATAGCTCCAAACAAATCCACTTCAAAATTTCAGCCATTTTTATCAAACAGTTTGAATAGGTGATTCAGTGATTTAATCATTAAGACAGGGATTTTCTGCCACCTACTGGTGGTTTTAGCTTCATATTTTAAGTATCATTTCAATTTTTTAAATCATTTCATATTTTAATAATCAAAATATTATTTTTAAAACATTAATCTCATAGCATTATTTATGCAGTTGTAATTTCAATGTAAATGCATTCATGCCACCTCTGAGCTGCATTACTCTTTAAAATCAAAATGCAATAATACAACATCTAGCTGCATGAACATTCTTATTTGTTTAACATTACGCCTACAATACTCCAAATTTACTCACAGCCAATCGCTCTTGCAGGAGTTCTCTCGCTTCCACGTAGAGATCACGCCCATGCTAGAGCGTCTGCTTAACAACAGAAAGGAGTGGAATGCTCTGAAGGAAATTCACGAGGCCAAGTTAGCCAAGCTGGAAGAGGCTAAAAAAGCTAAAGAGGAAGCAGATGGTGTCACCTCAGCTGCTAAACAAGGTAGATAGTGACTGAAATGGTGTCTGAAATGGTGTTTTAAAGAATGTTTACGCTGCTCTTTTACATAAAGTGGGTGTAAAATGACACAATAGAATCATAAAAGATTCTCAGGAAATAATACATAAACACTTAGTTCACCCAAAAAGGAAAATGAACTGCTAATTTACTCACCCTCAGGCCATCCAAGTTTGTTTCTTTATGCAAATAGATTGAGAAATATAGTTTTACATCACTTTCTCACCAATGGATCCTCTGCAGTGAATGGGTGCCGTCAGAATGAGAGTCCAAACAGCTGATAAAAACATCACAATAATCCACACCACTCCAGTCCATCAGTTAACGTCTTGTGAATCTTTTCACTTCACAAGATGTGGAGTTGGTGAGCAAGTGATGTAATGTTAAATTTCTCTAAATCTTTTCGGATGAAGCAGCAAACTCATCTAAATCTTGGATGGCCTGAAGGTGAGTACATTTTCAGTAACACTTTATTTTGATGGTCCCTTTTGAACATTCTGTTGAGAGTTAGAAATGTAGGTGCAACATTACTTATAGTCAATAGAATGTGTTAAAGGGACCATCAAAATAAAGTGAAACTGTAATTTTTTTTTTCTTTTTCATTTAACTATTTCTTTAAACTTTAAAGTATGTTTTTGGCACAAAGTTACTGTTTGACTTCATATGGACTACTTTTATGCTTTTGTACTTATATGTCCTGTTGCTTTCAATGTATGGAAGAAAGCAGCATGAACATTCTTCAAAATTTCAGCTTTTGTATTTCACAGAAGAAACCAACAGTTTTGGAACAATTTCTATATCTAAAATGAATATATTTGTATTAACTGTTCGATTAAGGATGCACTTTACAAACAACTGACATGTAATTTCTTTTCTTTTCCATATCCAAATTCTCTTTCCTCACAGGAAACTCGGTCTCGGCCCCATCTCAGTCCAAGACCTGTGTAATTTCCTAGACATCAGACTGCACAATAACAGACAATAAGAATGTATGGCAATGTACCCAAAGTTTGGATCGCTTTTATTATTTCTCTCTGCAGGATGTCCTGTTACAAGTATTTATACTAGTCTTAAATTTATAGGTAAAGAAAACCTTTTAGTGTGAGTTACAGACTATTGCAGTGTCTCAGTGGTGACACCAGGTTTTGTAAAGTTATACTTTAGTGAATATGGCCGAAAATGTACAGAATAGAGCATTCTTACATACTAAATAACATGTCTGTGAGAGTATAGTGTGAATACATTTGGAAAGTCCACGTTACTTTTTTCATTATTTAAATGTAGAAATGTATAAATAAATATAAAATGAGAATTTTTTGAGCTTAGCCTTGTTTTTTTTGTTTTTTTAAAGCTTTTGTAACTGTGTTGCTGTGCAAAATAAGACTTCTGCCCTTAGGATGCAGTGCGCTCGGTTGCACACGTGTGTGCGCTAGTGCTAACTGTCCCACTGGGACATACATAACAGTCTTACAAAAGCATTGGATAACACCTAGGGGGTGTTGGCCTGATCGACTCAGAAGGTTGTGAGCCGATTGGCAGGACAGCAAAACGAGGCGGGCTCAATGCTCGCATTTACGTCATGTCACAGACGCAGTCACTGCACGTCAATGGCTATGATGTCACGTCTTCTGCTACATTTACCTCACTCTCACAGCAAAGAGGTGGAGTCGAGAAAATCTGCAACCACTGCAAAAGCCCAAATTAGCTCTGACGTGACAGCAAATACACACACCTGCTCAGATAGATGTGCATCCTCCTCTCACACACACACACACAGAGTGCCGTGGGGAATGATTATTCTGACATCTGAATCACAAACCAGCAGAGCGGCAAATTGCCACCAACTCTCCGAATGGCTGCATTAACAGTGCTCTCATTCAGTATGTTCTGCTACATACCCTCAGTGAAAGGAACTGCCACAATTAGCTTCACAGTCTAAAATTGTAGGCACTCTGCATGGATACAACACAGAATGCCATTTGCCATTGGCTGCCATTTCAATGCGGCAACCAATCAGACGGTTTCCAGCTGAGCTATTCTGTTTATGCAATGTGTACTGTCATTTGGAGCATGTAAAAAAAAAAAAAAAAAGTGACGGCCTTAAAGCAAATGCTGCTGGGTTTTTCAAAATCCTCTTTCTCAAGTTGCTATTCAGCACTTGTTCCAAGAATAGCGTTGAATTCTGGGGAAGGTTGCAGTTTACTGCAGCATTGATTTGGCATAAATAACATGGATGAATGAATGAATCACAAAGTTGAATGTTGTTCATTATGGATTTTATTTTTTGGAGGCAAAACAATGAATATATGTACTTTTTTTACAGTATATGAGGATCAGTTTCTACAGTTTAATAATGTAAACAATCTCGGAAGAGAAATGTGTTCAGTTTAAAAGGAAGCCATCATCTGCTTTTTTTAAACTATTTACATGAATTAAAATATAATTTATGACATCAAATAATTTCCACTATATAGATTTGAGCTAGGAAACTAGATTTTAACAATTTAAAAATACTGAAATGCATTTGTCTCCACATTCTCAAGATGTATGAAAATCACACAATACCGAGAAGAAGAAATTTTTTTAAAATAAAACCAACACCATTTCAAGACATCCAAGCTAAGTGGCATATAAATAAAAAAAAAAACTCAAAACATATGTAAAAATATAAAATCTTACTAGCAGTATTTACCAAAAACTACGTTAAAAAAGGAAAATCATAGCGAATTTGATAGTCATTAGATGTAAATAGTTAAAAAAAAAAAAAAATGAGACAATGAAGAAAACAATGTATGCCCTTTGACTCAGATTTTGTTTCCACAAAAGAGGAGGTCTTGAAGCAGCAACACAATGTGACATGGATGTGATGCTCTGGCACCATAATGACACAAACGCTAGATCCACTTCTTGATAAACATGATTCAAGGTTTAGCGCACAATATAAACTTTCCCCGAATATGATCACTGCTGATTCAAGAAGAAAATTCTCTCCAATCTTGCAAGAGCATGTACTTTGTGAAAAACAAATTGCAGGGCCGTAGATGTAGTGAATTAAAAGTGACATTTTGTATAAACTAAGAAAAAAAATAAAAGAGGAAGAAATCACACGCACGCTCACACAAACGCACGCTCACACACACACACACACACACACACACACGGCCAAACCAAACGATCATGACATTCTTGAAATGGATTTGGATACCGCAATTCTCATGTATCCAAACATCAAATGTACTTTTTGGTCAACTTGTCTAGCGATTGCTAAAATGAGGGCTGGAAAAATGTATTGCATTGAAGAAGGTTCCCTTTGGATTTTTTTTTTTTTTTTCTTTTTTTTTTTAACCTTTTTTATTATTATTTTTAATTTGGATCTGTACATTCTAGATTGACAGTGTTGAAATGTATTGAAGTGTTCTGAAACACTGAATAAAATGGTCTATAACAAATTATATCATCTATATATTTATCTACACAAACACACAAATATATATATATGTATATATATAATCATATATATGTATATACCTTTTATAATATGGCTGTATTGAAAAAGTTTACTTGCTTCAGTAAAGAAAACACGTTGGATTGTAAAGGAGATCAGACAGGACTGATAGCTTTGTTTTCCCCTAAGGTTTAAGGCTCTCCCTGTGAGATTGGGCTGTCTGTGTATTTTCCTAATAAAAAAGTCCCTTTCGGCCAGCTTTTTTGTCGAACCATCTGAGCCGTCTGCAACGTACAGTACAGGATCTGATTACCCTTAAAACAACCAATCTCTTCAATAAATCCTTCCATTATGAGGAAGGCTTTCTTAGCGGTATTGCATCTCAATTGCATAAAAAACAAAAACATATTAAAGTTAAAAGAACCATTTCTAAAGGGACACTTTATACAACTGAGTTTGACTTATGAAGCCATATCAATGAAAATTCCCTTCTGGATCTCCCTGTATTGCTTAACGCTGCATCGTCGGGTTCACCAACAACCAATCAGAGCCACACGTTACCACATCGCTGTACAGCACATAACCATACATCTCATGTTTACACAAGACACAGTGCTATATACACATTATATACTTCTCCATATATATATCTATATATATAATCATGTAAACCAGCACATCTCTTGCTTATTTAGTAGTATACATACTAAGCACAAACACTCATTCAGTTTAAGATCGTATAGGGCGAATTGGTCGAAAGCAGCTGTAATATTCAGAGGCCGTGTCCACGTAACAGCTCAGTACCGTAAAAGGGAAAGCCGAAAGGCACGTCCTGATAGGGTACTTAAACACTGAATAAGGCGTTCTGTACTTAGTGTGCGCTCTAGTAAAAGTCGAAAGAGAATTCAGTCATGTAAACATTCAGGTTTGGGGTGTGTTTCTGGATAAAGGGGGGTAAAGAGAGGCTGCCGGCGCTCCCATACACGCACACACTCGCTCACAACTGCACTAGATCCACAGGCCGAAGGTTGGAGGAGACCCCCGCAGAACAAAAGCAACGGGTCCCGGCATATAATAAGGGACGGACCCATCCCTAGACCCCGTAAAAGACACGGACGACACGCAGTTATACACTAGAACACGTTTAGACTCCAAAAAACACACACGAAGGACAAAGAGAGAAGTAGCCACAAGGTAAGAGCTAGAAAAAACCCGCAGATCTTCCCCTGTCGGAAAGGAGACAGTAAAAAAAGAGTGTTTGAGCTTATAGAGAGAAAGAGTATGAGAGAGTGACATGTAAACAAAGCAGAGATACGACCGTATCTCTAATGAGATTGAGCTCTGGAAAGATCTTCCTCCTAGTTTACCGCCACCCTTCTCTCAGCAGCGCTCCAATGCGTCAACCGCCTGGATGTCTGGCAGGGCTGTGCTACTGGGAGAGTCGAACCGCTCCACTGTACTGTCGAATCGAGACCGATAGGACGAGCGGTACAATCGCATTTGTGATGGATACATTCTCGAAATACGTTTCCCTCAGATTGGGATTCTAATCCGGATCGGGTCACGTTCTGACAAGTACGAGTTAAAGATGAAGTGTGTATTTCTGCACATGACTGTTTTCAAACAGGTTTCCAATTGACCCTTCGCCCATTGCTGTAGCTATGTCTGACAAGCCATGCCGCTCATCATGTTCTCACGGAGTGAAAAATACATCACGGAGAAAAGAGGACACTGACAGAGACAGAGCAGGTTACTTTAGGTATTAAACAAAAGTCTCAGCTTTCAAATCAGGTCATTTTTTTAAAAGAAATACAAACAATAAATACCATTTTGTTGCTCTCTAATGTGTCGTGACAAATCGATGTTGCACCACAGTTCAAGTGGCATGTGAAACGATCGTCTCTTCCTCTACTAGTTATAGCATGAAATAAACATGTATGAACACCAGAAGGTATTTTGCTTCAAACGTGGCAAAACGTCAATACACGCCATTTTTCAAGTTCATGTCCACCAACATTAATCTACTCTGGTTTGTTTCAGATAAAAATGGCATTATGATTTGACATTCTGATTGGTCAGGTCGCCTGTCAATCAAACTCATTGCGAAGGGTCAATTGGTCAGCCAAACAGAAAGCCCCGCCCCGAAACTCACACCATTGGCTGTGTCAGGCTGCTCAAACAAACAGATCAATGTTTTGATACATCTGTTTACTTGAACAGCTTTTAGCTGGGATAGGAGTATTTTAACATTTAAAAAATGACACACTTCAGCTTTAAAGTAGAACAGTCGAGTTGTGTCTGACAGCCAGCAGCAAAAGCCCCTTCAAACCCAGAGGAGGGCAGAGGCCAGACCAAAGAAGCACTACCTCGTTTGAGTGCATAGATGAAATCAAGGAAGCACTAAAATTACAAAAAGACTACTTTTTTCTTGACTTATTGATTTGTAAACTCTACCTTGTAGGATTTTTTTTGTTTGTGTTTTTTTAAATCCACTTTTAATCCATCGTAACACACACACACAGAGTTGAACATCCACAAAATTTCGCTAATACAAAGCTTGTTTATATATTTGTACAACAAAATGGTGAAAGCACCTTGCAGGTCTATGAAGAGTGACAAAGGGGTACAAATTAAAAAAAAAAAGCACACGCACATCACAACAACCGATGGAAAAGAGTGCGGTTTGCTACGAAGCCCGAGCCGCTCACGACGTCATGAATGGCATCAAACACACACAAGAAGCAGCACTTGTGTCCGGTGTCTCAGAGCTGATTCTGTTCCTTTGTAATCCTCCCGCCCCATTGTCCTCCAATCCTCATTTAGAAGCGACAAGGTCTATTTTTTTATTCCAATGTTCAAAATGTAAACATGAAGAAGTGCCTTGTTTGAGGTGCTGAGGCGAGTCTCGGACGGGGCGTGACGCTGGAGGCGTGGTAAGGCGCGTGTCAGCGATGCAGGCTTCTCTGGGCCTCTTTCAGCAGAGCGTCAAAGTCCAGTGCATCATACTTGCTCTTCACCGGACCGGGACCCGCCTCATCTGAACGGCAAAACACTCACAGTTAGTTTGTTACACTAGAGTCATCTGCTAAAAGCAATTTATACTTTCTGTAACAGCAAAACATAACCATGATATATTGATGGATATATTTTTATTTTATATTTTTATAATAATAGAATTTTGTGCACATCTCTCTACATAAATCTCGCCAAATTATTAAATGAATTCTACAGATGCATTCTATATATTACATTATATTATATTATTATACAAGTAACATAATAAAATACAAAAAAATACTATAATCATGAATAGAATAAAAATATAAATTGATTCAAAAGAAAAGAAAAAATGCTTCCCATATTTTTTTTATTGTTGATGTCAAACTAAGTGTTATTTATATGTAATTATAGTAATTATAAATGAGCTTTTTAATATTTTTATTTATCATTTTAATTCTAGTAATTTTATTGTGTGCTTTTGTCATTTTTATTATTTTGTCATGCTTTTTTTAGTTTTGTATTTATCATTTATCTTTTTGTCATTTTTTTTATTTCTATTTAAGTTTTTCATGAATTATTTGTATTTTATTTTATTTTAGCTTTATTTTAGTTACCCTAAATTATTTTTATTATTTATTCATTATTGGCCCAGTGTCTGTTATAATGTTATATTTCAGGATGGTAAATCACACCTGTGCTGTTGTTTATGCATTTCTCAATTGAACAAATCTCGGTTTTCCTATTCAGTGTATGCATGTCATGTTACTAATCTACATAATGAGCCTGTGCATTTTGAATTGATTTCGATATTTGATTCATTTTTGTTTACGTTTGAATGATAAACAATTTTTGAAATGTGCTGGAAACCAATGGAGAATCACTAACCTAAACACCAGCATCATTCATTTACAAAACATAATATCATTTGACCACTACTGTCGGCAGCATTTTTCTGGCCTTTTTTTTTAACCAGACTTTGAGAAAGACTAGATATAATCTGACTCAGCACACAGAATTAGACGATGAGACATATTTAAAAATGAACAAGCAAGCAGCTTTTTCATTACCATCGTCTGGAACTGACTTCACACGTTATTTAGTCCGTGGACTTGATGTAATAGCAAGCACTGCGGCGCACTGGCCTGACTATAATTAAAACTGCACCCTGCTTTTTCAAGTGGGTCAACCAAGAATCAAAAAGTCTTTTTTTCCATTTAAATGCAAATGAAGTCGAATTAGGCCGTTTATTAGCTTAGAAATGAGAAGACACCTTCCTCTGACTTTATTTGACTCAGAACGGAGCACCAGACGTCTGATGCAAAGACGACATTAAAGAGACAGGAAGCTCTGCATTCTCTTACCCAGATCTATGTAACGCTTCCTGCCGAACCGCCGGCCACCGCTCCCTCCGCTCGGACCGAGCGAGTCCCACCTGTGCCGTGAGGTCTGGCCGTTCTGAGCCGGTCTCAGCGTGATCACCCCACAACGCTCCCTACACAAACACACAGAAACATCAGCGCTCCATTCTCCCACTCAGGGCACGATAAGGTTAGACAACTAGACGGAAATGGAACCCACTCATTTTTGATGACCACTTTACAGTCCTCCGGACGACCGAAGGCCTCAAAGCGCTTGCGCAGCATGGACTGAGTGACGCTGCTCGGAAGGTTGTGAATGTAGATCACTTGGCACTTGTTCTGCAAATGCACAGCGGATTAGAACACATAAAGACGGCACTTAAAGGAAACAAATATGACATCAGATGCATCTACGGCTTGGATAATTAGGTTAGTGCTGCGACTAATAAAATCGGTTAGAAAACACGACCTACCACATCATTCTCTTGTCCACACTTTGTCTTGCTTCTTTTTTCAGCTGCTCCGTGGCATGTCTCAGAGTTCTCATCGCTGAAAGAAGGACAACAGGGCCGAGTTATTCAAAATGGCTAATAAATGGAAAAACTTAGTTAGCATACTGGGATTTGTGCTGCATTTCATTCAAAGGCAGATGTACAGGTAGGATATTTCTACCTTACAAAAATTAACCATGGTTTTGCTACACTAACCATAGTTTAACCATAGTATTTGTAGTAAAACTGTGGTTATAGAAATGGTAATCAATACGCCAAAAAAAACATGGTTAGTGCACTTTCACTGTAATAAAACCATGGTTCATTTTCGTATTTCATTTTCAATTTCCAAGCATAGAGGTGTTTCATTCCACACTCAAATGATCACATATAAAGAAACAATTATGGCAAAGCTAATGTTAGCTTAGCAGTTGTTTGACTGTCAACAAGCAGTCTCCTAGAAAAGGATAAATGATGCTACGCTCAAGCATTTGTACACTGGAATGATTTTCTTGTTTTCCATATCTATGGAAACAGATATCTAAACATTCTTAAATCAAGATACATTTAACTGAGAAGATATTAAGTCTTGCTTTCTGAAAAAAATATATCAAAATTAACTGTTTTTTATTTATTTTTTTGTCTTAAAATTAGAAAAAATAAATAAATCAGCCAATGGGGCAAGAAAAATTATCTTTTTTCCCCTTAAAATAAATTTTTAGGTTTATTTTTGGATATAGCCGTGGTGCGGCTTTCCCTGTTCTAACAGAATTAGAATGATTATTAAAACTATAGTTATCGTTATTTTCCACTAGCCAGGAACTCTAAACATCATAAACACATTTGTGACCCTGGACCACAAAACCAGTCCTAAGTCGCTGGGGTATATTTGTAGCAATAGCCAAATATAAATTGTATGGGTCAAAATTATCCATTTTTCTTGTATGCCAAAAATCATTAGGATATTAAGTAAAGATCATGTTCCATGAAGATATTTTGTAAATTTCTTACCGTAAATATATCAAAACTTAATTTTTGATTAGTAATATGCATTGCTAAGAACTTCATTTGGACAACTTTAAAGGTGATTTTCTCAATATTTAGATTTTTTTGCACCCTCAGATTCCAGATTTTCAAATAGTTGTATTTCAGCCAAATATTGTCCGAACCTTCAAGATTTAAGTGGCATCCTATTGCACTTTTCAAAGTCAGAAGGTTGGATGGAAAAACCACAGGAGCGTTCAATACCTGAAGGGGAGTTTGCCGCCGGGGGAGGGGGGCGAACAGGAAACTGGGGACTGGGCATCCAGCTCCGGGGTGGGAGAGCGGACAGGTGAGGGCTGACTGGTCTGCTCTGGACTGTGCGAGAACAACGCCACGGGCGAATCAGCCTCAGTCCTTTGCTGGCAATTCGTTAGGAGCCTCTCCTCCTGTCCCTCCATCTCCCCGTCCTTCACAGCCATCTCCTCCTCATGCACCACCACACGGCACTGAGAGCCGAGTGCCGCTACCGTCGTCATCATGCAATTCTCTCCCTGATCCAACAGGCAGTAATCGTGGTCCCCGTACGCCCGTTGTGTCCCGCCCTTAGTGTCCGTGTCGCCCGTTTGGCCCATCCGGCGCAGCTGGGCGTACAGCTCCGTCTGCTCTGGGAGCTTGCGTATGTGCGCCCGCGCCAGGCACGAGCTCTTGGTGGTGAGCTCAGCTTTTCCGTCGGGTTTGAAGAGCTCGTCCTCCACTGGTTTATGGGGGGGTGTGGTGGGGGGAGTCAGGCCTGGAAAACACACGCTCATTAATCACCACCAAACACACTCGAATATCACCAAACGCTCTGTTATTAGACGCAGCGCACAACGGGCAGAAAATTAACATAATTAATAAAGCTTACAAAAGGAGTCATACATAATATTAAGCATGTGTAATATAAAATAATGAACGATTAACTTGAATCAGTTATTATTAGTGGTGATTATCTCCAGTGCTACTGCTCACACAAACCTCTAAAACTAAGTATTCAACTTCAGAAATCTTGCATATATACACAACACTGTTGGGGTCAGGAATTTTTTATGTATGTATTTATTTTTTGAAAAATTATTACTTTTATTCAGCAATAACACATTAAAGTGTTTAAAAGTGCTAAGGCCTTCTATTTCAAATAAATGCTGTTCTTTTGAACTTCCTGTTTATCCTGAAAAAGGAATCCTGTATAAAAGTACAATGGTTTGCACAAAAATATTATACAGCACAATTGTTTTTAACATTGATATAAGTAAGAAATGTTTCTTGAGCAGCAAATCAGCATATTAGAATGATTTCTGAAGGATCATGTGACACTGAAATGCAGCCTTGGTGAGCAGAAGAGTTTCTCTCAATAACATTTAAAAAACCTTACTGACCCCAAACTTTTCAACGGTGCCATAAATATACAGAACACTCATTTAGCCTAATTTAGACATGCTATTAACTACATTTTAAATCCTGTGCAACTGGCAAGCTACTAGCATGTGTGAGAACATATGAGGTGAATCGAGTGCTAACAGCTCACACAATGCCAGAAATGGCACACTTTTAAAAATACCCCTCACTGAGTGCGTAATATTACCTGCTGTGCCACACAGTTCCACAGAGAGAGTCTGCTCAAAGGGCTTGTTGGCATACTGCGCGTCTCTGATCAGGGAAATACAGAAAGAGATTGCATCTATTAAACTCTATTAAACTCTTACATGGGCAAGAAAAACAGAGAGAGAGAGAGGAAAAGATACAGTCTCAAAAACATAATGCATCAGATTTACTGTTTCGGAGGTTTATATTTGTCTTCTAATGACATTTGGAGCAGGGTTTGATTGATCTTGGTTGTTTTACTTTACACCACGTCTGAGCTATGTATATGCAGAGAACAACAAATGACTGTAATTGGTAGAAGAACCTCAGGGCTATTTATAGCAAAGTTTTACTGTGAGAAACCGAGTGTTTTGGTATATAAAAACAGCAACTCTACAAGCCTCCTCTAGGCAATTTTGAAGATGGACGGAGTCCAGCGGTGGTCTTAAACTGTCCGCCTGGAAGTGTTCCAGGGCTCAAGAATAGATTAGATATGAATGGAACACACACCCGTTGGATTTGGACGCCAGCGGCAGACAGAGGCAGGAGCGTTTCTCTGCAATCAGAACAACAGACAGCATCACTGTTAGAGATCTCAGCAGCACACGCAGTTCCTGAACTGGCTCTCTGAATATAAAAAACATGCTTAATGGTACATTATAGGTTGTTTGGTTACTGAGTTTTTAAAAGCATCACTAAATAGATGCAAAGAACTACAAAACAAAAAATTTCTTAAAAGTTCAAATCTACTGACAAATGCAAATATATAAATCTAAATTATATATATATATATATATATATATATATATATTAGTATAAGATACAATTATATATGTAAATATCTATAATAATGCAACAGTATACAGATCTTTTTCTAAAAGAACCACTGAACAAAAAATATATATTTTACTTTTACTTATTTTTATTTTATTATTTAATTCATATAACGCTATTTTGCTAGGTGACAAGAAAATATGACTTCCTGTGTGTGCACTAACAGTGTGAACACAAGTTTTCTAAATATTAATATTTTAATATTCATTCACATTTAATTATTTTACTTTTCAGTCATTCAATGAGACATTTTAAATTTCAATCTCAAGACAGATGAATATCAAATTTACACTTCATATAAATTTGTGCCGTCAATCAATTAAATCAATTTTTGTAATTAATCTCAATTAATTGCATATTAATATAATTTATATTGTCTTAATTTCACATGAAATCTTAAAATTCATTAATGCAGAAACAACATAAAGATGGTATATTTTAAATGTGTGTTTAATGGCATCTTTTTACTAAGTAGCCTATTATTAATGAATGCCAGTATCATTGATATTGACCAATACTGCTACTGATATCTCTATTAAATGCATTTTTCGGCGCCAGAACTGAATTAAGTTCTCTTTTGCATCTTATCACGCTTGATAGCATGTTCATAAAGTCTACTGTAACACTAGCAAAAGGATGCCAGGAAAAAATACGCATGCTTCGTGAAAAAATTCATTGCTCAGTCAACTCGTTCATTTTGACAGCCCTAATATATATCTAAACTGATATTTGGTTTCATCTTAATTCAGCATCCGAATACAGCAATGAATCACGAATTCGAGTGTAGTATACTTCTAATGACTCATGTCTTACCATCACTGCAGCAGGGGCTACGGGCCTCAGATGTCTTGTGGGAGCTGCTCTTCTGGCTGCTATCAGAAGGAGGCTCAGCAGGAGCATGTTTGACCGCATTCTCCTCTTCACTCGATTGCCCAACACTGGGCTCCGAGCGGTCGCAGTTCACACGCACTCTCTTAGCGAATCGGCTGGGGAAGGAGGCCAGCCGGCGAGAACGCCTGACCGAAAAGGAGCCTTCCTCTGGCTCAGGGCTCTTGGGGCGCTTTGCGGCCTTCTGCGAGCTCTCGCAGTCTGAGTCTTTCGGTTCGGCTTTGGGAGAGGAAGAAAGCTCAGCGCTAAGCCGAGCCGCGGCCCCTCTGCAGTGGATATAAGGGGGGCTGTGCATTCTGTAAGGCTTGCTTACGTCAAAGGAGCTGACGGCCTCTAGAAGCTCCTTGAGCAGGGAGTGGGCTTTGATTTCCCTGCGGCGAGTGAAAGGAGCCCTCGGCCTGGTCTGGGGAGCCAGTTTCTGAGGGTTCACAGGAAGGTTGCGGGGGACCTGCGAGCTCTCGGGCTTGGCCTTACGCTCTTTGCGATCCCAGCTGGCCTGTTTGCGTATGGGCAGGCAGTACGTGTGCATGTATTTGATGAGCTCCACTACAGAGTGCAGTTCTTTCTCCGAGGAGAACTGGGGCTTCGCCGGCTCGACGCACACCATGCTCTCGCCCTCGCTGCCGGACGACTCCTCCTCTTCCTCCTCCGAGTCACTGTCCTCTTCTTCTTCCTCCTCCTCCTCCTCTTCCTCTGTGTCGACGGAGGGTGCATCCTCAGCCTCCTGCGCGGTGGTGAGGTGACGGTGGAGTTCAGTGCAAAGACGACCGGAGGGCCTCGCCGGCCGTGGCTTACGCTCCTGTGTGCTTGATTTGTCCTTCTGCAGAGGGAGGAGGAGACGTTTCATTTAATCTTTTGATATTAAATACAACTGAAACGTAATACAGCAATGAGGCTCAAGAGGTTGTGCATTACTTGATTTTATTATGCTGCTAGTCGCAGCGTGAAGCAGAGCGGGAAAATCACTGTTACACACAACCTCAAGTGAATTACTGCTTTTATGAAAAGCTGTCAACAGCACAGGACAATATTCTTCACCAAAGAAACAATTATTTAAAATGCACATTACCATTCAAAAGTTTGGGGTCAATATTAATATTTTTATTCAGCAAGGACACATTAAAATGATCAAAAGTGACACTAAAGACATTTCTAATGTTACAAAAGATTTATATTTCAAATAAATGCTCAAGTATCCTGAAAAAAATTTGCATTGTTTCCACAAAAATATGAAGCAGCTCAACTGTTGTCAACATTGATAATAATCAGAAATGTTTCTTGAGCAGCAAATCAGCATATTAGATTGATTTCTGAAGGATCACTGAAGACTGGAGTAATGATGCTGAAAATTCAGCTTCTCATCACAGAAATAAATGACATTTAAAAATATATGAACACAAAAAACTGATATTTTAAGTTAAACTAATATTTTAGAATATTACTGTTTTTATTTGATCACATAATTGTTGAGGACATAAGACTTCTTTCAATACCACACACACAAAGAAAAATGTTTGAACGGTATTTTGAATGATATTTTGATATGCATACATAATTTCACACTGTTTATATTCGTTTTTGGTATTCTAACTTTATTATAGTAGTATATATTACATGTATAATTATTAAAATAAAAGACAAATGCAATTAAAATACTCATTTTAATTTGTTTTACAACAATTTCTAAAAAATGAAATTAAAATAAACTGCATGTGCCAAAACACTATGACAGAAGTAATAAAAAATGAAAAATAGCTCCTTTGAAACGGTTATAACATTAAGCATTTGCTCATGGCATTCGCCAGCGGTATGTAGCGAGCTATCTTTTGTAACGCCCTTATGAAACGAGCAAACACGTGAGGCACGTGGGGCAGCTGAACCCCTACAGTCTATTTCAGAGTGTACTTCGCTCTAAGGTTACTGTGACAAATGTGCCAAGGTTAGTTGCAAGATATTTTCTTGGTATCTGAAGAACCACTGCTTGTTCTTTTAAGTAATCTCAAGCCCAGTGAACATTGCCCTTTAGGCTGGGTAGAGGCTGTGGCTTTGCCATGACAGATGGCTGCACTCAACTCTAATGCGACAGCGGCCTTAGCCGTGGTGTGGCGTGCCAAAGCGAAGCGAATGAATGAGGAACCGCAGGCTTCACAGGCTTTGGAACTTTGAAGCACAAATCCTCAGTGTGGTTTCTAAAGGCTGGCATAAGCTAATTAGGCATTAGCTTTGCGGTGGGAATACGCCGCAGCGAAGACGGGTAGTGAACAGCATACGTGCTAACACTGAGGTAGTTCTTATTATGGTGTCACATGTTTTGAGTTTAAACCGCAGTCACGGCGGCTGGAACTTCCTCTCACCTTTAGCACGGGCCTCACGGGTTTGACGTGTTGGCTCCTGCTGCTATGGCGATGCACGTCTTTGTGCGAATCGAGGCCCGCAGGCACATTAGGGGGCGACAACAGGAGCTTTTTAAGCTGTGGAGGGAATGAGAGGCGAGGGGTTATAATTTGATGACACACGGTGCATTTCAAATTACACACAAAATCAAGATAGGTTTGCATTTTGCATTCAAATACATCAACAAAAACAAGTTTCAAGCAGTTCTGTGCTGTAGCCGCTGTAAGAACAAGACGTTCAAGTTACTGGAAAATCTGAAATGCAAGTCCTAAATGACCAGCGCAACCAGAGAAAGCAAAGTAAGAAGCAGTGCAGCGTTGCTGAGTCCCTTAAGCGATTGTTAATGTGCCAACTTGGCAGGTCTGTCCATGTCTCTCAGTGTCCATTGAGGAAACTGAAGGGGCGCTGAGGGTTTCAGCTTCTGTGTACCAAACCGTTTTGGCATGCACTGGCCATCTACGCCATGAAAACATGTGCTCTGCTGTCCCTGTTCCTGGTTCTTCAATGCACCCCTTGTTTTGCACACAGACTGGCCCCATTTAGGGGTTGAGGTGTAACTGTGGCCATCGCCAGCAGAGGGGGCTCTCAGCTCTTACACCCCGACTAAACTCTTGCATTGAGACTCAAGGAGGAAGGTAAACTACACTGGAGCATTTCCATTGTTACTCAATCATCTAAAAGGGAAATGCATCTGTCTAGACTTGTAACTTTCAGGGAAGACTGCAAAAAGACTAAACTGATAGTAACGTTATTAACCGTTTGTAACTTTACAGCAAGTTTTCAATTTTTTAACATTAGTTATCTGAAATAGTTAACATGAAATAGCCATAACAATGCTCTCATAGAATGTATTATTCTTGATGAATGTTACTTTTTTATATAAACTACCATTCCAAAAGTCTCATCGAGGTTGCATTCATTTGATAAAAATGCAGTAAATTTCTGTTTTCTATTTTAACACATCAAATTTTCAAATGTAATTTATTCCTGTCATGGCAAAGCTTTATTACTCTTCAGTGTCACATGATCCTTCAGCAATCTTTGAACAGTAGTGTATAAATAATACATTTTTAACATTCAAGTCGTTCTTGATAGTATTTTTATAAGCCAGTTAAAAATTGGTCAGCGTTGGTTCATGATAACTAATTTGTTAATGTATTGCACCTTATTGCAAAATATTACTTTTCATAATGAACACTTCCGTGTAATGTTTTGTTTAGAAAGTTTTTCCATGTTGCATGAATGTAAATGATAGTTTTTATGGAAAAACGACTAACTTTTAACAGGTTGTATTACTGGTATTTTCAGACCTAGTGGCTTATTCTCAGATGGATACACATAATTTTCATCAATTTAAGATTAATTTGTTCCTCCTTCAGACATCTCTTGCATAATTTGGTGCTACGCCCTGTAAGTCAGCCTTTTTTGGTATCTCTGAGGCAATGATTATCTCAGTAATCAGATGGTGGCCTTTCATCGGCGCCAAACAATGTGATCCTAGAACAATGTGAATTGTGAAAGGCATTGAGTGAAATGTAAGACAGTCATTACTGTAAGTACTACCAGTCTCTATGGTAAAAATCACAAACGCACATGACAAACTGGAAAATCAGCTACAGTACAATATAGGCCATGCCAGCCAATTGTTCAGGAAAAAGCAGTGAAAAAAAGAAGAAGGGGGAAAGAAGAAAATAAAAATAAAAAGCTGTCCAACGGGTAATAACTGTTATAACTGGTTTCACAACGTACACAGATTAAACAGGGGTTTGTGAGCTGAGAGGGACAGATAACAAACACACCAACTTGTTCCAGGAAGTGGCATCTTAAGAAAGAGATGAGAGTTGAGTCCTCTCATAAAAAAGTGGGAAAATGGAGCAAAGAGAGCTGCTGTAGAAGTCCATTTCGTGACCTGAAGGAATCAAAGATCTGGGAAGTAGATATAAGCATTCCCTTAAAAAAGTACCATGGTATTACCAGGTTTTTGGACATTATCATGATGGTAATGCCATGGGATTCTTTGAAGTACACTACTGTTCAAATGTTTGTTAACGGTTGGTGAGATTATTAAAAAGTCTCTTTTAGGGCTACATTTATTTGATACAGTAAAAAGGTAATATGCAAAACATTATTACAATTTAAAACATGTTTTCCATTTTAAAACAGGGATGTAACAATGCACCCCGAGCTGGTTGAAAATCAACTAAAAATATTTGACGTTTCAAGTCAGTCGAGATGTTAAACGAATCGTGATATAATCGGGGGTGGGGGTTTATATGAATGTATCTCTGAGGAGAACTGACTGTCCTCTGAAAAGTTTAGATGGTATTTTCTTTTCATCTAAAGTAGTGTTTTAATGTGGAACCAAGGAAACGCAGGCCATTCTGTTTTTGCTTTCGAAATTATACAATTGAATTGAAATCTAAAACTGTTCATGATGCATGAGCTTGTCTCTAATTTTAAACGGAAAGAGCACAGGCAAAGCCTTTGTTTATACGATGAGATTTCTTTAATTTGTATTATTTATTTCTTTAATTTGGGATTTGTTTTAAAATTGTAATTTAGTTTTGTTATTAGACATATTTCGTCAGAGAAATAATAAAAGGACACCTTTTCATTAATAATTTGTCTTAAATCTTTGTTAAAAAATATTGTGAGAAAATTGTATCGTGAATCGGGTTGAGTGAATCGTTACATCCCTATTTTAAACAGTAACTTATTCCTGTGATGGCAAAAATCATACTGACCCTCAGTTTTGAATGGTAGTGTACAGTTTCAATATCATGGTATTCATACACTGCCATGGGATATATCAAAGTACCATGCTATTGCCATCTGATACTATCACAATACCATGGTATCGCCAGGGTGCTTTCTTATAAGGCTCAGAAGTAGATAAGAGCAATGGGATGCGTGGGAATATGAAAGCCTAGAAAAAGCCTCAAGTTCATAAAAACGGTGTCCACGTTCCACATCCCTGCCTGTGAAGAGGATTCTTGTTAGATCGGTTGCTTAAAAAGAAACAAAAAGCCCAAAATGAGAAAAATTCAGACCTGTGTTGCCTATCATACCCATGCTGTGGGGTAGTCAGAGGCCCATCCAAATCCACCTTAAACAGGAAGGAAGGGTTCTTACTAGAGATGGGTCTTCTGTCTCTGGGCTCAATGAGCCAAGGAGGGGCTCACTGTCCAAAGGGAGGTCATCTTCCTCCTCCTCTCCCTCCTCAGGGTCGTCCCCCAGCGAAGGGAACACAGACAGACCCCCGACTCCGTCCTCAGGAATGCCGTCCAGGCTGTCTGTGAGGGCAGCGAGCAGTGCCGCATTTTCTTCCTGAAACAACAAGAAAGAAATGAAGGCAAGTGCTCTGCAAAGCAAAGATAAAGAAAACCTACACTCACACAGCTTGTTTAAGTCTAGTGTAATCCTTTACCTCTTTGTAAGAAAGAAACAGTGGAGAATGACAGAGGTTATTCATAAAAGAAGGGAAAATCGGGATTAAGACAGTTGCAGGCCAGACTCGAACCTGCAACAGCCACATGAGCACCACAGCTCAAAATATCATCAGAACGTGCAATTGCACTAACCACTATGCCATGGCTTTGAAAATTCACTCACTCTTAATTTACTCACCTTTCATCTTTGAAACACAAATGAAAGTATTAATAATTTAATATTAGCCATTAATAATTTATCTAGCCATTAAAAGTTCAAGCAATCAAAACTTTCATGCATTAAAATGTACAAAAAGACATTTGAAATGTAAAAGGCTTTTATTATTTTATCACAGAAAATACTGAAGAATGCATATACATAGATCACATCAAATATGGTAAACAGAAGTTCAAACCCGAGATACATAAGAACCAATGATGTTTATTCTTTCTGGCATCAATCAAGCATGTTTGAGCTTCCGTTTATCATATTTGATGTGCTCTATGTATGTGCATCTGTTCATCATATGAAGCGATGTCTAAATGTCATGAGTAAATAATGACCGAATTTTCATTTTCAAGACTAATGCCCTTTCCCAAATTTTGCCCTCAGCCCTCGGCCCTTCAAATCCAATCTTGACATAATTCTGAATGGTTTGCTGGGTAGTGAACACAAAAAGGGCTTGAGACTTCAGCTTCATATCAAGTGCATCATTTTGGACGGTGACCTACTGAGGCCTGCCATGATTACTGTCCAAACAACCAATCAGAGGGCAGAATTACACATACCACTAATCCAATTGTTTAATCTACATGTGCACAATAAAGCAAGTACTTGAGGCTCCCACCTCGAATAGCTCTGGGTCTCCGCCGCTGTACTGTATGGAGGCAGGGGAGTGATCTGAGTGCTCGTTGCACCAATGCAGCTCACTGAGGCAGTTCACTGAGTCAAAATCACTGGCGTCCAGCTGCGAGAGGTCAAAGTCTGGGAAGTCAGCATCCAGGCGGTCTGAGCAGACCTCCTCTTCCCCATACTGAGAACGAAAGGAAGAAAAAATGATAGGTCAAAAGGCCAACATCAGAGGACACATCTGAAAAGAACGCGCTCGGCTGTAAACACTGGGAAATCAATAGACATGCCATCACTGTGGAGGTCCTGAGCTCGTAACAGTCATCTGAATTAGTACTAACCCTCAGCACAACTTCATTACAGCTAATGAACTGAGAGTTGAAAGAAGACAAAAAGCTGACCCTGGATTTAGCCACGGTTGCACATCCTTGAATTAAAAACCATAGCTATGGGGTTTTGGGTTTGTGGCAAAAGACACTGCTAAGAAATAGGAATAAGTCATGCAAAAACTGATGTTTTTTTAGTTTTAGTTTGCATATTTAGAGCGTCTATGCTTTAATATGCTGACAGTGTGTATACTTTAGCCGTTAGACTGTTTTCATGGTAAAGCCCTCTCGCTTGTGCCTTAATGTTTTATGCTAAAAATAGTCTCAAAATGACTTTTCTCAAGACCCATTTTCTGTTTCACGATGTTGCACTCCGTCTAAGCACTTCTGAACATAAGAACGTGTCTTACGTAACGGTCCCTTTGAAACGTGTGTCTGATTGGGGTCAGGTGAACTCAAATCGGCCTTCTTTGAAGCACACTGGTCGACTAGTTGTCCCGGCAACCCATATGCAAGCTGATTTGAAAATATGCAGTTTTGCACATCCTTTGCACATTTGATCCAGAAGAGAGATAAAGTGTGTGTGTGTGTGTGTGTGTGTGTGTGAGAGAGATATAAAGAACCGAGCATGTGTGCGTCTGTGTCAATAAGTACTGTGAGAAGGGAAGTGGTCTAAACCCCAGGGGTACAGCAGAAAACCACACATGTCTTAATATCTCCATGTGAGCGGAGCAGTTTGCGTGTTGCACTCGGATCATTTTGCTAACGCACCCGACCCGTGCCTGTCTGTTTGTGGAGAGGATACCTGGAGGACACCTGGCGCGATGCTGCCTCGGTTTACAGGAGGCCGTAGCATGAATATTCTAAAGGGCCGCTGCGATGCATTTTTGATGAGTGCTTGCACAAATTCTCCCCTCTCTGTTTCACAAAGCTGATGATCGCGCTTATTCAGTTCCTTTTATTTTCTTACACTAGGCCTGGTCGAGAGGGTGCGAAAGTTTACAGGGCGCCTTTTATGTCGCTGTTTTAAAATGCAGCAAACCGCGTGGAATCAAACAGCAAAGATTTTACAAAGAGAGTCTCTAAAGCACCTATTACCAGCTGCTGAGTTCTGATGAAATGAGGTCACATACTGTAGCCCATACCTCCGCACCGTTTCAGCCCAATCTTATTATATCTGCAGTATTTTAATCTGCCTCGCTAAGCTATTGTTGAAAAATTTTCGGATGAAATCTGGTGTTGAAAACAATGAGACCAGAGAATGATACCAATACATATACTTAAAATTGACCAGTTTAGGTGTTGAGTAAACAGTATATTTAATTTTAATTATCATTTTATAAACATTATTATTACATTGATTAGTTGTTTATAAATTACACACTAATGTTTAAAAGTATGTGGTCGGTAAGATTTTTTCTTAGCATAAGTCTCTTATGCTAAGCAAGGCTGCATATGTTTGATCGAAAAGATACAGTAATGTAAAATATCGCTAAATTTTTTTGATGAATAGAATGTTCAAAAGAACAGTATTTATTTTAAATAGAAATCATTTGTAACATTATAAATGTCACTATTGATCAACGTGATGCATCCTTGCTCAACAAAAGTATTAATTTCTTTAATAAAAAGCCCAAACTTTTAAACAGTAGCGTAATTAGTATGGCAATCATATGAATAATATTTATCAAAATAATATTTTTTATTGTTATTATCATCATCAGTATTTTTTCTTATGCTATTATGCAATTGCAGTCTAAAAGATCACAAATGTATTTCAATTTTTACCTGCAAACGATACATTACATGCAATCAGAAAAGCAATTAAGCAGAAAAATGTGAATATGGCCCAACCTATCATCGGTTTGTCTGTGCAATGTTCTTATGGAATTGATACACGTTTAAATCAACATCAGGAATCACAGCAGGAAGGCTTCTGCAAATGTAAAATATTAAAAAACAGGAAATCCATTCCTGCCTGCAGCATTTTAAAGGACTACTTGAGGAGCCCTGAAGGTGTTGTGCATGTGCACACGTGTACAGATGCAAGTGTAATGAGGGTGTTCGCTCATCATCCAACACGCACACACAGAGAGCATGCAAACACACACACTTAACACTCTACGCATCCCCCTCACATGCCACTGACTCATCTCCATCCTTTGAGACCCCCTCCCCAGGAGCACAAGAGCTCCAGCTAATCAATCTTTTTTTCCCAACCTTTTTATTCTCTCTTGCTCTCTCTAGCTCTCTCTAGCTCTCTTTTTCTGTGTTATGGAGAGTCTCAATATCAATCAATAAAAAGCTCCTTGGGCTCTGAAGGTTTAAGGTCACGAGCGCGAGCGTGCATGCTGCAGTGTAGGTATAGGGCTGGGCGGTATGACCGTATATGCCATGAAACAGAAGAAGTGACTTTGCTTTTCTGGTTATACTGTCAGTATATCCGTGTGACCATCCATATATACATACTACATCAATATGTATATCAATTTCAGGCATACTGCAATACATACTATTTACAGTGATATGAAATTACTCATATTGTTATATATACATACCATAAAAATCTCGGTCATACCGCCCATCCCTATGCAAATGCAATTGGAAGCCATGTAGCTCCACTGCTGCTGACGTTCTGTAGTAACAGCATATGTGACCTCTAATCAGCTGCACACGCTTTCTGAAGGAAAGCAGCAGAGGTGCTGTTCACACGTGCTGGAATCGCCTGCATAACTCACACGCTGATAAAACCACCGGTTCACCCCATTAACAGAGACCGCTGCACCCAGACCTCTCATGATCATCACGCTATTATCAGGCGACAAAATCCAGCCACATTTTCAATGCACCAAAAAAGGACTCATCCTACCAGTTAGCGCTAGACTGATGCTATTAAATGAACAAAAGTTAATGAGCGTAGCTGACCTACTCAAGGCAAAAGCGGTAAAGACTAATCAGTGATCTGTATAGTCAAGAATGACCTTTCCATTCACTCTCCATTAAAAAAAAAATGTTCCTTGAATCTCTCATAACAAGAAAGGTCATTACACGCAACAATCAGGCAGCGAGGGGTGATTTGCGTATGCACTTGACGTATACGAGTATGCATAGTGAGCCCGAGTCCAAGGGCGCACCAAAAACAAGCACGTATAGGTTTACTGCATCAGCGTTAATATACGCCACATGGTACAAAAAACAACCCTAGCCATGTGGCCTAGGAGTACTAGATCTTCAATACACAACCTAGGGCCAAATCAAATCTGATTAGTTTAGTTTTTTTTCCAAATTCTGTTCTATTCAGTTTTTTCCATTTACATTTTTCTGGATTCCATTTTTTTCTGTTCTAATTTTCAAGACTCTGTTTTAATGGTTAAATTACATTTTATTAATCAAAATCATGAAACTTACACAATTTAACAGCATTTTATTAAAAGTTTAACAACAATTACACTTTTAGGGCCCTATGAAATACTTTTTTTCTCTCTCTCTCAAATTCAGTTTTATTTTTACCAAATTATGTTTTCTATTAATTTTCTAGATTCCATTTTAATAGTTTCATTAAATTGTAATAATGAAAAGCATATCTAATTGATTGATTTTAGAAAAAAAAAACATCTATTATTATTTTATTTATTTATTTTTTCTCAGAAATATTGTGTTTTTATTTTTCTGGTAAATAAATTCTGGTAAATATTCCTTATAAACATAAACATAAAAAATAATGTTTCAATAATCATTTTATTAGTAGTTTTATAATACTATTTCTGTCATAGTTTCTTCAAGTTAAACCAATTTTTTATTTTGACGGAGGGTAGCACTGAAGACTTTAAGTCTCTGTTTGTATGTGATATGACAATAGTTTTTCTCGAATGAAACTGTAAAATGCTCACGAACAGGCTCTCAAACATTTCTAGAGATTATTCATGTGCTCATACTGTATATTGAGGTGGCAGAGGCTGAAAACACCGCAAGCGTCCCACGTGCTTCAGTATGTGTGTAGTAAATGAAACCGTGTCTGCGCCATTCATTCACACAAAGACATGCAGAACTTGCAGGATTCAAATTTAAATAGTATTTATGCTGCTTAATCTTCACAGACACTTCACTTAGTCCATATCACGTTTTGAGTACTGACCTACTTTTTATATCCATTCATCCAAAATTTGGCAAATTCTGTGAAATTCCGTGTTATACAGTAAATTCCATTTTTATGACTGGATTCCGTGTTTTCTGCATCGTAGAAATCATAGGGCCCTAACAACCATGCAAGGCTGACCTACTGCTGACAGTGTACTGGCATGTTTTCAAGCTAACTGGGGAATTTTATGAATAAATTTAAGGATAATTAGAGGCAAAGCATGTAAAAAGAAAAGACACAAAGTGTGACCTTTATAAGTTTGTTTGTCATTTCCTACTGCAGGGCGATCAAATGCAGCATCTGAGACACCACTGGGATTACGGATGGAGAGATAGACTGATTGATCTGAGCACAATTCAGTTACGCCGCTATTCTAGTAAAGCTGCAGGTTACTCATTCATTCCTTGCATTTACAAGCTAATAGGCTCTTATCTGGGTGCCCTGTTCCCTTTGAGCCTACTGCTATCTAAGATATGTTATATATAGCCGTTATCCTCAGTCTCATGACTGGCTCTTACACAAGCTGCTTGTGACGGGCCAGGCTTTGAATGCTGCCCATGCCAAATGCAGATGGAACTAGTGGCTCTCTCCTAAGCCTCCCTCCCCAGAAACAAAGACGCAGACATGCACACATGCGGCCCTTTGAGACACATCCTAGCCGGGCTGTTAAATGGATTCCCTCACGACTCAATCCATAAAAAACTTGGGTGAGTTAGCTAGCCGGCCTCAAACAGGAAGGATTTTGTAGCACCGTTCCTTCAGTAGCAATGGGTTCGTGAGGTGCAGCGTACATCCTGTCGACCTCTATTGACTGTTTGACCCTTCGCCCACATCACTGTAAATGAAATAAAGACGTTAGACCGTAGTAAACAGAAACTACTGAATGAAACCTGCATCCCACTGCCTGGCTAAACTGAAACAGGAGCGATTGAATTAGCTGAAGCTTTAGAGGAGATTTCCGCCAAGACCCATACTGAAAAACCCAAATTAACAGCAGGCCGTTGGATGTAGGGCAGTTAAAGGAAGATCTGGGCCACTCATGTACAGTTGAATGAGACAGATAAAAGGCAGATTCATGACACCTTATTGGCCAGGAACCTTTCTTTTCTATCTATCTAGAAATCAACTGTCCACAACAGTTACTATCCCAGCAGGCCACCTTTTTCTTCCCATTCTGAAACCAGCCTAGCCCTATAAATTTAGAGCTTATTGAACCCATTCATCCTTCAGACCTTTGCTAACAATTCCCATGTAGTAAATATCCTCATACTCTCTGTTAGACTTCCTAGACAAAGTTTCCCAATCAACTGTTGAGACATTGGTTGATGCAATCAAAAGTAAAAAAAAAAAAAATTAACGCCTTGTTTTTTTTACTGCAATTTGACCGTGTTTTCACCCTTAACTGAGTCAATGGGAATGAAAGTATTACATTTGGATTTAGACGATTCATGACCATTTAGATTCCAGTTCTTCAAAATTTCCCTTTTGACTCATCAAATATTCCACTTCTCAAATCCAGCTTAGAATCATTAACTTCCATCGGAAACATCCGCAGTATAGATTTTTATTCACAAAACATCTCAGCATCAGGTTTGACAAGTCTGAGGCTGTGTACTGGAAGTTTTCTGAGAGGCAACCTAACAGCCACGGAGTCCACTTTTAATCCTGCTTAATTGTTTTCAGATTAGCCGTCAAACTCAGTCTACATCTTGTTGGCTGAGACGGGCATCAAGTGCAAATCAAGGACAACGTCACTGGTCCGAGTGAGATGCTATTATGCAGAAAGTCTGAGAGCTAGTGCCCTCGAACGCAACCCCACTTCAGCCAGGTAGGACAGTAATGAGATCTGATTAGAAAGCGGATTCTGTACTTAGAGACAGGGCTTTGATAGACTGCCAGTTCAGTTGTGACTTTAGATTCACAATGGAAATGGAAAATAGGCTTAAATGTTTAAAGGCTCCATTTCCAAGTCCCAGCTGGACAGAACATCCACTGCTTTAAATGAATGCATCAGTGTTTTGTTTGAAATCACCCTGTGTAAAAGAGTGTAAAACCCTCATAAACAAGTTATTTAAGCAATGTTTTATGGTAATAAAGATGTATTTGTTACATTCAGGTTCTCCTTTTTGGAGAATCAATCTGGACTCATCACCATCACCTTGCTCACCATGCATGACAGTCATTATCGCAGCCTGATTATTCTTAACTGACATCACTTGATAATCCATTGACACTAAAGACATGTTTGTAAGTCCTTAACCAGATTTAGAGGTGTAATAAGAAACCTACAAGTTAGGAGAGGCCAAATATCACAAGGGTTAATTAAAAAAAAAAAAGACTGCCACAAGAAAGCACAAATAAAAATAAAATAAAATAATCAATCTTTAGAAATACTTAATTACGGTAGGTCACTCTGGCACACAGTTTATGAAGTTGGTCAAGTGTTATGTCTGTAAGTCAATAAATGTTTTTTCATCTTTCTAAGCGATATTTCCAGACAACATTTTAAATATGGTTCATTATAATGCGGTATAAATCCTCACACTGACTCTGTTCAGACCGCAGCAGTAGTCTCTGGAGTTTGGTCCTCAGGTGTTATGTACTTCAGTTGAATGACAGGGCCACATTAATCGTAAATTGATAACATAATATTCATAACATTCTTAATTAAAATGATCCTCTGAGAAGAGCTAAAAGAGGTATTCAAAAATTACCACTGTCTCTTAGATATTAAATATGGTAATGCTGCACCGCATCCAATCATTTGGCTGGAAAATGGTACTACATTTATAGAGAACGCATGAATTGCATAATGCGTGACGGGAGAAAAAAAACTGTGAGAAAATGTGTGCGAGTTGGCTGGTAAAGGGGCCATGAGTGCATAACAACTTATTGGCATTTTTCTGCACTGATGTCTAATTCATTCAAGTCCACTGATCTAAAAATAGGTGTTTTGGTTAGAAGACGATCCTAATAGGACAGGCTGCTGCCAGCATCCGTTCTTCCACAAAGTCATTTCAGAGAGTGGGCAACCAAGGGGAGAGGTACAGGGATGCTTGAGCACTTAATAGAAAATCACAGCAACTGTTATTAATTTGCAGCTACTCTCATGCTCAGGAAATTTACTATTCTTATCATGTCACATCAACATTGTGTCTCAGCGTCTCTCAGTGTCCAGAAAAATTAATCTGTTCTGTAGTCATGCAATTAAAAAAACATTAGGGATGTGCAAAACAAGGTATTTTCAAAAACAGCGGTAACAATTTAGTATAGGGACCAATTCTCACTGTTAACTAGTTGCTTGTTAACATGCATATTATTAACATATTGGCTGTTTATAAGTACTTATAAAGTACATATATTCTACACATTCTACATCTTAATCCTACCCAATATCTAAACTTAACAGCTACCTTACTAACTATTAATAAGCAGCAAATTAGGAGCTTATTGAGGAAAAAAGTTGTAGTTAATGGTTTGTTAATGGCAAGAATTGAACCTTAAAATAAAGTGTAACCAAAACAACTATTTGGGTAAACGTCTAGTCGGTTTTGGGTTTGTCTGACCGTGTTCAAAAATAGCTAGACAAATCAAATTTATCCTGATGCAGCAATCACCAAAGACATCCGTCCCTATTGCAAACAAAACAAAACAAAAAACAGAGGACAAAAGTAGGTTTTATAAATCTTGCTTATATCATGGATGAAGGCTATTTATAACTTGCCATCAAAGCTAATCTCCTGAAAACCCACCTCTCAGACCCAATTTATGCAATAAAATTATACATATAATTGCATACAATTATACATTAAATTGCATATATATACATAATGTTTCTTGTCTATGGCTGCTAATACGGACATAATCTCCAGCTTAAATATATGACATTCAGTCACTGTGAAACCAAAGCTCTCAAGGTCACCTACAGTTCAATATGCACACCACAGCAAACATGAAAGCATACCCAGCACTGATGTAAATATAGGCACCAGTGCATACATTAGAGGTCAAAGCATGCCTGCAGTACAAAAAAAAACATAACTGGGAAATCATCAGGAGATCCAAAAGGTAGTCAGCAATTCTTCCTCTGCTTCTAACCTGGATCCATTTCACTGACACAATGAGAGCACAAGGCTTGGGTTTCAGAGTCTTGTATAAGATTGTTGACTGGTGTCACATTTTCCTGCAACGCAATGCAGAAACCTTGTCACAAGACTGTAGGTGCGCAACCCCTCATTATCTCCAACGGGGGTCCGTCGCTCCTCAGACTGAGGTAATTTTACCTGCAGTCACGACTGTGGGTGAGGGGGGCTGCAGGACAATACAAGCACTGTTTCCAGGCAGAAACCAGCCGGCAGTATCTTAGGTAATTCAAACAACCAGAGAGAAATATCACACTCACCTTGATTACAAATTACCAGCTGACTTTGATAAAGACGTGAAAGCAAAATAAGGCGAAATGCTCTCACTGGATTACGGGTAAAGCTGCTCTCATTGTGTCTAATGTGCTCAATCTGTCCAGCTGACGCAGACAGGATGAAGGGAATATGTTCAATTACACCTGAGAGAGAAAGTTAAAAGAAGGTAGATGCAGTGAGGCAAAGATACAAAATTAGTCTTTTCAGACTCGGGTGGCCACAGACAGATCACGATGCCTGAGGAAGATGGCATCAACCCAACTTGTTTCTAATTCATTGGGAGCAGTCGGTGTCTGAGCTCTTAGTAGATGTGCAAGACTGTAATTAAATCAAAATGCTTTTCTTGCTCACTCTGCTCGAGCGTGAGGGCAGAAGACATTGTTTGGGATATGAAGGGCCGTCTAGAGTGACCATTCCCTGCAAGCCAGCAATAAGGTTAACCTGAGACTGTTCTGTCCTTGGCGTTTTTCTCTATGATGCTAGTTTCATACCTCCACTGTGTTACTAGACACCAACCCCATTTAGGAATCACAGCCTTATTGCACACACTACTGCAGCATTTCATGCAGTTCTGCAGTGACCGTACACAATGCAGATAATGCATGCTGCATTGATGGGCGTTTAGCGGTAACACTGGGTTAATAGGATTACATGCTCCTTGTTTCCATCTGTCGCGAAGGTCATGAGTCTGGGTCAACCGATATCAGCTCACGACCACCGCTAGGGGCCAGTCAAAACCCCTAAATCCTCAGTAAACAGTCCCTCCACATAAGCATGTGCCTTGACGTGATGAAGAACACTTTATAGCAGTTATATATAGATGACTGGTATCTATTTCAGAGCGTGCACATAAACTTGCATGAAGTGTCAAGGAGAGAACCATGGCTCACTCCTGTAGGTCTTTGCCTCAGATAAAGAACCCCCAATTCCTCCTTCGACTGCATCAATAACTGAGTGTGCATCTCTAAGACTAAATATGGAAAAAAAATTTCCACTGCAGTGGTCCAGCGGTTGCTCTCCAGCTGTCCCTTAGGAGAATGTTCCAATGCAGCGAAGTGAAAAAAGGCGAGAGAGTTAAACATTAGTTCCTGAATTCAACCAGGCTACGCACAGCATGGTGGGTATTCAAAGGGGACAAAAGAACAAGGCTAAGAGCGCTGGTGCTAAAAACACTGTCGTGCAGAATGTCATGGCTACCGCCATTAATCTTGATCTCCAGTTTCTCTCGCTGCTGGCCAAGAAATCGAGGTAAAGAATATTCCCATCTCTATTTTAGGAGGTCACTCTGCAAGCACAGGGTTTGTTTTGAAATCCAAGAATAGACCGAAATGCCGAGGTGACCTTTGCTTCTTGCATCCAATGGTTTAAAGGACAGTGCTCCGACAGCTGTTCAAGTCGCACACGGAATGTGAGAGGTTGTATTAAGAAAGCGATACAAAAATATGAACAGGCCTAGTCACAAGTAAAACTTATGGCCATTGTGAATATGTAAGATGGAACAAATGCCGTTTTGGCTGTTCAAGCCAACAAAGACACAGTCGCATTTTGAAGATGCAAAACATCTGCACAAGCAAGGTCCCATGTTGTAACCCATACTAAAGACGTAGACCAGGGATAGCCAACCCTGCTCCTGAAGGGCTACTGTCCTGCTGACTTACAACTCTGCTTCAACACACCTGGCTGTTATTGTCAAGCATTCTTGAAAAACTTGATTAATTGGTTCTGGTGTGTTTGATTGGGGTTTAAGCTAAGCTCTGCAGGATGGTTGGCAACCCCTCATGTAGACTGTGTCATCAACAAGTGACCTTTGAGAAAAATTTCATCCATAGAAAACCTGCCTGGCAACTGCATCCATGCTCCTACTTTTCTATCCAATGAGGCGGTGTTTAGCTTTCTTAACCTTCTCCCCGAATACTCACTGCTGACTTTCTGAGTCAGCACTGCTGCATGTGGTCTTCAGGCAAATCTTGAGTGGTCCACGGGACATCTCTGCGCTGGCTTTCTGGGTGAGCTCTGAAGCGGGAAGATGACTCACCCTGAATTCCTAATGCTCAAACAGAAGGCAAAGCCATCTGCCAGCCCTCATCTTTAAGCCATCGCTTTAGCGGCAAACAGAGTTTGTTACTGTGCGATGTTCTGACAAGAATTGTAAGCTAAGTGTGGCATCTTCTGGACTTCACGTGCTGCTCGTCTCTGAATCCGAGCAAATGTTAAACAATGCTGATTGCTTGCTTTATTCCAATAAATGTTGGGTTGAAATATCGAACAGGCTGCAAGGGAGTGTTCCCAAGAAATTTACCACTAACCAACTAACTGGTAGTGATGCTGACAGCGTTGCAGGTTTTTGACTGGTGGAATGTGTCAGCAGTGAACATTAATGTATTAGGGTTATTAAGAGTAATTATGGCAGGGTGATTCTTCAGTTTCCCTCTGTGATAATGCGAGGGAGCTGTCATGTCAAGGACATTACACCAACATAACACATACGCTAGACTCAACCCCCGAACAGACGGGGGACTGAAGGTTTAGTACAGATGCAGCGCTAGGAATCAGCCCATAGAAATACCACAGTCCGCTTAATGTTTTTAGCAGTATTCTTACTATGTGAAATGACAATTTCGCCATCCACACCCCTGTGGTGGTGCAAGGTTAATCAGTTCCCCAAAGGATTTCCAAATCCTTTACTGTACTACACAGGATACAACAAACCATTAAATTACAATTTATCTGCCTCTTTATTGTGGAGAGGTTCTTGGGGGGTATAGCAATTCACCTGCTTCATTGTTTTCTTTCCTGAAGACAAGAATTCCAGAAGCATTTCCGAAAAAGTATGGAATGTTTGTGACGGCAAAAATTCCACAATTTTCCTTTCCACTATAACTGCCAAAAGTGTTCTATGACGTACCCAACATCTTATGACGGAAACAGAACTTCTTTCTTCCCATGAAAGTGTATTGATATTGTTTCCTTTGATTACTTGAAACTCATTATTTGGCAGAGCGGCTATGTGAGTAGTGCAAGGTCTGAGGGCCCCTCATAGCATTTACACTATGTGTACTCAACCATGACAGTTCAAAGCCACACTCATTCCAAGTGAATAAATTGCTCCCTTTGACAAATTGTTATTAATTCTCCTTCTGACAGCCCACCAAGACAAACCCTTCCACCACATTTCTAGGTATATTTGTGTTGCATTGTGCATTCCTTTAGTGGCCAAATTTGTAAAGAAAAATCAGAAAGCCTAAATCTTTTTCTCTAACACAATATGCTAATGAGTATAAATTTAGAGTTCTCTGTGCTAAATGCTTTAGGTGTTTGTTAGTCTATCAAAAGCAGCCAGGTATCATTCTGAAGCCAGACTGTTGGTCTGCCACCTGCACTCTTTCCTCAGTGTGAGTGCGAGTACATCGGATTTGTACTCCATATCCCTTGACAACCCACAGTGTTAGTCTCAGCATTCCTTCTGGATAAGGTCAGATCTTTTTTGGTGCAAATATCAGGATCTCCAGCTTGGGACTACATGGGTAACAGATCTCTCCAAATCTGTTGGCACGGCAGGAGAAAGATTCCAGTATTAGAGTAACAATACCTGACTTCAAGCACAAAACCCCACCAACCACATCTTAAAGTCCACCCTAGGCAGTATCAGATTAACATGATCTCCTCCTCTGGAAGAACCCATTAATAATAAAGAATAAAAGAGCAGGGACTGAATACATGTTTTATTCCAAACAGCACAACCTTCAGTGTATTGTGCATCACTTTGGCCTCATAATAAAAGCCTTTAATAGCTCCTAATGCCCAGCTGATCTCAGACCGGGCTCTCAAATGGAAAACAAAGAGCTTTAATTTAGCGAGGGCTAGTTTGTACTGTGTAATCCACCGGCCTAACGCTCTCCCCTAGAATCCTGCATAGCTTTTGTTGTGCTGCTGTGATAAGGAACACGAAAAATCACAAGGAACTTGTTCATTTTGAGGATCTAACATCAGTGAAGTCAGAGAGTAAGCGCTCAAAGGCCACCAAAAGAAAAAGGAAAAACCTTTAATTGGCTTTGATTGTGGGCTTTGAACTTCCTTGGCAGCTTTTCAGTTTGGATGGCTTTGTCGGGTTGTAGTGTGATGACTATGAGATATGCCTATCGTGCCAAACTGCTCTGACCCATTCATTGTTTCACAGTAATTCAATGAGGTTTGGTGCGTTTAGCTACTGATGCCCAAACTTGTTGCTGAGAAACTGAAGTGGAACAAGGCCAAGCCTGGTAACCGATTTACAAACAAATCCACAATGGTTGTTGAAGGTGATTAATCTAGACCCATTCAGTAATTCTGCATTCACACACTCAGATTGCAACCGGCTTTTCATGATTGGAAAAAAGTCTTTCCACTTTTTCCAAAGGTGCAAGGTCTGTTACATGAAAAATAAAAAGGTTATGTCATGCAACACACTAAAAATACTATGCTGTCAGTGTGATCACACTTCACATCATTTGAGTGCTGTCGAGTACAGGCTGAATAAGTGAAACTTTATTGGGCAGGGTTCGGGCCATGTAGCTTTTCGGTCACAGACAAGAGGAAGTAACTGCAGGTGTGTGAGTCCTTCCATCTGACCAAAAGATTTGTAGAATGGGTGCTTAATTCTTTCAGCGGTCAGTCACTGCCTTCGCATCTTAGCAGGGCCCTCGATTCAGCTGCTTTGGTCTAAGAGAGTGAAAGGCTCGAGGCGGCGCTCGTGTCCTCAGCCGACCCACGTACACGTGACTGAAGTGAGAGCTGCATGAGGCAGAGGTACGAGGGAGAGAGGGGCAGAGGGAATTGGTGAAAGAGCAAATGCTAAAAGAAAAGAGAGATCAGAGCATCAGCAAATAGAGAAGCAAGTAGGCCAAAGCAAAAGCTGGATGCTTTCTATGGACAATTTTTTTCTCTCTCACTCTATCTCGGCACCATTACAAGGTGCATCACGTTTGTTCTTTCACAGCTCACTGCTTCCGTTCTCTCGCTTTTCCTTTTTCCCCCACATCTCCAATCCTCTGCTCTCTCTTCGGCATCACAGAGGCAGTTTGTGAGCTGCTATCTGCAGCGCTTGTGTCTAACAGACAGCTGTCGCCTGAGGTGACTCCAGATTCCCTTTTGGGCTCCCAGCCCAAAGCGGGACATCACCTACCAAAATTCTGCTGATGCACACAAAGCGTCGAGGGCAAACACAGTGCAAGGGCGGCATGTGCTCTGTCGCGTGGCAGCCAGATCCGCATTACCTGTCCTTCCGCCGTCTGGTAAGAGTCTTGAGAAAGTGTTCCTCTTCCCCCAAGACCTATTACACTTGTACGGCCCAGATTCATTGTATGAGGATCTCACAAACACGTCATCTCCTCTTCCCACCGTAGTCTCTCTGGACATGAGCCAAAACAAATCCTCGGTTGATGCCATTCTTTAATCTCGTCCTCCATCATGATTATCAATTACTCCATTGGAAGTCACTTAATGAATATTAACACATTGTTACACCTGAAAAACGAAGTTAATTAGACAGTGAAATGGATGGAGAGTGCCTGGAGAGCCCTTAATAGAAGAAAACAGAACTTAAGGCCAGAATATGCATTAGAGCAGCTGATAATGCACCAAATGACTCTGTAATTACCGTGGCCATAAATGACTGAAATGTAGAAATATGAACTGCATAAAACACTAAGCTATGATCGAATTACTCAATATTTCCTCTGTGTTGGTTTGAACACCCATCACAGTTGTAATGTTGAATGGTTATTTCATTATAGAAGCATTTAATTAAGTAAAGTGCCCTTCCAGGCATCTGAGGCCTGCCGCTATCCTCTTGCAGCCATACGACCCCTTTCCTCAAAAAGCCACTGGTGAGCTTCATTACTTCATCAGTTCCTGAGCTGCAATTCACTCAGTTAAGTGATGGCCATGTCAACAGTCATCTGAGGAGGCTCGCATCCTTTAAAAATGCAAAAAAATCTGCAGCGTTAACAGTATTCATTTGCTTTCACTTTCCAACCTTTGTTCGTGCTATCTCTTCAGACCTTTGGTCACTATCGTATCCGTATCTTCAAAGTCGGAAGTAATAATTCTAAAATATGTCAGCAGTTTTTTGCTAACAATGCAAGAATGGCTTTGAATCTCATGATGAACAAATGCAGATAACACAGACTGTAACACAAGACACAAAAGTAGGGATAGGAACCGCAAAAAAGTAACTGTTATGGTTCAGATTCCACTCAATGATTTCATCAAACGTTTGAGAACTTGTAAGGAATAGATACTGTGAGAAACGAAACGTCATTGCCTTAAGATGATTTAAAAGTTTGCTTAATATAAGTTTTATTATTTTTTATTTCAATTTAAGAATACTCGTTTTCCAACCCGAGACGTAAGACGTGCACATATAAACAGACATACAGCAAAAGTGTTAAGTACTTTGTGTGCAATAAATCCAGCGGCTGCCATGTTTGGTGAATGCCACAAGGTCATAACAGATGCTGTTCTTTCCTCCTGAGCGCGTGCTATTTATGCCTGTCAAGGTCTGGTCCGTTGACACGCAACAGAATCTATGACTCTGCCCACACTCCCACTCCCTGTCCACAATGAATCCTGTCACTCACGCACTATGCCAAACTCGTAGCTAATCCTTTACGATCTGTAACTGCCATTTCGGGACATCTTAGCACCTGTCTCAAACCAGGATTTACTAACCTGTTGCTGTAATTACTTTAGCTTACCAACCACAATGCATATATGATTGTGTAGGAAATCTTTTCACAATATTACTTTATTTAAACACTAGCTGTGAGCGAACATGTTGTGTCATTTGAGCTAGAAACTGTGCACAGCAGGAGAGATTTCATTTGAAAGTATGCTCAAATGACAAGCCCTCAAACACAAGCCCCCCGGCTACTTGCCAACGTGTAAGCTGGGCTTCTGCCAGCACAATCAGCAGAGATGTCCTTGGGAGCCAAACACAACTTGAGGAATGCCTCTGTGACACATCATCACCGAGCTGCCAGGTCATTACTCACCTCTGCTAGTACTGCACTCATCATCTCAACCTGGTAAATCACCACATGCCCACAATACAGCCCTCCACCTGCTCGCCGCAAGACCCTCAACGAACAGGGGATGTGGTCAACATGTAAACAAATTTGCACGTAATTTACACACTCGTGACTTGAGTTACAGCCCTAAGATTCCCAACCCAGCCACAATGATTCCTGGCCACAGCTCGCTTGCAGTGTCTGCATCTAAGTGATAACGGATGAAATGAAGCACGGCGCTTGACAATCTGCCTGTTTCAGGAGGCCGTTGTGCCGTTCTCGATGGCGATCGGCCTGCATCCGTTTATTTTCGGTGGCTGCGAGTGACATTTGGGTGCTTTTCATTAGCGAGAGATGCGGAGAGATGCGCTCCCCGAGGCACCACGGACGCCTGGGGGGAAGAGAAGGGGAGGAGGGCTGCCTAACCCATCTTCACCTCAGACAACTGAGGAGAATTTTCCTAGATGCAGCATAGAGTGCAATGTATCAAATGTATAAAAACAAAGTAGCATGCTTATTTGCCTTACTTTGCAAAGTGGGCAAAGGGTCAAGAAGAATCGATCAAAATAGAAGTTGTAAAGGAAGATTAACCAAATGTTAGGAGATAACCAGTGCTTAGTGGTTAAGCTCTAGCAGTTCATGGGGTTAGGAAGCAATAGGCATTACACTAGTCTTTGCCTAAATTGGCTGTTATCCTCTCTGAACAGGTGCTAAATGACTATTTAAACAGTTCCTATTAAAATTCTCTTTAGACATTACTAGAAGAGGCTAAAGGTTAAGTACAAACATCAATTTAGTAAACATATACATCTGTCTGCAAAAGCAAACTATCTGTTAAGTTAGTGTTAAAACTAGGGGGGAAGAGATCAGTGCCGAAAACTTGTTTATACAGACAAACAGTCCTGTTGAAACAGCAATGTCACTGATCTGTGTGGTCGGCGTGCATGTGACTTTGGAGTTCACACAGCACCATATTAGGAATAAGTACTGGATTGAGTCAAATAGAGACAAAGAGCATTCGTTTCTCAAAGCGACAACTCCAGAGCCTCACGGGAGAAGGTGAAATCCAAGAAACATTGCGTCAATGGGCTCGAAAACAGACGCAGATGATAAGCGTTATGTTCTATCGATGCATCTGCTATCTAATCGTGTGCAAAAGCACATGTGCTCCTCCGTACGAGCAGGGGTACTTTGAACTTCACAGCTGTCTGATCAAAGGGGACGGTCTTTTGAGTTTCCACAAACAACCAATTCCCTGCTCTGTTGTCCCAATCCGCGCCTTCAAATTCAATCACGCCAGATTACATCCTGCTATAGGGAGCCATAACACATGTAAATATAATCTGCCAGACAAAAGTCGAAGGGCTATGAAACACCTGTTCTTTTTGATGCATCTGCCCCCCTCATTCAGTGACGTCCCTTTTCATCCCGAGCTCACGTCTGAAAAACGATGATAATTCAGCCTTGAAAAGAACCTGACCCTGGAGGGGATGGGAAATGTCCATCTCCCTCTTCTCATAACCACAAAACCGTGTAAAACTTTGCCATTTTCCAAAGCTCTGCAGTAAATCTCTGACAGGCAGGTTCAAACTGGATCAGGCTTTGCGACGAAAGCTGCAGACGCCCCTAAAGCTCGCAGTAAATAATACAAGACGGCTGCGAGGTGCATCCCTTCCGTCTAATGACTGACTGACCTCACGTTCACCTGATTGGACATCCAGTGGGAAATTTTTCCAAACAAGACTAAATCTGTGGTCGTCTGGATTGCTCACGCTGGGGTAATTAGAGCAGCAGCAAGTGTCAACGTCTGAATGACCCAAGAAAATTGAGTTTTTCAACTTCCCTGTCCATGTTTCTTCATATAAAGGTCTCACATTGCATCTATAGTGCCCTATGAAATCCGGTTAGTGGAAGTTTTCTAGACTCTGTTTTAATGGTTATATTAAAATAATCAAAAAGCCATTAATTAAAATCATGAACCTTACACAATTCAACAGCAATTTATTAAAAGTTTAACAAAATTACATGTTTAAAATACATTTTATTTTTTTCTCATATTCAGTTTTATTTTTACCAAATTCTGTGTTATCCATTAATTTTCTGGATTCCATTCCAATTTCATTGTATGTTTCATATATATATATATATATATATATATACTTTTATTTAGTTCTTTTTTTTTCAGAATATTTTTTGGGGTAAATGTTCTTTAAAAATAATGTGTTAATAATTTTATTAGTAGTAGCAGTCCTATCATTACATTAAGAGATATATCTCTATCACAGTTTTCGAACTGACGGGGATTTTGACGGGTTGCTGTGAAGACCTTTAAGTTTCTGATGGTATATGATATGACAATAGTTTTTTTCATAAGAAACTGTAAAATGCTCATGAAATGACTCTCAGAGCAGTTCTAGAAACAATGTTTGTGTTCATGTACTGATATATTGAGGCAGCAGAAAACACAGTATGTTTTCATTCACACAGAGACACACAGAACATGCAGGATTCATATTTAAATAGTACTTTTAAGGCTTAATATTCACAGACACTAGTCTATATCGCCTTTTGATTTAAGTGTTCTGACCAAATTTTTATTTATTCTTCCAAAATTCTGTGACATTCCGTTATACATTAAAATTCAGTTTTTACGACTGGATTCCGCGATTCCGTCCACGTTTTCCACATCGCGGAAATCACAGGGCCCCGCATCTATTTCACTCTGTTTACAACTCACAGCTTGTGTTTGAACATGTAGTAACAATAATGTGGACTCTTTCCCACGTCCATATAAGAGATAAGAGAGGTTGCAAAGCAGCATCGTGTTGTGAAAGCCCTCTGGGACTTTGTGCCACGCGAGTAGAAATGGCCTGTGAGTAATCATCTCCAAGGCCTCCTTACTATATCACCCCACTCATCAGCAGATTACCACACCCAGCCGCAGCTCCCATCGTCACCGCACAGACTAGTCGTCCTCTGCGTACAACCGGTGTTCCGGTCGGCCCCAGCTGAGGTGGACCTCTTGGGCGCATCTTCTCTGGCACTAACAGCCAAGCCATTCTGCTAATGGCTCCCTCAGGCACCTTCCACTGATAGCAGTGAACTGTGCATGTCTATTCTCCTCTCCCTATGTGCTTTTAATGCAAGAAAAGCAGTGTCTGATACCAAACCCCTGTGTAGGCTTTACATATTAATGTGTGTTACACACTGTAATGAAAGCAAAACAGCCCCTCCAGCCCCACGGATGCTCCACCGAAAGGTGCCGCTTAAATCAGGAAAGATCTGTGTCACCTTAAGAGCAACTTGATGTATTTGTGGAAGCGAGTGGGAGTTTACATCTTTAGGCTTTCTGTCATTGTGAATTAGTGGGCGTCAGGAATTGTAGGATGCACTTATACGAGTCAAGAGCTCTGCAATTGGAAAACAGGGTGGCGTTTTTAGCATTCATTTGCACACAGACGCTTCCTGCCCATGCAATTAGACATACATTTTTATACTCGTATATTTTTAAACAGACGCTCATTAGAATCATTTTAGTGTTGTCTTTAAGTCCGTCCAGACAGCCAGAGTTAATGTGTGGGCAACTGTCTGATGTTTGACAGCTCTGTGAAGGCGAGAACGAAAACTCCTTTAGGTCCCCAACAATCCCGGCTTGTGTGTCTTGAAGAAACAAATACTCTAGTGTCCCTCACCCATCCTAATGACCCTTCCGTAAGAGACGCCCCCAAAAACATTCCAGTCACTCCAAAAGCAAAAGACAATTCTGTTGTGACGCCAGCAAAACAAAGCTGTACACTTCACATGAAAGGCCATCACTACAACCCCTCCATGACCCGACTTCTAAGTAGGCAGGATTATATGAGCTACCACCAGTTGGCAACTGTCCCCTGTCATGTGATTGGGCTCTTGTATGCCATCATGCTGGCTGCCAGAGTCCGTGGGCATTTAAAAACTCGGATTTCCGCTTTAAAGATGTAGCTTAAAGCATGAATCTGCAACACAAATGTTGCATTGTGAAATCTGCAAAGCCTGTCTGAAGACCAAAAGTATAAAAGAAGAAAACACATTTAGAGACCTGTCACAAAAAGAGCATCTGAGGGTGAACTGTTTTCTTTGGGTGAAATAACCTGAGGGAAATACATTCAAAGAAATCAATAACCCATCACGGGCAGGTTAACTTCCTCCATGAACCTCCAGCAATGTTTGTCTTCCTCATGAGAGAAAGAACTCAGACTTCTGCTTCATCCGTGATGTGAAAATATGACGTGTAATATGTAAACTTCATATTACTAAATGTAGATCTGGTTCACACCTGATATTTCATACTTAGGGCCCAAAATGACATGGGTTTGAGCTCCTCGAGAGGTTAGGTAACCAAATCCTCCACATGAATCTGGTGCAGTGGTATCATAAAGGCAAAGCAAATATTCAAATGACTGTAATGAAAATGCTAATGTAACCCATTGAGATTACTCCTGCTTTCGTCCAGGCACAGAGTCTAGAAACAGGGTCACACACAGCTGCGCCGCATCAGGGGAGACTCTGAAAAGCACATAGAGTACTGCGAAAGTACATGAATTGGCTAATGGAAAAGGGGGAAACACATTCTGTATAGGTGGGTAGAATTCATGCGTTTGACATAGAATAAAACTGACTTTTCTCTAGCGATTGCTGATATTTTGCCCTGTGGCAATGAACAACTACTGTATCCAGAGCTTGTCTTAGATAGTTTATCTCACTCTGTCTGATTGAGAAGGGCTGCCTAAGCCACAGATGGACACTACACCGTTGCCTAGACAATCACTGTATAACTGTGCATGTAAATGGAGGAACTGTGAATTTATCATTCATATCAGGGAACCATGCTGCAAGTCAAAATTTAACAAACATCATCTTGTAGGCCTCTAAAATTCAGCCATCCATTCACTAACAGTAGTGCAATATTTTTAGACATGGTATCATGCAAATTCCATGTACCCTGGATCTGGTAATTATTTAGTAGCATAGTTGCCATAGCACTGACAGTGAAAATTCTTATAACAAGTTAACTTTACTTGAGAATCAACACTGCCTCAGATACTGAGATCTGCACTTGCAGATATTTTCTCATTTATACTTAAGTCAGTGCTGTAAGACCAAATACACTTGTATTAAAGATAGATTCTCTGAAAAGTACATTATGAAAATATATTATGCAGTCATTTCTCTAGTCAATTTGTCATTTTAAGCATGTTTTTATATTTTAAATGGTAAATAATACATATATCCAAATAAAAGTTTGTGTTTACATAATATGCATGTGTGAATTGTTTATATTCATTATGTATATATAAACACACACACACACGTATATATATATATAGAATTTATATTATATGTAAATATAACATTTTTCTTAAATATATACATACATGTGTGTGTATTTATATATACATAACAAATATCCACAGTTCACACACGTATATTATGTAAACACACACTTTTATTTGGATTTTATTTGCAATTAATCATTTCTTCAGCCCCTAATATATGTTTGTATGTATACACACACACACACACACACACACACACACACACAGTATACACACATTTTATATTCATTTATTTATTATTTTTTGCTGTTCCTGCTTTCACATAGATTACATCATAACGCTCACTCCTTATTTAGACATTTCTGGCACCCGTTTGGGAGTGTCTACAATCCAATCATTTGCAAGTCCTCACTAGTGAAAAGAATGCTAGTGTTTCAAAACAGTCTTTGTACCCACGTTTGACACGTTGAAAACAAACCGGAATGTGTAGGAGGGGTGGGTTCAGGTGAAACAGCAGGGAGGAGTGCTAATAATCGCTGCGGCATCAGAACAAGACATAGACATAAGTTCAGTTCACAGAGCGAGAATGGAAAGGTGAATAAAATGGACTGTGTATTAAGGTCACGCAGTTCAACTACTAACACAGACAGCTGAAATTGCCCAAGACTGACAATCTCCAGAACAGCAGTCAAAAGTGGGCAAAGCTTGCCAAACCAAAGGTTTGAATTAGGTCATTGTCACAGAGTGCATGTTTTGAGATGCTGGTGAAACTCAAGTTTTCTTATGGGTTTTCAAGAGTCAGGTGCTCGCTGTATTACAAAAGGACCAGGAGTCGATGAACAGGCTCTTTTGGATTGGTTTCTGTCTCAAGCCAGAACGTTCTGTGAAGGAACACTGTGTATTGTTGTTGCGGTCATGGGAGCCAACAGCCTTCTCAGACTTTGGTTGGCTCTTTCATCTCTTTCAACTGAATTAAAGATTCTTCCAAGTAACAAACTTTTTTTGTTTAATTGCTGGGAGTCTCTTTAATTGCTTGTCAAATGCTTATTAACGCACATCACAGATTGCAGTTCCTAATGAGTTTGTCTCACAGTCCTGTTGCACAGGATCTTCTAGAATGCTTTAACATTGCATAAAATGTGCAACTAAAGTATGACACAGCAAAAACATCTACACTTAGTTACTCAATCATCACAGTGACATGAAAAAGACCAGGTGTGGGTCCATTCCTGATGTTTAAATACAGATAACTGTTAACCAAGAATATATATATATATGCTTAATTAACAAATGACAAACATCAAAACAGTTTTATTATTCATAATTACATGGACCACTTTTATGTTTTTGAAACCCTGCGTTAGTCCAGCATCTACATCAGAATACAAACAAAAATAATTAAGGCTTATTAATGGGTCGAAAATAAGTGGAGTGCTGGTCTAAAGATAGAGCACTAGTTTTCTCCTGGGTTCATATAATCCTGCTGATTCGTTTGTATACCCGTGTCATTCATTAGGTGCCCTTAATTATTATCATATTATAACCCACATGACCACCAATTAGTATCCACCAAATCAAACTAAATAGACAAGGAATATGAAGAATACTTGCCATATTTAAAATGTAGGCTAGCAGGGCACACCTACAGCAGGTCTGTGTTTCAGTTACCTGCTGTTAAGCCACAGACTTGCGTTTTATGATGCCTGCATGTTCCCTTTTGCCCACTGTGAGTGCCTGCCAGTCTGAGCTTGCCCTTCCCTGATGTCACGTTGCTATGGTAAGATTAGTACGCTCCCTTCCTACTTTTCCTATTTCCTTACCCTCACCAAGACAAAAGACACTCAGTTTCAGAAAAACAACGTGCCTGAATACAGGACAAGAATCACAGTTCTTGCATTATCTAAATTAAAGAAAATAGTTCAGACATGTAATCACAGATTGCTGGTGATATAAAACGAAGTAAAATTGTTAATAAAACAATGATTTTAACGAGCCTTTTTATTTGGCCAGTAAGTTTCCTTAGTCGGTAGACGAGATTCATTTACGTGAATCGGTTGAATCAATTTAGTGGATTCAAAACTCTGATTCATTTGAGACTCTTTTAAGCAATTTCGGAACAAATACATAAACACTAAGTTATCAAATATCGTTGAAAGGCTGAAAAATATTGAGATATGATTTTTAGTCAGTTCACTCTCAGCCTCAATTAGGATGTGTGTGTGTCATCTAAGACAGGGACCAGATAATAAAGAACATCTAGAGTTTTATAGCCAGGTACATTTGATCTAAAGTACACTGTGTGCGTTATACAATCCCCAAATGCACTCGCCAGAGAGGCTGAATCTAACACAAAAAGCTTTCTGTGCTTTTATTTTCACACAGTGTACAGGTGGGGGTTGATTTGATATTAGAATAACACACCTGCAACTTTGTTTAGCTTGCAAATATATAGGCCAACCTGCAACCATGCAAATGGCTCCTGCAGTTCCCCTTCTAATCTCATGCATACTACATTGATTTATACCACTTCAACTGAGACCAATCAAAACACATATCACGCTAATCTGTGCCATGTGAGTGCTTCAGAGATTAAGATATAACATTATGACTCAGAATGCAAAGGTTGCAACTTCCTTTTTTCTTCAGCTGAGGTCAGATTAGGACACTTGAGCTTTAATAAGAGCGTGCAACTGCTGAGACTTAATACCGTAATATAAAACAACAGCAAGATGATAATGCTGGCATGAGGCATTTCTCCAGGATACTGCATAAAAATGCAGTGAAAGCTTTAATCGGTCTCTAAAAAATGAGAGCTATTAGCCAAGACATATCCAAGGTGATAACAGTGGACTGAGAAACTATAGCATAAAACTAAATGGCTGCTTCCATAACAAAAATGAAAAATCTGATCATTTATTCACACTAAGTTGTGCTCAAACGTGTGTAAATTACTCTATTCCAGGAAAGACAAGATGAAATTTTGAGAAAGAAAAAGGTGAATTTTTTAAGAATATCCTGGCTATAACCTATATATATATATATATATATATATAACCTATCAACACATCACCAAGGACAATAACGATACATATAAGGTTTTAATTGCTAAGAACAGTGAAGTCCACACCACAACTATAACGATAACAACACAGAGTAACAATATTGTTGGAATCAATTTCAGAACCACTTTTTCCACCTTATGAACGATAATAACTTGATATAGAATCAGAATCCAGCCGAGTTTAAAGAAATGAGCAAATGCTCAAGCATTTTAAGAGGCAGATGACAAAACAGCAACAGGCCTTTATATTAAACATAACTATTAAAGAGTTGGTGTGCATGCTAAAACAGTTATCGCTATAGCGTTCGTTGTGTGAACGGGTCTTTACTCGCTTACGACCGAAGGAAAGGTTTTTGGTAGCAAGCAACAAACATGGCTATTTGTGAATTGCTGTGAAACTCTTAAACGCTGCTATCAAAATCTTAGTCATGTAACACTGCAATTCACGATGAGCTTGTCTTACAGTCCTGTTGCACAGCATTCTCTTCTAGAACAATTTTCAACAAAACATTATGACACAACAAAAACACCTAAACTCAAACAGCTACTCAATCATCACACTAAAAAGACCAGGAACTAGGAAATTTCTCCTTTTGCGTTCCACAGAAGAAAACATGCACAATTTTTTTTCTTATTTTTGGGTTTCACTGCAGAACGGTGTACATAAATGCTAATGTAATGAGCATGGGTGTCAATTACAGACCACACTAAAGTGAATGTACATCTATAGATCGTCATCCAGATAATCTATTTAAGAGAGTTTATGTTACAGCAGACTAAGGACTATAGTTACAGAAAACATCCTACCGTTGGTCCCATGGCCAGACAACTCAATGAAGGGGTTTTTTTAACCTTTGATGCCAGCTGAGCTCTTAGCTGATGATGGATTAGTATGGGTACATTATTGATATCAAGGCCCTGTCTTTCCACAGTCTATCCCTTTCAGTCCAAAATTGACATTGATCTGTTACAGAGCATTCCCAGACTTCCTCACGTCCCCAAAGAGAGATGGAGGAGCCAGATGATGGACCTCTGGGGCTTCAGGAGAAGAAACAGCCCTTCTAATAAATACGAGAGAGCCCTGAGCAACGCAAGAGACAGCGCTGTAAAGTAATTGGAGTGAAGAGAGCAAAACATAAACTGACGATCCAGAGGCTGCAGCCAATTTATTGAGCCACATTCGGAGCTTCAGCCTTTCTGTGAAAACCAAATCAAATTATATTCCTGTGATGTTTTATGGTATCTCGTTTTACTCGCGCTCTCAGTGGATTTCAAATGAATAGACTAAAAATGCGCAATTTCTTCAAATCTGATGTCAAGTGAATTCCAACCAGAACATCTAAAGCATCATTTCATTGGCGCTGATTTGATTTTATGGTTCGACTTCACAGCGATAAGGCAAATGATAGAGAAAATGCTTCAGTAAACAAGCAGACACAGAGTCAATTGTCTGAACTCGCTGTAAAGACCATGTCAACCCTGCATATTTATGATTTCAAACGAGCATAAAATTATGAGTGGAAATGAGGGGAGGCACAGCTGACTGACATGAGCTGGGGGTTGAGGGACTCATTTCATGGTGTAAATACATTTGCCTGACTCTGTCAAGTTAGGTGACTCAGCCCATATCACGAAAGCTGAACACATAGTACTGCAGTGCCGCACATCACGACAACCGTGAGCTCGCCTGAGAACTGGTGCAGTGTGATGGATTTCAAAACCTTTATATGTTAGGATTTCATGCAGTGAATGCGTAAATGTCAACAGCAGAATATAAGGATGCAGTGAGGGGGGAACTGAAACTGGAATGCCACGAAGGTCTTTTTTCTCATAGCACTAGTGATAGACTGACAGGCCGAGTAATTGGCTGTTAGGTGGCTATTCTGACATTATCAGCATCAATGCACTTTTTTAAGTCATATTTGAGAGTGCACTTCAAGTAAATACAGTACAAAAACAATCTACAATTAGCACAGCTCTTGATTCTGATTGGTCAATCACAGCATTCTGCAGCCAAATATTCTTACTCGTTTCAATCACATGATAAATAATCGCAACAATTTAATACGTGTAACAACCCGACATGATCGCAAATCAATAGCTATTTGTCAATTCTGTTACAGCTCATACAGTAATTTAAACTCAAATCAATATTCTTTGTCAATAAAAGCAATACTCTATATTCTACTTGTATAATAAGTGGGAGATGCTCTTCACATTTCTCCGCGTAATACAAAACAGGGAATGCGTACTGGATAGGGATTTTTGGAGATTAAATATACAGTCTAAATCCAATTGTTTATACGAATGAATGCGTATAAAGAATGGCATTTTATTTTTTTATTTTGCATGAATGTAAACACGGTTTCTAAATGAAAAAGGCGAGATGCTCCTAGAGTGGATGGTGAATTATTAGTCGTGATCTGAGCTGCTCCACTTTGCGCAGCGGCAGTCAGTCAGTCACATGCACGCGCGTCAGTGGCCCCGCCTTCCGTTCATTTTACTACGTTCAACGGCGAAGAGCACATGACTGCAGTAACTCTGTTCTGTAACTCCAGAGTCACGAGGATGGAGTACTATTACACTGACCAGACAGCGAGCTCTCAACCACATTTACAGCGCTTACAATATTCCCGCTGACACAAGGACAAAGGACAAACAGCAGCGAGCGTTCACATGTTTTAAGAAGGCTACCTTTCAGTGACACCTGACACAAAGTAAACGGAGCGCGATTTGTAAACATGCACAATCGACTATGATACAAAAATTATACTTGAACTACTAGCATGTGGCAGTTTTTGAATTTGAAATACTAAATTCATGTATTCTTAACCTCATCTTTCTCCTAAGTGTATTATTCCAGCATCCGTATGTTTCAAAGTAACGTTAGGCTTTTTAAGCGTTAAATTGTAACTCCCTATTCTACGCGTATTGTATCTATAAATAAACACTTTGCGGTGCGACAACAGCCTGTTTGACATGACAAGCACGAAATGCACAGCTTTTTATTTATTAATATCAACAGCACACACTGTCACATGATGCAGAGATCGTTTGACTACTTCCAATTAGCATCAAGCTCGTTTTGTAACAGTTACGCAAACGCTTACGAAAACAATACATTTCGTCAATTGAGTAAAGAGTCCGACCTCTACATTATATTGCACAGATATATAAGTATACATTTGGTATTTGCCTACAGTGCTGCGTATCAGTTTCTCAACTTTATAAGTGATGTAATGCATTCGGTTTACAGGTTTTTTTTTTTTTTTAATCTCAAAAAAGCAGGCCAGGTATGAATATTAATTATACAAACACTGATCGCACTTAATAACTGCATTAATAGTAGTAACATCTACACCGACTAACAATTACGCAATGCATAGCCTAAAGACTGAGAAAATACACACCTGAAAAACCCCACAGATTACTTAATCTATATTACTTTGTATCTGCCTTGCAAATGAACTCGGAACGCTTTCGTTATATATTAAAACTACAAGGGACCAGCAAGCAACTTAAAGTCAAGTTCACCAAAGCACCCACGTGTCACACACACACACACACACCGGGAAATTGGTGTGATTTTTTTTTTTTTTTTTTTTGGCAAACTGATGAACACATTTGAACTCATTCTGTTCCGCTGGTGAAGTTACTAACCTTCCCCTAATCGCTAGCCCTCGAACGCAGACTTCAAAAGAACGATTATCTGTACAATATTCGTCTATAAGTCACTTTTCGCATCTATGCACGATTTCCTGTGAACTCCACGTGAAGCGCAGACATCAGGGACTCCAGACGCCGGCTGAGACGCTCATGACAGCATCGATGAACTGATGCAAGTATATCGCGCCACAGACAGTAACGTGCAAAAATGCACCCAGGGAAAAACAGCCACGCTTCTGCTCTATCAGAAATGGTGCATGGCTTACCTGGCTGCCGGAGTTTTCAGTCAAGTAATTGAAGACAAATGAAGAGAGCTCCTCATCTAACAGTGAAGCGCAGTCCGCCATCTTCTAGAGAATGAGATGAGAGGAGCCAGAGAGCGCTGCTATACTGCTCTGCCCGCATGCAGTGAGGATTCTCACCGACCGAGGGCAGTGTGCTGAGGTGCTGAGGTGCCTCAGTGCTTCCCAGTCATGGCTGGGTTAGGTAAAACAGCAGAAAAGTCAATTATTTGAAGGTGCAGGTGTGTTAAACACAGGTTGGTGGTGGCTGAAGGAGGATCTGTGTAGGATGCATGTTCCCAACTGTAACTGAACCTGCTTGTGCTGTCTAGATTACAGTCTATGACTCATTTATGATGCTAGTTCATCATGTCTAAAGTCCACACTGACTATAGTGTATGTGGTTGCATCCTTTACTATAGTATCTCCTTATACGCACAATGCAATAAACACAACTGAGCATTTTTTTTTTTTTTGCTGCTTATTGTGCCCAAAATCTAAACATCAGCCAATATGTATGCTTGGTTGGCCCATTAACAGAAATACAGTTTGCTCCAAAAGACAGCTTTGTTAATCATAGTAAAAACTTTGTATTATTTAAATGTATTATTAGTATTATTTTGTGAATTTGAGTGCTTGTTTGATTTAACAATTATGTGCATCATATTAACCATCATTGCATTTAATTAATCATTATATATCAGAATTATATATATTGCTGGTGAAATACTGTAAATATTGTCATATATGTGACCCTGGACCACAAAACCAGTCATAAGGGTCAAATTTCCGAAATTGAGATTTATAAAAGACGAATAGATAAGCTTTCCATTGATGTATGGTTTGTTAGGATCGGACAATATTTGGCTGAGATACAACTATTTGAAAATCTGGAATCTGAGGGTGCAAAAAAATCTAAATATTGAGAAAATCGCCTTTAAAGTTGTCCAAATGAAGTTCTTAGCAATGCATATTACTAATCAAAAATTAAGTAGGAAATTTACTAAATATCTTCATGGAACGTGATCTTTACTTAATGATTTTTGGCATAAAAGAAAAATCGATCATTTTGACCCATGCAGTGTATTTTTTGGCTATTGCTACAAATATACCCCAGCGACTTAAGACTGGTTTTGTGGTCCAGGGTCACATATTATTATTATTAATTAATAATAATAATAATAAAAAAACTGTACTAGAGAGTCTTTTGACCCTTTATGTTGAGGAAACATTTTGCTTATCTTTAACCCTAGTACTACAATAATTAAATTAAATAAAGATAGATAAAAAGCAGATGCACTACTGACTTTAGGCCTGGACTTAGATCAAAATCAAAGATTATGGTGATAAAGTTTGATATATGAGTAACACATTAAACTATATGTAAACAATTAGTGTAATTACACTCTAATCAGCAGACACATTGATTGGCTGATCTTTTCAAGTGTAGTTTTCCTACAATCACTCACAGACTTTCAGTATCATGTGGGGACTTTGACAGCTTCCATTCAGAGTGACATCCCAGAAATCACCAGCTGACTGTTAGTCAAGAGAAGAGGCAAGTCTGCTAAAGAAACCATCCTATATTTGATTCACATTGAAGCCATAAATAAATCTTATAGATATGAAATTTTTTGAATGGCATGCAAACATCTAAATTGACAAGCCCTTTAAGCAACTATTGCAACTTCTCAGTCAAATCGGAAATTACCCCAAGGTCACATCAGTCTATTGAACTGTGTGCTGCCTACTGGCTATCGACCAAACGCATGCTATTTGAATGTTTGAAGTCAGAGTGAAAGTTTGCCTCTTTTTGTAAAAAAAATAAAAATAAATTCCTATGTATGGTCTTAGATACTGGAGCAATAAAACATAGCTGCTAATTCTTAGATCAAAATAGATATGATAATAAACAGATAAATGGAGAGGGAAAATAAATTGAGACAACAGTTGCAGCAAAAACCAAACATCCAGTGACATTCAAAGCTGGGAACTGAAAGACTGTTACTTAAGCCAACGAGCCCACCTTTCATAAGAGTGTGAAAGGTCACTGAAGGGATTTGACAGCCCTGAGCGTCTGGTGGGTGTCTCTGACAGCTGTCAGACTGGAGAAGTTTGTTCTGTGTTGGAGTTATCAGTCAAGAGAAGAGTCTGTTTCATCAGTCATATCATTTCATTGATTATGCCCTGATGTATGGAGGTCAACAACATTGTGCCTTCAGCTGCAGTTGTCCAAGGACAGCAATCAATAGAATTCACACACACATTGTTTTCTGACACCGAAGCATGCATGATGCTTTTTTCATGTTTTTGTTTGCTACCACCAGTGGGAGAGCATGTTGCTGGTGTTTGAGTGCATGTGTGTCTGCCACTGTGCTTTATGGCTGGAAGGTGATTTAATGGGGGCTTCTGTGTGAACGAACGGCACTTTGAGAGAAAACAAATCAAAGAGCACACTTGCTAATGCACCGAGGACTGTTGCAACATATCGTCACGTATACACTGGGTTCAGTTTCAGAATGACACTTTCAGAGCCCTGATGTGTTTTGAAAATGGCCTTTTGTGGTATTGACTTAACACAATATGTTAATTATGAAATATATTCGGTCACAATTTAGTTTGGGGACCAGTTCTCACTATTAAATATTAACTATGAGTTTTATCTCAATAAACTCCTAATTTGCTGCTTTTTAATAGTTAAATTTAGGTATGGGATAGGATTAAGGGATTTAAAGTATGGTCATGCAGAATAAGGCATTAATAAATGCTTTATATGTACTAATAAACAGCCAATATGCTAGTAATATGCATGCTAATAAGCAACTAGTTAATAGTGAGAATTGTACCCTAAACTAAAGTGTTACCATATATTCTATACTCGCAACTACAACTGCATCTTGGTGTTTAGTGGCCTTCTTATTCCTCATCTCATTATTGTTTACTTGAATATACTAAGAATAAATGTAAATGCAACAGAGGAAAACTGCATTGCAGGGATCAGTTCATCTTTTTTAATCCAAATAAATGCTTTGAAAAACCTTGGATAAGAAAATGCAGGCGACTAAAGCCAGCGTGTTTCCTGACAGCATGTAACTTCTGAAGACAACATCAAACAATCTTCATTTTGCCCAGACTGAGCTATTTTAGCATCTTAACAGTTGTGTCCATGTAAACAAATGGCCCAGTACTTACACCTTGTATGTGAAGAATGATCATCAGCTGGTCAGATAAGTCACAGCAGACATCCTGCTGAAATGGCAGAGTATTAGAGACAAACAATGCAGTGTTTATTCAGTCCTGTCAATAGATTCAGTAATACTATTAAGTGTCAGTTTCAGAAGATCCACCATGTGTTCTATATTATTACATAGTATTATATACTGTATATTCAAAATGTTTGTCAAAACTTAAATGACTTGGTCATATATAACTTAATATAATACATAATGTAATATATATATATATAGATTGTATATTGCATATTTTTCTTTTTTTTTTTTCTTTTTCTCTTCTAAATTGGGAATGTTCACTCTAACCTTGAGCATTGCTAAGATTATGCTATCAGCACCTCAGAAAAGCAAGTTGATCCTGCTTCAGAACTACTGGAGCATTTAACTTCAGAAATATGTGACTTCATTATATCCTGAAGGTTAAAGTCTAACTCACAGAATGACCAAGTCACAATGTGCCACTGTGTATGCAGCAGTTACAAGCAATCTGAACTACAAGGCATAGTTCAAAAAAAGCTGGGTCGTGATTGGAGGAAATGCCTACAGATATGCAAAGCGTGAAAGCAGAACACGCTGTGATTGGCCAGAGCTCCTCCTGTCTCTGTGCATAGTAGGAGAAGGAGTGAGTAGAGTAAAGCAGGCAGCATTAGAGACTCGCTTCCCGAAGCAAACACGTGCCTGCTCGTCACATGACTCCCTTTTCCACTGCCGGCGCCTGACCGTGCATAGTGCTTATGCTTGCTGTGTCGGTTCGATGAAAAGACAAGGATGATTGCACAGTTGAAAGTTGAAAGGAAAACGGTCTAATCTTAACAAAAACACCCAGGAGCAAAGGTGACAAACAATTTGACCACACAGATGATATTTTCCCCTAAATATTCATTTGAAATATGTAAGGAATAAGGACAGCATGTCAATGTAAAGTAGTGCATGTATGTGGGAGATATATATATAGAGACCTATAGTGATACAAATACATCTTACCAACCAGTAAAAACATTATTTTTGCCCTGTAGCTAAATTCTGAAAACATAAAGAGTATATATCATCAGATATTCCTGGATATAAATATAGCCTATATTAGAATTAGTATTTATGACTAATATATATATATATATATAAAAAACATAGAGCACCCATTAACTGTGCATAGGTGTAGTACCTGAAAAAGCAACAACAAATACCATATGATCTCAAATTTGAGTAACCAAGACTTAGTTGAGTGAAATATGTCTAAAATATTGACTTAAAATGATGCAACATCTCTGTTGTGGTGTATATTGATCTTGAGCACACGCACACAAACAAAAAACTTCTACTACAGCATATGTTTATACAAGTAAATGATTAATCTCTTCCTTGGCAGAATTAAAATCCTGTGTTTTAAGTTAAATGGGGCAAAACAAGATGCTTTAGAAATCTGTCTTCTGGGAATAGGTGAAAGCCAAAATGGAAGTTTTGTTCAAGAAGCTCGAATCCTCAGACCAAATGCTTCACTTTTATCTTTGACCTGAACTATCTGGAATTCTCAATTATTCTAGTGCATATCAAAACAAGGGGTTGCATTGGACAAAGGATAGAGGCCTTTTCTGTCTGGGGTCTGAGGGCGATTGACCTGCGGGGCCATGTGCATTGGTTTGAGAGTGTCTGAGCCTTAGTCATCACAGCATGTGTGTACACTGCTGCATGTGTGGCATTCCATCACTAAACCTACAAGAGTCTTCAAAGACACACCCATCAACGCCTTCACAACTTTTGCTATTCTAATGCAGTGTGTTTGTGAACTAGGCTGTGTGCAAAGTGCCAAAATTGAATATAAATTATGCATTTACATCTCCCCACCTACATGCTCTATTATGCCCGTTTGCAGTAAAGAAGATGGCTGTTGCAGCGGCTGAGTAATTACCGTGCCTTGCATCAATATGGGTAGGAATGGTTGACGCCATTGCTGCAAACCATCAGAAAGCACTGTGACACTGAGATAAAGATCTTAGGCCTGGTGTCCTTCTGAGAGTTGTTGACGTGATCGTCACAGTTTTGGACAGCTGCAGGGTAGAGACCAAAAGGAGCTGCCGATCATAGCCTATTAGGATCTGACAGATTCGGTCTCCTAACAAGGTGCCATCTGAGTTATCTAGTAAGGCCTCCCTTTGGTCTGTTGTCCACCCAAGCAATTAAAAATGAATGAGTGTGAAATTTCCCAGACCAGGGTTTCCTTTCCAATGGATACAAGTGACTGGAACAAGACCCTTCTGGACTGGATTGCTAGTGTGTTTTAGTGAAAGTGTTGTAACAATTAGACATTTGGCAGATGCCTTTATCCTTATACATGCACTTGTTAACTGCCTGCCATTTTGAAATGGTCACATCACACAAGGTTGATTTGGGTCTCAGCTGGGTCTTTGTTTTGTGGAGGATCTAGTGTTATCAGGCCATGGGAGAGGTTGTGCTGATAGCCCACCTGCTGAAACGCTGCACACACAGCCAGATGCTGCCCAGCCAAAGTAGGCCAGATTAGTATTGGAACCAATGTGCAGTCTAGTGTTCCTCCATTCTCGCTCTGTATGGCCCAGCGCTACGTTACTCGGCCTCCCCCGAGACGTCTTGATTTATGGCCATGAGCACCAAGAGGGACAAATGGCTCTAATCCCGACAGCACAATTTCACAAGCTCGGTGACAAACACGTTTAGAAATATTGGGAAAATGCTTAACAATCAGAGTCATAAACATTGATCCTGTTCAATGAGAAGGAAGACCTTGAATTGCAAGCTCTTGGATACAAGCAGAGACACACACATGTATGAGCGCACCGCATGAGAGAGCCCACACCGAAGTGCTCTATAAAGCACCAGGATGCATAATGTGCTTTTTGAAGGACATTATATGAGTTTGATAGACTGTCACCTCAGAAGGAGGATAGATGGAGAAGCAGGCAAGAATGGGAGGAAGATGGGTTTTTTACATTTATGCAATCTTTGGAAGCCCGTGGGGCATATCTGGGGATATCGTAGGCATATCTTGACATTTACACGATGGAGAATCATAAACAGAGCCGAGCTTGAAGGAAGGCTAAACAGTGCAAAGGGAGTCTCTCTCCACATGACATTCACGCCAATTTCGCTTTGCTCTCGACTGAGCAGTAGGATCACATCACTCACAGTCTCACACTTTCAAACACATTTAGCAAAAATGGACTATATGCAAATGAATTCCACACAATAGTCAGTGATTACCCAAATGCTTGGTCGCTTTGAGACAGTCCCAAAAGTATAACTGCAGATTGATGGAGGGAACTGACCCTTAGCCTCTCCCTTTCTCTTCGCCTCTCTGCATTTCACTGCCACATTGGAGCCAAGAGACGCAGGCCCTGATAACCCCAACGTCTTATCACAAAAGCACACTCCCTTGGTGCCGAATCTGTAGGTAATTGAATTACGCACAAGGCTATTTGTCTGATTGTGAATGGTATTTAAAAAGTGGACGGTCAGGTGGTGACTGGGTTTGCAGGCTTCCTCTTTCAGAGTGATGCTCTTGGTCCAATCCTTGCTGCAGTGGTTAGTCATACAGGGATTATACAACAGCTACAACTCCCTTCATTCCACCTTGTGCTCACCAAGCAGGAAAATGGAGCTAAATATAAATGCAGACGGCAGCATCTCTGGAAAGGTCAACAATGCATTTGCAGCAATGAAGATTATCGCGTGTAAACGTGACTTACTTGCATGCATTAAACTCAGACCAAGGGTGGGAATCATGGATTCTTTCGTAACTGTTACGTAAGAGGCTTCACAGATGAGCTTTTCCCTAAAGATGATCTTTCCTCCCGTTCACATCTAAAGAGCTTGATGTGTAAATTTCTGACTGCTACAACTAGCTCCTTCATAACCCCTTTTGCTGTGATGATGAAACAAGAGATGCCATTGGGTGAGCTCCAAATCCATGCTGTTTGAAATATCTTAGAACTTATATTTAGTCTCTGCATTACCGTCCCATGTGACTTGGATAATCCTTGACAACCAAAACAAGGCCGTTCATCTTTTATCAGGATGCCACGGCTGGAGGCCATGCCGCTTACATGCCCACATGCTGTCAAGTGCCGTACCCTCAGTAACTTTATTAACACAGAACAGTCTTGCAGCAGACAGAATTGCTTATCAAACAGACAAACTGATGGGGTTTCCATTAGGATTCATAGTATATGCTTATCCCTTAACTGCAACATAGATGATTTGCTTCATTGAGAATACTACTGCAATTAGGAATGGGTCACTATTCTCGTTTCTGTATATGGGGAAAAAAATCTTATGCAGTGTCAGAGTCTTTGATTTCCTCTGTCTGTCTCTCTTAACAGCTGTTGTTGGAGGTGGACCAGAACACCAGCTTACAAAGTCTGCTTAATGTAAGCACAGCTTCGAAGGGTAGGGGGATGATCGGTTCATTCTGCCCAGGGGACGTCAGCCATCGCAACGTAATTAATGTGTATTTGCTCATCTGTTAAGGTACATCCTCTGACCTTAAACCCCTTGCTGTTCTCCCTTCCAGTTGGCCAGAGAGTTTGGAGGCTTGGCTGGTGGAAAAGTGAGATGAGTGTTGAGGAAAGAGGAGGAAGGGGGAGTTGGGGGAAAAGCATGATGCTAATAAAACTGAAAGAAAACAGATAAGGATTAGTCTTAAACCGTACCTACAGCCCATTGCATACTCGCATTGAAGCAAAGCCTTACCTCGCTGCTATGAGATGAGAGCTTTTGCAATTACACAAAGATTATAAAGCACATGACCCACTGAGAAATCCCCAACCCAAAAACAAAGCTAGCACAAAAATGCAATAGCAAAACCTGGGCATTTCATAAAAGCAAAGCCAAAAAGCCAGAATACAAGGGAAGTAGGATTTTCCCTCCTGAAGGGAGTGTGAGAATCAATCAGGCTGAGACAGGGCTTTGACAAAACATTCCCACAAGACAAGGAAGTGAATCCTGATTCATCGGCGGAGGAGGAAGTGCAGCAGGTTTAGGCAAGATCACCCCTGTAACGCAGACATGGTCATCTAATACTGTAGTAGATACATTCATCTTCCTGTCTTTCTCTTTTGGACACGTCAAGAATAACACAGTAACATAATTCTGCGGTCTCCCTTTATGGTCCAATGAACCATGATGGATACAGATTTGATATTAAACATCGAATTAAGAACAGTCTATCTTTTCAGACATTATATTGTTTTCAATTTCTGTTCCCACTGCGGCACTTGAGACTCGTCTTTAAGCAGGTTAGTTGACCTCTGGTCACTGTGATAGAGAATCAGGCCCATCCTTTTTCAAGAACTGTAAAACTGGAGTTTATCTGCAGTGTAAATGAATACTTATCAAATTTCAGAGTACTATGCATTCTTAGAAACGATAAAATAAATATAAAATAGCGTTTGAAAGAGACCAAAGTGTAAAGAGCATGTGTGCCAATAAAGACTGTTTACATCGCCTTTTACTAGTCAAGCTTTGTGATGTCCCAGATATCTGCAAGAAAACAAGGGAAAGCAAAAATAAGAATCAAAGGAACAGAAGCTCACACAAAAAGTCAACTGTCTGTGCATGCCGTCATTCTTCTTCACTTTTGTGTTTTTCCATGTAAGTTGCTGTATGCATATTTATTTCAGGCACTGAACAACAAATGCAAATGCAGCTAATGTGATTTATTTTACTCTCAAATACTACAGGTTTAGATGCAGAAACAGAAAAGCATCCTGATTTATATTGCTAAGCTAATGGCAATACTCTAAGCATAAAAAATATAGCAAAAGAAAATATTTGGTAAAACAGAAGATTTTTAACTTAGTGTTGTTTTTATTGATGCTTTTCTTTTGAATGAGTATTGATATTACTGTACATACAGTATAGTTAGCAAAATCAACTTTTTTTTTTTTTTAAATATAAATGTAATTTTTTTTCACATTGCATTCTGGAACTGCCTTTTCCACAAGGAATATGTGCAATACTTAATAATTACCAAGAAAGCATCTTGGAACAGCCTCTATTGTCAATCTATTGTGTGCATAATTCAAATCATTTTACTGTATGTATTATATGATCTACAATTGAAGTGTACCTTTCTCCTTGTCTCTTTTTCCTCTTTCCCTTTTTTTTTGTTATTTGAATTAATACTAGGGTGACTGGCGTGGCATCGTCATTTATTTATTATTCCTCTGAGGGGATCCAAGGACAGCGTTCATTCGGCCAAGTCCTGTGATATTGAAGACTGCCAAGTTCTCCACACCATGCAACCTCGGTGACTTGGAATGTTTGCATTCATTATCTATCTTATCTATCCTGACTAAATCAACCTAGTGATAAGTGTTGAGGCATTGAGGAAACGCTGCATAAATCACAAAGAGAAAAAAAAAAGAGTCATAAAACCCTGTTGGTTATTGTCTACAAAAGAAAGTGGAGCGCATGAAATGATTCCAAGATGCTGCTCTAATTCCTTTTATCTGCAGATCATTATTCACTAATGCTTTACTGCTTTATGGATGAATACCTCAGAGAGTATCTGATTAAGAAATCATTTCACATAGAAGTCTGGAGCTTACGGACACCTGTGAAGGTACTGACAGGAAATGTGCATTGTTTGAAACTCTGTTGACCTCTGAGCTCTGTTCCAGATGAGGGATTGGTCTCACAGTAACTGCACTCGCATTTTTTACGGCAGCTCCAAATCACAACTGTCAGATTCTCTCAGTTCAAATTGAGATTTAAGAAAGCGCTTGTTGGTTTTTGTTCATTTAGTAATCCGCCCTGGCTGAGGTAGGTCAAAGGTCAGCCTGCTTGGTCCTACGGCACATGAAAAAAGCATCTGTCAGCAACCCAAGCTCAAAACACTTTCATTACTCAAGGACAACTGCCACAAGTAGAAGGTTAGTTCCGCACGAATGGCCCAACATTCCTGAGGTGTCGCTCCATGTCTCAGAGTCAGCTGCTCGGAAAGGGTGACCTCCAAGCATCATTTACATTAGAGTGCTGCCTGCTTCCTGGGTCACATGTGGCTGTCCCATTTCAGCAGCGTCTTGAATCAGGATTTCTGTTCGGAACAGCCCTCTCCTTTCCTGAAGTGGCTCCTCTGTTCCTCCTCAGGGAAAGCACTGAGAGAGACTCTCGTTTAGGTCAATGGAGCAGCAGCCCACAGATCAATGGCTGTGCGCAGTCACGTGGCAAGTGGTATACCGGTGGAGATGATAAGCTTCCATCTAATTACATGGCAAGGCCGTTTCAAGGCCGCTCAGACCCTTATTCGGCGCACCTCTGAAGCAATCATTATGCATTCCAATGCACTAAAGCAGGTGATTTATAAAAGCAGTACTTTAAGCAGTGTAAACATTGGAGAATCAAAACTAAGAGCACAGAACATGAGAACTAGACTTTTTAATTATGAAACATGTTGCTCGGCCATTTTCGAAAGTGCATACCCATAAAGTTTCAGCGACATAATTGTGAAACTACGCATTTTTTGGTAAGGTTTGTTAACATTATTTAATGCATTATCATAAGCAACAGAAAAAACAATGAACAATACATTCACATCTTTTATTAATCTAGGTTACGTATTACATGCTCATACATTTTTATTTATCATATAAATATAAATTAAGGGTAACACTGTCATTGTTACACATGTTACATGTACTTACTATTATAATAACAATAAATTATGCATAATTACATGCAAGTAACCCTAAACCAAACCCTAATCCTAAAACTCACCATATAGCAAGTACATAGTTGATTAATATTACTCAGTATTTAAATGTATAATTACACTGTAACAAGGACACCTTAAAATTAAGTGTAACCAAATTAAGTTTTGTGTTATTTTTAACATTAGGCCACACTTTATTCTAAATATATACTATTAACTAACGATTATCTATGCCTTTTGCCTCAATAATCACCTTATTTGTTTGTTATTAATAGTAAGGTATTTGTTAAGTTTAGGTATGGGGCAGGATTAAGGAATCTAAAACATGGTCATGCAGAATAAGGCATTAATATTGTGCTTTATTCATACTAATAAACAGCCAATATGTTAGTAATATGCATGCTAGTTAATAGTGAGAATTGGACCTTAAAATATAATGTTACCGTTATATATTATTGTCTGGATTATTGGTAGCACCTTATTTCAATATGTCCTTGTTATGCATTACATGTATTTACGTACAAATTAATTGCAAGCAACCAAACTCTATCCCTATACTAGTAGGTTATTTATATTAATCATTACTAATTTGTGTAATTACACTGTAAAAAGGGAATATTAAAGGAAATGTGACAGAATTATGGTTCATTTGACCTTTCTTCTTATATTTCTGAATTTGTTCAAATAGTTTATTTGTTTTTCTGAATTCTGCAGCGTTTTAGTTCTGTTTCTGTGTGTTATACAAATTAATTTTGACTTGACCAATGAAAAATAATATATTTATAAATGTAACATGCAAATAATATTTAACATTAGCCTAGATTAGTAAATGCTGTTTAAAAATATGTGTGACCCTGGACCATAAAATGATCTATTTTTCTTTTATGTCAAAAATCATTAGGATATTAAGTAAAGATCATGTTCCATGAAGATATTTTGTAAATTTCCTACCGTAAATATATAAAAACTTTATTTTTGATTAGTAATATGCATTGCTAAGAACTTAATTTGGACAAATTTAAAGGCGATTTTCTCAATATTTGTTTATTTTTTTGCACCCTCAGATTCCAGATTTTCAAATAGTTGTATCTTGGCCAAATATTGTCCGATCCTAACAAACATGCATCGATGGAAAGCTTATTTATCCAGCTTTATTTAAAGAAATTGACCCTTGTGACTGGTTTTGTGGTCCAGGGTCACATATCTTTGTTGTTAGTTCATGATACCTAATGCATTAACAAATGTTAACAAACCTTACTCGTAAAGTGTCACCAGTTTTTTTAAACAGTTAGATCTTTATGAAATCTGAAATTCTATATTTCCACTGCCCCACAGCGGTACATTTCCTACCAATCACGTGACTAACCAGAACCATTCGCCAACTTCCCGGGATATTTGGACAGTTGGATCAGAGGAATTCAAAACAAGAGCGTAGTGTCCTCACGCTGAGGCTCTGTGGCCACACCCCCCAGCCACTCCCCCTCCACTCTCGCTTGTTATCACAACGGCATTTAAAGGTTAAATCCAGTATTGTTTGTTTAAAATATACACATGGATGATGGAGCGGAAAACAGACCTCACATGATCTTTAACCCTTTGCAGGTGTAACAAACCCATGCTGGTGTGCGGGCAAAGCCTGTCTGAAGCAGCTGTGCTTGTGTTGGGTTGACACAAGGACCTCATCTTGGTGCAAAGATGAAGCAGTGCATCACATGATCCGACACGGACAGTTCAACTCACGCCGAGCATGCCAGAGATTTCAGTTGTTTACTTTCACCCGTCTCTCTCGCCTGTGAACCGAGAAGAACAAAAAACAGAGAACATGGAAAACACATGGAGTTGCACACACATGCACACAGCAGGTGTAACCAACAGATGCAGCTCTATTATATTAGCTCATAAATCTACATGCTGCTGGTAATGTGAGGAGCTCCGAGAGTTAATGCGACTCATGCATCTCTCTCTTGATCACACGCATGTGGAGGGTGGAAAACACTCTGTGCATTTAACACATCAAGAATAGAGTGGTCCGAGCAGCAGGGTGTTTTGGTGAGTGTGCACGTCTTGTGCTTCAGGTTCTGTTTAAAGTTTAAACACTCAAGTGCATGCAATTTGGCTCCAGTCTGGCTGTTAGTACACAGAGAGCAAAATGGGGGTGGTGTCAGCAGGGATGTGCATGCGTGCCTATTGTCATGTCATGTGATCTGCTCTGGAAATAGCTGCCTGTCACAAAGGAGGAATGGATCCGTGTGCCCTCTCCGGTATGGCAGAAATACAACTCTCAAAGGTGAACCTCAGTTCCAGAAATAACCCATGTAATATCAATGTCCCACAAACAGTGCAACAGAGAAAGGGAAAGGAGCGAGTGAGTGATGTGCCGGGAATAAGAGCAGGAGAGCTGATTGTGTGAGAGCGAGAGAGATGAGAGCGGGGGACGACGGCGGATTCAGGCCTTGAATCATTCAGTACTGCAGATCAGGGTTCGCTGCATCTCTACTGCATGTATGTTTGCAGTACAGCCCTGTAAACGTGTGTGCAGCCGTGAATGTTTAGTGATGAGAGCAAAACACAAGAGACAGCCAGAGCATAACACGGGCTACATTCACACCGCAAACCAGTGTGCAATTCCAATTTGATCCCTTAGTAGTTGTTCACATTGCCTTTTAAATGAGGTTGATATCACATACTGGTTGGAAAGTAGAAATATAACATTTGATGAGTCTTTGACATGATCTATTCCTGCTTTCTGTTGACACTGTTAAAAGGCCCAAATGTGCACCAAAATATAAAACAAACATATTTTTGCACCTTTCTGTGTAATACTTTGTTGTGCAATTCATGATTTACTTTACAATTATTACTAAAGGTGAATCAAGTGTCCTAAGACAAAATCTCAAATTCAGTCTCAAACCTTTGCTCTTCCTTCCATGTATTTTTATGTGAATTATTTTAGCAATATTTATATACTATTATAGTATTATATATTCATTATATATATATATATATATATATATATATATATATATTAGTTTATGTTTTAGTAATTTCACTTGCTTTTGTCATTTTTATTGTTTTTTAGATTTATTTTTTATCTGTTTTAGTAATTTAGGTAATTTACCTTAAACTTGTTTTATTTTAATTAGTTGCCAAGGCAACATTTCTCATTTTTATTTATGTTTAACTTTGTGTTTTTTATCCAATATATTTTATTTCATTTGTTTTTCAAATAAAAAAAAAACTTTAATAGTTTTATGATATATTGCATAAAAATACTGGATGAAAAAAACTAAGAAATGAATTTTCATGCCATAAACAAACAAGCAAACAAAAACTTGCTTGCTTAAGATCCAAATTCACAGATTAAAAAAAATCATGACTGAAATCGCCCAGAGATCATCGCACAATTGCACTTCTGACATCTAAAAAACATAGCAAATGAACCCAAAGTCTATAGATATTTCTCACAAGTGATAAATTCATTCAGGTATGGCTCACTGCAAGAGTCTAGCTGCTGAAAAAAACTCAAAGGCAGCATCTTGTTAACACTCCTCCAGGTTTTCAACCTGCTAGATTCAATACTTTGACTTTGCTGGCGAACAGCAGGAGCGATGATGAGCCAGACAGACTGTGGGTGAAATGTATATTTTAGAAGACTGAGTGAGAGAGGGAGGCAGCGTCTCCATCTTTTCCCTTGGCCTCCCTGTGGAACTGTTCCTGTCGGAACACAGTGTCCCTGCATTAGCTCAGCGCTCGACGCTTCCAGCTAGCTCAGCGAGATGCACAGCGTAGCCCAGGCAACCCCAGTCACCTCAACACCTGGCTGAAGGCTTCTCATTAGACACAGCGCACGCCATGCACCTGTAAATCAGGAGGGAACGCTTGCTGAAGGGCCATTCTGATTGCATACACACAGAAACCCACTTCGACAGAGGTTTGATTAACACTTCAACCGTGTCACAAGAATCACTGAAGCAAAGAAATGAACTAAGGCACATGTTCTTTTAGCCTATTTATATATATGCTGTTCAGATGTTTGAGGTCAGTAAGATTTTTTCTTTTTGAAAACTTCAGCAAGGATGCATTAAATTAGTCAAAAAGAGACAGTAAAGACAATGTTACAAACTATTTCTGTTTCAAATAAATGATTTTCTGTTTAACTTTATATGTTCAACAAAGAATCTTTCATCTTTTTTTTTTTAAATCACAGGTTTCCACAAAAATATTATGCAGCACAGCTGTCTTTAACATTGATAATAAAAATAAATATTACTTGATCATTTTTTTTTTTAATGTAATAAAAAAATCAAAAAGGTAATTGAATTGTATCTCACAATTCTGTTTTTTCCTCACAATTCTGAGAGAAAAAAAAAGAAAATATATAAACTTCAAATATATATAAACTGAATTGTGAGATAAAAAGTCACAATTGCTTACTTATTTTTTTATTTAGTGGTGGAAAAACATCAGTGGAAGATGTAAAGGTGTAAGAAACAAAAAAACCCCCCCAAAAAATACAAAAGATTTGCTCAGAATTGTGAGATAAAAAGTAGCAATTGCTTTTATTATTTTATTCCAAGGAGGATACAGGCTTCCATACTGAAGACTGGAATAATGGCTGAAAAATTCAGCTTTGCATCACAGAAATAATATATATTGTTTAAAAAGAGTTATTTTAAATTGTAATAATATTTCACAGTGTTGCTATTTTTACTGCTTTGTTTTGAACAAATAAATGCAGCATTGCTGAGTATAACATACTTATTTCAAAAACATTTAAAATGTTTCCAACCACAAACTTTTTATTATCAGTACTGATATTAACTGTATTAATCTGACTGCAAGTTGTCCTTGGACGTTTCTCTCTCTCTCTCTCTCTCTCTCTCTCTCTATCTCTTTCTATAATAAAAAAAAAACAGCTTATATACAGTATGGCACTCAGACACGTCATATCTCAGTAGTAACGTACGTTTTTACACATTTACACACACATTGCTTCCTTCTAAGTGAGTGACGCAAAATCCAACATAACTGGAAAATCTGTTATGTTAGTTTGTTAGTTTGTAGTATGAATGATTTGTATGAAGACAAACATTTCAGGTGTATCTAATGGTTTTTATGGTGAATTATGCAACTATATCAAATAAAGGAGCGACTATTTCTTTGCCTTTATCCTCTGTAGTGATTAAACGCGGATATGTACGTGAATGTGTGTGTGTTTTTGCGGCATGTGGGTGGTACGGCTAGTACTGACTCACTTTAGCTGAGACCAAAACGCTGATGACTAATGGAGGGAGAAGCTTGAGGGCCTTAAAAAAAGCAGCAAAGAAACAGAAGAAGAGGTGGGCTTTGAAAAATGCATGCACCCCAAACCCAACACTACCGGGTTTACCTCAACTGCTGCATTTCTCATAAGAACATGCTGATGTATTATTGAGCAGCACAGTTCCGGTCCAGGACACAGAGGTCACTGCATCAATGCAGTCAGCTGAAATAGCCAGCAGTCAGAGCGCACAAACATGCACATGTGCAGCAAACACTTCATTAGCACAGCCCTAAAGAGCAGTAAAACCTGTCCTCTAAATAAAACCAGCATTATGCCATTACATATGTCCTGTCTGGGATTTTTTAAGAATGTGAAATTGAAATGTAAACAGGAACAGCGTCGTGTTCACACACTGATCAGGCGTATGGGTGGGGCACGCTAGTGCTATCAAAGCTGTGTAGACATCGTTTATGACAGGGGCGTTTCCTATTACAGTCAAAGAGGGATTTTTATTTTACGTAAGCTCATTGTAGTAAAAGGGTTTGGCTGTGTTTGTCAATCTTCTGCAGAACTTTGGAACAACGTTACAGTATGGATAAAGGACACTAGGACTAGTTGTCACACACATTTTACTCGAGCGAATGTTTTTCGGTGGGTTTATTTTTCATTTCTGTGCAGGTACTTACCTTTAAGTCTAAAAGGAAAAGCAGCTGAATATTGTCACCACTGTTAAAAAAAAAATAAAATAAAAAAAGAGAGAGAGAAAGATGTCTGTGACCTTTTTCTTCAGTAAAACAGTAAAGATGTTGTTTAACGGTGACTCATTAGTCAATGTTGTATCACCACAATCATTAAAACATTTCCTTTTTAACTACTAGATAATTTACACAACACAAAACATCATATTCACTAGTAGGCCTACATCACACTACACATCCGTGACTAAGGCAATAATTATCTAGGATTATTCATTTATCACTATTATACAGTTTAAATAAACAATCAGCAACTCCATCAATTGACTTTAAATAGTATAACAGTGGAAAATACAATAATTAGAAACATCAGAAATACATCGTCATAAGCAATTATGGTTTTTACACTGTAAATACTCAAGATTTATTATATAACATCTTAAAGATGAATTCGACCAATTATAGTACATTAAAGAAAAACAGAAAGTTCTAGTTCTTCATTCATGCCATTTGGCGTCAGTGATTTAAGTTTATGAATCCAAAATGCTTCCCGTTTCAATAGTTCTTTATTTATATTACCTCCTCGACGCGACCCAAAAACCTCTTCTGTTAGAGGTGATTCATGAAATGCAAGTCAGCGGCTGCCCATATTTGAAAATTTAAAAAAAACATATCAAGGAACACAAAATTAATACCCGTGGCTCTTGACAGTATATTGAGGTCTTATGAAGCAAAATGATCAGTCTGTGCAAGAACCTGAACATTATTCAGAGCCGCAGGTAAACGGGAAAATCGGATCTTCTGGTTCTTTCAGACAGTTCGTTTCACTAGTTATTTTACGCAATCACACAGTAACACTATTATATTATTAATAATACACGTCTAAAGCATATAAAGTAAATAAACTTGTCTTCATCATCTGACATTTTACATAATGAGAAACCAATTAAAACCTTAGTGTCACTCTTTCATTCTAGTGTTCGTTTCAGTTCGTTTTTCATTAGTTTGCTGCAAACTGTTTCAGACGCTTCAGTCCGGTTTGGTGAACTGGTTCAACTATTTCCCCAAAAAGGACCAGTTCAAAAGAAAGATCACTGTTGCCTGAGTCTATGGATTACAGGTCATAATGTTGTAAATAATGTTCAGTTTCTTTTTAAATCCATTACAGCGTAAAACAATTGTTCTGGCAGCAGGACGAACACTTCAACAGTATTACCACAGACCTACTATTAAACTATATGAATGAAACTATAAACTGGCCTCAATTACCCGGATGAGTGTGTTTTGATGGTTGTTATTGGGGAATAACACACCTCAAAAAAAAACCACTGACCAGTCAGAAGTATCCACTGAACTGTGTAATAGATTTAGTTTAGGCTTGTATTCACGTACAAACACTGATCAACACACATACAAGTTAATAGAAGCTCAATGCGAGAACAAATCTCACTGGTTCTTACACATCTGAGTTTATGCTTATCATATTTGATGTGCTCTATGTCTGTGCATTGATCAGTGTTTATAACATTTTGGAGAAATCACTCAGTTTTTATTAAAATACATTTATTTTTGTTTTGAAAATCAACAGCCAGATTGGAAAGACACGAGGGTGTGTAAATGATGACAGAATATTCATTTTTGGATGAACTATCCATTTAAACCAATAGCAGTGCACAATGACACACTATTTGGGGTAAGTTGTCACAATATAACTTGTCTACACCCTATATGCTTTTCAGCAAATTTCAGCATATGTATAAAATTACATGCGACAACTTTAATTTATAGGACAGAATTTATTCTAATTTAAGACCCAGGTGTTTGAAACCAGCATCATTTGAATTTGTGAAATTGGACTTTTGACACCAAATCTTACAGTTTCTGTTATACATGCCCTAATCTCCCCTATACTTCTACAAGAAGTGAAAAATAGCATATTTACATGTTAATGCTTGTGATTTTGATTTTAATATGCAGAGGTCACATCATTCTTATCTGGGAGATAATCATTTACAGATTGCGCTGGCAGCTATACGAGCTCACCTTTATCCTGATAACAGCATTCACTGTTTTGTTAATAGTTTGCTTTGAATTAACTACGTGATCCGCTGGTTGACTTTAGCATGAAGGGCAAGAGGGTGATAAACAGGTCGTGGAAGTGAAAGAGGCCGAAAAAACAGGACCTGTACACATTAACTCCGGCCCTTCCTGGAATTGCAAGCGACCAAGCAAACGCTCTGTTGCTGGAGGCTGTGCTGTCATAACAACGTTACGAGCTACGCTAGCTCACGGGACGGGAAAAAAAATCATCCTTGCTTTATCCTTGCACACAGCACATGACGTGAGCCGGTATCTGATGTCACGGCGGGATACGCTCTGTGGGATTACACCGTGCATCAGCTGGGAGGATGAATTAGGCAGGATAAACATCTGCCTGCTTGCTTATCAGATTAGGGGACAGAGATGGAGGTTTGGAAATATGGAAAAGGAGTATTGCATTTTGATTACAGTCAACTTACTACATTTAAAAAGCATTCAGCTGATTTGAATTCAACCATAACACATCATGCAAAGCACAGGACATCGGTGCACCAAGGAGCTGATTTGCACAGTCAGGGTTTTCCCTAGCTGTGACCTGTGAGCTTGGAAAGCACAGGAAGACAGTCCTGTCCTGCCTTTGCTGAGCTGTGGATTGCTGGTCCGCTGAAGCGGGCATCCATTATTCAGCTCGTGGGGATGGGCAGCTCCATCTCCTGGGATTAAGAACTCGGCTCTGATGAGCACATCACGCTCTCCACTGACACACACACACACACAGCACGCCAGGGAAACGGAAAACACACCTCCTCCGCACGAGTGCATCAGTTCTGGAGTGAAAGCCTGGATATCTGGATCGGGGCATCTAAACCATGACTGTATCTTGAAGGCTGCTCTCTATGCAGTATTGAATGCATGTAATTCACAACACGTACATGCAAAGCAGACATGAAAGCATGAGCAACGTGTAGTGCAAAGTCCCAAGGTACATACTTAAAGTCCGCACGAAATGGATATATTCTATACCCGTTTTCTAAATGCATATTATAGATCTTATTGTAGACAGTTCATCTGTGCATGCATTTCATTTTCTAAATGTTCAGACCACGTAATGTTTAATCACAATGTCATGACTGGACCTTCCAGTGAAATGACAGACTTCTCTCTGGTGATGTATGCAGGATTTATTTAATTTGAAGTGATTTATTTAATCACTTTAACTTTAACATCTTAATTCAGATTTGAGCGCAACGCCCACATCACAAAAATCAAATCAACAACTGATGCATAGAACCAAGTCCCACCCAACTTTTTCTTTTCTGATTAACCATTTCACTGGGATGCATGTCACAATATGGAAGAAAATATCAATTTTAAAGGGATAGTTCACCCAAAAATTCAGTCATTCCAAACTTGTACAACTTTACTCTGTGAAACATGAAGGACAAATTTGAAAGGGTTAGTTCACCCAAAAATGAAAATTAGTAAAATGCAATTTTCATTCTTAAAAAGGTATTTTTAAAGATATTTTCTTAAATCATGACAGAATTTACATTACAGAATTTACAGTACATCACTTGCTCACCAATGGATGCTCTGCAGTGAATGGGTGCCGTCAGAATGAGTCCAAACAGCTGATAAAAACATCACAGTAATCCTCAAGTAATCCACACCGCTCCACTCCATCAATTAACATATGGTGAAGTGAAAAGTTGTTTGTTCGGAATATAAAATCCATAATTTCCATCGTTTTAACTTTAAATCGTCACTTCTGGACAAAATTTTCATTTCTGAGTTAACTATTGCTTTAACATGCATTCTTGTATTACTGGACACTTGTATTGAGGATTGAGAACCTTCGAAGATAGATGCCATTCATTAGCACTTTCAAATTAACACGCTAATTAAGGTTAATTAAAAAAAAATTAATACAATCATGTCCCCTTTAATTACTAGCTGATTTTCCTATCAGAAGAATTCAAGCTTGACATATACCACCTTCTTTGTGAGCCTGCAGTCAGAACAAAAGCTAGACAAAATGCTCAAAAGAGATGAACAATTGTGCAGATGAACAAGGATGAGTCCAATGTGAACGGCCTCTAATTGTACCTCAGACAGACTTACAGTGGGAAAAAAATTCTTTGATCCCCCGCTGTTTTTGTACGTTTGCCCACTGACAAAGAAATGATCAGTCTATAATTTTAATGGTAGGTTTATTTGAACAGTGAGAGACAGAACAACAACAACAACAAAAAAAATCCAGAAAAACGCATTTCAAAAGAGTTATAAATTGATTTTGAGCATTGAGCATTTTGATGAGTCACATAAGTGTTTGACCCCTTCGCAAAACATGACTTAGTACTTGGTGGCAAAACCCTAGCTGGCAATCACAGAGGTCAGAAGTTTCTTGCAGTTGGCCACCAGGTTTGCACACATCTCTGAAGGGATTTTGTTCCACTCCTCTTTGCAGATCCTCTCCAAATCATTAAGGTTTTAAGGCTGACGTTTGGCAACTCAAACCTTCAGCTCTCTCCACAGATGTTCTATGGGATTAAGCTCTGGAGACTGGCTAGGTCACTCCAGGGTTTTAATGTGCTTCTTCTTGAACCACTCCTTTGTTTCCTTGGCCGTGTGTTTTGGGTCATTGTCATGCTGGAATATCCACAACCCATTTTCAATGCCCTGGCCCTGACGGTACATGGCCCCGTCCATTGTCCCTTTGATGCGGTGCAGCTGTTCCGTCCCCTCAGCAGAAAAACACCCCCAAAGCATAATGTTTCCACCTCCATGTTTGACGGTGGGGATGGTGTTCTTGGGGTCATAGGCAGCATTCCTACTCCTCTAAACACTGCGAGTTGAGTTGATGCCAAAGAGCTGGATTTTGGTCTCATCTGACCACAACACTTTCACGCAGTTCTCCTCTGAATCACTGGCAAGCTTCAGACGGGCTGTACATGTGCTGCAGGATTTCAGTTCTTCACGGCGTAGTGTGTTACCGATTGTTTTCTTAGTGACTACGGTCCCAGCTGCCTTAAGATCATTGACAAGATCCTCCCGTGTAGTTCTGGGCTGATTCCTCACCGTTCTCATGATCATTGAATCTCCACGAGGTGAGATCTTGCATGGAGCCCCAGACCGAGGGAGACTGACAGCTATTTTGTGTTTCTTCCATTTGCGAATAATGTACCAACTGTTGTCACCTTCCCACCAAGCTGCTTGGCGATGGTCTTGTAGCCCATTCCAGCCTTGTGTAGGTCTACAATCTTGTCCCTGACATCCTTGGACAGCTCTTTAGTCTTGGTCATGGTGGAGAGTTTACTTTTTTTTTAACTTTACTTTTCTGCCACAACTATGTAATGTCAAATAAACTAATTTTTTACACTTTTGTGTATAATGATGGATATAACTGAGCATTGTGCCTGACTCTCCAAATCAGTATGTCGTGTCCATTAATTTTCTTTAAGTAACTGTGTCATAAGAAAGAATGTGGCCGTTGTCATCCAAAAATAAACCTGAAAGAAAAGTCCTGCCCGCGTGTCTAGATAGATTTTTTTGATGATGACAGCTGACTCTGTATTATGCTTAACTTTCTTGACTCCTCCTGTGTGAGGGGGAGGTTTTGAGCATCATGTTACCACCAGGAAGAGTTTCAGGAAGCAGTACAAATACTTTTTTTTTTGCATCAGCATATCAACATTGTTCCACCTTAAATATAGTTTAATGACGGCTGGGAGTGTGAGCAATCGATTGACGTTAACAAACAATCTCGAACAGATAGTGTTGCACGATCAATAGTAAAAGCACGAATCGCAAATGCCAAAACATCTTTGGGAAAACATCCAGCAGTTGCTTTAACCTAAAGAAGCGTTAAATCTGTAGTGTATTCAACAGCAGTGCTGATCAGAAGAGCCATCTGTTAGATTAGAGCCCAGCCTACAGGTGTTCCAGGAAGGTATGCTATTCATGGCGTCTCCTCATCACTCATCACATACACAGATGTGGAGAGGGCTTTTAGAGATCCCAGACAGCAGCTTATGTTAAATTACGTCTATATTAAATTTAGATTGTTAGTTCGTCATTGAGGTTTTGGAATGACGAAAAGCTTTGGTTTGCACCAAATGGATATCATCTTTGGCTATGTTCGGAAAGAATGTTAACATACTGTTCACTGCATATCACACTTTATAAAGTACATACAGCAAACAATCTTATTTTAAAAGCAATATGTGTAACAGTATATGCTGAATAAATATTTCAAAACATTGTATACTAGGCCTAGGCCTGTATATTGTTGTTACATGACCCTCTGCTTGTTTAATTCATCTAGAGAGTACTCTAGTTCTTTTACAGTCCTTTTGTATTTGTACTGTTATTTTGTGTAAATAAAGTACTTTTGGCAGTTTCAATAAATAATGAACTAACAAGATTAAAATAGCTTATGGATACTTTGTGACACTGGTCAGATGCATGGCATTGTGGTACGTGGTCTGCATATTTGGGCAAATTCAAATATTAGGGTAATTCATCATTCAGTGTAATTTACGCACAAGAAAATTTGCATTAATATTTGTATGCATACTGCAAAAATAGGACAGTCACAGTAAAAACACACACACACAAACAAGCAACTGTATTCAACATTAAAAATAATAAGAAATGCTTCTTGAGCAGCAAATCAGCATATTAGATTGATAGACCTATCTGAAGGATCACGTGACACTGAAGACTGGAGTAATGATGCTGAAAATTCAGCTTTGATCACAGGAAGAAATTACATTTTAAAATTTATTCAATTAGTAAATAGTTATTTTAAATTATAATACTATTTCTCACAATATTTCAGCTTTTACTGTATTTTGATTAAATAAATGCAGCCTTGGTGAGCATAAGAGACTGACATTTAAATAAAAAATCTCATCAACTCAGGCTTTTGAATGGTAGTGTGTATTTTATAAATTAATTCCTTCATTATTATTATTGATTATTTTATTTTGCATTTTTTTCTCCAACATTGTCTGAAAAAAGGTCTTAATGTTTTAAGTAAATAATGAATCCACAAGATTTCATTTGTCACACTAGAATTAAAGAGTAAAGTCCATTGCATTGCATCACGGGACACAGCACGTCATATCCAGTTCTGGGTGTACGGAACATTTTGGAAAAGTGTAAAAAAAAAAAAAAAATTAAAAAGTAATAAAGATAGTAAATATAAAATTATTTAAAAAAAAATAAAAATCAATAAATGTATAAAAATAGAAGAGTATGGGCAAATACATGGCCAAGAGAAAGTAATGCTACATGGGAAGCTGCTAAAATATTTGTGTGACATTTGGACAGGTGATGTATACAGTCACAGGATCTTAGTGTTGACAAATCTACATTTCATCATCCTTTTTCCACTGTGTCAATGTTTCACTGGACTGGTTAAAGCTGAGGATGGAAAAATCTCATCCGGTACTCTGTCGGACATGACTGCTGTCGATCATGATGTAATCAAATCAGGCTTAAGACTCTTACCGGAGGCTTTATAAGAGGGCTGGGTTTGCCACTGACAGAGCAAACCTGGGCAGCTGCATGCATCTGCTGCAGCACAGCGCAAACAGAGAGGGAGAAATGGAAAGCGGTTTCCTTGCAAGCCATAATCTGACGCAAATCCCAGCAGGCCAGCAGGGAACAGAGGTCAAGCGACTGCGGGCACCGAAATGACCCTGTCTCAGTTTATGAAAAATCGCCAGCTGACCTGCCCCTCTGTTTCCATATTGACAGCAATAACAGTAAACCGAAGCCGAGTGCCGCTTGATGTCATTTCACGCTGATAAAATGACTTCTTTCCTGAAGTTCTTGGGTTTTAGTGACACTGTGCTCCACAAAACGGAATTCTGCTCACGGATATCAACTCTGATTTTTCATTTCTTTGCCTCGTCATTTTTTCCCATTTAATATCAAAGAGCTGTTGGGAAAATGACTGGTTAATTTAAATCTCTATTCGCCACAGGCAGGAAGTCGAGGACACCTTAACCTTCAGATATGGCGCGCTGCCTCAGCAAGTGTGCGGAGCGTTTTATTACTGCCGCGATGGAAAAGCATTATCTGCTTGTTGTGATTTGCAGGCAGATTAATACAGATGAGACGCATAAAAAGCGGTTTATTTATTTGTTTTGCTGCATGGCAAAGAGAACGGCACAAAACTCCCCCTAGTGGTTGCATTTCACAATAGTAGTACATAAATATAGCTCCAGACAGCAATAGCAATCATTCACATGATGGAGGATGAGAACGTCACCTGAGGGGATCCACAATTCCTGCTTTAGCTCAAAGGCCAGGCAGTTATTACAGAAACGGCACATTTTAATATACTACTATTTTATATTCAAGCACGATAGGATTTACACCTTTGCTCTGCTTGATTAGGTTTATGAAAATTCATAAAGTTAAAACGAGAACAAGGACTTGGGAGTATTTTAGAGAGAAAGTCGATTTTCCTTCTTGGCTTCTGGGGTTAGTTTATGTTTTAATCAACAGCGGTTTAGACGGTGTTTTCATTTCCAGTTGTCTCCTGCAGATTATTTACACTGTAAACAGGGTTTTGTTGCGGGCTGTGTTTACACATAAAGCATATTGCAGTAGGGGCAAAACAATAAGTCCTGTGTTTGCAGAACGCTGTGCATTTGTCCAGAGGGGCCGGTTTCAAAAACGGCAGTAAATGCCGAGATTAGACTCTGAAATCCCTTCATCTGCATTGAAGACTATGTTGGCGTTATTGAAACAGGTGTTTCCAGCAACTGCGATTACTAGATGACGAGCCAAAGGTGACCCCATAGGCGCATAAACAGAGATGAGAGCTGCATGGGTAGATTACTTACAAATTGTAATCCTTTACTGAGTCCAAATTACATGACAAAAATTTATGTAAATTACACTACACATTTATGGTAGACTACTTTTTGATTACTTTTAGATTACTACTAACTCGCTTATCACATTGATTTAAATAGGTTAATCTTGTACCACACTGATATAAAAATGCAAAGAAAAAGACGTTATATTCTCTTTGTTGTTATTGACAACATGAGGTGCATTAAACATTACATTATGTCAAGGTTTCCCGAACTGGGGTTCGTAAAGGAACTGTAGGGTGTTTGTGAGTTTAATGAAAAGTAAATAATTAATTCAATCATAAAAATGTAAAATTAAAATAACATCAATCAAAATAAAACCCTAACAAATTTGTTTACCTGCATTTAATGTGACCATTAACCAACGTCAGAGAACCACGAACATGCAAATGTGATACTTATTAAAATATTTATTTTAAAATCTCAGGGTACTTCAAGTAAATATATTAGGTGAAAAAGGTTTGGCTGACAACAACAACAACAAAAAAAATTGGCATTACATGCAAATAAGAAATAATGCGAATTTGTGCATTTTGTTTGAAAGACAAAAGCCTTCTTCCAAAAGACAAATGAATACATGATTAAATAACCTTCTGCGTGTTCATCAGTAGTTGATGTAATATTGAAATGCTCTTTAAACTGAAATTATTTTTGTAAATCCAGTGGTCAAATGCTGTGTGACCTCTCAATTTTCTCTGTAATTATATCCACCTGACTTTTTGTGAATGTCTGCAACACTAGAAAACTTTCTGACTGTATATAAGTGGTAGGCTATTTTAGGAAAATTTAATAGAGGAAAAGAAGAATTAGGGAAAAATCAAGAAATTATGAATATTTATTGCTACTGAGAGAATAATATGTAATCATGTAATCAATAAAAAAAGTGACTGTGTCTGATTCGGAGTATTTTAAAATGGATTTAATTTTTGTAATCTGATTACATAATCCAGATTACATGTAATCAATCACTACCCCTGCTCTGACAGAGAGGGCTAAAAGAGCTCCATTGCAGGGGTTTGCGTTTATCGCATGAGGAGCCGTAATTTCTCTGGGTTGCAGTCTGCACAGAGCTCTGCCCTCACGCCTGTGACCAACGACATTTTTAAAGCAGTAGCATTCCCGGACTGTCAGCGCTATTGCGAATCTGACCTTGAGCTCCTGAGCAACCTTGACCGAGAGTCAGCGGGGCAGCTGGTACAGCGGGCGTAAAAATGAAAGGTTACTTAAAGAGATGAACAGATAAGAGTAACGGAAGACAGAAACCAGACCTACAGGGGGAAATGAGATGATTAAATGGTTTAACAAATGTGTGAAATGAGGAAACTGCTCTTGAAATGAAGAATGATTGGAGGTGCTTGCTAAGACATGCTTTACTATTATTACTTGCTCATGCTTAAGGATTTAATCTTCACTGTGTAACTCGTCCCGCTCCATTTATGCCACGAATGTGAATGATACCTCAAATCGTGTAGCTGGTTAGGAGGAAGTATTTGCGGTATTCAGCAAGTGGAGAGAAAAAAAACCCCTCAGACTTGCACTGATGAAGAAGCCAAGGCACATATAGAGGACTCTTTTGACTTGGACTAGCAAGCAACCACCTAAGGACTAGCAACATCCCAGCATCCACCAGAACACACTAGCAATCACCTAAACACGTTAGCATCCACCTATCAAAGGATTAACAACCTTGAATACAGCAGCAGTAACCAGAACACCATAGCAACCAGATATCAATGCACTAGCAAGGACCTAAAAGTGCCGTAGCAACCTCATAGCAAAACATAAACAACCACCAGAATGTGTTAACCACAAGCACACATTTAGAAACCACCAATCAACCGGCCATCAGTGCCAGTTCAGAGCATTTTAACAAAATCACATTGCAGTGCATTTGCATCCCCCCCCCAAACACTGCAGTAGTAAACATCATTTATGCTTTCCTCACAAAACGTAAAAACCTAGTTTACATTTATAATGCATCATGTATATCAATAATGCTAAACAAGACAGTGCTGTTAATCTGGATTACGTAATCAGATTCCAAAAATGTTGAATTTGTAATTAGATTACATTGCATTTTAAAATGCTCAATCAGATTACAGTTACTTTTTATGGATTACATTATTACAAATTATTCACACCAAAGCTGTAAATGATAATTCACTGATTTCTCCCTAGTACCTCCTTTTTCTTTTAAAATTTCCTTGCTAAAAATTCTACTGTGTCATTGTTTAGCTTTGAATATTCATATAAAACGGCCATGTAAATGTAATATAAATTCATTTGCGATCCATGCTTCGGAACTTGAGAACAAAAGCACCTCTCAGTCAGTTATACCATGTTAATATTTTAATAATTTAACAACACATTCACATGTTCACTGCAGTTCTCTGATGTCGGTTAATGGTCACACTGACATGCAGGTAAACAAATAAAATCTTTAAAATGTAAAAAATTTAACCGTTTAAATTTTACATTTTATTTTACAAACCCTCTGCAGTTCTTTCATTTACTTGGGGAAACCCTGGCGAAATGTAATGTTTAATGCATTTCATGAGGTTGATAATGAAGAATGGAATATATTTTATTCTCTTTGTTTTTTATAACAGTAATCCCATTCAAAGTTAGTTCAAAAGTAATAATACATTACATAAAATGAGTAATCTAGATTACATTACTGACTACAATATTTATCATGTAATCTGTAATCATTAACAGACCACAATGTGTAAACAGAGCTGATCCTCCCTATACGCAAAATACGCACACTGCGTAGGGCCCCTGAAACACCAGGGGGCCCCCTTGCTCTCAAAGATGATGAAACATTTTAGTTTCGTTTTTGAATTTGGCCAGCAGTTATGAAAACATGAATGATCTTTTTTTTTTAAATGCGGTGCGCTGTTGCCCTTTCTACGTAAAAATCAGTCAAATAATGTAACGTGAATGAACGAGTTGAAAGCGTACCGAGCCACTGAGACTGTTTCTCAAGCGTTTTCCGCGAGCGTGATTCGAGACGGAGTGAAACACGGACAAATACTTTCTATTCATTCGTTCATAACCACTCATACCCCACTCAACACCCCCCTCCCCCACCCCCCCCGGACACAGTTTTGCATAGGGCCCCCAAAAGTCTAGGATCGGCACTGTGTGCAAGTAATCTATGCAGCACTGTAAACGGATGCTTGAGGACGGACAGGTTTACTGATGCTCGAGAGCTGTTTAATGAAAGCGTGTTAGCAGCAGCTCTGTGCAGATCCATGGCAGACAGTTAAGTGTTTACACTCTGCTCTTTGTTAATCTCCTCTGCCGCTCCGCAGAACATTCTCAAAGTTCTTCCACGCAAGTTCTCAAAACATCGCTATGTGTGTCTCTAAACAAAACACACCGTCTACCATCAACAGCTGAGCTCAAACAATGTCTAGTCGTTTTCCCAGCAGGCCTATTAAGGTGAGGATGGGAAAAGCTGCTAACTCAAGAACAAGGAGATGATGGATTTGGGAAGACAGGAGTTGGTCACATGATCACCGTGTCTCAAAACAAACACACCGTGAGACCGGACTAGGGCTGGGTAAAGATATGGGATCCGCAGCAGCAGCATTCCCTCCCCTCTCGCATCTCCCGCCTGGATGCTTTCCCAGCCAGCTGCCTTTGGGAAGGTGAACGACAGGGCTATTTTCCTCACACTTGTATGAAAAGATTGCGCGTGTCAGTTTTCAAAGAATGATGGGCTGCTGGTATTCAAACTGCCAGCAATAACAGCTCTCCACCAGCACTGAGGGGAACAGTCATTAAAACAACAGAAATAAGCAGCATGCAACCAATATTATGAGCGTTCCTAATTAATATGCAGTGTAAATACCTCGGAATTAATTAGAGGATTCTAGTTGAGTAAGTAATGAATTGACAAATATATAGAACTATAAAAGGAATATTCTGGGTTCAGTTTAGCTTGGTTGATATCATTTGTGGTGTAATGATGACCACAAAAATAAATAAATAATAAAAATCCACTTGTCCCTCCTTTTCTTAAAAAAGCAAAAATCTGGGTTACAGTGAAGCACAGTGAAGCGTGAACATGGCCAGTGATTTTTAGTATGGATAAATAAATAAGGTTTAAAAGTTTGGGGGTCAGTTAGATTTTTTGCAATAAATTAATACTTACTTCAATTATATTTAAATCAAAATCAAACATGACCATAAAAGACATTTATATAATGTTGCAAAGGCTTTCTATTAAAAAAATAATATATATATATATATATATATATATATATATATATATATATATATATATATATATATATATATATATATATATATATAGAAATTCATCAAAGTATGCTATAATATAAGTATCAGGGTTTCCAGAAATAAATAAGTGAATTAATTAAATTAATAAAAAATTAAATAAATGAATAAATAAATAATATAAAAGACAAATTAAAATCAATAAAAATCTATGAACAATACACCTGTTAAATATGCAAGCTTTAACAGATTAATTTATGAAAGTGCTTTTATAAACTTACAAGCTTCACATTTCTATTTTTCTATTTCTGCAAACATTTTCCCCATTCACTTCCATTATAAATGCCTCATCATTATCTCCACAGGCATCTAAAACACATCGACCCAATGAATGGGATGTATAAGAGCACTTTCTTCCCAAGGGTACATCATAAGTCCTTATGACGATCAGAGGAAGGACAGGTTTCCATATAACATGACAACCGCAGGAACATTGGATACGAGGGCGTGAAATGGACTCTGAAAGGTCAGCAGATCTTACCTGCGTGGGCGAGCGGATGGGTCACTTCATTCCCACCGCCATTAAGATCTCCATTTGTGGCTATGGCTTCCTTTATGGCTATAATCTGCCTGGTGTGTTATCAAATAGTTAGGACAGGGTCTCTATCCAAACTGCATTATCATGCAGGACAGATAGCATCTGCAAAGCTGAGTGGCTCCTTCAATCAATGCTATTGGCCGCTAAGATCCGTCGAGCCTTGCCAAGTGTTCTCACAGCTTGACAGCGCAAAAATATGACACACTATAAAAGTTTTAAGAATATTGCAATCAGAAAACAACCTTGAGTGGGATCTAATGCAGATTTTTCTAATAAAAATTGCGGTTTTCACTTAAAATGTATCACTACAAAAAGCAGCTACAGGTTTGCCGTGCTTGCTGTGTGCCTGAACCTATTTTGATTATATAGCTATAAAATTCTATTTATATGTCTATATTTATGCTCATATAATCATAACATTTTTCTGAAATATAAACGTGTGTGTGTATTTATATATAAACAATAAATATAAACTTTTATCTTGGATGCGATTAATCGTGATTAATCGTTTGACAGCACTAATTATTCTTATTATAATTATGTTACGGCAATTACTACTAATTATTACATTACTTAATAAAAATATGAAAAATTAAGACATTACTGTTGTCATATTTATATACTACATATTTAAGTATAATAAAGTATAATATTTATTTTATTTTACAGCACAAGGGGAAGATAGTTCGATAGTTTGGAAGATATGTTGCATTGCCAAATGTATGTTAAAAGCAACCCAAACTAACAGCACATGCACATGCACATGCACATGCACGTGGAGCTGCATTTACTATGAACCAAGCTGCTCTGACAGACTGAAAACACCAGATCATGAGATTAATCATGCAGCCCAATCTGACATAGAGTAAAACCAAAAACAGCAACACTGGCTGAGGTCAGTTTAAGTGTGAGAGCTTCTCAGATCAAAGCATTCAGATGCAATACAGTTGAACTTCACAGTTAAAAATAAGTAACAGCCTGTAAATTGAGTATCGGACAAGAAAGATAAAGTATCCTATCAAATTTCCAAAGGAGACACGCGCTGCAAACTAGAGCACTCATCAACATGACCCTAAACATACATGACACACTTTACTCCAAAGCTCAAAGTCCTCCACCGGCCCTTTGACGCCTGACATCATTGACATTCAGGGCCAGCACCGTTTACAAGAGCCTGAAAGAAAAGAGCGAGGGGAGGTGGAGAGATCTGAGAGAGACACAGGAGCCTATAGAGGAGGGTTACGTATGCATGCTTTCAAAACAAGTCTCGAGCCGCACGCCGTTCCTCTCCAGAACTCACACCATCAAGGGAAACCACACTCATGTGCTACATTTCGCAGTGTGTTTTTCGGTATCTAGAGAAAACATCACGCAACCTCTCGGGGAAAATCAGCCAAGATGTTTGGATCTCCATCGCAGCCTCATTGAGCTGATTTATTGAATCTGCTTGTGCTGGACGGGATTCACGACTACCTAGTCACACACTCAAAGGCCAACAGGATTTATGAAAGCGAAAGTTCAACAGCCCAGCGTTTATGAAGGTCAACGTGTAAACAGTCCACGATGACCCAGAAAATACACGATTTGTAATTCATCTCCATGTAAAAATGCCAAGACTTTCACGTTGTATGCTCTATAAATACACGAGCCTCTAATGTCAGATAGGCATGTTCGTCTGGACAAGAAATCCTAAACGCTGACCTATGAACTTCATAAGCTTATAATTCAGTCCTATAAACAGCTGCGTGATCTGTTGAGTCTACATTCTCTCACACACAGAGGTCACTCAAGGAGTACTGCTGTATTTCTCATGGGAAAAACAGCTCACGTGCATCTTCGCACCATTAACTGTGCGCTATCTTTATTCGTTTGTGATGAGGAGCTTCAGCCAGGCCTGAGGTCCAGCCAAGATGAGCTTCGGTTAAGGTTAAAGTTGGTTGTGCCACAGATCAGCTGACAGCCCTAACACAATCATGACTCCAGTGCCAAAAAAGTTACTAAATACAGTCCCTTCACTAAGCCAGACAAGGCCACGGTGTCTATTTCTACACAACAGCTTTTGACAGGCCAACTTACACGAGCTGTTCTATGATGACCTTCCGTAGCAAGAGCATTCCTGATTGTGCCGAAAAATAATATCCTTCCTGGATATTGAATAAGGATCTGTTTCCAATCATTCACCCCCATTCAAAAAAAATAAATTAATTAAAAAATTTAAAATAAATCAAACAAAATTAAATAAAAAAAAATAGTAATTATATATTTATTTTTGTCTTGCCTTACAGTAAACCATTTTTAAAAACATTATCTTTCAAAAAATATTATTTTTGAGAAATTAATCAAATTGCCTCAATTCCTAATATTTACATTAATATATTAATATCTTAAATCAACATTATTTGATGAGGATATTCAGCCTATTTTTAGTGAATATAAATCTATCATTTCATTCTCTTAAACCACAGGCATTTTTGTTTGTGTTTTAACCATAAATCCCTCAACATTTTGTTAAGTTTTATGCTTAAAACAACCAACCACCCAAAAATAAATAATTGTAAAAATGAATGAATGAATATTCCAGTGAGGTAAGAAGAATAAACTCTAAAAACATCTTAATGTCAAATAATTTAATCTTGTTTAAAGCATGTTCAGATATTACTGAAAAAAAAAAAAAAAGACATTTTTTTTTGCAGTGCCACCAAAATAGACAATAAATTAAATTGTGGAAATTAGGTTTACTGCAGACTTCTAAAACCCCTACTGCATGGCTCATCCTCTCTTCTCTCTCTAATATGAACACAAACAGACATCTAATGCAGGGTGCTGGAACAGAGGTGTTGGGTTTGCTTGCTCTCCCACAAGGAAATGCTTCATAGTATGTAATGCTGTGAGGGATACATAATATATCTAATTACCGTAGCATTTCCCCACGGCTCTTCAGCTGAGACGGAGAGTAAGGCCAGGGCACGATTCGATGTAATGTGAGAGACGCACCTCCCATAGGAGAAAGAGAAAGAGAGAGAGAGAGAGAGAGAGAGAGAGAGAGAGAGAGACCGAGACCGAGACAGAGAGGAACGGCAGCCGAGGTCCCCAGCTGCTCCAACAGGGGGAGCCATAGAGGGATCCTGCCGACAAGCAGGCTATTTTTAGACTATTGAATAGAGAAATTTATTTATAGAGCTTTGAGTTCTGTCGCATAGAGGAAGTGGTAGCTGTGGGGGTTCAGTGCATCAAAGCTCTGCTGACAAGCAGCTCTTAACGGAAGCAGGAGCGATTGACAGGCGGCGCTCTCTCGGACGTCGAGCCGCAGCATCTCTGCTCTGCCTGCAGCGTGACAAAACACAGTCATCATCAGCCCTGCTGTGACATTTGCACATTCTCAGAGGAATAGCTGCACTCGGGCTAAAAGCGGCCTCAAACCCAATGCACATCTCCAAAATAAAGCTCTGCAGCAGACGGAGGCGGAAATGCGTCAGTGTTTTAATCTGCTGGGCATAAATAGAGCACTCAGAGGTCAGGCAGAAACCTTCAGCCGAAGCTGCCTGCTTGCTGCTTTTGATGAATAATTTCTGGTCACGCGTCTCAGAATAACAGAAGTGTGAAAATATGAGATGGACTGCAGTGGGTCTGATGGGTTAATTCAAGACGGAGTCGATTTAATGACATTTGGAATAAATAAAATCAAAATCTCTTCAAAGCGACATGTACAGATGATGCCATATTCAGGGGCTGGCTGAACTGCCTCTCACTGGATCCCTGTTAAGGCGATTGTGAGGATCAGATGAATAATATATGACTGTTTGGAGGATTAGCCCAGCACTGAGTAAGGCAGCAATGCCAGTCTTCACAGAGGATGCTCTGGCGCCTCTGGTGGACAGCAGATGCAACTGCAGGCAGATTCATGACGGACACTGCAGCAAATCATCTGCACTCTTGAATCTTTCGACATGGCTTGAGTTCTTCATCGCAGAGGTTATTATGAGGTCACAATACAAGCACAGTGCAGCAGCCATAACTGAATCTGCATGCAATCAATAAGAATAGCTTAATAATTCAGCATCGTTACAGTGTGTTCGACATCCACCCACACAGCGGCTCCAAAGAGTACCTGGACACTTAAGACACCATTAAATATGTATGAATGCCATTGCATAAATAAGTAAATATCAATCCAAAAAGCATCTGCAAACAAATCATAACCATAGGTGTATTTCATCACATTAACTATGAACTACTAACGTTTGACAACCAGAAAGTATTAAAGATTTTTATTTATTTTTTTTAGTGTTCAACTGATATTGATTTTCTCAAAGCTGATATCTTTGAGAGCAATTAAATATATATTTATTTTAGGTAATAATAACAAAATTAGAAAAAAAGGAATCAATATGAAAAATTCAACATGATTAATCCTAAAAAAAATATCTGTAAAATAACAGATTTTTACTTCATATATTCTGTAACTGAATTACAGTACTTAATTTGTTTAAAAAAACAACAACAGTGCACTCGGTAATCTTGTAAGTGTGTGAACACTGGGAAACATATTTTCTCAAATAAAGACCAGCTAATACTAATTTCAAATATAGTACACAATAATTATAACATGAATATGACATAGCAGCCAACTGGATATAAATCAATCAGTTTATATACAAATCAAGAATTTAAAAGTTTATGCGTTTCCAATTTGAAGAATAGGAGCTTTTATGTGTTGCATTTTCATCACTGTCAAAATAAAAGTATTTTAACACTTATTAAATCAACATAAAAATTGCCAAATATCAGGTGATATTGGCATTATATTGCATCAAACTACATTTTATTTGCTTTAATTTTAAGCAGTACATCTATTGCTTAATCATTTTTAATTTAACAAGCTTTTTATTGTGAGAAGTTCTGCTTAAAAAGATTTATTGGATAAGTTTTTTAAATAAACATCACTTGGATTGATATTTCGTCATCTACGCATTAATGGCATACATTAAGCATACCCCAAGTGTCCAAATATTTTTTTGATCCACAGTGCAAATTTAAATAACTAAAAACTGTCTATCAAGTATTATTAAAACAGTGCACAAACAAGCATTTTGTAAAAATGTTTTGTAAGATCTTGTCTTCAAGTCTGCATGTTAGTCATCTCCAGTGGGCTGGAAACCAATGCAACAGAGGTCTGACTCATAAAATGAGATCAATTCTCAGCAGTAAAAACCTAAATATTCTCCATTTCAATAGCAAAGTAGTACCAGGTCCGCCAAACGCGTCATTCCAATGGACAGTTGAGGTGTAGATCCAAGTGGTAACTATAGGAAACAGCACACTCCACCAGCAGCCATGTGCTACAACAGCATGTCTGCTGCACCCGCAGCTCATCTCTCATTGGATAAAACGATCTCCACCGGTAACAGCCCCGGGGCAAAGCGGAGATCAAGTATATGGACGAGCAGGGCCCAAGCGGCACTCCAGTACATACACCAGTCAAATGATGCACCAAACAGCAGCCATCCGCCCCCTCACGCATGAAGGGCCCTTCAGGGAAAGTGTTTCTCATGGTCTGTGTGTGTTTGGACACTGGCTAGATGAGTTGTATCAGCAGCAGATGACGAGGATATTCTAGCGATAAGGGAAGGTGGGTGAGGAGATCACAGAGGGGAGGATGGCGAGGTAGTTGGAGGGGACGTAGCCTCTCTGGCCACGCGCCTCCACCAGACTCCATTCCTTGTTTCCACGCTTATCGTGAGGCTCCACCACCCGCACCGGCTCGCCGGCCCTCAGAGAAAGCTCGTGGGCACTCCTCGCAGTGAAGTCATAGCCCGCGTACACCTGCAGATGGAGAACGGAGAGTTTCAGTGTGGTTGGTAATGGGAAAAGTTGACTTCTGTTAGATTTTGCCTCTTATAAAAGCTAGAAGAAAACATCGACAATTAGTCAATGCCAAAACCCACACAAACAGTGAAACTGAGACGTTAAAATCTGTCTAGACGAGGACGAACGTGCTTTTTGAGTGCTCTGTTGAGTATGTACTTTTTAGATTTGAAAGGTAAATGGTATTCAGTGTGCTTGAGACATTTTCAAGCGTTAGGAGTGGGCTGTTAGTTATAGCTCATAAGGAAATTAAAGTTGTCAATGGGTGTTTGAGACCAAAAAAAAAAGAGCTGTGAAGAAAATCTGAAATGATAAATTAGTTGAAGTTCTCCCCCTTGTGGTTAATATCAGTAATGTGTCGTGAATCATGTTCATTAGTGGCATTTTTTAAGGCAAACATCACTTATTGATCATATTTGCTCATAGGGTTTTAAACAAACCCCTAACCCAAAATGTTAGTCATGGAAAAATAAAAATTGCAATGAAACAGAAGTAGCACCAGATATTTTCTTCTGTATTGTGGCATGCATTTGAGTGTAATGTATTCTCAAAAAAAAAAAAAAAAAGTATGATGGAATTGGTTGTGAAACAGTTGAATGGAAGAATAATTGGTAACACTTTAACTAATGTTAACAAATGACACCTTATTGTAATGTATTAACTAACATGAACAAACAATGAACAAAGCATTTATTACACCATTTCTTAATCTTTGTTAATGTTAGTTAATGAAAATACAGTTGTTCATTGTTAGTTCACAGTGCATTAACTAATGTTAACAAACACAACTTGTGATTTTAATAATGCATTAGATTAGTAAATGCTGAAATTAACATAGACTAAGAAAAATTATATAGGGTGAACTTCCATTTCATGCTGATTTTATACATCAGTGCAGTGATATAATTGTTGACCAAAAAAAAAAAACAGACTAAAATACATTCTCTAAAATTTGAATTTTTTTTTTTTTTTTTTTTAAAGTTGATGCCTAGTAAACAAAAATGATGAAATTACAACAAAAAAAATCTCTTCAAAAGGGACCTGAATCATATTTATTAAGATTATTATTTTTTTGGACTTGAGCCAGTATGCAGCCACTTAGCAATATGCTGAAAGCGACACCTTGCAATCACTCACATCGTGCTAGCATCATGGTGGCGAGTTTTGCATGGGCAAACACCAGTCACATCTTCTTAAGAAAATATTGGTTTTGAAAAACAATGCCTTGCAAACGCAAAGTTATATAATTTCCACTCGAGGCAACAAAACCGGGATATCTAATTCATCTAGGAGTCATAATGCTAGCCAGTCTGTTTATCATTTGCACTCTCACAATGATAAACAACCCGTGAAGATTGTTTACAAAGAATGTGTCATATTTTTAGCCACAACAGCCATGTATCTCCCACTCTCACAGTCAAAAGCTACCTCTGACATTTCTTTCTTAAACATAAAGTCACGATGATAGGGAAGCATTTGACAGGCAGATCATGCAGATGAATGAGTCAGTGTGTGTGTGTGTGGGTGCCGTGTGCTTGTGTAGGTGGCCGCGATAGAGTATGTCACTTCTACTGACAAGGAGCGGCAGTTCATTTCTGTTCCTCCGATACTGAATTTACAAATGCTGAAGTGTGTGTGATTGATGATTATGAGATACTGCAGACCTGCCATCAATCTCCAGAGGTCTCGTTCTATTTGACACACGAATTAGGCCGAGTAATGCAGCGGTCTTATGAGCCGTCAGTCAAACACATGTCTGTGGTTATGTGTGTCAGTCACCTGAAAACAGGGAGTGGTCATGGTGGTCAGCAGCGGCTGGGCTCCGGGGGTGTAGGAGTGTCTTCTCGGTCCTGGACCACTGGGTGTGACGTTCAGATGAGGAGACTGCGGCGGGTCAACGGTTAGCTGGTGGTAGCGTGTCAGTTTTGAGGCAGGCACATATCCCCTCGGGCCTGAAGAAAATAGAAATAGAAAAAAAAAAAAATTAATAGAAAACCTACAAAGATACTCAAATCTGCACATTTCAGAGTTTCTGTTCTGCATATTGGTAAGAGCAGATTTGATGTGCTTCAACTGTATTTGACCAGCAGATGTCACTCACAGCACTATCAAAAGACTTTCAACAGCAGTGAATGCGCGCGCACACACACACGCACGCACGCACACACACGCACACACACACACACATACACAAACCTAATGAATAAACATAAAAAAAGAATTTAAAAAACTTTGTCCAGTCAGTCTTTGAATGTTTGCTTGATTAAGCATTAAGCTTTGCCTATAAATTTAAAACTGTTTTTGAAGGTTAGATTGAAGATTAACAGATTATCAATAATTAGAGAGAGAAACAGATGAAAAAATTACCTCTAAAAAAAAAAAAAAAAAACCTTAATTCAGCTGCAATAAAATAAAAAAAAATAAAATAAACTAATTAAATTAAATTAATAAAATATTATATTTGTTTCTGAAACTGCATGGCTGCTAAAAGATCTGGTATTTGAGTCTCTGAGTACAAGGAACATATAACAGTCAAAACAGTAGCTACCAAGCTACCAAAAGAAGTGATATGAAAGTTGTAGATAAAATGTGATTGTTTAAAATACATTTACACTATATGCACTCTATTCCAACAGATGCACTATTATTACAAATATCACTGAAATATAATAAATGTCATTTGTATTATCAAACGGTTTATATTTTTCTTTAAAGGGGTCATGAATTTAGAAACCAAAATTCCCTTGATCTTTTGACATAGGCGGTTATTGTGCTATAAAATCATCCTGTAAGTTTTAGACCTCAAAACTTTCTTGTTAATCTAAAAACAGCTTATACTGAGGCCAATCTGCCAAAACGACAGCTTGTGGAATCTACCACTCTGTGATGTAATAGTGTGGCTAAACACTGTTTCGGCAGAAGAAGATCAACACCTGCTTCTTGATGAGATTATGAATGGACCTCAGAGAACAGTACAAAATAGTTCAGTTCATGACCCCTTTAAAGCAAGTGAAATCAGTTTGATCAGATGGATTTTGTTGCATTAGAGCAAGTGTTATCTGTATTTTCTGATGAGTTTTATTGAGCATTAATGTGAGTGTAAACTATTATCAAATGGTTTGCTTTTTGAAATGCAGAATGTGAATGAGTTCTTTACATTTTAAAGATCAATTTTTACCAGTATATTCTTCGTGCAAACAGGAATTTAGGTCCATTTGTGACCCAGGACCACAAAACCAGTCTTAAGTCGCTGGGGTATATTTGTAGCAATAGCCAAAAATACATTGTATGGGTCAAAATTATCCATTTTTATTTTATGCCAAAAATCATTAGGATATTAAGTAAAGATGATGTTCCATGAAGATATTTTGTTAATTTCTTACCGTAAATATATAAAAACTTAATTTTTGATTAGTAATATGCATTGCTAAGAACTTCATTTGGACAACTTTAAAGACTTTTTGCACCCTCAGATTCCAGATTTTCAAATAGTTGTATCTCGGCCAAATATTGTCCAATCCTAACAAACCATACCTCAATTTCGAAAAATTGACACTTAAGACACTTGTTGTCCAGGGTCACATTTGTATGCATTATATGAGACAATTTTATGGATCAGTCTTGATCATACAATAAAACCAGCTTAGTTGTTTTTAACTGGATTATGACTTATTTCTCCACTGTTTTCCACATGCCTGTTTTACCTCCTGCATCAACCAACCAGCGGCGACGGTCTCCTCGCGTGTCCATCTCACTGACGACAGCTACCAGCTCTCCCTTGTTAAGGGTCAGGTCAAGGTCACGGGTGCCCACCACAGGGCCTGTCAGCTGGTAGATCTTCTCCGAGCCGTGCTTGGCAGTCAGAGCCTTGAGACGCCGTTCACAAATGGGATTGAGCACCTGAGACGACACAGACATGAAAAAAACATGATTTCCTACCCACTCATACTTAATGTGAAATTACATACAGCAGCATAAATTCCATTTAGAATGCAAATGTACATGCAATGAGTAGAAGTGCAGTAATTACAGTGCTGGATCGCTTTGAACTAAAAAACTGAGATGGGAAGTGAACATGAGAGCAAGACACTAAGGATTTACATCCGTGATCTACATTCTGATCCCTGTCAGCAAACACGCAGCACTTCTGAAGATTACAGAGCAGATTTGATCCTTCAGGACTGATGTCTTTATGATGGCAGACATGATATTGATTAGACTCTGGATAAAGAAATCTGGCTGTCATTAGCTGTAGTGATGGCCTAATGCCCATGACATGACATCAAGACAAAGTAGTAATACCAACACAAAATATTGATATTGCTTTGAAATATAAAACATGACAATGGTGCCGTCTCTGCTTATGCTGTCAAAAGAAGAATAGATTAAAATATCTACATCATAACTGACACCATTTTACCTACTAAATGCTCCTGGATTTAATATGCATTATTCATCATCAGTGCAAATTACTGTAAGGTTGCTTTCATAATCTGTTTTCACAATCTCCTCTCAAACAGCTTTTATTTTCTGATAATTAATTTTAAACCATTTAATTTGTCCAATGCCTGATATTACTTTTTTCTCCAAATCTTAGAATAGGCCAATATTTTCACTTTGTCCAGTTGGTTGCATGAATGAATGAATGAATGAATGAAAATGAAAAATAACATCACAAACCAATCAATTCCTGATGCATAAAATCATGCCCTGTGCCAAATAATTTTTGGTAACATATATTACACTACCATTGAAAAGTTTGGGGTTTTGAGGATCAAATCAGCATATTAGACTGATTTCTGAAGGATCATGTGACACTGAAGACTGGAGTAAAGATGCTGAAAATTCAGCTTTGCATCAGAGAAATAAATGACAAATAAACAGTTATTTCGAGTTGTAATAATATTTCATAATATTAACATTTTTACTGTATATTTGATCAAACAAATGCAGGCTTTGTGACTTATTTCAAAATCAATACAAAATCTCTAAAGACCTCTAGCGTTTGAACGGTAGTGTATTTCCCGTAATTACATTTTTAATAATATTGGACAGTTTAATTACTTTGCTATTATTCTAAAATGTAGGTAATATTAATAATAAAGAATGAGCAGATGTGTCTTTTTGACCGGTAGTATATTTACACTGTAATTTGCATTTGAATTTCACCAAATGAGAGGCAGCTGTTTAGGGCCACCCATAACACAGTAACCTCAGGACATAACATATTTTACTAAGGTATGTTTATAATTAATGGATAGACTGATGCAAAACACATGAGGGCTAAACTATATCAAGATGAATGAATGGCTGTGGTTTTATTCTAGCACTGTCCACAGGCAGCATTAAACTGCAGTAAGGGGAAACAAACTGTCCCGTAGGAAGACGTCTCCACCCAACGACAGACAATAGTGTGTCTCTGTGTTGGAACTGACCTGCACAATGGGAGCATTGAGCTCATGCTGAACACTCTGACACAGGCTCTCCATCCTCCTCGAACCCTCCAGCACCGAAGTCTCTGCCCACTTCCAGAACTCACCATCTTCCAAATAACTGTGTGGGAGCTGCCGGGAGACAGAGAGCAATTCATAAACACTGCCAGCCTGCAAAGAGCTAAATTTAATAACACTTTTCCAACCACATGCTTGCGGTGTCGTTCAATGGTGGATTATTGCACAGAATGTCCAACAGTTTCTGAAATTGATGGGTATTCAAGTGTAACTAAAATCACGAGGATGAGAACTACATGACTGTGAAGGTGAATCTCACAAAGAACAAAAATAAATAAATATACAATAATAATATTTTGCATGAAAAGGAATATAATGAAAATTGTTTTGTACTATTGTTTGTAAATATTTATTAAATTGCAAATTTATATTTTTATTGTGATTAATTTGTGACAATATATATATATATATATATATATATATATATATATATATATATATATATATATATATATATATATATATATATATATATATATATATATATATATATATATATATATATATATATATATATATATATATACACACACACACACACACATATATATATATATAATCAAAAGAATAAAAACAGGATATGATTGAAAGTAGTATGATCATTTATGCATTGCCTGGCCAAAAAAAAAAAAAAAAAAATCACAATTTGGATTAAAATAAGCAAATACTTGAGAGTTTAGGATTGGGTCATTATTGCAGTGATTAATACGTTTCTGGCATGTTATGTCATATGATTGGCAAAAATTATTTTAACCCTAACTGGGAGTGTAGCTTACCATTTCTTAAACAACCATGTAGATATTGTTATGTCCATATTCCAGGATAACAATGTCAAGATTCGTTGGACCCAAACTGTGAAATAGTGGTTCAGTGAGCACGAGGAATCATTTTCATGTTTGAATTGGTCACCACAGAATCCTGAGCTTAACTTATGCTGGAGTGGAGTTTACAGAGTGGTTTGACTCTCCCATTGTCAATAAAAGATCTCAGCCAAAAATTAATGCAGCTCTTGATTTGTTGTGACACTGCATGACATTGTGGAAACAATGCCACAAGGAATGCATAATGTTATCAATACTAAAGGGCCTCCAATAAAATATTAAAGTGTGCGACCTTTTTTGGCAGGCAGTCGTCTCCAGCACGTCCCAAAGACTTTTAATAGGGCCAGTACTTTGTGGTGGCCAATCTTTCACAATTTGAGCCTGATTAATCTTGACATTGTCATCCTGGAATATGGACATGGGTACGTCTTCTGACGTGGTTGTTTGAGAAATAAAAAGCTATGCACTGCATCAGTTAGGGTTAAAAGTATTGTTGCCAAGCATATACTGTAACATGCAAAAATGATTAAATTCTAAAACTTAAGTATTTGCTTATTTAAATCCAGATGGCGACATTTTTGGCTAGGCAGCGTACAGTGCAGGCCAAAATAATTAGAACACTAGTATTTTCAGCAGCTAAAAATGGTTGTAAGTCAGTTATTTTTTGCTGTAGTGTGTCAGTAGGAAATATCAGTTTACATTTCCAAACGTTCATTTTGCCATTAATTGTAATAATCCAGTGAGGTTTTTGACTGACAACAGCCAGTGCTACACACAGAGATCTGATCTGATCATCATCAGTCTGTCTGGAGTGACATGAAGAAACATCCAGAAGAACTGTGACAACGTCTCCAAGACACTTCGAGAAACCTACCTGCAAAGCTCCCTGAAAAACTATGCGCAAGTGCACGCAGGGCAAAAGCTGCTTTAAACGCAGAGGATGCTCACACCAAATGTTGATTTAATTTAGTTATTAGAAGTTAATTGATAAAGCAAATTTTACAGCATTTTTACACAAGTGCCTAAAACTTTGAACAGTACTGTAGCTTTGCAGGAAGGTCTCTTGAAGTGTCTTGGAGACGTCACAGTTCTTCTGGATTGAGTCTGGCTCAGTTTGTTCTGTTTCTTCATGTCACTCCAGACAGACTGATGATGATCAGATCAGATCTCTGTGTGGAGCACTGGCTGTTGGCAGACAAAAACCTCACTGAATTATTACAATTAATGGCAAAATGAATGTTTGGAAATGTAAACTGATATTTCCTACCGACACACTACAGCAAAAGATAGAAATAACTGATTTTAGCTGCTGAAAATACTAGTGTTCTGATCATTTTGACAACCACTGTATATTCTGATTCTTTATAGAACTAGGCACTACAGAAATTAAATATTCACCTGGTTATCTCTAAACCTCAATATTTCTGTTTCTTCTGTAAAAAGTACCTGATGGGTGAAGCTGGTGGCCAGCTGCTCCATATCAGCAGCCAGGTCTCTCTGCAGGCAGCTGAAGGCCTCTAGCGTGGCCCACAGGAGCTGCAGGGCTTTGCTGTTGAACTGCGGCAGCTCGGTCAGCAGGAGAGTGTTCATGGTCTTGTAGGTGTTCGCTATGGCTTGCTCCTCAAAGCTCAGGTTACTCTTCTCCTCGATCAGCTCATAGTCCAGAAGCTTGTCCTGGCGTTTGCGGATGAGGTTACGTGGTCCTGCCATCAGTTCCCGCAAGGAGCTCAAGGGCTTAAAGACTAAAGTCTTCAAACGCTCCTCCTATAAGTGGCAGCAAAGGAGATTTACAAAGCAAGTTCAGAAAATAAGATGTAGATGGTTAATAATTTAATCAACTACTGATAATTCATTGACAATATAAAAAAACAAGTCACATATGGCGCGCTATAATGCATAAACCACTGCTGTCTTTTCCAATATGAAGCATATCACTAAAATGGGTCCTATGTGCAACCATTTCAACCATAATTTCAATGGCTTGTAAACAGTTAAAAGATCTTGGCAAAATTTGCACCCTTACATGATATTTGCAGCAGTATTGGTTCTAGCAGGATTAGACACTGATGAATGGAGAAATACTAACGTGGTGAATAGAAGGACCACAGTGAAGAAATACTGTGGCAAAGGTTGCTGTTCCAGACTTCAGTCAGAGATGCCATATTTAATCTGACATGTACAAAAATGAGGCTACAGAGTGCTGCAGGAATGAGTACTACAGCCTGGAAATGAGTTTTGCACTTCCAGTTCCATGGCCCTTAAGTGGTTAAATGTCTTGAATAAGGTCTGTAACACAGGCTCAAAATAATTTCACACCGTATTCTACAAGAAAATAAATCAATATGACCCAAGTCATGATTTTTTGAGGTTTTGTGTGTCTTGAAAAGGTGGCTGCTAACAAGAGGCTTAATTGGACTACGGAGGTTGTTGGGGACATTAAATGTCATCACAGCAAACATGTAAACTCAGCTACTCAGTCTGTTTTTACATCCTCATGGTGATCACACAAAACATGTACGTATCACAAATGTTTGTTGGTCACAGAGCTTATTTTCTGCAATAATACAAAAACCATAGGGAAAATCCTATTGCCTTTTTGTTGAGGGAACCAGGTTTCATTCTAATTCACAAAAAGACGATCTGACCAATCATAATGCCAAATCTGGCATTTTGTCCAACAAACAGGAGAGCAGATTAACATCAGTGGACTTGAACTTGAAAAATGGTGTGTACAGACATCTTTCCGCGTTAAAACAAGATACCTTCTGATGCTCATTCATGTTTATTTAATGCTATAACTAGTAAAGAGGAAGAGATAATCGGTTCACATGCCGCTTGAAATTAAGAACTACAGCATTCTGCTGCAAAATGGTACTTATTGTTTGAATTTCTTAAGAAAAAAAATGACAAAACTTGACAGCTGAGACTTTGTTTCATACCAAAAGTAACCTGGTCTGTCTTGTCTGTCGGCATATTGTCAGTGTCCTCTTTGCTCTTCACTGCCTGAGAACACGTAAGGCGTGAGAGCATCTTAGCTTAACTAAGGGGGCAGGTCTTCACGAAGGGTTGGCTGTAATTCTGTCACTCACAGCCTTGTTTCATTCACACCAAATAAAATGGCTAAAGTCTTATTCTCATTTTTGTTGCAAAAGCTGTGAAGCCTGGAGCTGAAGATTTTAAGTTTTTCCCAAGAAAACACAAAAATGCAGTAATTGATTTTTGAGAAATGGTGCTGTTATTTGAAATCAACAAACCAAACACGGCCTTACCCAAAAGGATAACACCCCTACCTTGATAGCCCCCAAATTCACAAACATGCTATGCAACACAGGCACTGCCCCCATCACGACTGGACATGGCCGTTATTGGTGATTGGCTACAAGTGTGTTTTGGTGCTCGTCCAATCCACTTTCAGTGGCATTTCTCAGAAATCACATACTGCACCTTTAACTGGCCAAAAGAACTGTATCTTTATCAGTACCAATAGTGAATGGGAACTGCAATCTGCTTAAGGTCTTACATATGAGGGGTAGATCCACTGTCTGAGTGCCACTGTGATTTCTTTAGAGAACAAGGCGGTTTTCTCTCCTTCCAGATCAACATCTGCTTCCTCTGGTCTGCAGCGGAGGAACCTCTGTACACAGAAACACAGCTCAGATGGTTAAATAAATCTTTACAAACACTTCAAGTGCACAGCCATCCTCTGAACCTCACAATCTTGAGTAACCCCATCCATCTGCCCTGGGATCAACCCTCCTACAGATTTTCCTTTCATTCAGCAGCTGGAATAACAATGGAAAATGTTTAAGAGGTTGATCCATGGGCGTACTGGCTTCACAATGGGGGAACACCAAAACAAATGAGAGGATCAGCTCTTTTTGAGTTTTTAACTACACTCGTTAAGATTAAGGATGTTAAATCCAAACCTGCAGATGGTGGAGATAGGCCTCCAGGTTATCATGAAGCTCTGATACGCCCCTCTCCAGGACAAAGAAGAAGCCAGCAAGGGCATCAAATTCTTCATCTTTCAACTACAATATAAAAGTATAAATTAAGAAATGATCGTAAAAATAACTCATGTGGTAATAGGCTTTATGGAAACAATGTGGTTCTTTCAACATGCCAAACATTTCTGTTCCTTTGTTTACACTAAGCATTGTTCTTAGGCAGTTACCTTTGGTACCATTCCAGTCTCGTGCTTTATGTACTGGCTGAACCGGGCTGTCTTCTTGGCAATGCTGTGGCCACTCAGCCGATTGATTTTGTCCTTGATGGTCAAGTTCTCTGTCTTCTTGTATTTGTCAGCTGTGGCATTCAGAGAATGATAACAATGAAGCAAACCTCAAGCACTTTGTGCATGTTTCTGAGCGGATGCGGAAAATGCGGACGGAATGTTACTGTTTAACACGGAATGTCATGGAATAAAAAAAAAATAGGTCAGTACATTTAAATCAAATGGCAATTTGGACTAGTGTCTGAGTATTAAACAGCAAAAATACTATTTAAATATAAATCATGCGTGTTCTGAAAAAAACTAGCAAAAATCTTTTTTTTTTTTTATAAATGTGTTTAAACTTTTAACAAATTGCTGTAACTTGTATAAGTTTCATGATTTCAATTAATTAGACATGCTTTTTGATGAACAAAATTTAATTTAACCAATAAAACAGTAAAAAATAATAATAATAAAAACAGATTTCATAGGGCTCTACTGATGTTCCCAATGGACTGGCATACTTTGGTTCAGTAAACTTAGCTTTCTAAATTGTAAGCATGTTCTCACCGACTTCACGGAAGCGTTTGTATTCATTGATCCTGCAGTTGATCTGGACCGCAGTGTGAGCAGCGTGCTCCAGTATGGGGTAGGCAGGGTGCCCGGGGTCTGTGTGTTTCTGGATGGTCTGGAGCAGCAGCGGGTAACGGGCGATTCTCTGAACCGGCATCACCAGGAAGAAGCTCAGAGTGGATGCATTCACATCAGGACTGAAGACGGACAAGACCAGGGGTCAAAAATGACTGGAATGTTGGGTAATACACTGGCGTATTTGTCTAGGAAGTCATTCTGCTCTCAACAGTGTTCAATTTATACACAACCTCAGTAGGTTGTTGTTTACGAACTTACGCAGATGACTTGATGATTCGGACCATTTCCATCCACAGCGCCTCTTTCTGTTTGTAGCTGTTCTCTAGAGCTGTTATGTTGTTGTAGTTGGCAAGATACTCTTTATAAGCCATCTCTATGTCTTGAGACAGACTCAGGAAAGAATCACCTGAGAGAAAGAATAAGATCATTTATAATATACAACATATTTTCCATACAAAATACGCTGCAGTTTGAGGTCAGAATAAAAATAAAATAAAATAAAATAAAATAAATAAAATAAAATAAAATAAAACACTTTATGCTTTAATCAGCAAAGACACATTAAATTGATCAAAAGTAACAGTAAAGACATTTATAATGTTACAATTTATTTCAAATAAACTTTGCAGCATAGGAATGAGTTCTTGTAATAATATTTCAAAATATTACTGTTTTTACTGTATATTTATCACATAAATGCAGCCTTGTTAAACATAAGAGACTTCTTTCAAAAACATTTTTTAAACCAATCCCAAACTTTTAAACAGTAGTGTAAGTGTATGGTTATTTAGATGTAATGCTCCAAAAAGGATGTAAAGAAATGTAAACATTCCATACATCATACACCCTCATTCCAATCTTGAAACTCAAGTTCTGAATTCTTGACTCATGATCTCAAGGGTAAAAATATTTTAATCTGTGGGTGGGCATGACACACAGAGAGTGCGACAGTAAACCAAAAGTGAACTGGAAATTCCAGTCGGTCCGGCTGTACTCACAGAGTGTTTCCAGGTATTTCGAGTCGCTGTGATGTATCTGTGCCTGGTCGAGGAGGCTCAGGAGTCTGCTGGAAACATCCATCACTTCATCTATGTGCAGAAACATGTTCTCCAGGTTTGGAGGAGGAGTCTGCAAGAGACCCAATAATATACGATATTATCAGCGGTTTGTCTCCTTTATGAGGTATACACTTGGTAATAATAATATTATTATTTATATTATTATTTTATGTCACATTCCTCTCAGCTGGATTGAAAAAAATTATATAAATTTTTTTTTTATTATTCTTGTTATATGTTATAATTTTTTATTTACATTTTTTCCCTTAAATATTGCTTTTTTGTATAATGTCTGATATACATGTTTGCTTGGTTTTTGATGATGTCTATTAATAGTTGTGGCCTGTAAATAATGCAAGAACAAAATGATTTGACGTTCATGTTTCTAAAAAGAAAATAAACACTGAATTTGAATGAACACACACACACACACACACACACACACACACACACACACACACACACACACACACACCTTCTGAAAATTAATATAAGTTATATATTATTAATATAAGAGTGATAGCAGAGTGCTTTGATGATATTTCAGTGGTGTTGGAAGCAACATAAAACACAGAAGGTTGTTGGTCTTATGAATAACAGATGCGTCCGGATAAGTTAAATTAGGACTTTTACTGCAATTTAATGGATGTGATGTGTGAAACGGCTGCTAGGGAGCTTGTCTACCTGAAGTTTCTGCAGGTTGCTGTGGATGGTGACCGTACAGAGCTGCAGATGTTTCAGGTAGTTCCTCTCAGTCTGCACCATCTCCTCTATCGTCATAAGCTGTCTCTGAGTGGCTCTCTCTCTGGCTGATGCCTCCTCTGCTGCGGCCCGTGCCTTCCTCTCCTCATCCTCATCCTCCTCCTCCTCCTCTGCAGGCTCATCCAAGGTATCATCCATTTCTTTAGCTCCCTCTTTCTCCTCTCTGATCTCCCCCTCTGCCATCAGTGCTACATTTACCTTCAGGGAATTCGCCATAGCAGGGCTGTTTAAAAAGAAAATAGAGGAGGTTAAACAGTTTTTACTTTTCTAATGAAATGTATTTAAAAGTGTGATGGTGATGCACAACGTATTTAACCCTTCAAATATGCAATTATGAGTCATATATACTTTGACAAAATTCTGTAGCTTGATTCAGCATTAAAATTAATATCATTTGTATACTATTATGGAATTAATATTATGTATTTTTTAAATATTTATTTTAATTTTAGATTTTAGTAATTATGATATGTGCTTTTGTCATTTTGTGAGTTTTTATTTCAGTTTTAGTAATTTTAATACTTCCAATTCAAATTTGAAAAAACAAAAATTATACATTTTGAATTTAAACCTAACTGGAAATATATATAGAGCAAGAGCTTTGTCAATTACTGAACACTTTTAAACAAATTAAAAATCTTAAATAATTTAAATAGATTTCATCAACAATAAAAATAATAGCTCAATTAGGCAAAAGCCCAAAAAAGCTCCATAACATACTAAAGAGTTTTCCCACTGAAAGTCAAAGAGAATTTGAAAAATGTGAACTCAAATAGCCAGGACTATGAACTCACCTTTTAAGCTCACTCATCACAAAGAAGTAAAAACTGATCATCAATCAAGCCTATTACACACATAAACCAGACTCTGTCCATCACACATTATAAGGACCACCCATAAAGGGCTGAGTGCTCTATTGTCACCTATCCAGAGGGGGTGAAACACCATGTGTCTAAAGGCTTAAAAAAAAAAAAAACATGCTACCAAAGACAGCTTTCGATTCCAATTCAGTTCAGTGATAAAATCCATTAAAATGTGCATGAAGACCCACAAAGAAGCAAACTCAATACAAGTGAGGTCAAAGTCTGGCTAAGCAAACTTTATGATATTTGTGCAGCCAGTGATAATTACAGGTCTAAATATTATCAACACCTTCGTTACAATTTCAGCTACATCCACATGCACACAAAACTGCAAGCACTTCTACACATAAACAAACACTCTTAAGCACAAACTTCACCACATCCGTAGCCATTAATAAGGAAACAACATACTTGTAGCAAGTGCTCAAGGCCAGCATGCTCAAAGCGAAAACCACAAACTCAGCATGTAGCACAGGAGCGTATGCTCACTCACTGAGAGCGCTCACAGTGCTGCACTGCAGTATGACAAACCCCTACTTAAGAAGGAGTAAAGAAATGACAGGCTTACTGCAAGAACAATCCCAAGAAAGCAACCAAATGCATCATTACCTTTACAGAATGGGAAAGCCTGACCCTGGGTGTCTCTTGCGCTGGCAAATTGAGGTGTGTGGACTGGGAAAGCCTGGCCCAGACTCTCAGACTGGTGTTAAGTTTGTCCACTGAGTCACACTGCAGGGCCTCATGTGGCACGGGTGTGTGGGAAGGGGGATGGGAGGGTCAGCTGGGAGGAGGTGGGATTTTAGCAGTGGGGATCCGGATAGGACCACTGCAGACAAACACGCTTTGATGAATACACAGATTGACTGCAGTAGCCATTGGGAAGGAAGTGATGCCTGTGCAGGATAAAGCTGATTGGACAGCAGGAGTTCAAGAGCTGGTGCACAACACACACTCACAGACACACCAGCAGTAAACAAAAGCCCCATGTGGCCAGGAAATTCTCCCCAACTTGATGGTCAGAGTCGTTAAAGCACAAAACCCATTAAACCAACCATTTCAGACACATCCTAACAACACTCTTAAAAAGAAGAGTGTCAATGGCATCAGTAAAAGTGGCATCAATGGTTCCAAAAAGAACCTTTACCACTTTTCATTCCACAAAAGGTTCTTTAGATTATTTATTTATTTATGATATAACGCCATGTCAGCAACAGTGGCTATATTCATGGCAAGAGGATATAACAATTTTGGTTCTTTAGATTATAAAACTGTTCTTCAAACTAAGAAAAAATTGTTGTTTTAAGAACTCTTCACTGAAAGGTTCTTTGGGGAACCAAAACTGGTTCTTCTATGGCATCGCTGTGAAAAAAACCCATGGTGTAAATGGACATGACGTGTTTTTAACATCGAGATTATAGGAGAAAATCGATATAAAGTGAGACCATAAACTTTGAAGCTTACACTCTTACATAAGTTTGAGACCAGTGCTGGTTAGTAACTTATTACATGTAATTTGGATTACGCAATCCTATTCCAAAAATTAAGTACTTGTGACCAGATTATATTATATTTTAAAACACTCGTAATCAGACTACAGTAACTTTTTTTTATTGATTACATATTATTCACACAATCCTTTATCTTTGGAAGGCTTTTGTATTTTAAACACATTAAAATGCACAAAATCATTCATATAATCAGTAGTCTGATTATATTACAAAAAATGTGTAATGTAATGGATTACGTTACTAATTATTATTTTTGTCATGTAATTTGGAATTAATAACAGACTACAATTTGTAAGTAATCTACCCATCACTGTTTGAGACCACACTGAAAACATTTAGACAAACAAAAATAAACAGGATTTCACAGAAATTTAAACAAAGAAAAAAAAAACTTTCTAGACATTAATCAAAACATTAGAGTGTGGAAAAAGTGGGTTAAAGCAAATACTGACAGGTCTTTTTAGCTACAATCACAACACTGTGTTAGTATCTCGTACCTCAAAAACCTAATTAAATCACTATTATGTCACATATCCTGATAAGAGCTGCATAGGTTTCTGGATGGCTAAATGCATGGAAATCATAAAGAATTAAATGATTCTGATTCAGAATTCTCCTCACGACTCAGTTCCATTAATGATTCGTTTGGTACTTCAAAGGAACAAAACTGGGTTAAAGTTCTTAATAACATCCCCCAGCAAAATGTTGGCAAATCTTTAGATTAGTTATTATTATACCAGTTAAAAAAGCAGGAATAATTGAATTCTTACAAATATGTTTACACAATCACGGTCTAATAATTTGTCCTACAACTGGAACTGTATATACAATAAAAAAATTATTGTGGTAAATAGACAGGGTGAATTTCCATTTTATGCCAACTTTAAACTAGTTTTTCAGAAGATGTATAGCACATTACACTAGAAGACGCTGCTGTCACTCCTTGAGGTTTCATATCAACCGCACAAATCCCCTCAGACTGCAGCTGTATAACGTGGAGGGGTTTTTTTCAGTTTATTTATTAATATAACACCAAGAAAAATACACACAACACTACACACTATGAGTATGGTTTTAACACATCCTAAGCGATAACACGCCTTCAGTGATAACACAAAACGTATAAGAAAAACTTCACTGCAAATCTATATTAGCCATGGATTTCTGCAGTGAGTTTTCATATGAGAATCTAACACAGAATGAACTGAATATGAAAAATAAACCTCTACATCAATCCATTTGCATTTATAACATGATACATAATTAGCCCTATAATAAAAATATATTAAGAAACTCCTATATTTACTTGCCATGAATATGAAAACAACACTGTTTAAATAAATAAATAAAATAAAAACAGCCTTTTTACTATTTCCTCACCCTCGTGTTGTTTCAAACCCTCAAGTTTCTTTCTAGGAACACAAATGATGAGATGATGCTATAGCCTTTCGTTTTTAATACATCTTTTTCCAGACAATAAAAGTAGTCTAAATGATGACTGAGACTGTCTAACACCTCGTATTCCACGTAAAAAAGAAAGCCAAGCAGGTTTGACAGAAAACGAGGGTGAGTAAATAATGACAGGACTTTCGTTTTGAGTGAATGTTATGTTTCAGCTACACGCTTGCATCTCACCTGCGTTCTTACCTGTGCGTGTTTACAGCGTTGTTTCCTTGGACGCAGAACGGTGAAACACCGCAACCACAAACATTTCAGCGCTCTGTGGAGTTTAACAACTGAACTCGAAAGCGACACTGACAGATGTTGCTTTCAAATCCTTCAATATCACCTGTTCTTACGGTCCTGGCGCGCGGAACAGGTTCACGCACAGGCCGCGTCACGCATTCCGATCATGCCGCGCAGGCGAGGTGCGCTTAGTCATGCGAAGTATGACATAATTGTTTTTGTTATTCGCATATTAACCCGAAATCATGCGGCAGAGTGGCATCTGAGAGATGTGGCGTTGATTTCCTAGATATATTATGAGCTATATCGATTAAGCGCACGCAGTAGGGCAATAATGCAGACTCAAAGGACAAATCGTTGCCAAGGTAAAAGAGCGCGCTTCACTCCGGTTATTTGGGAAACAGAGACATCGCGTGGTCGCCTGGGGTACAGCAGAGTGCTTATGAAATCTGCGTAGGCCACAGCTCAAATTAGGCTAGACCCTCATTTTATATACTGTTTTTGTAAAACCATACATGCATGGCAGTCAAAATTTGGGGCAAACGTTATTGTCTTATATGCCTAATATTGTAAATCTGGATTTTTTTTCCCCTATACAGTTAGATTCATAGACAAATACAGATTACTCAAGTGTTGTTGTTACCACATACCACACAGCATTGGCTGCCCACTGCTCCGGGTGTGTGTTCACAGTGTGTGTGTGTGCACTTGGCTGGGTTAAATGCAGAGCACAAATTCCAAGTAAGGGACACCATACTTGGCCACACGCCACGTCCTTTCCTTTCCTAATAGGAAACATGGACTTTTTTTTTTGAATGTCATTTTTGTCAAACAAGACTCTTGTTTAAATTTAGCCACTTTAATTCTTAGGGAGAAAAAATATATGTAATGATTCACCAACAAACAGATTTAAATCGAAACAGCGCATAAAATTGAAGACATACAAATATTGTACACATACATGAGGGCTAGCAATTAAAAAACTATAACACATTGTGATATTGTGTGTTAGTCATTTCTTAGTAGGTCACAATATTTATCATTTTTTTAAACATGCAAATGAAAGGCATGCGTGGATTAATTACATCCATTAACATGATCAAACATCAAATTATAAACGAGCTTTTTCTTTCCTCAATCATTATTTATTCATTCATTAATTCATTCTATGAGTCTTATCCTTCTAATTAGTTAAATGTGTGGTGTTTTTACCGACTCCCCAATACAGCCTTGTCTTGTCATTTACAGTAGGCTTACATACATACTTTTATATTAAAGCACAAAAAGCAATAAATAAATAAAGAGATAAATATATTGTACAAAATATATTGTACATATATATTGTGAAAAAACTACTACTATAGATTTAACAGTTTCAGAGCTACTTTTCTAATAACAGCATCACAAATCTTCTTAAATTGTTCTTAGAAAGGTCTATTTTTTGTCAGAGTAGCAAGGATATTTAATGTAATTTTTGCACAAACAATTGAGAAAGTAAAAAATATGGTAAAGTTGAGACTGTGCACACATTTTATTTTGTGGCATTTAGTGTATTTAACACATAAATCTTCCATGAATGCATGCTTGATTCCAACTCCCTGCTGTGGTTTCCAGGTTATTGATGTTGGTGAGGTAAATAGCAGCTCCTTCCGAGAAAAAAAAAAAAAGCCATTCAATTCGACACAAGAGAACGGAGGCTGCACACGCATTATAGGTGAACTATACATTGCTATGGCAACAGATAACAGCCCAACCTTATAAAACAAACTACGGCACACAGAAACAGCAACCTGTTATTCTCTCCTCTAACCACAACTACACTAAACAGGAGTAGGGTGTTAAGAAATTGCATTTTTAAATGAACATAATGTTTTCATCCTGACAGAAAAACAGTAATCAAAAGGCTTATGGTATATAATCATAATAATTAATATGTTCCAGGCCCAAACAACAGGCCTGTGAGAAATTACTGTTTTCTTTCAGTAATGAAATCACTACTCTCCACCTACATACTGTATATATTTAGTGGAAACATCTGTCTTTGGACAAAGTTGAGCAGAAATCCCTTCAGAGTGGATATTTTCTTTCATTTAGAATCATTCATTTAAAATGAGTGCAGCTGAATCACTCACTAGGAGGCCAGAAAAGGCTAATTTAGTCCCTTGTCTCCTGATCCCCATCATTTGCAGTGTGATAGTCAACAGCATGAGTCACCTTTGTCATTTAAGTTGAGTGCTGACCATTATGTCCTTTGAGGACTGGGAAATTAGTTTCTCATCAGGGGGTCAATTTAGGTAAGAAGTGACTCTCACAGCCAATGAATGACAATAAACATTCTGTGTTCCTGTATTGGCCAGGAGGGGGCAGTATGAGCAAAGAAAAGCGTTTGGAAATGACAACAAGCCTAATTGACTGAACTTTTTTTTTTTTTTTTTTTTTGATCAGTTAGCTGTTTTTGTTCATGAAAACGTTTCAGGAATATGATTGTCCTTTGCTTTTCATATGCTCCATTGATTTTCATACTGTGCAGCAGCAAATAGACAGGAATGTACTTCTTTTTTTCATGTATTTCTCTTTCTGTTTGAGGATACGCCAGGTCCAGTGAGTCAAGAAAAAGACTCAGCTACCTTTGAAGTTCAACTTAGAAAAACGAGAGAACCTGGAGTAATGCGCTTCAGGGCATGTTCCAGCTCTCCCACATGTTTTGCCCTGTATTTCACTATAGATTGTATAAACACACAGACACACTCATACATATGCATTTGCGATACATAAAGTCCCACCAAAAACCATCCATAGAGCGAGACCATCATATTGAGCGGGTCTCAGGGGCATGAAATGCAATGGGGTTGACGTATACCAAACTAAGAGTCATTTTCTCTGATAATATTTCAGCCAAGGGTGTAGGTTTGATTTTGGCATTGGTGGGGATATAACAGCAGACAGCCCCATAGCATCCCTACTAAATTTTATGTGTAAATCTTTATGTTATGAAATCACACAGCCAAGAATCTGAGATCGGCTTGATTTGAGAAAGGGGTTTCGGATTTATCAAGATAAAAAAAAAAAAAAATACACTGGGTGGATTTTTGTCATTATAGGGTGGTTGTGTACACACACTGCCAACACACATTTCAGTTCAAACAACATGTAAAAGTGAATTTTGCATCCGATGACCCCTTTAAACACTTCAGCTACCTTATATGTTATTACTCCGCACATGTATTAAATATGTGTCGTTGAAAGTGCATTTATAGCGTTTTCTAGCATATTTACTTGAACATCTCAGGTAGGCTATCGATGGAATGATGAACTGTTTTTGCGGTAGCTCTGTATTTCTGTTATTAAGAGTAATTAGCTGGTGAAGTGGATTTACTTACTGCAGAGTTAACAAAAGTTGTCATGAGCATTGTAATGTTTGTAATGCACTGGAAAGCGGTGGGGATTCATAAGGTCTATACAACAATTTGTTTTGGTCCTCAAATCTGATTGGCTGAGAGACCTTCCAGGATGGTTGCTGCGTGTCTGCTCGTGTGATATTGGCCAAACCACCATAGGAAATAAGACTTGCAAATGTCTTATTGTTTGTCAAAGATGAAGCAGCTATTTATTGCGTGTGTAGCTTGTAAATGATTCTGTACCGCAAGTAAAGGCGATTTATATCCACTTATATGTCCAAAATAGTATAAAAAAAATTGCCACAGGCTGGAAAACTCCCCTGGTTGTTGTTAATATGAATATTTCCACTTTCTATTTGCTTCTGTCAGTTTTTGTCATATTATGTGCCCAAATACATAAATAGTGTACGAGAAGCAACCAGCACTAAGTGAGTAAACAGTGAGCTCATTCCTCCAAAGGCTGGGCGTTCAGATTGATTGGCACTGCAGTATCGGAACATACATCACGGCGGGCTTTTATTCGCCTGCCAGACAGAGGCACGGTCCACAACCTCCTCCTGGCTGTTTCGATTCCTGTGCAGATGTGCTTGAAGATTGGTAGAATGTCCCTGGCTCACAGTTTCCTTACCTGAGTGATTTCTCTGTGAGTAAGACTCGGTCAGATTGGAAATAGGTCATAAGTGAAAGAGAGAATTGGAGCAGGAAGAGTTAGGGGTTGTTGGGTTTGAGAGTAAGGCTCCATTTCATTTTACCACAAGCAAAAATAATCTCTTGGCTGGCAGAGACGTGCAGGGCTTCACCCAGAGCCCATTAAAACATGTCAACTGTGTCATTGATTTTAGTTCAGTCCACCATTGATTGGCATCTAAGCCCAGTCAGGCCGCATTTGCATAGCTGCGTCCCATAAGCTGCTAATTGGTAGTTTGCCAGCAATCATGGCTGAACGATGAGAACGAACAGTCTGGGTTGATGTGAGGCAATTGTGGTTTGTTTGCAGCAAAGGGGTATCCATGTCAAATAAAATATTGCTGGTGTGCTGCCCATGGTTTTTGCTTATATAAGTCACACGTTTATTGCCTTGTCTAATTGTATAATCGAGATTCAGCACAACACTCTGTCTCTAAGTCCAAATTTAGGTTTGTAGGGAAACGCGGTCGTGCATATCGTGGCTCACATTGGTTTGGCAGCGCTAACAAACATGTTCTCTCTAATAAAATCAGGGAACGCAAGATAGAGGAGAGAAAAGAATGAACAAATAAATAAAGTGGAGTTCAACAGTCTGAGTACTGGTGTTATTTATTATGATTATGCATCTTAAATATGCAAAGGATAATATGCAGTCAGTCGGTAATTGTAACAAAATAAACTCTGAGACGATCAGGACCTAATTGATATATTTTCGTTTAATAATACTTGTCTTCAGCAAAGATGCATTGAATCGAAAGGGACAATAGAGATATTTATTGCAGAAGACAAATAAATCCTGTTCTTTTGAACTTTCTATTCATCAGAAACCACAAAAATATTAAGAAGCACAGCCATTTTCATCATTGATAATAATATGAAATGTTTCTTAAGCAGCAAATCAGCAAACTAGAATGATTACAGACACTGAAGACTTTAGTAATGATGATGAATACTCAGCTTTTCATCACAAGAATGAATTACATTTCACAATATGTTCAAAAAGAAAACAATTTTAAATTATAACATATTTCGCAATATTTACTGTAGATTCCACTAAGAAATAATATTCCATGTACAAAACAATTGGCCTAGTAATAAGACGAACATAGCAACAATATAATATCTGATCGCTGGATGCCAGGATTGACCGATCAGAATCACATATTTATATTAGAAAAAGTTTCTTTGTTTTCTTTAACATTGTTATTGCTTTAAAGGTTTCAAGATTAGAGTGACATATTGAATCCCAGATTTGAATGTGGCCTCAGTCTTTTGAATCCCACTGCATGATAAAATGATTTTTTCAGAAGAACGGTTAAATCAAAAATGTTTAAACCAATCCTACTAATGGGCTTCAGTTTTGAATTTCAATGTAAATCTGAGCTATTCTAATTGTGTTTAAAGACACGGTGGTCAGTTGCTATGCAATATATTCATTTAAAGGTGGAAATGGATGTCCTGCAGTGTAAGAAACAAGGCATGCACAAGCCAAGCCACTATTGCGTAATGGTGCAGGCAAGAACGAATGTAGGCATTTATGAAAGAATTCAGTAATTTCTGCTGTGGTTTGAGCTTTTTCCTTTTACAGGATTTTTAGGGCACAAATAACCGAAAGCGGCTGGCAATACAATTTCCAGGTCCCTTTTAAGGAGTTTCTTAGCGAGTACATTTGACCTCAGCCTCTCAGAGAAGCAGTACAGAGAATGCAGAATGAGAATAGATAAAGAAGACTCGTTCTCAGTCAGCCATAGTGCTCTTCTTCCTGCACATCTGGATCTGAGCTGGATAAAACCAGGTACCTAGAGAACCGGCCCTGCCAGGTAAGGGGGGCTTGTTGAGGAAAGGGGAGAGATTTACCATGAGCTGGGGAAATAAACCTGTATCAAAATGTAATGGGCCAGGTTGTAAAAGCATTAAATTTTGCTCAACATAGCTGGAGGGTACCTTGGCCGACCCAGAAATGACTACATGCAGCCACGCCGAGTTAACAAACTCAATGAGCATTCATACACACCGTAATCACAACCGTGTGGGTTTCTTAGTCACCGCTCAAACACCGTGCCACATGTATCTCTCACTTTGACCATGCTCCAGTTTTACACAATGGTCAACTGTTGGACACTCCATGTATCCACGTGTCATTGTTTAGCTCATTAAAATGTTGCTTGCTCGTGCATTTGTGCGTGTCTCCATTTGTAGGTGTGATTGAACTCGCTTAGAAAAGACTTGTAGTCAGATTTTCCAGATTATGACATCTTACCAAACACCCCCCATGGTGACAGTTGCTGATGCTTGTCTACTGATTTTATAGTTTCTGCCTCAGAAAGAGCATTGCACTCCATTTATTGGGTACTGTGATTATTGAGTCTGATTCCTACATGATTTATGGTTTTCTTTCTGCTGCGTATTAAAACAAAATGAGTTTTGTAATTACATACTTGAGGTGCCATGGGTAAAAAATCTATGCACCCTGCAATGTACAAAGTTGGCACTACATGATTTTTTTAAAATGTGGAAATAAGAGGGAGAAAATGTGCAGAAAGTTTTCAAAATCATTTGTATTCCCTTCATTTTTAAACACATAAAATGAATGTTTTTGAGAAACAACACCCATTGTACTCTCTCAGAATAAAAGGTACCCTATAAGGTATTTGAGAAAAAAAGGTCTAAAAATGTTTTGAATACAAAGAAAAACTGATAAATTCTCTATTTGTGATGCAGCAGCAACTATAATTCCAGAGTTCTCACCTCAAGTCTTTGTTAGAGGTTGAATTCAAATCAAATACTGCCATACTGTCCATAATACTTCTGAATATGATATCTACTTCATATTTTGGAAAAGTATGTAAAAGATGCGTTTCAAATTACTCAAACCAAATATGGAAATTAAGTTTTGTGGTCATCTAGCGGAAAAGTTTTGTGCTGCACCCAAATAAAATCTTTCTGAAAGCTAATTTTTTAACATATCAACCTCAAATTTGGAACGTTTTTTTTTATTTTAGCTTTGATTTTCTAGCAGTTTTAGAGACCAACATGTTTTGAAAAATAGATATTTTATATAAAATATTAACATTTAAATTTTTAATTTTATGTTTTCACAAATGTAAACTTCTATAACTTTTTTGTAATTTAATTTTTAATTTGGAAATGTCATTTTCAGGTCTATGCTCAAAAAGTGGAACTGACCGTAAACAGTGTAAAGGTACATGTTAGTAGTTTAATAGTGCATAATAATACTTTAAAAAGTACATAAATTGAAACCAGTGACAATTTACTTGACCTGTTTTTATGAAAATGTTTGTATTTCTGAGAAACAGCTCTCACTGTATTTACCAAAATTTGTTGAGGTTAGTGGCATCAATCCTGAAAACATATTTAGAGATGTGTAGAAGTAGCAAGTAAACAGATAGAGAATTGTTCTGTTTCTATTTAGTTTCTGAAATGTACTTATGGTTTCCCAGAAAGGCTATTTATACTATATTCTATTTATGGTATTTTTAATTGGTGTATTCCCCCTCGCCACCTGCTGACTGACACTGCTGTGCAATTATTTGAATGATTTTTTACCTTGGCCTATTTCTGTGGTATCAGCTAGATAACCCACCCCTAAATAGCATGTAAAAACACAAAAAAGTAACGTTATGTGTCAGTCGGCCTCACAGTATAATTGGGTGGTTCTTGGCCATTATAAGCAGCAATGTGGAACAGATTTTATGCTACAGTTCAAAACTCTGCTTATTTGAGACTACTGATCTTACATTAAAGACATCTTTTTTTGTTACTTTGACGTCCTATCCTTTATGTTTCCTACGAGAATAATACTCACAAACGTGTATCATAGGCAATGAGATGCTTCATTACTTTGATTTGAGAGATTCCCTCTAGTTGTCTCCAAACAAAACCATTATGCCAGCCTACACCAAGCGCTGAGGTCACTCAAACTGACCGGCCTGTTTTATGAGTGCTGAAAGATACTCTAACGTCAAGGTTATGACTTCATACTCTACACTTTTCCAGTTCAATCCTTCTTCACTGGGCCTGCCAGGATGTGTCAGAACATTTCTGCCACCGCACTCGTAAAGATCATGTTTACCGCAACACTCCACACAAGTGAGCGTACAGTTCATTAATTATACGAACACACATACCCGCCGCTTAAGCATTTGCAGTAAAAATGGAAAATACAAAAATAACAAACCAGTGAAATATTTCGAGTCAAACTGCAAAGGGCTGGCAGTGTTTGGTGAGCAGCGGTCGCAAGATCATTGCCGAGAGGTCGGATTGAAGATTTATAGCCGCTCTGTTCCTCAGTCACACCCATTAAGCTGGTACAATGCATGCTGCAGCATTTATGGAGGAAATGAAAGCTTAACACAAACACTATTCCTGCCACAAGGTGACAAACACCATGCAGCATTATCAGAATTATTATAACTACTATTTCTCATTTTCTCCAGCCTGATGGTCCGTCTTAGAGGAGAAAAACTGAATTGAATGTCAGAGAGAGAAAAAACAGCGACTCTTTTCTCCATATGCGTTCCATGTTGCGTTAGGTTTGCCTACCTGTAAATCATCTGTCACGATCCATACTTATCAACAGTGTTTCCAGCATGAAAAATGTATTAGGTTTGCACACAGCAAAAGCATTCCACACCGATGTCGTTTCTATGAATTATAAAGCGCACAAATTTAAAGTGCTTTATTTTCCTATATGTCTAGTGTGCTGATTTAAAGCGCTCGTTTTTTTGCGCCCCTTTATGTGAGATTACTTTCCTCGTCTTTTAATCTTTTATAGGCTCATTTCTGCAAAGAGCTCTCGCTCTCAGTATATAATATCCACTCTCTCACCTGGAATTACCAATGATTAAACCTTTGGCCAGGCGGTTACCTCAGCCAGTGTTGTTGCACATAAACTTGGATGGAGTGTGTGTTTTGTGTTTGTTTTACTATATCTCTAACACCCTGGGTTTTCCTGAAAACAGATAGGAGACAAAAGTGCTTTTTGTAAGGGAGCACTAAAGACTGCAGCGAGGCACGTTTCCTCTATCACCAAAGATAATCGGGGAGGGAAGGTGACTATCACCGCCAGCGTTCCGGCTCTTTCCTCTTCCTTTCCCTTTTCAGGATATCAGCCCAGTTCCTCCTGGCTGAACTACACAGGACTCTGCGTGACGGGGCCCGATGTCGATCCCGCCGCTGGATAACGCGCTCGCTTGTGGTCAGATCTCCAGCGTTGACAGGAGTCAGCAAAAGGGCATTTCTTTGCACAACACCTCCCACAATTATCGCTTTTTTCAATGACGACTGTTGCTAAAGAACAAGCAGAGAAAACGCACCTTTGAAGTGCTCGCAGGTGACGAGTATAATCTACCTGCTGATGGAAGAGATTCAGGAGAGGGGAAGATAAGTTCTGGGAGAGCCCCCAGACCAGCTGATAACACACTCGACTGTATGTTTTCTGGTGTTGCCATGCGCCTCCGTCTTTGATCCGCTGTGGTCTGTGTCTCTGCTCGAAGGCCATTCATCTATGTTGTCACACAGTCGCTGCTGTTTACCCTGTTGCTATTGCTGCCAATGTTGTTGTTGTGGCCCTGCATTTTAAGAGCTCTGTAATGAGAAGGAGGGAATGCTATGTGAGATTTTTCAGAGATTACCAGTCCTGGCATGAATCACTGCAGCATTTCACACTGATTCATAGAATCCAGGCCCTATTATTATTACAGCTTTGGACTCACCGTGGGCTCTCTGTGAGCAGCCTACACTATGGGACTGCCCACATTAATCCAATGATGAGCAACTTTTGTACCTTTGGGCCCATGCAGGTTTTGTGTAGGCAGCCCTGTAATGCAACTAGGAGAATACTCACATAGACTGGCCATTCTTTAGTCACTCAACTGAACTGGAATGGTTCAAACCAAAAGACACATTATCACAGCGGTTCCCAATCCCAGTCCTCATTAGAAGAGAGCTACGTGCATAAACTGTGTTCCGATTGCTCCCTACTCCCTGAGCAGGGGAAATCCATTGAAGTTTACTTCACTTCGGAACATTCATTCACGGATTTGGGCTGCGCCGCTGCCTGCAGCATCTTCACACACAGACGAGTGGACATCATATACCTCTGTAAATAAATACAATCGAAATTCATGTCTCACACACTTTAATGCTCTTTGAATGGAACATATACACTGGAACTGGAAACATGGCGGAATATCCTGTGATGTCCACTTCATAGGGCACTTACGGTCGAATAGAACAAACATCATACGTAGGGGCACAAGGACTGGGATTGGGAACCACTGCCTTATCAGAACCTGTTGTTTTATATAGGTCCACTTGTTATCACAAGATCCACTTTTCTGCAGAGTTTAGCTCTAACCCTAATCAAACACACCTGAGCATGCTAATCAGTGTCTCCAGGATCATTAGAAAATCACAGCTGGTGAGTTTGATCAAAGTTGGAGCTAAACTCTGCAGGAAAGTTTCATGAGCCAGATTTGAGGAGCCCTGATATAGGCTGATTTGCTTTTCAGAGGCTGACTGAAAATGCACCTTTCAGCCAAGTCCTCCTGATTCTGAAGTTGAGAGTGAGACCAGGCCTGGTTCTACGGGGGGTGCTTGAGGCTAAGCACCCTTGAACGAAATCAAAAGCACCCTCAGTTAAAGCTGTAATAATGGCATTTTATTGCAGATTTGGCAAACTATCCAGCGTGTTATGGTTTGCACTCTGGAGATCGGTTTCTATTTCAACGTGTTTTTGCAGCGTTGAGCATTGTATCCAATCACAGACATATCTGTTGATTTCTTGAGCCTCACGGCAAATCAGAGGCGTTTAAGATAGAATCCACTTAGGAGTTTTTGTTCAGGTGTTATGTTCTGTACAAATAATCTTATTAAGTGTAGACGCGATGTAAATAAGAGATTCACTGTGCAGCGTAGAAAACTTCATTAATTATAACGTAAGTTTGTGAGATCACGATGAATTAAGATGAATGACAACCTTTTAGTGATTAGAAAGGCAGCCTATATATATATATATGTGTGTGTGTGTGTGTGTGTGTGTGTGTGTGTGTGTGACCCGTGCTGGCAAATGAGTCGGTAATGAGCAATTTTGACTGCAAAAATGACTGAAGTCGATAGTGTGGGACCATTTTGGGTACACCAAGAATGACCAGGGCGTGATTTAAATATTACCGTAAAAATTGCTGTTAAAGAGTAGGCTATACATAAGGGATAATGCACGGCTAGCCAACCAGTTCTCCCTGTGCAATAAACGATTTTAATGCACAACGTGAAGGCAAGGGCAACCTGACGCAAAGTTCGTTAGCTCTAGCATTCTGCCCGCTTCAGACAGAGATGAAATAGTGCTGTGAGAGAGACAGAGGTGACATTTGCGTGTGTGAAGAATTAGCCTACCTGCACCTGCTGCACCACAAACAATGAAGATTTGAGTTTAGTTATTTAAACAGACATTTTACCCCCTCTTTGCTGATTAATATAATGTAGCGATCCAGTATATAAGCTATTTTATTAATGAAAGACGCTGGGCAGCGTTGACAAGTTTCTGTCCTCCTAAATGTTTGTGTGGGCATCTCGATCTCACAAACCAAAATAATAGACATGATTTTTTTCAGGCCATATGTAAAATCAGATGAATTAAGATTATTAAAATGAATAGGTATGGATGACAGTTGATTACAATAATAGTTTAGTTTATTCCCCTAATTACTAACAGTGTCCTCTGTGGCATAAATAAAGTTAATATTAGTCTTATATTAATAATACTTAATTAACATTGTGATTTATCATCCCTGTTATAGTATTATTCATAAGTCAATTTTTTTTCACCATCTTTTCAAGTTCTGTAGCCTACCTCAGGTCCAAAAGAAATGTAGAAAGAATATACAAAATGAAAACACCAAATACATTTGTGATCTATTCCCATTTGTTATTTTCAAAAGGGAAATACTGACATGGATGTTTACAGAGCAGAGGTCACCTTTTTTAATTTCCGATAGGAGAGATGGACTTTTTTTCTTTAGTATTATTATTTTGTGCTGTATTATTGGTTACTGTGTTATTTCTGTTTCAAAAGGCAGCAATAAATAACACTTTAATATCTAAAGAATGTTTATGTGATTTTATGTTGTGAAATGAATAAATGCATGATAATCGTAATAATCGTGAAACCGTGATTATTCCTCAGACTATAATCGTACCAACAAAATCTATAATCGTTGCATCCCTAGTTAGCATCCGATAATTTCAACTGTTGGAGAAAACTGGTTTATTTCAAGTTTTTTTGCGCTATTTTCATCTTCGGGGTTTAAAATCTACATCGTGGTGACGTCACAGCGGCAATGGAGTGTTACATCCATCTGTGTCTGTTAAATTATTCATGAGACTCTGTGTTCTTATCCAATGAGAAGACACTTCGCTTAATTATTCATGACAGCATCTGTTGATTTGCTGTGACAGATGCTTCAGACTGTGAGATCGCCTGCATTAACTGAGAGAAACGTTCATGGATGGAAGGAGAGCGTTTGTTTGTTTTGTAATAAGAGTTCGGCACAAACACAATTCATTCACTTAGTGAGTGTAACCGTTTTTACAACTCCTTGACACAACCCATCAAAAGGCTTATATGAACGCAGCAGAATAAGCCTTAAAAGTTATCAGAGGTGCAACAGCACGTCCATATGTGTTCGATGCAGAGTGCAAATGGCTGTGCATTTATTTGTGTTTTTAACTCGATGGGAGCAAAATGAAACGGTCTGAACCCGAAACTGTGTGTGTTGTCTGTCTCCCTTCTTCCCCCTCAGCTCCGCAGCTCACCACGCCCACTTTCTTAGCATTTTTTAAAACTGTGGTGAGAACTAACCAGTGCTGAAATGGGGGTTTCATGATCCTTTAAACCAAATCAGTCTCACTAGGCCTGCCGTTTTAACTCTCACCGCAGTGTGACGTCACATTTCGGAGGGCCGGGCCACTGGGGTTGATTGACAGCCCTGCATTGCTATGGTTTCCGCCCTCAGCTAGCGGTTACCTGTCCTTCATTTTCTCTGAGCTGGAGCAGATGTAACGTCAACAATGTCTCCTAGCAATCCCGGTGCTCTGTGCTTGCATGTAAGAATTAACATAAGAGCCTTCATTTTCTCCTAACATCTGAGCTGCTGAGGACGCTGTGGATTACTTTCATTTTTCAAGGTAATGCGCCTCAAAATCTACCTAAATACGTGTATCAGTCCAGACTCCTTTGTGAATGTCATATGATTAGTACTTGGCGTTTTAACCGTATTTGTGAGCGTACATTAAGTATTTTTTAACTGATCAGCACTGTGCTTGTGAGATTACTTCGTGCCATTACTAGCGCGAGATTCGGTCGGTAGCGCGGCTCGGTCCATTGATCCGCGCGCGAGCTCTGTAACATTGCGCTGTTTCGTCCCACTTTCAGTGCATTTGACTTCACATATGTACAGCTGAACACCGGTTCGCTCGCTCTCAGTTACGTTGCTTCTACCGGCTGTTTTTATTGCTGCAGATATTCAATCAATGCATGGAGAGACGTATACGCGACGCCCTCTTCTGCAGCTCATTTGCATTAAAGCTATACACTCCAAATCAGCTCGTTTTTAGACACACCCCAAAAATGACATTCTCCAGGGGTTATAATAAATGATCTGTGGGGAATTTTGGGCTGAAACTTCACAGACACATTCTGGGGACACCCAAGGCCAGTATTACATCTTGTAAAAAGGGGCATAATAGTAGCTGAAAGTACTGAAATAGGCTTTCTGGGGGCTAAGTGAGGGCTGCAATGGTGAAATGGTGGTTTCAGAGCTGCATACTACTCTATAGGCTATAAATAGATATATTGAAGAGATGCAACAATACAGTTAGCCCACGGTTAAGTTCCTCACATCAGAGTGTATTTTGCGATTTACGATTCAAAATGCGATTTCTAAAACAATAAAACAAAACAAAAAGATATGTCTACTTTAAATTTCGATCCTAATTTTACGAAAACAGGATCTGTTGGCCATTATTAATGAAGCTATAAACGCATTGTAATGTAATGTGTTTCATTCATAATAAATAAATTCACAAGCGCCTACTGAACCATAAATGTTATACCGAATGGTTCAGTATTATATTGAAAATTGTGGCATGCTGAATTGCTATTATATATATATATATATATATATATATATATATACTGTAGAATATAAAGCTATTCTGTTCTGAAATCGGCCCGGTTTTTAAACAGGTTTTCTGAACAATCTGATTGCATCCCAAATTAATAAAATGAATAAGTAATTACTTGCAGTCATTAAAAATGTATGATCTATCCACCTTATTTTTAACAAGTATAACTTGACTGTGCAACTTGTTTGTTGCACAAATTATTTGACCATTTACTACACTTTGTTATTTTCTAATTATTTAACTGAAGCAGAGGTCTTGCACATTCACAGAAAATAACTTGGGCTACTTCCACGTTGCAAAATAAGGTATACAGTAGTGTGAATGTGTGTAGTATGAATGTAATCCAGATGCATTACATTCGTCATATTGTCATTGTAATGTGACCTACCAGTGAGATTCACAACTCCTCTCCTGTGGCCTCATGGGATAGTAAAGTGTCCACTGGATGCGCACTTCAGAATCTTGCCAGAAGTAGTAGGTTGTCTGGTATGTTTCATTATGAATATTATGAATTTGAACATACTCTTTTCACCCTTATTTTTGCGCCTACTCTTTGTGCATACTGTTATCACCTGTTTTGTGCCTACTGTATAATAGGAAATTATGTATATTTGGATACAGCTGCCTTCTTTCCACCACTGATTTAACAAACAATGTTTTCATAATGTTTTGAAAGCATAGCCTGACAATATTTACACTCTTTGGCGAAATCAACTTACAAATGACTTATTTATAATCTCTGCATATTAAATTGCAAGGAAAAAGTATTTTAACATCCCAAAAATTACACATTTCAGCTTTAATAAAAAGAGCCTAGTATCTTTATTAGCCTGTTCTTTCAGATGTGCTTCTGAGGATCATAATGTTCAGCAGATGTTCATTTCTCCATTATATGGTCCAACCCTCTGTTTTGTCTGATTTCTTATCAGTCTGAACCACCATCAGTCCTCTCAAGAAAAACACAACTCCTTTTCTCCCTAATTTAGATGTTTTCCAGACAACCTCGTAATGCTGTAGCACTAAATGCCTCTACCTCACCCAAAACCTCAATTTATTTAGACCAGCCGGTGACAGAGCAGCGCAATCAAGCTGTTCAGCATGATTTAAACCATGAGATAATGAAAAATAATGCATTTGTTAACCAGAAACCCCAATAAATGTATCGATCCCATTCACCAGTTTGTGAATTCATGTGTCTGTATGCAGTGTTTCTGGTATATAAGAGGCTATTCACACAAATCTAACCTGTGCAAAGCGAAATAAAAAATGATTGTAATACAGAAGCTATATCTGCTGTTGATGTTACATACCATCATCTCTGTCATAAATATTATATTCATTTAAGGTTTTTGCAGTTTTAATAACACAAACATATTAAGTCACTATGTAAAGTTATTACTTTAAGATCTGGCTTTTAAAAATGATGATCAGAATGATTTTAAATCCATTTTATTTTGCCTACATAAACATATGATAGAGAATAGTCTTGTTCTAAACTAGTGTCGGCCCCTTTAATCAACAGGCCATATGAAGTGTAATTTCTCAACCTGGTTTCCTTTGCAGTCAACTGAAAACTATAGCAAATGGAATCATTTTTTCGACACAGTTTGCAAATATTATGACAAGCGTGTAATTTTCCACGTTTAATTCCTAAAATATTCAGTAATCGGCTTTCGCAGAGATAAAAATTGGTTTGAGTTTCGTGTTTGATTACGTGCCAAATGTACATTTCACTCTGGCATCCGCAGAAATAATACGCCAATTATTTTTCCCAGGAATCTCGGTAGTTATTCCAGCCATGGAATAGGAATCTTTGAGAAATGTAGCCACACAGGAAGAAATGTTTCACGTCATATAAACTTCAGAAACATGTTATATTTTAACTTGATCAATCTCAGGAAAAGACTAAATGTTTGGAGGGGCCGCATTCCATAAAGTACTCGAAAAACCATTGAGGAACGATTATAGCCATAACAGCTTTCCGGTTTTTCTAGCTGAGAAATGTTTCTGGTAATAAGCAATTCCTTAATAGCCGAGACTATTGCAGCCAGCAAAATAGCTTGCATTCTTTGAGTTATGCCAATCAATTATGCTTTATGTTTCAAGTAGTTAATTAAATCCAGTCTGTGTCCTCATTTAATCTGACAGATGTAATGATATCATAGAATGTAATTCTCTTTATGAAGATCCAACAAAAATCTCTCAAACCATGCTCTTACGGGAATTCCTGATGAGTTTTTATTGCTTGATTAATTCTGATTGATTTATATATGTGTGTGACAAGCAATAACACATGCAATAAATCAAAACCAAAATTTATACAGGAGTGGTGGAATTACGCAAAACCAAAATAGCTTTGTCGAGCTCCTTAACAAACCGAGGCTCCATTCCAGAGTGGTGTGAGAGATTGATGACCAGGCTTCGCATGGGGGGTGTATGGTTGGGGGCTTCAGAATGCTCAGAATTATTGGGCTGCTGGGAAGGTGCTGAGGAAACAGATTGTGGCCTAATGGCAAACTCCATGAGTCCGTGGCCTATAAAAGGGCTGACATGTCACTTTTTTTTCCACAGTGAGCAGTGTGAGTAGGAGTAGGGGGTTGGGAGAGGTGACATCCTGGTCCCCATGTGTCCCTCCTGCAGTCTAGATTACCGTTTCCACAGTCTTTATCTTTATTTCACTTCTGCCCATTGTGATTTAAGGGAAGCACTTTCAGCAGAACTGAGCTGCCTTAACAAAACAACTATGTGGTAAATGGCAAGTGTCTGGGCATGACAGCGAAAGCGTTCTAGACTGTGGCGCCCCATGAGGTCGTGATTTATCCCTGAGCAAACAATGTTAACGTCTGCCTGCGTGCCTCAAAAATATCTGCTTGCTTGCCAAATTAAATGCCATGACCTAGGCGAAGATCATTATTATAGTCCACAAGGGGGCAGTGTGTGCAAAAAAAGGCAACACAGATGCCACGCATGGGGCAAACAAGATTTTTTTTTTTTTTGTCATGCTTTGGCTCGAATTGGGTTATGTAAAGAGCCTTCCTAATTGCCTTTATAATTACAGTTTAAAAAGAGTATCACCCGGCTGAGCACAGAAGAGTTTCAGTACTGTTTTGAGAATTCATTATAAATTTTAAATCAATTCCTAAATTTGAATTAAGATAGCAAACAGGATTGAAGAAAAGAAAAAACGGCAAGTTTAATTTGTAGCTATAGGACAGACATAGATAGATAGATAGATAGATAGATTCCTTTGAAATAAAGCTCCCAACAACATGGCTCTTTTGTTTATAACAAATCCATCCACATATTATGTCCATATTATGAGACTGGGATGAATAAAATTACAAGCAGTAGTGAAGTTAAAATATGCTTTAATCACAGAGTTAGATTGGATTTCTACAGTCTAAGCGTTCTTCTGAAATTCAAGCCTCGAATCACCAACATGGGCAAACAAATCACGGCCAGAGGATCACACACTAAGACAAATAAACGCTGTTTACAAAATAGCAATTTGATCCAAAGATATTTGGAGGATCCAAAAATGACAAAATCATGTCAGCTACTCTTTAAGTGAATTTATAGCGATGGCTTTCATTGCAAGTCATGCTGTATCATTATGTGGTTAGTGGTTACATTTATGCCTCCGAGCAACTGCGCCAACCCCATTTTGTTTAAACAAAAGCCTAATTTTCTCAGAATCTGCAGCTCTAGACCTGCTGCTTCCCTGAGATGAGCAACGGGAGAGGCCGGAGTTTAGGGGAGCAAAGCCTGAACAATGAAAGCGTGTCCTACTGAAGGCCCTTAACATAAGCCACATTTCTTTATCCATTCATCTCCGCTATGGCCAGTTCAGCACCTCCTGATTTTGGGATGAGGATCTTGGCAGAGCTGTGCAAAACAACAGCCTTAGGGTAAACCTGAATGACATGTTTTTCATATAACTATTGAAACCTTTTTGGTCTCTCTCTGGCTATTTTTTTTCTCTTACACTACACTAATCTCTCATCCTTGACAAGGTCCAGATGTTGCCTTGAGAGGTGCTAGAGTGAGATTCACTTTCCCTCTGCCTAATAAAATGTCTGATATCTTTTGACCAGGTTAGTGTGTCTCCATTGATCATTTATTGCTAAAGGTTTTCTACACCATGTTGAAAGAAAACTAGCCATGCGGGAGTGCTGTGTTATATATTGCAGCACATATAGTTCTATAAGAGTAAGACTGTACTGGTCAGTGCACGTACACATAAGAACACTGCTGCTTAAATTAAGGTGTACAGTATTTGAAATGACACGCAGGATCACAACTGAATAGAGATAAATAGGTGTAGTCTTTCTTCCCATTTGCACTGCTGACCTGTATTTCTTCTCTCCACAGTCAGTTGTGTTTTGGCCATGTGATCCATCACTCAAGTTATGTTATCTGCAGTGTTATTTTAAAGAGACAACAGCTGTCTCAGTCTGTACCAGAATGGGATAATTCTCAAAATGCCAAACCAAATATTACAGTCATTATGTCTTTGTCATTCTACCTCACTCACTCACTAGCTCACAAATAAATAAATAAATAAATAGGTTGCATTTTTAGCGAGTTTAGTAACTTCAATAACATGCATTTTTACAGTTCTAAGATTATTATTTTACGTGAAATACATTTTAATAAAAAATTATTCACCTTAATTTATTTGTTCAATTGCGTTTCTGGGACAGTTTAGGAGCCGCCGTCGCTTCACAGTTTACCACTTCATATGAGCGCACTTTTTATATCTCACCAAATCAAAGCAATGTGGGTTTTTAAACACTTTGCATGGTTGTTGTGTAGAAACGGACAGTGCGACGCATGTGCTCAAAAGTTAAGGGAATATCCCCGCCTTTAGTTTGACGGAAACCAGAGGAGGTTTCATGACAGGGGCCTGTACCAGAAGCCAGATTAGCTGGCTAGCCAGGTAAGTTTCAGTTTATTTTGCACCAATCCTGGGTTTTAGGTACCATGAAAGTTTCTTGGCTTTTAGCTGCGTTCATTGCCATAGTAACTTACACTCCACGGCTAACCTGCAGGTTATGTTCTGAGTTAGAGATCGCAAACTGAAATTGGATCAGTCAGATGTGAGTAAAGTGACATGTCTGACACAAAAAAGTCACTCCACCAGACAGTTTATCTTGCTCCACAAAGGTCACTGGTACTAAAAAAAAATTGTCTGGCTTTAATGATAATTAGTTATTTTATATGATTTATATAATTGTATGATTTATATTATTATTAATCCATTACAGACAAGCAATTTTAGTTTAACAGTTATTATAAATCATTTATTTTAAATGAATGTTAGATCGTATGTAATATAAACAAGTTGTAGAATCAATAGATAATGCTTTAAAAATGACTAGATGTGGCCTTACATGTTTGAGTCTCTATCGCTGTATATTTCCAACTGCACTGAACAAAATTATAAACGCAACACTTTTGTGTTTGCCCCCATTTTTCATGAGTTGAACTCAAAGATCTAAGACTTTTTTCTATGTACACAAAAAGCCTATTTCTCTCAAATATTGTTCACAAATCTGTCTAAATCTGTGTTAGTGAGCACATATCAAGATGCTGATTAGACAGCATGATTATTGCACAGGTGTGCCTTAAGCTGGCCACAATAAAAGGCCACTCTAAAGTGTGCAGTTTTATCACACAGCACAATGCCACAGATGTCGCAAGTTTTGAGGGAGCGTGCAATTGGCATGCTGACTGCAGGAATGTCCACCAGAGCTGTTGCCCGTGAATTGAATGTTCATTTCTCTACCATAAGCCGTCTCCAAAGGCGTTTCAGAGAATTTGGCAGTACATCCAACCACAGACTCACAACCGCAGACCACGTGTAACCACACCAGCCCAGGACCTCCACATCCAGCATCTTCACCTCCAAGATCGTCCGAGACCAGCCACCCGGACAGCTGCTGCAACAATCGGTTTGCATAACCAAAGAATTTCTGTACAAACTCTCAGAAAGCGTCTCAGGGAAGCTCATCTGCATGCTCGTCGTCCTCATCGGGGTCTTGACCTGACTGCAGTTCGTCATCGTAACCGACTTGAGTGGGCAAATGCTCACATTCGATGGCGTCTGGCACTTTGGAGAGGTGTTCTCTTCATGGATGAATCCCGGTTTTCACTGTACGGGGCAGATGGCAGACAGCGTGTATGGCGTCGTGTGGGTGAGCGGTTTGCTGATGTCAACGTTGTGGATCGAGTGGCCCATGGTGGCGGTGGGGTTATGGTATGGACAGGCGTATGTTATGGACAACGAACACAGATTTTAGATACCGTGACGAGATCCTGAGGCCCATTGTTGTGCCATTCATCCACGACCATCACCTCATGTTGCAGCATGATAATGCACGGCCCCATGTTACAAGGATCTGTACACAATTCCTTGAAGCTGAAAATATCCCAGTTCTTGCACTGGATCGGCGTATACGACAGCGTGTTCCAGTTCCTACCAATATCCAGCAACTTCGCACAGCCATTGAAGAGGAGTGGACCAACATTTCACAGGCCACAATCAACAACCTGATCAACTCTATGCAAAAGAGATGTGTTGCACTGTGTGAGGCAAATGGTGGTCACACCATACTGACTGGTTTTCTGACCCCCCGGACCCCTCCAATACAGTAAAACTGCACATTTTAGAGTGGCCTTTTATTGTGGCCAGCCTAAGGCACACCTGTGCAATAATCATGCTGTCTAATCAGCATCTTGATATGCCACACCTGTGAGGTGGATGGAGTATCTCGGCAAAGGAGAAGTGCTCACTTACACAGATTTAGACAAATTTGTGAACAATATTTGAGAGAAATAGGCCTTTTGTGTACATAGAAAAAGTCTTAGATCTTTGAGTTCAGCTCATGAAAAATGGCGGCAAAAACAAAAGTGTTGTGTTTATAATTTTGTTCAGTGTATATAAACTAATTTAACAAGTTTCATTTGTGACTGCACTGATAAAGCAAGATCATTTCTTTTATTTGTCCTCTTTCATGAACAAGTACTTTTTTCATTGTGAATGCATTTAAAATAATTATATTCTTCAATCTCTTAACATTTAGCAAAATCTTTAACCTTTAACCTTTAACCAAGGCTCGTGATTGGTTGACAAAGAAAGTTGATGATCAGCATCATGGTACCAACAAAGCTGGATTGGAGTGGTTTGGTTTTGTCAACTCGAAACTAATCCGGTAACTCTGAATTTGTTCATCTACCATCATGGTACAGGCTCCAGGTACCTCACACGCATGCACATAGAGACTCTAATGTCAAACAGACAAACAAACAGATTTTACTGTCGAAGCTACTTGAACTGTCACTTGCCCTTTTGGGCTAGTGCTACATTTTCAAATGAATATTTTACATTCATTCGTCTTGTACGCCCCTTTTTATGGCTTGCAACTTAAGCATTTGGTTTTCTGTTGTTTTCTATGTTGTTGTTGCCAATTCTTCTGATTTGTTTCCATGGAAGAATTATCTGGTTAATGTGGGTGATTTTTTTGCAAGGATGGTGATCATTTTGAAATCATCATGTGTTAAACTACATACCAGTCAGTAATGTTTTGCATTGTATGTCATAATTTGTTCAGCAAAATTGTGTTTATGATTTTATGGAAATACATTACAGTCAAAATAAAGCTGAAAAGGAGAAACTGATGAGTCCTCAGGTGACCCCTTAGTATAGTTTTGTACTTTGTAGGGGTATTAGAAAATATTGTGAAAGTAACACTGTGATTTAATTTTTTTAATATAAATAATCAGATACTATTACTGTACCATGGTGCATAGTAGTACTTTTTGTTCCTTACCCTATGTGTACCTGTGTAGTTTTCAGATTGTGTTGAATTATCTTGTTTTGTCGTACTCTAAAAAATGAATAGAGAAATTCAGTGTGAAATTTGGTTTGAGGCATGCAGCTATTTGCTGACTAGAGGATCTCATAAGGTAGTGCATTCATTTAAAATGAACATTAGCAGAAGGCCACTGAGGAAGGGAACCATTGCTCTGTTCTGCCTTACAGGCCATAAGCATTGTGGCATCCACGCCTGTTTAATTGCGTGAGGAAGCAGCATGCGTTTGTTTTTCATGCTACTTTTTCCCTAACTTTAACCAGTCAATATCTGTTGCCAAAAAGCCTTTTTGTGGGGCTGCTTATTGCCCTTTGGACCCAAAGAGCTGGCACTTGTGGATACTAGAGGAAAGGAAGTCAAAAATGGTCCTCAGGAGCATCTTAAAAAAATTTTATTGTCATTTTAGAGTGTGTGTTTTGCACTGCCAAATGTGTTTTGGCAAACTGTGTTTCTGCAACACTGTTTGGCAGTAAAATGTGTAAAAGAATCATCTTTGGGCTGTTGTGCTAGGCAGGAGTTGTAGAGGAGAGAATTTCGACTGCTTGAATTCCTACTTAACAACAGTAAACAAATAAAGCAGCACCCCAAGCAGCTTCTATTCTTAGCTCTTTTTAATTGTGAACAATTTCTTCAAAGAGCTCGGCAGATTAAAAGCCTGTTTCTAAATGCATGCTTGTTAAATATGAAGCCAAATATGCATCCAATACGAACGCTTGGATTTATCAGAAGCTGAAATTGCATCCAGTCTCACTTGAAAACTTGCTATTAGATGGATTTAATGCTGGCCGCATGCAGAGGGGCTTCTGGGAAAGCTCAGCAGGTGTGGTGCTGATTATAATCTGACACCCCAGTTTTGGATAACAAGAATACCATACACCTATAGCCATTTCAACTAACATGCTGTTAGTACTCCTTTTCTTTCCATATACTTTGACTTTCTGCAGTTGTTCTTGACAGGTGGTACTGTATGAAGGTATTTATCGTAGTTTTAGTCACAGATGTCAGGCCTCTTATTTGTGGTTCTTTTGTTGTTGTTTTTTTGCCAATATGAAGTTTCACATTCGCAAGTGTAATAAGCTTTATCAAAAGTTAAAAAAGAAAAAGAGATAAGTCACATTTAACTGTTAAACCGAGATTAACCTCCCCTACCGCACCGGCTCTTGATTATCTTCCAGTTGTTAATCTTTGGATAAGGTGGTGCAGTAAAACCCACTCTATGGTAACATGGTAGGAGCCTTTCATCCACAATGTAGTTTTCCCCACTTTGAAATCTTGAAAAGGGTAAAGCAAGATGGATATCTCATCATGCCTCTATGGGCATGCAGTGAGCTTTCTGTAGTTTGATGTCCTGGTGTTTCAGACCCCCACGTCAGTTGTATTTCCACTGAAATACTGTTTACAAATATCAACAAACGAGATGTTATCCGCCTCCCCACCCCCATTGGATCCATCAATAATAAAGTGGGTAGAATGGCCCTAAAATTGGCTTTATCTTTAACGCAGACCAGATGAATGAGGTAAAGCGCTGCGAGTGGTTCAGTCTGATGGTTTTGGGACTCGTGATAAAGCCTGCTGTTTGAAGAAAAGCTCAAATCAAATCCGTACGTCTTATCTGCAGTTTTCATTGCCTCTTTGATCAGACTAAAGCAGCAGTGGGACAATGCAAAGGTCTTCTCCCCAGAACCGATATGTTGAACCCAGATGCACTGAAGAGCACTGGCCCAGTCCTAAACCACGCTAGGTACACTGGCATCCCCCTCTCTCGAACCCGATCTTCACATCTGAAAGCAATTCTAGGTCTGTGTGTGGGGGCTGCCGGATTCCAGCAGGACCCCCTCACCGGCAGAAAGGAGGGAGGTAAAGCGTTGGGAAAAACAGGGATGGCAATTAAACAATCGCTGGCCTTTTGATGGAATTCCCGGCGGAGTTAGTCAAAGCAGGATTAATCACGAGACTGATCCTGGTTATCCCACCACATATCTTTTTTACAAGCTTGTGCCATTTCCTCATTATTATTATCCTGGGAAAGGAAATCTATGACAGGTCATGAAAACTGAAACATTATGAAAGTATAAATGGGTTTTTAACATCCCCTTGTGTTAAAACTGAAGGCATATGATACCACTTGGATTATGATTCAATAAACTGACCTGAAATTACTGTGCAAAGCATCTTAATTAAAATCTTGAAATGAAATTAAGTGCAAAATCTAGTATTAAGAACCACAACAGGAAAACTTGCAGCTTAGCCTCCCCAGTTATCAGCTCATGTCAAGCATTGTATTACAACTAGCAATTTAGTTTACATTCAACCCAGGCAACTGGATAATTACATGGATTTATATTCAAAATGACTACTTTCTCTTTGTAAAATCAAGATAAATGCATTTTCTCTCTCCATGTCACACAAATTTTGCTAACTGTTCATTTGAACATATAATTTTACCCTAACAGTTCCCTACTTAATGTAACTTCAGCGCAATCTTATAAACTTGGTCAAAGTTTCCTGCTCTTCAAATGCAGCATCGTTTATCAACCCGTTAAGATGGCGTGTGCATAATTGTCAGATGTGTTTTCGGTAACACACAGACAGACACATATGGCTGTGATCACGTGTGTGTGTGTTTCCTCCATGGCCTTATGCGGCTATGAGTCAGACAACAGCATTGATGTTTTATGGTACAGCTCACCCAGCCTTGGCAGGAGTAGATACATAGCGATACGCAGGATGAATGTTTTACATCATGTGCTTTACGGCCTCATTTGGAGACAACAGCTTGTACCGTGACCTCAAGACAAACACCACTCCAGAGGCACCCCATCTTTAGAGGAAGGGAGGGAGAGAACATTTGAGAGAGAAGAAAAGGAGGAGGCCCCAATAACAGAACGTCACACCTGGAGCTGAGACACCCGACACTAGCCTCTGCTTCCCCTGTCGGCAAGTTCGAAGTTCTCTCAGTGGCCAGACGTCTGCTGTAACTTGAAGCAGGTGGTGAGATGCAGTAGCCCAGTGCTGGGACTTTTTGCTGTCATGGAAAGGGACGGTTTCATTTGATAAAAGGGGTTGGAGATTAAAGCGACCTGAATGGAGATCCTCCAATGGCAGGCCATGATTTATGATGCTAGCAGGCGGAGGTGGCAGCATGACAAATAACCTGCGGAGGAATTGGAATGTCATTTCTCTTCTCGAGTTTGGATGCATTCGAAATAAGATGCTATGCTCTCAGATGTAGGACTGCAGTGATAAGGTCTGGCGGACACCATTGCTGTAAAGTTGACCTCTTCGACTCGTATTCTGAGCTTCATTAACAAGGAACCTGTGTGCGTGCATGTGTGGATTTGCAAGGGTGTTAAAGATGGAACAAAGCTTGATCGAGATCCAGCAAGTCTTTCCAGATAACCCTCGCTTCCAGGGTTGCAGTGCTGCTGGGGCCAGGACTATTGCAGGTGCTCCATACTCGATCCCACCCAACATCACATGTTCAATATCAGTCCAGTCAGTCAAGTGTTTATCTTAAAGCCCACTTGACACGGTGCATTAGAGTCAGCTGAACGGTCCACATGCATTTCTCATCATTCCCTACAGCCCTAGAATTTGGTGCAAGGTCCCATTTGACGGTTTGATTTACTTGAGTTTCTGTATCATTCAAAAAGTTTGTCTCCAACGTTTGCATCGGCTCCTTGAGAGTGTGTATTAGGGGCCCCTAACTCCAGGGAGTGGGTTACAGCGAGACATCTGGCAGGTTGTGCCAGTTACATTCTTTCCAATCTGATAGAGGCTCTTATCGGTCTGAGATGGAGGTGCTGAGTAGGAGATGCGTGTTGGGCTTTACAGTAACATCAACACATTCCTGCTCACATTCCTCACGGCCAGTGAAAACACTGCCGGTGCGATAACAGAAAGGGCAATCAAAACAGCGATAAATCGTGCCGGATATAAAGAGCAGCTAACCAAAACGTAAAGGCTTCAAACAAATACTTTCCCTGGCAGCGCTAAATGCCTGTAATACCCTCGACTGGGGCCATTTCAGCTTCACTGACTGTGTTTTCTCGCGTCTTTGTCTCTGTTCCCTAGATCAACCCGGTGTTGTTTCCAAAACCCGGATGTAAATGAGAAGACAAGGGAGTACCTTACAACTAAATGACTGATAAAGGAACCGTTAATGTGAGCATGCTTTACAGGACCACATTGCGCTAGACCAAGCAGTTGGCTTCCTAGAGCACCAGTACCGAACACAACCTCATGAACTCTTTTTGAGATCGTCCACATGGCCTCCATAACGGATGCTTTATTCAAAATTGATAAAGAAATGATTTGTCATTGTTCAACAGATGCATTTTCATTCTGCACAGACTTTTTTTCCTGGATACAAAGTTCTATCCATCAGCATGGAGGGGTCTTAATGGCAAGCAGCAGGCCCATGCTGGGCCCGGGGCACGGCAGTAATGGGAATCATTGGGAATAGGTCCATGGCAGGAGAACGGAGGCTTATCATTGATCCACCATCTCCCCTCCCGCGCCACTCCCACTTCAAAGCCACATAATGAGAATCACCTGTGCCAGCCAGCCAGGGAAGTCTTTAGTAAGGAGTGCAGATTGAGATAAAGGAGAGGAAATGCAGAGAAGCAGGAGCTTTAAATGAGCTCAGCGGTGATCAAGAAGCTTGGAAGATGCACTGTGAAAGACCAGGAAGACGTGTTGGCTTGGCAGCGGCTCAGTGGAGGTCTGGCAGAGACCTTGCTCAAAGCCCTTCCCTTACATTTATATTAGCCTAGTTCAGACACCCACTGAGCCCCTCTCGTAGACCCCCTGCTCAACCCCCAGTAAGGGGTGTTTGTTATTAGCCACAGACCTTCATCCATTCACTCTTCCTGAGTCTCTGCTCCTGCCTTGAGATCTGTCACACTAATCAAAAGCAACTCGGCCTCTCAATCCTGACGTTTTCTTTTCTTCAGACAGGTATTATGAGGTGGACCCTAAATAATGTGGGGGGTTTCAGAAGGATATTGATAATAATTTCATAATAGCACAAGCATTAAATAGGATAAACATCATTCCTGACCTCAATTCAAAATGTCAATGCGCACCTAAAATGATGGGATTGAGGATTTACATATGAAGATTACTGTATATGGACTTCAATTTGTTATTTGCTATTCTAGAGGAAAATGAGTACATGTGAAATAGAAAGAGAATGATTAAATGATTTTTTTTTTCTTTTTCCTAATTATTATATAGATGTGTTTTGAATCAACTTGTACTATTCAAAGCTGTTTTTTGGGGAGTAGGTTGCCTTAGATAACCCAGCTAACATGTTATTTGTCCTTTAACACCTATAATTTAGACATATGCACTTTCTCTTCTTTTTTTCAACTTTTTTTGTAATTTGTAGTTTATTTGTTACTTTGCAATAAATGTTATGTTACCTTTTTACATTATTATGCACACACACAGTATATGATGCAACAAAACAACAACTGAACAAAGTTTTCCACATTTTTCAAATTTTGAACAAAATGCTTGCAAGTCAAACATGCTACCGTTCTGGAAGACACTTCTAAAAAACGTAGCAACTTGATGAATTTACATTTTAGTTAAGTAAAAATCGGTAACACTTTACGGTAAGGGTACATGAATTACCATGAATTCATGCATAAATTAATGTGTGAATTATGCATTACTTCATGCATTAATATGTCATGAATTATCAGATACTAACATGAGTTCAAAGTCTTTAATTCATGACTTCATGGATGAACAACACCTTAATTAAGACATTAACTAAGGTGAGTACATCATCATGATTTATGATTTATTACGCATTATCATGATGTTTTCTTTGTTTACAAAAAAAACAAAAACAAGGTCTTTACTATCCATTGTGAATAAAGCTATGCTTATGGTACATGATTCAAAAATACATTATTTTGTGCGTGTAAGACTACTTGAATTATTAAAGGAATATACAAAAATCCACATTACCTCATGCATGTATACAGGCTAGAACAGTATATCAATTAATGTGAGAACTAATTTTCATTAAATATGATATGATATATCAAGCATGTTCATATCTTCTTCATAGTAGCCTGCAGGTAAATGTACAGACCCCAACATTGGCCAATCAGAGCACATAGTATGTTTCACAAACAGCTTGGTCTTTTTTTAAAGTAAGAAGACACCTTTTAGAGACTCCTCATTAAATATTTAATGTTGAATAAAAATAAAAATAAACTGATCAAATAAATGGCACAAACATGGCAGTACATATACAAACTTGTCCTTTATATGGTATAGAGTGCAGAAAATGGAATTATATGTTAGCTGCAGGGGTTTTTGTGAGCAGGAGCCTGCAGCTTCAGCTATCGTAAAGAAAAAAGAAAAACATGTATGGTTTTGTAAAGTTTTCAGATATAAAGGCACTTAAAGTTCATGGTATATGAAGTCACCACTTTAGTTGAGGGGAAGTCATGAGAAGTTAATGCTTAGCTGGTGATGACTTCCAGCCCGATCTCACAGCAATTCGTACATATTTTACGAGGTGGCTAATTCGTACGACCTCACTCGTACAAATTCATACGATTTTTGCCAAATTATACATATTTTATGAGTTGCCAATTCGTATGAATTAGTACGAATGACCTACACTCAACCCCGCCCCTAAACCTACCCATCACTGGGGTTTAGACAAATCGTACAAAATTGTACGAGTGAGGTTGTACGAATTTGCCACCTCGTAAAATACGTACGAATTGGTCGAGAGATAGCGTTGTGACTACTGTATTTGGATGTCAACAGAATTCACATACTATGTGCTGTGATTGGCCAATGTACATTTACCTGCAGGCTACTATGAAGAAGATATGAACATGCTTGATAATTCATATCATATTTAATGAAAAACATTAGTTCTCACATTAATTGATATACTGTTCTAGCCTGTATGCATGCATGAGGTAATGTGGATTTTTGTATATTCCTTTAATAATTCAAGTAGTCTTACATGCACAAAATAATGTATTTTTGAATCATGTACCATAAGCATAGCTTTATCCACAACGGATAGTAAAGACCTTGTTTTTTTGCGAACAAAGAAAACATCATGATCATGCGTAATAAATCATAAATCATGATTAATGTCTTAATTAAGGTGTTGTTCATCCATGAAGTCATGAATGAAAGACTTTGAACTCATGTTAGTTCCTGATAATTCATGATATATTAATGCATGAAGTAATGCATAATTCACATATTAATTTATGCATGAATTCATGGTAATTCATGTACCCTTACCATAAAGTGTTACCTAAAAATCTAACATTTAATTATGTTATCAAGGATGCAATAATGTAACACATTTTAAGTAATGTTTCCTAACACTGGTCCTGAATCTTTTTAAATCTATAGAAATCTGACATCTTGCCACACCTTTTACAGCACCTCACAAAACTATATCTAAATCTATATATCTATATCTATATCTATCTGCATCGTTGAGAAACTAAATAAGTTGTTCACAGTTAACCTCAGTCATTAGATCATTATTCATCATGCCATTCTGCAGCAAATAAAGTTTTTTTATTTATTTATTTATTTTTTCAAAATTTGTAAGCACACTGTCTTGCTGTGCAGCTGTCTCTGGATTTGTCACTGATTTATCCTTTACAGGATTTGGAGTGATGGTGGACCCCAGAAACAGTCATTGCCTCTGACTCTATTTTATGATTTTATGGGCAGTATCCCATTTACAGACCACACTCGCAGTGGTTGGGCCAAGTGCAATTAACATGACTGTAACCTTGACCAGACTGCAACTCTAAATCACTGATGTCATCATGTGGGGGATCCGGTATTTATTAAAAATCTGAGATGCGATGGCCAAGAGCTCCTGAGCAGTTAAAGAGTCATATTGTTGTAGTTCTCTACAATGTAAAAAAATAATAAAATTCAGTGGTTTAATAAAATTCATCTTACCATATATGTTCGAAAAACTATAAATGGTGTAATGTTGCTTTATACATAATTCTATCAGGATTTGTTTTTGTACAGTGTAGGTTTAGTGTCGCATATCACTAACATTTGAATTGTGGATTTTGGGTATTGCTCAGTGGATTGCAAACGGGAAATTCCACTTGAATATGTTGGATGATTCCCTGAGGTGAATTTAGTTTGACTGTACAAGTTACTGAAGGAGTTTGCATTAATTCAGTCAGACCACTGTCTTGAAATTAACATCTCTTTATTAACTGAAGCAATTATGGTAATGTTAGTCATATAATTATCCTCTGAGCAAACTTTCTGCCAGTCATGCATGCGGAATACAGTGAATCAAATCTCTAGAGGTAACAGAACAGGTCCAGTATACTTAAAGAAACATTAACAATACAATAATTAATGTGTTGAAAGTCAAAAACAAGGTGCAAAAAACATAGTAGATGGATTAAACAGATGTCCAGACTGCAATCCCTGAGTGCAAGTTAAACAACAGGGAACAGAGCTAGAGGCTAAGACGTGTCAGACAATAGGTGGAGTTGAGGATGGTGGAAGGTGATAAAGTATGTTGCAGCCATGTGAAGGAAAGGCAGTTAACTGAATGGAGGACATAAAACGACAGCTTTTATGTGTGTATGTTATATTGATAGGTGTCATGGACAACTATGTTTCACATGGTTGTATTGCTAGAATATCAGCCTCTAGATGTCAGATTACTTTTAATTTAATATAAGGAATTGCATAATTGAATTCCATTTCCATGCTGGTTTTGGTTTGTTAAGCTGGGCACACTGGAGTACCATTACAACGGTGTAGTTCAGCAGATAGCCAGTTTTGCTTAAGAAGCCAGGTAGGGTTACTAGGCCAGTATTTGTGGCATGGGTATTCGTGGCCTCCTTGGTAAGTGTAGGAGGCTAATTGCAGTGGTTTGACAGCAGTTAGTTCATTTGAGAGTAGGTGGGCTAGTTTCACTCCTTGGTATGTGTGTTATAGCTATAGTCCTACACTGCATCATTGCCCCACTACACAGGCTAGCATTGCGGGTTTAGTGGAGAGTGCTCGGTAACATGGAGCCATGCAACAGCAACTCCTGGAATAGTTTTCCATCCTGCACTTGGGGTCAAGATACAGCTGTGACTCTTTAGTATTAAATGACCGTGGACTTGATACACTGTCCTTGTCCAGTCAACGCTTTGACCGGGACAGTGAACCACGTCACCTCGAGTCTGTCATAGATTTAACTCATTTTTCGTTGGAGCTTTTACGCAAGTTCTGAGAAATGTTTGTAATTGTTTTTGTACATGACTGATATCTAGACTAATATTTTAATTTGCATGGAAGTGAAAGCATTTCTTCTTCTGGCCAGTCACATCCATCACTCAAAGCAATGCATTTGGGGATATCACACTTATTAGGGCCACTCTGCAGAAAAGATAGGATACTCTTACTTCAGGAACTAGTAAATGACAGCTGGGTTTTACACAAGGGGCTCTCGTCTCTGGAAGCTCCATATTCCTCTGTGGTTCTGCGATCAGTCTACAGAGAACCTGAGTGGAACTGGCAGTTCAAACAAGGAAAGAGCAATTTTGTGCTGGCCCCTCTTTCGACTTAGACAAAGTGACATGTGGAAATGTGTTTGTAAGGCCTCTGTTTTTACTGTGGCTATTTCCCTCTACATTGAAAAAGGGATCAAAGATCACTGGAAGTTAGTGCCCATGCTCTGACACATTGAAGTGTGGTGCTGATAGTGCAAGTTCAGACCTGGCCTGCAACATTTCCTGATCTTATTCCTCCTCTTTCCCTAGCATTCCCTGTCATCACTTTACTCGAGGCTAAATAGAAATGGCAGAAAGCTAGATACAGAGACCCAATGTAGGACATGCAGTTCATGGTTGTCATGTTTAAGATTGGCCCTTCAAACCTGAGCCTGTTTCCTAGCATCACTTGCCAATCCAAGTTAAACAAAACCAGTCCAAGAACTTTAAGATTATTTATTTTTATTATGAATCATCTTGATGGTTGACAGCGGTTATTTATACTCTCTTTGGACTAGCTGAAGCCTGGGATGGGCATGGCAAGGCAGGGAGGGCGTCCCCTCTCAAAGTGATGATACAAAGTGGTGATATAGTTTAAATCCAGCTATAACACATTCTGACAAGTTGAGTCTGCCATTGATAATCACTTCCTTCACCTCAGCGCCACATCCAGAATCCACACAAGCCCTCATTCGAGAAAGAAAAAGACGAGGAGAGAGAGTAGGAGAGAAAGGCAAAGGCATTGCATCGGACCCAAGCAGTAGCAGCACACAGCTTACTGCATATATTTAGTCAGGTGGAATAAATTAATGAAATCAGTCCTGTAGATCACACCAACAATAATCAAAAGCACATAACCCATTCAGACCAATGGGGTTCCTTTTATAAGCCACACTTAAAGCACCCACCGTGAATTGGCACATTTAACTTCCTATGGAATCCTGTCAAATTCCTGTTTCCACATATGCCTTGCAACACTAGTGCCATTGTTAAAGTGCCTCATTCGGTGGTAATCGCTGTCGAAGTTTCCAAAGAAAGTTGCAAAAGCACTGCGATCCCCACACTGTGTCCCGAAGTAGGCCAACTGATCTAGTTCAATCAGCCTCAAGTCTATTGCTTCAATGGCACACAATTGCGGTTTTATGGACTGGAGTCCTTCCCTACTCATTTTAGTCACCACACAGTGTTGCGTTTGCTCAGCTCAGCCTTTTTCTCTCATCTGTTTTCTCCTCCTTTGTACAGTGGAGCCGCTGTAAACATAATATCAGGCTGATAGAGCCAGAGCCTCGGTGCCCATGTCAGACTGCGGCCCGCTTGCTTGCTGAGGGATTGAGTTCCCACTGCCAGTTCAGCACTGAACATTGTTTTCTTTGGGCCCAGGCCACTCGAGGCATTTCCAGCCCATTCAAAGTAAACAGCAACACAGCTGCTAAACTCTCCTGTCAATGAAAAAGGGGTTGGCATTCGACCTCCACCTTCCAGGGTTCTCCTAATAATGCGTAGCATTTCTAATTTTCTCATGTTGACAAAAGTCTGAGTGAGAAAAGGAGGTCATTGTTTAGCCTTGTTGAGTCTTTGTGTGACTTCACCCTCTCTGAACCGTGAGGCTTTCTTAACCAACCTCTCGCTGTTACCAACAGAGACCCCTTAGCCCTCAGTCCTGTTACCATTCTCTCATGGACAAAATTCGCTTTTTCAAGTCGGGTTAATTAAAATGCCTTGCTGGGGATTTCAAACCTTGCTGTTTTTCAATAGCTTGTCCTGCACACCCCCGTTCCGCTCCCCCAAAACTTTGTTTCTTTGATTTAAATCCGTGAAACCCTCAAAAGGTCTACTTGTGTTGCATTTGGCTTCATTTCGGTTCCCTGAAAAACAAAACAAAACAAAACAAAACAAAACAAAAAAAGCCAATGGGGGGAAACTGTGTGGCCAGCCAAGCCAGAAAGTGATAGACTTAGCAAAGTTTTGATAATTAATAACAATTTCTGGTCAGACAGAATTTCAGGAGAGAATCAAAAACAGACCGTCAGGCAATCACAGTGCTGTGAGAGATGGATGCTGGCCAGCACAGGGTCAGCTCTGTCAACCGCAGTCCCGTGAAGACCGAAGGCTGCAGTGTCTACAGGCCTGGCTGTGATGTCTACAAATAGCTCTCCGATGGCCAATCGCTAACGGTTGCTCCTGGCTAAAAAGTACAAGTTCAGCCCAAAATTTCTTAAAGCCTCCCAAAAGAGAGTCTGATGAATTCTAGTAGGACGTCACTATGTAAACAGCTCTTGAGCAGCAGACTGAAAGAGGCAGAGGTCAGTGCATGTGGCCTGCATATGCTGGACTCAATCAGGATGCTGATCTCAGAGGTTGGTGTTAATTACAGATTATTACTGAACCACAAATGTAGTCCGGGCAGGACCGTTTGGTCGGGGAGAATCTTAATAATGAGTGACGGCTTTGCTGTATGTTTGAGACTGCCTATGAGGTCACAGTTGGAGATGTCAATGCGAAAATTTGATTTGTGTTTTTGTGGGGTGTTGTTTTTGGTTTCTTGTTTGATTAGATTAAAGCACGCTGAGATGAGCAAGAACATTAGACTCTTGCTAAGACCTCTACGCAAGCAACCTATAATCATCCAGTCACAAAAAACCTTATTCCCTTGGATGGAGATTGGTCTAGCCCCTGAGTGAGTCTCTGGGAACAGTCAGGGGAGGAGTGTAAAGTTTATCAACTGCACTGAGAGACTTGCATCTGACCACACGAACATTACTTCTCCATTTCCCTGTATGCAGATTAAATTCCGGTCGAAGGAAAAATTGAGGCAGAAGAGCCAACAGCTGGCCGCTCCTCTTAGTTCTTTTGAGCATTCGGGTCCATGATAACTCCCTAGTAAATTGGATCATCAATCTTCCAGTCATACCGGTGGAAAAAGTCTTACATTGTAGCGTCAGGGTTAGCCCCACATATGGAACTGTTTATAGGCTAATCCTGATAGAGGCACGAGGAGCGGAAGGGCACCAGATAGATCCCACCTCCCACCCATCCAGTCCTCATCCCATTCTCTGAAAAAGATCAACCATATTAACCACTTCCACATTACAAAACCTTTCTGATTGTAGCAATGAGCCCATCTAATTGTGCACTTCCTACAACTGGAAAGAAAAGGCTTGGATGTTGTTGTTGTTTTTGTTGGAGTTTCTCCGTTCAGTTTCATTCCCATTGTTCCTATTACGTAGGACGCACATCGTTTTAAACATTCTTTTGCCTGCCAGCCGTGAGTAATTGAACAGGCGCGAGTGGGAAATTCTGCAGGAATGCTTGCGTCCCAGGGTTCAACATCAAATGTTGCAAATTCTGACATCAGAGCCAGGTCAAAGGTCAACTTCGTTTAAAAAAACACCTCAGGTTTGGCATAACCAATGATGTCTGCAGGGCTCGAGCAGTTCTCAAGGAATGTGAGCTTGTAGAATTACAAACAAATCATTCTGCAAGGCAACATCTGGCCATAGTTTCCCCATGTGTTTGTTTGCTAAAACTGAAGGACAAGAATCAAAAAGAGCGTATGCCATTCTGTGGATTAGCACACAACTTGAGCCGAGCCTTTCTGGCTGTCTGAAACTCACGAGGCCCAGGCCCCGACAGCGTGTGTGTCCGAGGGACCCCAGGATGTTGTTCCTGGCAGGCCCCTGTCACAACTCTCCACCTCCCGATACTCTCCCCTCTCCGCCTCCTGCCCGCCCCTGTTCGTACAAGCTAGGACAATGTGCATGTAATTAGCAGTTCTATGTGGCAGCAGCAGCAGCTGAGGTCTTGCTGCCTCATGGGCACACGCAGAGTTGGCTCTGGAGACTCGCACACAGGAAGCTTGGGCCTCTGGTTGAAGTGGCCACTGTGCAGACAGCAGGATGCTACAGAGGGAGGCTGTCTTTCCAATTATCACCCAGCAGCAGTTCGCAGAGGTGCCAGACAACAATGCAAACTGATGCCTGAGAGAAATAAGCAACTTCCCATTCGTGCTCCGTTTGCTTGTGGGAAAGAATTAAGATCCATAATGTGGGTTAACAGCCGTTGGCTGGGATACAAACGGGACAAAAGTGGAAATCTATGAGCCATAAAGTAAATTTTGCTGTGGAATTAAATGTTTGACTGTTTTTCTCAGTTCTGTGTTAGCTAAAGGGAGGAAATTTCCACCCAGGAAGATGAGAAATCCTTCCCTGCTCTTCTCAGTTACAAAGCTACAGAGCAGAACGACAATGTAAAATGCATACAAACTGACAAAGAAAGGGAATATATGGAGTGAGGGAAAATCTATATGAGGCAAACCAACCCCCTTCCCCCTCACGGCAAACGGATAGGCTGAGAGATTTACGTAATTGCTGAAAAGTTTGGATTTCTTTTTATGTTCAAGTGTTCCATTTAAAAGCAGTCTCATGTCTCATGGTATGCTAATGGCTTTTTTCCTCAGACAGGTCTTTGGCTAGCCCTTTCCTTTTCCTTCCCTGCCAGAAGTGCTGGTCTACACCATCCATGCCAAGATTTTCCATAATCTGGCCACTCGCTTTCCATTGGGTGCAATACATAAAATGGAAAGGTCAGTTTAATGTCAACTGTCCGGCCTTAACTCACAAAACTTGTATCACTTTACAAATAAGATCCTTTGTTTTGACATTTATAGTGCATATTTCATTGCTATGTGTAGTTCAATGAAACCGTAGGTCAATTCAATTTGATGACTAACCTTTTAACTTATTTCAGCTTTTTTCAGAACAGCCAAGTTATGATTAAAAGATAAGTCACAATTTATTTTCTTGTTCAATTTGTCTTATTTGTAATGTCATGTGCTCGGTTTTTAAACACATTATGACTGTGTATGTTTTTCTGAAAATGTTCTGCCTGAGGGCAGCTGTTATTTTTCTCAGCCTCTCAACGCGCACAAGCATCCTGTCTGCAGTCCAGCTCCTTGAGAATTACAAAGAAAATGACACTCTTCCTTAATAAAGACATATATTTGAGTGCGTAAGACAGAAATGCTTCTGCTGCTGTACAGCCCGATCGTGCTTAAGTGTGCAACATGGCTGTTTGAGGGTCACTCCGTGGGTAAGAGTTTTTCACATGAAAGTCTGACCTTTGAGAAGCTGATAGACAGCTCAGACACATGTAGAGTATTGCTCTCCCTATCACGCTCATTCTCCACAGCGTTCCACAGGTGGAAGCTCTCTGGACATTCCTCACTCCTGACGTGAACAAGTGAATAGAATAAAGCAGTCTGTAAATCTGGCACATCACACTTATTGACACAAATCACAGATTTATGGACTCGCGGCCATGTGTGTGTGCATTAAAGGAAGTGTAAAGCACATGTTTTGCAGCTTAACTTCACGCACATACCTGCAGTCTTCAGCAGACGCTTAATGCACCTCACTTTGCTTTCGGAAGGAATAATGGAAGTAAATGAATCTGGCATATGGGCGTTGATTCAATTGATTCAGTGTGTTGAACTAAGATTCTATGCTACTCGTTTAGGGTCTGAACACAGCATTAAAATGTTTAAATTATTGAGTGATTCTTTAACCTATCTAGACATCTGTAGTCTTTTACTGACTGGAGTGAACACTTTCTGTGAAGCACTTACTTTTAATCTATTATTAAAAGTAAATTGCTCTGACAAACTTTTTAATGTCGTTAACTTAACTTTTTTTTCATGCATATAAGGCCTGCAACCTGCATATTTCAGGTGAATATGCAAAGACAGTGTCTGGAATGAATAACAAAATTAAAAAATCTCCATAACCATTGTAAACTTCTCAATATGGTGAAACCGGTGGTTTCTCAAAGTGAGGAAGGAATTTGAGTTTAGATGTAGTTTCTCACCAGACGGGGGCACTACGACAGCAAAATGTGGACCAAAAATCATGAGAAAAGAAAGAATCATGTGAAACTATTTCAAGAGTGATGGGACTCAAATTATCTGCACAAAAATATTTTGAATATATCTGAATCACTGCATGATATAGTTAAATAGAATTGCCTTCATAAGTCTCCATATATAGTGCATAATACAACTAAACTTTTAGTAATAACTGTACTTTCTCAGTTAAAACAGTCATTTATTGGTTGTGTATTTATTAATTTAATTTATTATATATTTATTTAGCATATATATTCTAAATAAATATATAATAAAATAAATATATATATTCTTAAATAATCCCTTCTGTAATCTCTGTAATCATATCAGTCTTGTTTTATTGCGATTTTTATCTTTGTGATTTATAAAAACGTAGATGACACAAGTGCCTTTTCTTTTCGCACGGCGCTTTCTAATTCATAACTTCGTGTTCGTCCCTCAAAGTTACCGAGCGTTTAGAGCGGGCTGAGTTATTTGAAGCTGTCCCAACAACTTCTCGAGTCGAGACCCCAAATATCCCTGAATGACATCACGCAGATTAGCCAGTAGGAGTGTGGAGCGCAGAGTTTGGGGGCTGGAAATCCAATAGGTACGAGCTCCGCTGAAGTTTCTCAATCACTATCAATGAGGATTTGCATGCTGGACCCAAAAAAAGCGCAATTGGTGAAGAATGAGAACAAATCGTTTTGGACATTTTGAATGATTTTGCAGACTTTTCAAAGGGCTTTTTTCCCCCCTAGTTCGCGATGTGCTTTTCTAACTTTTGTTGCGCATCTGTATGTTTCAGTGGTGTGGAGAGACAGATGCAACTTCGCGTTTGAATGAGCAAAGCTTTTTCTGATGCATTTCGAGAAGTTTTCAAAGTTGGAAGTATTTTATGCTGGTATTATAGCTCATCTTTAAGTTTTTTTTCACCCCTTGTGCTACCTGTATTTTTTTTTTTTTTTTTGCGCGCGCGGGATTTAATTGGCTGTGGACAAGACGCGGATACATTTTTGTTTTTCATATAGGCTACGCATTAATTTATTTAGTTGTTTTTGCATATTTTTTTCTTTCTTTTGTTATTGGGCTGCTATCAGCCTCAGAGGATTTATGATGCGGTGGGTGAAGTATTGGGGGACAGTGGCTGTGCTGTGCGGGCTGCTGTGCTCTGCTGTGAATGGATGCCCGCATAAGTGCAGTTGTTCGGGCTCACATGTGGATTGTCAGGGTCAAGGCTTCAGGACGGTGCCCAGGGGAATCCCGAGGAATGCCGAGAGACTGTAAGTACGCCTATTATCGCGTTATTTGAATACCGATAATGTAATGACAGCAGCGCGTATCTCTGTTCAGACTGGCATCGTCGCGATTTCATGCATTGTGAGCGGGAGATGCAATGAAAGTTTTTTTTTCTTCGTTTTACAGCTGTTGTTGGCTTGTAACATATACAGTAGTGTCCATGTTGCAAGTATTGAATGGTATTAAACACTGAAATATTTAAATAAAAAGAAAAAAAAAAGTTGATTTGAAGATAAACCTATTTTGGATACCAGTGAAGCTGCATGCCTTTTACTAAAAGGAATAAAAAATAAGTAAAAAAGCGCAGTTGCAAGGATAAAGGTTTCAATATGTATTTATCTACCTAATAAACAAGCAACTGTGCTGAAAATAGAATGCTAATTTATTTTACTTGCAATTATGCTTTAATATCTACAATTTTATAATAAGAATGAATCCATCACAGTGGTGCTCTGGGTTTCCCATTGGTCAATAATATGATTACATATACTGTAAATATTTGAGAGAGAGCAGATTTAATAATGCAGCAATAATACGCTCTTTAAAAGACATCATCTCTCAGATCTCTCTCAAATTGGAATGAATCAGCTTTGGTCTTGTAGCATGTAAAAAATGTTCAGATGAAATCAAGACAGTCTGAATCCCATTTATAGTTGCACAACTCGCTTCACATCAGTAACTCAACAGATCATTAAGTGAATGCAGGTCACAAATGTTACCACTGGGATTAAATGGGCTTTAATACAGTAATAGTATTTTGTGTAATATGGACTATTGTGAAACATTACTAATAAGATGTGTTAAGTTGATAGAAGAAAATTGCATGTTACCGTGGCTCAGTTGATCAGGTTTCCTCTTTAAACAGTGTTATTGCAGTTGTTAAAGCAGGTCAGTTTTCGTCTTGAGGTGAAATACAGATTTAAAGCATAGGTTCAGTTTTTAACAAAATATTTATGTTAATATCAGTATGGGATATACTCAGTGTCATGTTTTTCTGTAGAGGATATAAATCAATTTAAGTACAGCAAGTTTTAAGTTTTTTTTTGTTTAAACTTACATCAATTCTATGTAGCCTGTTATAAACTGTCTAATGCACGAGGAGTTTCAGTGCAGAGTTTTGTATTGAGAGTTTGAAAAGTTTGGACTTGAGTAAAATCACATTTCATTGATTATATCCAGAATGTTGTAAATGAGGCTTGAGATATTACCTTCTTTTCATATGTGTCCACATCTGAATGCTGAACAGTGTTGCAGCTGATTCTTTCATCCAGTATAATGAGTTTACACAAACATTAACATGATTAATGGACATATGGTGTGAGTGTGTGTATGTACCTTGGCTGTATTCGTTGGGGAAGTTGGGGAACCACAAGTCCGTTGAGGGGCGCAGTGCAGCTGAAGACCGACTCTCTTATGTGTTTAGATTACTTCTAACCACTGGTGAATTTCACTGTGAAAATATCCTTAATTTCCTTGTTTCCACCTGCGGCACTTCTGTCGTGATAAGCCATGACAGTTCATTAAGCATCACAACCATCTGGTATAATATAATATTTTTTTTAGGGGATCTGATAGGAAAGGCTTCCAGTCTGTTCAGTGGCCAGAGGTCTGGTTGAACTGTCCAACCTTTAACCCCTAAAGGGCTTTTCAGTGGAATTTTTCATGTGGAGAGTAAAATAAATAAGGGTCATGACCCTCGGTATATTGGATTTGTTTTCAAATATACCGTCTGGTTGAGTCTTGCTTAAACTAGAGACAGCTGCAAGTCTTTCATTTTGTTAATGACTTTGCATATTCTTATACCCAATTTTATTCATCGAAAACCAAGCAATTCATCCAATGTTTTGCACCGAGCTTCTGCATCTGCAAAGTAGCAGCTTCAAGACCGCTCAGAGGTCCAGAGGCACCCGTCTCCACGTCTCCTGGGTACGATTAACACGCCACCAGGTTTCCCAGAGCACCCTGGAGTGTTGATTTAACTGTAATGACTGCACCTCTGCCCTAAGCAAGGCCTAGTTACCCACAATTCCAGAGTTCAGGCACATTTCCCTCTAATAAATGTGCATTTATTTGAAAGGCTTTTCTTTCTTTGACAGCTCATATGATTTTGCGCTCATTAGTAGCTCCTGTCGCAACTGTAATATCCCCTTTCAGTCACTCACACACGCTCTTTCATCTCCCTCGCTCTAATTTGCACCAGTTACGCACACACTTTGTAGCATTTAATAGCAAATTCTCTCCGCCGGAGTCTTAGGCCCTCTCGCAGTTAACACTTCAGGAACAATGTGGCACTTTGTGGCTGGCGTAGCGTGTTTGGTCTGCCGGATCAGCAGAGAGAATGGCAGCATTCCCTTCCTCTCATCACACTCTGGGTGTCTTAATGAAGTTTCGGTGTGAAACCGCCAACTCCTGCTTTCCCAACTGGAAGCTCCACCCTCGATTGCATATCCGTTTGTCAGCGTTTGCTCACGCCTCATGTCAGTTTTTTATTATCGCAAAGAGTCAGTCAGCGGGATAGTGTGTGTGTTTGTTGTGTTGGTGTTGGAGCGAATCAGGAGGTGGGTTTGTGGTCTCCGGTGCCCTGCTGACCTCAGTGGGCATATGAGGAGCATATGTGAAGTCTCTCGCTCGGTGAGCGTCCGCACACTGCAGTCTGCCAGACAGCTGCTGGCACTGCTTGTGGGCAAAGACTTCGGGGAAAGCTTCACCACCCAACTTTAGAAAAAAAAAAAGTTTTCGTGCACGGAAAATATTTAATGTGCCTCATTTTAGGCAGTACATCAAAGCTTAGCGCTGTCTTTGGTGAGTCTGGGAGCCAGCAGGTCTCTCGTCACAAAAGTTTCGAAGAGGTCACTCCGAATGTCAGGGACCCAGAAGTCTGTGAATCTTCCAAGCTTGTGTCGTACTTTAATGGAAGGCTGGATTCGATAATGCGCACGCCTCTGGGCCGTTTCAGGTTTACGAGGGCTCTTGTTTTGCGGGCTTTGTCACCAGAGCAACACATCAAGGGCTTCGTTATTCTCATCAGTACGTCTTATTAGTTGTGGCTGTGTGTAGCTAGAAGTGACAGTGTTTATCCTAAGCTAACAAATATGAATAGAACCGTGTGTGGTTTTATGATTTCGTTACTGTGATGTAAGGATCACGGACTCAAACACTCGGTTGCAGCTAGCAACCAGTAAACAAAAGAATCAAACCAGAGTTTATGAATGATTAGATGAGGGTTTTTCTAGGCTTTCAGTAGGCAGAAAGAAAGAGGGCTCTAATGAAGTGTTGGGGAGTATAGAAGTAGTTCATTTTTTTCAGACGTCACACTTAGTGATGTAGTGTGACAAAACACTTCAGTACATCAGCCATGAGAAAATGTGCTCTCTGACTGTTCTTTTTTGTGATGTTTGATTCGTTCAGTGAATCATTTTGCTTAGATGGTTCATGTAAGTGTTTAAAAATGATTCACTGATTCATTTGAGTCACTACACAACATTTTACGCCCCATTTAGTTAAATGCTGACGTTTGTTGTGTACCCATGTATATAATTTATGATTCTTCGAGTTCACTGCTTTTATTCAGGTTAAATGTACGTTTAACTGAAATATTTGAAAAAGATAGCATCTTCTCACATATTCAGAGTTGTTTGCTACATAATGTAGCTAACTAACTTTTCAAATAGTAGCTTGACGACAAGTTTAGCCTAGGAGGTAATGACTTCAAAGTAATCGCTCCCCTGCTTAACATCAGTTACTTACGATACAAGAAAAAACAATCTTTTTTGGAGAAGTTTATACAGGAAACTTAGTGGAATCAGAGAGCCACAAAGCCAAATAAATAAACCCATGGTGGCCTGGTACAGAGGCTGTTGTTCGATATGGTCAGCCGGGACACTCATTTTTGACCGTTCTTCCCGGTAATGACATCTGCTGGAAGTTGGTGGGAGGGTATCCTTGGTTACCCCTGGAGTCCAAGATGAGACTTGTGTTATTGATGAGCCTTTTGTAGCCTGCCTGTCATATTGACTTTCACACAGACGTGTTGAAGATGCCCTTGTCACCTCTCAGCCAAGCGTTACTCTAGTAATTTAAGAAGTCATATACTGTGCAAGAACACCAGGCCGTCTGCGCTATTAGCTGTCAGGGTTTGAAAATAAACCATCCAGGGGGTAAACGCTCAAAAAAGTAAATATGAAATAATTCATTTTTGTCTGCTCTGCTTAGTGTGAAGTGAGAGTCCTTCGCATCCAGACATGGCCGTAATGAAAATATTTACTAAATGAAACTCTCCCTGAGATGGAAACTGCCAACATTGCTCATAAACAATGAAGAGGAACTCAATGGCTGCGTCATTTTCACTGCCTTCATTGTGAAACTCCCAGTGATGAGTTGGCCTTTATCCCTATGCAAACTCCAATCCAATCTGTTCTAACAGTAAAACCAGATGATTTTATGTTTTTATCACAAATGGCATTTACCAAAGAAAATAAACAATCATCACCAGCCATGCCAGGTAATCAGAAATAGAAGATTGCATTTTTGTGGTTTTGGCTATTAACATGACGGCAAAACAAAGTTTTGTATGGAACCCTGTGACGATTTCAAGGAATATGGTATTGTTAAGAGCTTTTGAGGTGGTGGTAATATGTTGGGAGGTACACCTCAGGAATTCTGGGACAGGACTGCTTGTGTCCAGAGATGTGTGGTAGCCACATGGCTGCTGGCTGCATGGCTCATGGGAGATGAAAGAGCGGTAATAAACCCCACTATTTGATCTCGCACAAGTGCAAATGAACAAGCGTTCCGGCAGCGAACTTCCAGAAAACAGAAAAGGAAAGAGCTCTGTTATGGGAGAGCGAGGAGGACGCAATGAGGCATCTATCCGTGTGTAATGCACAAAATAATTGCACCTTGTTCGCATTAAAGTTATTAAAATATCCCTATCTGTGTCTTGCGTTTAGCATCTGCCTTATTATTTTCAGTGGCATACGGATGCCTCTGTGAATTACCTCAGTGAAGGAGAAATGATAATTAATGCAGACATTTAATGAAGAGATAATAGGTGGCAGAAATGACATTGACAGTTATGACAGCGAACTTGTTCATTTAAATGCACAGGACAAGCATAATCTCATGTATCTGCGCTTATCTCAAAGGCGTTTAGTTGTGATTAATCAGTTGACATGAGAACAAAATTAGTTCTTATTGCTGTATGTTCTGATAATAACCTGCACATCTTATAAGGAGAATATTAATGTGTTGGTATTGTTGGACACACGTAATAAAAAACAGCCTTCTAAGGCGTCCAAACCCAAGGAAGAACTCATTTAAGATTCCAAACAGCGATGAGAAGCTTTCAAGAGGAAATGGAGCATACCTATCAGCTTTTGAGGACTAGACTAGCGTGGCTTTGAGGAAAATAACAGAAGATTATGACAGGAAGCGCACTGAGAGGCAGGGTATCGTATGGGAACAGAAAAAGCAGCTCTTTTGTTTTCATGCACATTTTTCTCGAGGTCTTAGGGCACTTCAGTCGCCTGCCGTGTTGCAATTGCGGCACGACACAGTCAAAATAACCTCCAGCCAAAATCGCAGAGATTCTTCTCTTTGTCCGGTGCCATCCTGAGAATTTTACCAGAGTGTTCTGCCGGCTTATGACCTGGATGAGTCGGGCTGAGCGGTCTAACGGCGTGCATGGGTGGGGTGGACCCCAGAGGTGGTGCATTGTTAGTGTGGAACACCTGCCGTTTGAATGGGCACCTTATCCCCTCAACAAATTAAAACAAACAATAGCCAGTAGGGGGCTGCCATATCTGTGAACTCCACCTTGTCAGTGTGACCGGAGGTTTGATTGAGTTTCTAGAGGAAGCAGGACTTAGTTAGCTCCCTGGGCTGTTAACACATACTGTAAAAAACTGACACGGTGAGGATTGAAGTGAAGGATAGTGAGAGAGAGGGGAGGAAATGTGTGGTGTTATTAGTGGGATTACATTGCAAGCAGGTGAGAGGATACGAGACGAGAAAACTACAGAAGAGGGAACTACTGGGAGATTAGGGCATGTAAAAACGGAAAGAGAGTGACGTGGAGAGACTGGGAGAGTGAGAATTTGTGGGAACGCTGTGTGTATATATAGAATTGTGGAGAAGTTAAAAGATCAAGGGAACATGATGCATTAAGATTTTTGAGTTCAATGCAGGAGAAACTTTGTACTGGTTATTTTTTAATGCAATTACAAGTAATGGGAACTGAAACTTTGAAGCTTCATAAAGGCTGTTGACTGCTTTAATTAAACCAGTGAGACTTCATCAGAACCAACCAGTACTAATAGCTGTATATGCAATTAAATCTCAACTCTTAAAACACACTGCCATAGTCTCTTATGCTCACCAAAGCTGCATTTATTGATTACAAAACACAGAAAAACTAATATTATGAAATATTTTTACAATTTAAAATACATTTTTATTTAAATATGTTTTAAAATGTAATTTATTCATGTGATGCAAAGCTGAATTTTCTTCAGTCTTCAGTGTCACATGATCCTTCAGAAATCATTCTAATATGCTGATTTGCTGCTTGAGAAATTTTTTAATTTGACTGAGAACAGTTGAAAACAGTTGTTCTACTTAATATGTTTGTGGAAACCATACATCCTTTTCAGGATTTTATGAATAAAAAATTCAAACAAACAGTTTTTATTTGAAATATGAATCTTTTTATAACATTTAAAATTGTGTTTACTGTGACTTTTGATCAATTTAATGCATCCTTGCCTAAAAACAAAAAAAAAACCCCCCCAAAAAACTGAACTATGGAACAATAGTGTACCTCAATAAAGATGATGATCAACAAACCCTTTTAAGTGAAATAAGCTCTTTACATTACCACACAACCAATAAGTGACAATAAAAACAATAACAAAAACAACACCGTAAATGAAGTCAGCAAAAAGTAAAGCAATTATAACAGTAATCTCTTAATTTATTCATGCTGCAGTGCATGGTGGGAGCTCTTAAACTCTTAACATGCTTCATCAGCAGTTGTTCAGACAACTCTAGGCCAGTTGGGACAACATTTTTGGGAATATTTTTGTTTAACATTTTTGTCGATTCAGGTAATTCACATTTTCTTTATCTGTATGCCAAAAGGTGGGTGTGAGAGATACTGGCATGGTTGGTTTTCATAGCAGGTAATAGCTGCGTCTCAAAACCAAGTGGGCTACCTACATAGACATCATCATCTTTCTACATGCAAAAATGCTGCCTAGGTTTTGAAACACAGCCGACGTCTGGGAGAGGATCATGTTATGGGATCCAGGGTCTGTAAATGGCCTGTCCCCTGTAATATGTTTCCTATATGGCTCATATTAGTCTGCTTGATGTGCGTTTTGTGGTTCTGGGGAAATCTTTTGAAATCCAATATGCCTTTAAATCAGATTTATAAATGTTTATGTATATTATGAGAAACACACTGAGACGGCCTGATGTTAGTGCGTAAGTGTATGCGTGTGTCATTATATGTCACTGTATATTTCTCAACGTTAATCTTTTCAGTGTGGCGGAGCTCCAGTAAACAGCGCCCACAGAGGAAGTCCATAGGCATGTATACTCATTTCGGTGAATGTATACAATTTGAGACACGCTTGAAACAACTGATAAAACAGTCTGGGAAAAGGATAAAGTATTGACTAGAGTGGAAAAATACTTAGTTTGGTAATATATAATTCATTCAGATGCAAGAGGAGACGTTTTCCAAACACAAATGTTTCCATGCAGTCTGTCTTTCTCAAGCAGTTTATTCCCATTTTCTCATTCGCTTTGCTTACATATAGTGCAAAATATCATCCCTCAGACATTTTTTGAGGCTTTAGCTGTCTTGTTTTTGTATGGAAAAGAAAAGAAACATACCAAAGACTTTAACAAAGACTTTAGAAATACCAAGACTCATCGTTTTGCTATGAATGGGAGAAAGTGCAACACGCACTATGGCGGATTAGTCCTGCCTTCTAAATAAAAGAGCCAATGTTGTTACTTTAACTCCAGTTGCAATGTGAAAAATGTTGCTGCAGTTGGTTATACCAATTTATAATGTGTTGAGATAACTTAAATCTTAACTAAATTAAAGTTAACGTACCCCCAGTTTCACAGACCAGGCTTAAGCCTAGTCCCAGACTAAAGTGTAAGTCTCAGCTGTTTTAACTGAAAGAAACTTGCAGTGCCTTTGTTTTGTCTCAAGATGCACACCAGTAATGTTTTTTTCTAAGGCATGTTAATAAAAATTACTTACATTTCCTAATTGTTCCTAATTGAACAATGGCCTGATCCTGGTTTAGTCTAAGCCCTGTCTGTGAAACTGGGCCTAAATGTATCATTTTAAATTAAGCATGAAACAACACATTATTACTTATTTTAATGTTGAATTAATGTTGAATTAAACTAATCGCAGCAACTTTTCTATTTATTTTTTTTTTACAGTGTAGAAACCAAGTGTGTCGTACACATTTTGAAAAGTGAAGTCAAAAAATTTTGATTGCCATCTGGTGGCTGGCTGTAGTATACTCAAGGTCATAAATCCCCCCTCTTCATGTAAACGAATGGGACGTAAGCCGAACTAAAAAAATCTAATTACGATACATTTTAAAGAAATCTTTCCACTACTGCGCAGACCAAATGAATCACTACTGCGATGACTGGCTCTAAAGGAATCACTAATGCACTGACTCGGGCTGTAAATGAATCACTACTGCAGTGACTCGGACTCTAAATGAATCACTACTTCGATGACTCGGGCTGTAAATGAATCACTACTGCAGTGACTCGGGCTCCAAATGAATCACTATTGCGCCAACTTGGGCTCTAATTGAATCACTACTGCACTGACTCGGGCTCCAAACGAATCACTACCGTGCAGTTTCGGGCTCCAAATGACGTTACTGGCACAAGATGATAGTGGCCATACTGGGATGTTTTGGCTTTACGTTTCTATAGTGGAGGGAAGTGGAGAGATGCATCGTAAATCTTTTTTTACAGTCTACGATTGAAGCAGTTAGTTATGTGCTTAGGACTGCGCAAGCGCATTGGCCAGACCAGCCTGAAATATAAGCTTTTTTTAACACTATTTAAACATAGGAAAAAACATTTATGTAGTGCTGGGCGGTATGACCAAAAATTTATATCAAAATTTCAAAATTATACCGGTTTCACGGGATATGACGTTTTTTTTTTCCATGCATGACCGGGTGTTAACCACATTTTTACTGATTGAGGGAGGAAAAACTGCAGTAGGTTGACTAATAGTAACAAACTAAAAAATAAACAAAAAAAAAAGTGCATAATATTAACAGACGAACTATGCTCATATTTATAATCCCAAACAGTCAGTTAGCGGCAAGTGCTTGGAAACGCTGTTTTGTATTCATTTATTGATGAATCTGCTGCGGTACGACTGCTAAATGTGGTGCTTCTCAGCCGCTCGCTGCACAGAACAGACGCCGAGAGAGGTGACACTGCGCCGGGAGTCAGATCTCGCGCTCGCGGGGCAGTACTGGCGACATCTTCCAACTGAACCATAGCTAAGGTTTATCCAGAAATGTCGCTAGGTTTGTCAGTTTGTATATTCTATGGAAAAAAGCAGCTAAAAGGGTCTGAAAGTTGCTAAATATAGTGCTAAAGTCGCGCTCGTGCGTGTGAGACGCGAGAGCTGATGGCAGCGGGCGCTGGATGAGTTCTTCTGTGTCATCATCACGTTCTACTAGTTCTACAGCTTCAGAACTCTCACGCTTAGTAACACACACAGCTGTGTCCTTGCCACAATGCAACAGTGAAAAGAGACCCCTCTCAAACAGTGTCGTGTTCCGAACGTTATTTAAATAACACCGGTATTGCGGTATTTTAAAAATTCATATCATAAGAAAAATAAACACCGGTATTTGGTATGAACCGGTATACCGCCCAGCACTACATTTATGGCACAATTCACGTCAAATTTTGTTCCTGGTTTGAAATATGGTATTCAAATGTGAGTGCAGCTAGCAGTTTTTGAGTTTTCAGGATTTCCCCATTCAAGTAGATCGGACTCAGTGTTGCATGCCCGAAATAACTGCCTGGAGGCGTTGCAAATTATGGCTGTTGAGTAAACAGACTTTCCTTGAAAGGGACTTTGACCCAGTTAAACATATTAAGAAAAGAATTGCATTGTATAGAGTTATTGTACATGCAGAACAGAAAAGGGCAGGTGTACGCTGACGTGACCCCGAGCCGTGCACGAGAGCGTGTGTATGGGAACATTTAGAGTGGAGGCAGCTCAATAGCAGCGTGCTGAATGGGAGTCGCCTCCAGCACAGTGAATGCGAGGCAAGGTCGGCTTCTCAGACTCCGTATTCCACAGCATGGCACTAATGCTCCCTGGCAGACGCCAGCTTTGAACAGCGTTGCCCCGCGGGCATCTGGTGCGAGTCGGGGCCGTCGAGGCACTGCCAGGGAGCCTCTGTATTTAAATTCTCTGTTTACTGACTCTGCTGTGAGCTGAGATTTGAAAAATCATGTTTGAAAGCATAAGTGAAATGAAAAGCTTTTAACTTTTCTCTCAATCCCTCTCCCTTTTTTTTCTTTCCAGGGATCTGGACCGGAATAACATCACCCGGATCACCAAAGTGGACTTCTCTGGCCTCAAGAACCTGCGCGTGCTGTAAGATGTCACTCTGTATCTCTCGCTCTTACAGTTAATCCTTCCTTTAACTCCCAAGTTCCCCTCCTCTTCCGTGTTGTCTTTACAGTCAAAGCCATCAAAGGGTTCGAGGCTGAAAGCTGGGAGGATTACGGCACAAGTCATAATAAAACAAACTGACATTTAAGCTGAGTAAATCCGACACATTTAACATGACCCTGTGACTGAACCTCGCATGAAGTCATTGCCTTAGATGCAGTCAATCTTCAAGCTTGTTCTTAAGTTTGAAGAATATGTAACAATATATTCCATTCTAGAAACTTGAAACTTTAGAATAAGTAAATAACGGACGGTTGCTCGGAGAGGCGAAGGGCAGCAGTGATCTCCTCTGGAGAAAGTGTTCTTTCAGCTTAATAACTGTAATCATGCATTTCTCCGTGCTGTTTTCTTCCTGAACGAGAGCCCGTAAAGAGAGTGGAATGGAGATAAAAATAAACAAGTGAAAAAAGAGGAGTAAAATAAACGCCCAAGAGAGCAGTCGTGAGCAGAGGCAGTGGCTGGCGGGCAGCACCGAGGCAGTTTAAGGTGGTTTATGATTAATGGTCATGGCATGCACCAAAAGCAGCCTCTCCCTGGGCCCTGCGAACAGCCTCGGCACCCTCTTATCTCTCTGGAAGGCTTGCGCTGTGATCCCCTCCGTCATGATTTTTCCCATGCTAAAAGAAGTGAGAAGTGTAAGCTGCACTGCGTTTTATTATTTTTTAAATAATAACGTTAATAATTAATATTATTAATAATTAATCATTTATTATTTTTAAATGTAGGTTTTTGGGGAGTCACATCATAAAACATTTTTCAACCTGAACTTACCTTGCTTCGTCATAACAGACAAATAATCTTACATTAAGGAATTTTTAATGACTTTAAGATGCGGTTATCAGGTTCTGCAGGGTTTCGCTCTATGAAATCACTTCATTTTTTTTTTCTGCATGCATCTACATGTTGGTTGCACCACATGACTTTGAAATGCACAACAATTATTCAAACTATTATTATCATTATTATTAGTAGTAGTAGTAGTATTAATATTATCATTATTATATTTTGTGGAGATATTTTTCCTAAGAAATATACGATAATTACTTGGGACAAAAGATTTGAATAGTCTTGGAACAAAGATCTTTCCCACCCAAAAGTCCTCAGAGAAGTGGATCAATCAATCAATCAATCAATTAAATAAATGAATATCAGAATTATTCATTCATAAATATTAAAACATGTTTGGAGAGTCGCACCACATGACATTTTATAACCTGAATTAACCTTGCCTTGTCATAACTTGTCATAACAAAAAATTTATTAGATTTTTTAAAAAGCTTTTTAATGACTTTGACTCACAATTATGAGGGTTTTCCCCCCCTAGCATGTGTCTGCATTTTGGTTGCACCAAGTGACTTTTGATTGACAAATATTTTTTAAACATTCATAGGCACTGAGCAGTTTTGTTAATAATAATAATAATAATAATAATTTTTTTATTATTAGTAGTATTATTATATTTTTTGTTTCCTAATACATAAACAACAATTAGATATTAAAAATAAAGATTGACCTTACTTTGGGACATAAAACTTTCTCATTCAAAAGTCCTCTGGGAAGTGCCGTCTGTACTGACCTGGGACCTTCCTATAAATCAGCACTTGGTTAATGCTTAAGGCAAGAATAACAAAGACTGTTCCAGCAATACCATGTGTGTTGCCTCACCTTTTCATCAATTGAGAGGTCTTCTGCTCTCCTTGTCAGCCCCTGTGAAAGCATAGGTGTTTGCCTGTGTCCCATATGTTTCCATGCAAAACTTCAAAACATTTCTATGAAGACGAGAAAGACAAAGAACAGAAAGAGGGAGAAATGCTGAAAAATGAAGAAAAAGAACTGTTATTATTCTTCAGCACACACCAAAACCCATCTGGTCGGGATCGAAAGGGATTACGTTTAATGCGAATACATAAACCACGGAGGGGTTGATCCCCCATTTGTAAGAATGAGCCAGATAGTTACTCAGGCTCAGATTTATGTTAGATGCATACTCTATGATATGTTTGTTATCAGCGAAGAATGCAATTATTATGAGCAAATCAATTTAGGCTCGCCCTGTGGGATGGCTTGTGTTTTTGGTCTGCCATGCTGGATTGTGCCTTAAAGCTGCGGCATTCATAAAAAAGCCTTTGGCTTAGCCAAGTGTCTCATCTCTTCCTGACAGAACGATATGACAAAACATGGATTATGGCTGTAAAAACAGTTGCGTGTCTAAACATTTGCTTTAAAAACATCATTCATAACCCCAGAAAGCGGAAGTCCACTTTACAGGCACTTTTCTTCAGAACTGTCTCTCTTTTTGGAGGATTGCTTGTATTATCCGGTGCCGAATGTAATTTAGTGGCTGTGTGCGTCCTATGCGTGTCACTGCGCGTTCGCCCTGATTCAAAGAGACTCAAATATAAACAAGAAATAGCCATGGAGATGTGCTGTCTCTGTAATGCATCTGGAAAATTTTAAGGGCCCTGAAATATGACAGAGTCTTCAGAATAGAGGAGAGCTCTGAAAATAACCTCCGGTACATCGTCACAAGCATGCTGGACACGAACGAGGGTCTGCTGAGGCAACCGCACACTTCATAAAATCAGAGAGAAATCTGCTCTGGTTTTCATGAGGAAAGCCTGCATGCTTATCATTCGCTGTTGTGACAAAGCGAAGTCACGAGGTCCTCTAGTTCCCTTTCTACTGTCATTTCAATCATTCAAGAGACCTAATCAATGTCAGTTGAGGAGTTGCTTGGATAATGAAGTTCTTTTCCCCCCCCCCACAGACATCTGGAGAACAATCAAATAAGTGTGATCGAAAGAGGAGCATTTCAGGATCTCAAACAGCTTGAGAGAATGTAAGTATCAAATTGAGGGACTGATTGAACTCGCATGCTGTCCTGATACATATTGCACGTTTCTCTATGTGTGTTTTGGACAAAAAGAATGTGTAGCTGTTTATGAGCACCACATTGACCTTGTCAGTTTTAATCTAAAACATCTCCACAAAAGCGAAAGGAACTTTGAAAATTTGAAGGTGACCTCCATAACTTTCGTTTCAAGTCCAGCGGGTTTACGTGCTCGTTTGCCCCCTGACATCTGGAGCGCAGCCATTTGGTCTTTTCTGGTGAGAATCTTAACACTTCCCAGTGAAATTGACCATTGGGTCAGACCAAACATGCTAGCTATTACTGCCGTTGGACAAGGTCAAAGAATGTCTGGACTGTGGTTTGCATCCTTGAGTTTGTTTATGTGTGAATGTCTCATTCCTTGTAAATATTTGCACGGTTCTGTCGGTGTTTAACAGAGTCTGTTGGAAGCTGCCGCCGCGCGTTAGTGACGAATGTTCATCAAAATCAGCAGCCGTCATGCAGAGAACCCAAGTTTGTCAGTCTGTTTACCGCCTCTGAAGAATCTGTCTCTGTGGTGGTTTTGTGGGGCTGGTTTATCTGGGTCTTAAGATCTACATTCCTCATTGTGTCACTCGTATTTGGAATTTCACAGCGTTTAACTCAATGACCCTCTCCCTCGATGGCGAGACGGCCAGTGTTGCCACTTGCATTCCCTCCATCTGACACCTGAGTGTGACTTTTTGTTGTTGTTGTAACCCAGCAGACACATAAATAGCTTGACCCCATCATGAGAGCAAGTGCTCTAATTAATGATACAGAAATAGAAAGAACAGAAATGTTTTCATGCTACTCATTGTGGCTAACATGGTGCTTAAAAATAGATTATAAACCATGGTTCAACAATCAAAGGGGTCAAATTTGAGGTAACATCAGAGCATTTGAACTGAGGTCAATAATGACAAATAAGAATGTCTACGATAAAGAAAATATTGGTCACAGTTTATTTTAAGGTCCAATTCTCACTATTAATTAACTATTAACTATTAACTATTAACTACGACTTTTGCTGCAATAAACTCCTAAATACTGCTTAGTAAGGTATTAAGTTAAATTATGTTAATGCAGAACGTGTGCTTTATAAGTGCTAATAAATAGCCAATACACTAGTAATATGCATGCTAATAAGCAACTAGTTAATAATGAGAACTGGTCCCTATACTCTTTTTTTATTAACACTTTTTTTATTTCATATAATATTTATATCTTGATTTTTTTTTTTTGTGGTGTAAAAACTTAATTTAAGAAAAGTTTACATTTAAAAACATTAATATTATGATATATTATTACCATTTAAAATAACAACTTTCTATTTGAATATATTTTAACATTTTAATAAAATATATTTTATTCCTGTGCATTTTCAGCAGCAGAGTTTAGTGTCAAATTCAGAAATTTAAGACATGCTTATTATAGAACAGGCAAGGAACTGGGTTATAAACGCTGTAGGTCCTCAAAACAAAACGCTAGTGATGTTCCTCCTCCACATACCTTTGGTTTGCTCTGTGACCCTGCATCCTATCATCAAAACCCACACTCCCGTGATAAGGGTCATCCTACCAAAGCCCACAGTCAGTCTGGCCAGGCTCATGTGAGTGATAATAGCCTTTAAAGAGCACTGCTGGAGATAACCTAGGCCATCTTCAGAGGAAGTTCATTTATTTCCCATCAGCCCCAGCACAGCTGTGACTCCTGACCCCAGGATGTAGCTATTGGCCAGTCCTGATGCTGCTGATCCTGATAACAATGGCTTGTTTCTTTAATCAGAAAGACGGATTGGTCTGTCCGTGTGTCGTTTGTGTTTGCCTTGTTGTCTCATCCATCTAGGTATTCAGATGCCTGCGTGTCACTGTGCAAGTCAAACAACCTTTCCATCATTGTTTCCCTAGTTTTCACTCTCTCTTTCTGTCTCGGATAATCTAACTACCCAAACGCATACCCACTGATTTGTGCACTGCGTAAGGTCATTCTCACGGTGTCTTACGTTTCGTTTCTTCCCTCCTGACTCTAGATGTTTTGACCGCACTAACTCTTGCCCTTCCCCTGTCCTCTCTTCCTCACAGCCGCCTGAACCGGAACCGGCTGCAGGTCCTGCCGGAGCTGCTGTTCCAATCCACACCCAAGCTGGGCCGCCTGTAAGTCATCGCTTCCCTTTGATATCCGTGCCTGGAAAAGCTTGCGGTCGAACTTCCCACTGTTTTAATTTTGATCATTGTACTGGAAAGGATCTTGCTTAAATATTTGACTTTCCCAAACGCTGTTTAAAGGACGCTGTCAGTGCAGGCATGTTCTCGGTGTTATTCCTTCAGCCCATCCAGATGTGATTCTTTTAGACGGACCGGGAATCCGGGCCAAAATGAATGTGACACGACCTTTCCCCATGCTCTTGATGGAGAGGAGAAGGTGTGCTGGAGGGAATATTTTCCTTGGATAAACGACATTCTTGTATTCTGAATATTTTCCTGCTCTGCTTTGAATCAGGGACATTTTTTGGCCTAGCAGTCGGGGGATACTTCATTTATGAATTTACAATCGCCAGTATATCTAGCGCGATCAGGTCTGGTCTGTGCCGGAGCAAAGGTTAAGCTGTACAAGTGTTTATTTGAAGCCGACTCTAGACCACCATTAAGTTCTGTGAGCAGCTTTGTGTTTCTGAAACGTTTCCATGAAGCAACAGGGATTAGATTAACTGGATCTGATATTGGCATTTGAAGCTTTTTATATAATAGTTTCCTTGGTTTGAAAGATTTCTAGACATGAGCTCGTCATTCATAAGCTACTACTATTGCATTGCACTAAAATACTGTATGACACATAGTTGGTCACAGCAGTCAGGACTGCAAATCTCATAGAACATGCTTTTCTAGCTTGATATTAATGGCATTATATAGACTACAATTTCATTTGAATCTCATTTTCAAGCCGATATGGATAACCGATAATGATAACTGATACAGATAACCCGATAATTTTCTGATAGAATTTCATAATGATAATATGAAAATATAAATAAATAAAAAATAAATAAAACGCTAAAAATCTCAAATTAATAAATGCTGCAAGTGAATGTGGGCATCACATTATAATGTACCACATGAAAAATCGATTTAAAAAAACTGGTCATTATTTGGCTGTTATAATATATATTAAAAAATAGATTGTGATTGTGCATCCTTAATTTCATGAAGACAGGGCCAGCGATAGATGCTATTTATACTAAGTGTAAATGGCAATTAGATGCTATTTGCACTATGTAAAAATAGCAGCATTTTCTTTGCAATAAGTGTAAATAGTAGATGCTGTTTATACTTAAGTGCAAAAAATGGCAGATATTTGGCCATCATTATTATAGTACATTATAAAACAGCATGTGGTAATAACACATTGAGTGTAAATTGTCATATTTCTTAAAATTACTAAATGGATGCCACCTTATATTGGGACAATAAAGCGTTCCCTACACCTACCCCTAAAACTACCCGATAAACACTTTATTATTAAATACCCGTGAGGCACTTTATTTCCATTTTTTTACATATTTCCTTCATTTTTTTTTTCTTTCCAAACTGATATGTTATGAGAAATGATCGTCGATTGTGACGAAAAATGCCGCCATGCACTTTACGCCCCACTGAATACAACACTCGTCTTTTGTAATGTTGTCTACGCCAACCAGACATTGCTGGGCGGAGCTAGTGTAAATAGCCTCTGCCAACAAGTTGGGACAAGTTGTCCATATTTATCTATTATAAATATATATTTGATACTTGTCTAGTTTTTGATATTTGTCTATTGCAGGGAGAGAATGAGCAGGCTGAGGTGGAAGTCCAAATGTTTACTATAAATGTCTCTTCTTTTCTTTTCCAATGGCAAATTTAAAGTACAGTTTATTTGTTCCATCTCATTTGAACATTTTCTAAATGTAAACCGGAGTACGCCTAATGAAGATTGTCCAGGGCGGGAGCGGTTTATGACAGGGTTTGTAACCTTGCCTTGTCAGGGTTCGTTACACTGGTTGACGTTAGTGCGATATGAACTGCCTCACCCGTAACCTTCCAATTAAAAACCTCAAGCCCGGCCAGCTGGGGAAAGCAAGCCGACCGTGTCGCACACGGGAAGGGTTAGGCGGAGCGAGGCTGGGGCCGTCTGTGGCCAGCAGGACTGGAAACACTGACAGGGGTCAGGGAAAGGTAAAGAGCACGTTTTAACGCTGAGTAAGGCCGAGAAAGGATTGGAATGAAATGGGAGCAGAGGGCGTTGTGGATGAATAATGAAGAAAAGAGAGAGGATGGTACCCTTTGGGCTACGGAAACTGAGAAAGACAGGTCTGTGGGTCGTGGGGGAAAAGCCCTGCAGAGACGTGTGCGGTAACGACTGCCGGAGGCCATTTGTGGTCAGCACTCTCTGCAGCCTGGAAAGACTGTGGTTACAGTTACAGATTTCAATGTGTGGGCTCAGAAATGCACCTCATACACTTACACACTTTATCCATGGGATGGGTCAGGCTTCTAGAAGTTCTTCCACCCTTGTCCTGTTCTTAGAAGGCTGGATCTTTCTGTCTAGCCGGTGAAACCGAATAATGAAAAGCGAATGACGAATTGGAAAGCAGTCTTGACCATGCCTGCTCCAATTTATTAACGGTGCAGCTAAACGAGCCCTTATATTAACTTCAGTTCCTGTTCGGAGAAGGGCCCCTGCGCTGGTAGTGTAGGATATTTCGGTCAGTGATACCCATGAGACCCAGCCACTCCCTGCCATTACCCCGAGCTCAGGTTGCATGTGATTGGTGCATTAAGAGGAATAGGAAAGCAGAATGCATCATCTTGTCTCATGTCCCCTTCCCCTCAGCCAATTTTAAACTTTCCCTCTTTAATCTTCTGGGTGCAATTATCCTGGCAGTTTGGTTGGCATGGAATGACCACCGGACAGCGGCGAGTTTTCTTCCTTCTGAGAGCACGTATTTGTTTGCCATCACGAAGGATGTCTTTTGTTTCTCTCGTTCTATCCATGACAAGTTTATTTTCCTTCCAAACGTTTGTTTTCTTTTGTTTATCAGAAACAAATCGCTCTCCCACACATTGAGTTTTCTCCCCTCGTGTTCTGCCCCGCTCCTGTTGGCCCGAAGCGGTGGAGTTCAGCTCGACAGATGGGCGGGGGGTCTGGCTCTCAGCCTTGCAAACACAAACCATCTCTCAGCTCCAGCCTGGATCTCAAACATGACTCCAGAAGTCTGCAGCCTCTCTGAACCCATTTAGCTCATTGGTTCCCTTAATGAGCTCTCCATAGCGTGCTTCAAAACGATTGCTGTTTTACCAAGAGTGCTGTGCTTTTAAAGTCTTGTAATGACTTCTTATGGCGCAGTTAAGCGATTGGTTAATGGCTTATTAACCCTTCACCTTGGAATATCGTTCCAAACCCGTGTGATTTTCTTTGTTTTGTTGATCACAAAAATTTGGAAGAATATGCAGGTCGTGCTTTTAAAAAGAATGTGGACTAGAGCTTGCATACCATAAAAGTCCCCAGAACAGTGGTTCAAAATGTGGTTCATACAAAAGTTGTGCTTTGTTCAGACTTGGCTAAAGTCAGCTTTGTGTGAAAAACCAATCGAAAGTTAAGTGGATATCTTTCAATCCAGTGGCCTCTTAATTGCTGAGACCCAAAATTAATTTATTGACAATTCTGACTAATTTAAACTTTTTTGCAGCCAAAATATATTTGAAATATACGTATAAATAATATAATGCTAAAGCTCAATTAAATGTATTTCTGAAGCAGAGAATATATTCATTTCAACCTTATATATTTATATAGTTTCAACCAAAATATATATTTCTAAATGTATTTCAGGGGCAAGAAAATTTAGGTTAAATACAAACGGCCTATATACTGCAATATTGCATTTTTTGGATAATTTTAAATTATGTTCCTGGCTGAACTTTATTAAAATGTGTTATGTTTAAACTTATTATAAACAACAAATCAATTTTTTTCTTCAAACGTGACATGCTGTATGTGAATGCATTTTCTTAGACTGAAATATATGGAGGGCAAAATGCTTTAAAAATATATTTCTACATTAAAATACATTTTCAAAAATATACAAAAAATGGCCAAAAATATATTAGTAGAACATATATGTACGTAAGTATTTTTTTTAACATTTTACCATTTTTTGTATATTTTGAAATCTATTTAAAAATATATTTGAAAATATATATATTTTTTGTTGTATGGGAAAGGATAAAAAGATGTCAATTAAATGTTCACAAATCACTACCTCTTTCAAGAAGTCTCATGAATGCTCATAGAGAGCTAGGGTGGATTTCCAGTCTGTTCCTCTCACATAACCATTGTATGTCTTCAGAACACTGGGAATATAGTGCATGATTCATATGAACTACTTTTACAGTGGTTTTTCATAATTTTGGAGCTTGACAGTCCCAGTCCTAATTCACTTTCATTATAATGACTGACCGGGACTGACATGAGGGTGTGTAAATAATGACAGAATGTTCATTTTTGGGTGAACTACTCCTTGAAATATTTGGATCCCGAAAAGCTATAATAAAAACAAAAAGTTGTTGCTCTGCTGCCGTATAAATGGTGATTATCAAGTAATAAGGGATAATACTTTAACTCTGTCATTCAATCGCTGTGTAAAGTGATGCAGTGTTTGTCTACCCACAATAGCTGGCTAATAATTCATCATGCCCCAAGCGCATAAACCATAGAGCTCTGGCTCAGGCCTTTCAGAAGTGGCCTACTGATTGTTTTCAGAGAAATGAACCCTCTCTGAATCCAGCCAAGCGTCTTCCAAAATAGGGCTGCACTCAGCCGGTTTCAAAAAGCTAGACAGCTTTGTGATTTACTCCAAAGACATATTTAGATAAATACAAGCTACAAAGACGTTGGAGTCCTGACAGAGAGCCAACTATACACAGAAAGCTCGAAGACTTAACTTTTTCTTTTTTTCTTGAATTGTGCTGCTTCCCAGGGTTGTGAGCTGATTGATGTACACTAAGGGACTTTGAAATTCACAGTTTGGACCTGGTGGTGGGATATGGGTGAGCTGACCCCCCAAAGGCAGATCAGTCAGAGGAAGCTAATATTCTCCTACCAGAGAAATGTTAATGACCTGCTGTGCTGTTCTTAGATGGAGGCAGTGGCATTTGCCGGTAGCTTCTTAACCTTGTCAGACTTGAGGAAACCAAGTACATGTGGGTCAGGCTGAAACCAAAGCAGACATCTGCCCGAGTCACTGCCCACGCAGCACTTTTTGTTTCCGCTGACAGAGGAATGAATAAATAAACCTGTTTACACTGTTTTGGTGAAGGAGTGAAGTAGCATAGCTTTGTTTCATAAAACTGCTACAGAGAGATTGCCAAGTATGGAAAGTGTGAAATAAACGGTTAGATGGTCAGCAAAGAGTTTTGAATATACAGTGTCGTTCAAAAGTTAGGGATCAGTACGATTTTTAAAGAGGTTTCTTATGCTCATGAAGTCTACATTTATTTGATCAAAAATACAGAAAAACAGTGTAATTTTGTGAAATATTATTGTAATTTAAAATATCAGTTTCCTTTTTTAATATGCTTTAAAATATAATTGATTCCTGTGAAGCAAAGATGAATTTCCAGCATCATTACTCCGGTCTTCAGTGTCACATGATCCTTCAGAATCATATGATGGTTTATAATGAATGCTGGAAACAGTTGAGCTGCTTAATATTTTTTGATACTTTTTTTCAGGATTCTTTGATAAATAAAAAGTACAAAAATAACAGTTTTTATTCAAAATTAAAATTTTGTGGTATACACTACTAATCAAAAGTTTGGGGTTAATTTTTTTTTTTTGTTAAGAAATTAACATTTTTATTCAGCAAGGATGTGTTAAATGGATAAAAAGTGCTAGTAAAGATTTCTATTTTTAATAAATGCTGTTCTTTTTAACTTTCAACGCTGATAATAAATCAGCATATTAGAATGCTTTCTGAAAGATCATGTGACACTGAAGACTGGAGAAATGGCTGATGAAAATTCAGCGCTGCGTCAAAGAAATCAATTATATTTTAAAGTATATTAAAATTGTAAACCAATATTAGAAATTGCAATAATATTTCACAATATTACAGTTTTTTTTTTGATCAAATAAATGCAGCCTTGATGAGCATAAGAGACTCCATTAAAAACATAAAAAATCTTACTGATTCCAAACTTTTGAATGGCAGTGTATATATTTACAGTGAAGAAAAGAAAAAAAGGTTTAACCTGCCAAAGCTGAATAGTGCCCAAATCCTGTCTAAAACCAGCCAACAGACCAGCAAACCAGCTTAGGGTGTTTATTTTCATCAGGAATGCGTTTTAAATATGCTTGCATTTACGTTTAGATCAAAAATGTGCCCAGTTGCTGACATGCAACTGTTCAAATATGAAAGCGCACAATTTCAGATCAAATGCACACCTGCCTATAAATTGCTACCAGTAAGTAAACTTTTTCTGAACTATTGAAAGATGTGAGCGTGAATATCTTCTGTATGCAGATGTTCAGGTTCAGTCAGCAGCCAGATTCTCTCCTATACCACAGTGCATAGTTTGCAGCTGTAGGCAAAATCTAAAATGCTGGCTACATATTTTATTGGACAAGAGGTTTTTATGTATGTTGTGTGCACCGAAATATCCCATTACATGTGTAAGCAATTTAGCATCCAAATAAAGGAAAATATGCACGATAGGGGGAACGTTTAGTTAGTAAATTTAGATACACTTAAGGCCTCTTTTTCACATTGTTGGCACGAGATTGTGAATAAGTTTGTTTAGTTTCCTCTGTGGTTTATAAAAAGTACGATCCGTGAAGGCCGTGCAAAGTGCAGTGGCTGTATGTTTGCAGTTGTTCAAGCATGGTTTGCATGGCTGAATCCGAGAGGTAAAAAAAAAAGGCATGTGTTTTCACCGAAGGATGTTGACTTATAGCCTTGTTATACATTTCCTACTTTCACAGCATGTAGTGGAATCAAATCCTCTCCCTGGACGCTGTTTGTGCCTCATTCAGACGCTTGAGATCAGGTGGATCTGGATGACAGGTTGACTCAGAGAAATGGTGGCCTGTGGGAACACAGTTGCTGTATTTATGGGGGAGATGGGGTAGGTCTGTAGCGTTAATAAATCTCCTGCATGCTGTGGGGCCTGCAGAGCCACCCAGTGTTCCTAAAGCTGCACTGCTGTGACTGTGGGACTGCTGTGATTCTGCCAGCGTCTTATGCTGTTGACGTAGCGCACTCACGCATGCCTCCACAGACCCACCAGAGGGAATCTTGGGTCAGTCTGTAATGCAGAGTAAACTATTGATTTATTTTGTTTTAGTAAGGCCTGATTGTTAAAAATTAACCTAACGGTCTGTGCTGTGTCGTAATAGCAGTGCCAGATGTTTTCAATATTAAGTATGATAAGATAAATCTACATGGCGTCAGAGAAAGTGGTTTTGTACTGCGGTATTCATGTTTAAAGATTTTCGGACTTCTTCGCATTTGCTATTCTAGCTCCACTGATTATCTGACATTGAATCCTCGTGACTCTATTAATCAGCTTAGCTAGAGGCAGGATTAATTAGCACTGTTTCGTTATTGATTACATGTTGCCCTGAGTAAATGATGTTGATAAAATGTCTTACAAGTCTGTTGATAATAATGAGAGGAAACCTGCAGGGAAATGTATGTAAAGTTGATAGATTTAAAAGCTCAGTAACATCTCAATTTGTTAGAGAGTCAATATGAAATTACTTTTTTTTAATATGTTACTGATCTTTTTATGTATATTTCATTGATTTAAGCCATCTAATTTTTTCAACCTACCAACTACTGTCTCGATTCTGGAAACTGCAATTTTCTAATCTAATCCAGCTCAAGTTTTGTTATTTTATTTTATTTTATTTTATTTTATTTTATTTTATTTTATTTTATTTTATTTTATTTTATTTTATTTTATTTTATTTTATTTTATTTTATTTTATTATTTATTTATTGTTTTTTATTTTATTTTATTTCTTATTTTATTTTGTTTTATTTTAAATATTGTTTCACAATAAAATGTTCCAAATAACAGAAGTAAAACGAATTGCTAATGTCTTTTCATGTTGACTTTTTAAAATAATAGCTGCAAGCCAAAGTTCTATTGCATGCTGTTTAAAGGTATTTTGTGTCTCTTTTGGAAACAGCAAAGGAAGACATTCTGTTTAAACATGCAATCTGGATTTTAGTTTACATCACCTGTAATTGCTAACATGCAAAATGTGAAATGTGTGCATTGGTACTTTGTTCGAGTTTTTACAATGATCTGCACTCTGGACTCACTCAGCCAAGATGTGTCTCAGGAGAAAGAGCGCTCAGATAGAGTATCCCGCTCTACAGAAGCAGAGAGAGGGGAAAAGGCCTAATTCGTTGTGTTGATTGAGGGCGCCTATAATTTGGGAAATAGTTTGGGGCCATTATGTGCTGGGGTGTTTATCACAGGTGGTTCCCATGACGACTGGTTGAGAAGGTAATTGGATTTAAATGGGCAGAACTGCTTGCACATGTTTGAAAGAGCAAGAACGAATGCACTGCAGTGACCACGCACTCTGAGTTTCCTTCTTTAGCAGCACAGCCTCCAAATGAACCTTTAGCCTCTTCCTGAGTTTGAAAAATTGAAGAGCTGCCACTCTATCATCACTATAGTCCCATTAACATCACCCAGACACAAACCAGCACACTTTCACTGTGTAGATTTAATCTGTTTGGTAAAGTTCACTAATGCTACTCCACTTATTAAAAGCCCAGGGTTAGAGCTACATGATTTGTGTGTGTGTGTGTGTGTGTGTGTGTACTGGTAACAAAAGAAGAAAAAAAAAAGTTGTGTATTTCAGTGAAAATTCAGTAAACAAAAGAACCTTCTTTAATAATAATAATAATAATAACAACATTTTTTAACTTTTAAAAACTTGTACATAATAATGTATTATCTGTTATAATCTGTATTATATTTATAATATGATGTAAATGTAAGTTTATTTATTTTTTATATTTTTTTGTAGACAGAGGTCTGTGCTTACAAAGGCTGCACTTATTTGATTAAAAATACAGTAAAAAACATTAATATTGTGAAATATTACAATTTGAAATAATTTTTTAAATATGTTGTAAAATGTCATTTCTGTGATGCAACGCTGAATTTTCAGCATCTTTACTAGTCTTCAATGTCACATGATCCTTCAGAAAACATTTTAATATGATGATTTGCTACTCAGGAAAAAACATTTTTAAATAAGAAATTATTATTATTATCAATGTTGAAAATGGTTGTGCTGCTTAACATTTTTTGTGTAAACTTTGTTTCAGGATTCTTTGACTAGAAGTTCAAAAAGCAGCATTTATTTGTAATAGAATGTTTGTAACAATGCAAAGGACTTTAATATCACTGTGTATCACTTTGATGCATCCCTGCTGCTAAATGATAAATATAGTATATATTAATTTTACATGGCGATTAGTGTTCTTGAGTATAGACAAGATTGAAGAGGATGAAACCTAACTTTGAAATCTTAAGCCAGTGTTAAACTTGGTATCGTGCATCTCAGTGCATTTCGAGGCATTAGAGTAATTGTATACATTAGACGTCACGGTTTTATTTAGGTTTAGAGTTTCCTCAGGGTTGTTAAACTGTTGAACCCATCTTGATACCCTTGTTACTGGAAGTTTTAACCGTGCCGTTTATTTTTGCAAGTGTGAACAAAGCACAAAACGAGTCCGAGGAATGTTTTCCTACAGAAGTGTGCATCTCGGAAAATCCAGGGTGAGTAAAACAACAAACAAAGCCCCATTAGAGCAGCGGAGCTCATCCCGACTGGATTCCTCCCACTGGCAGCGATGCTGTTTTGCCCTTCACAAAAGGCAAGGAAAGCATTCCGACAGGCCAGCACTTTTGCGCCGCGCTGCTGTATTTACAAGAACATCTGAATCAACAGCGAGTCAAGTCTAGATTCTGTGCTTGGCTCTCGCATAGAAGCACTTGTCTTGCGGATGTCAAGATGCTGGAAATCCCAACGAAAACGCTCTGGTCAAATGTCAGAGCTTTTTTTGACATGCCTGAGGTGGCACAAAGCGGCAAAGTCAGCATGCCAGATGTGCCAACTGAGTGGAGAGAACAGGCGATTCAGGGCAAGTTAGTCACCGACCCGGCCATCCATCCAGAACTGGACGTCTGGCTTGCCAGCTCACCCACACACACACACACACACGCTCCAGGGCTGGTTTACAGTGAGAGCGGCACGCTAAACAAAACGCTCTGGTCAGTTTATGAGAGTGAAAGAAAGCTAACAGTTCGGGTTCACTTCCAGGCTGCCCTTCTTTTATTACGGACTCAATTGTCACTTAGCTAATTACAGCTTCTTTTTTATGATCTGAGGCCACGCTCGCAGCCAGCTTCCTTCAGGCAACAATGGGAAGGTTTGTGGCGCGCGGGGGACCTAAGTGAAAACAGACGCTTCTCCTCAACTTTCTCGTTGTTGTTTTTCTCTTTTATCTTCCTGTGCGACTCCACAAAGCGAGTTCAGATATTCAAACCTCCATTAGTCATTCTGGCCACCACATTGCGAAGAGGTACTTGGCTGAACTCGAACGCCGAGCGGTTGGTCATTACGCACCCAAAATGCACACTTAGGCAAGCCACTGGCTGAATATGCATGCCTCATTGCTATCTATACAGCATGCTTGGGAACTCTGCAATAGAGTCTTTGGACATCATAAATATAATAGATAAATTGTTACATTATGTCGTGTCTCTCCCCCTGCTTTGTCTCTGTTGGCTCTGTTTAACTCGGCACGCAAACATAAACTAGGCCCCAGAAGGAGTTCATCTTAGATTGCCGTGTGTATGTGTTTGCAAGTGTGGTTTGCTTTGTGTTGTTTCTGGCACGGGTTTGGATGACGCTTTTCAGTGCATGTGTATGAGATGAGTTGTAATGTTTACTCATAGCTGGACAGGTACTTGTCTATGAAAATAAAACAGCATAGAGGGGAAGTCCAGGGTGCATCTGTGTTGAATTGTGCACCCACTTATGATCTTAGACTGTATTTTGTATCATGGGAATAGTTTATAAATATTAAAACATCCCCTACAAACCATTGTTAAAATGCGAAAATTCATCGGAAAAAAGGTCCATTGTCTGTTGTCAATAGTGTAGCGATATATGAATCCTAACTCACACAGATGTCACTTTTAAACCAATACATTTTGGTGAGTTGGCACTGTGGGGAAATTCATGTGGATTCCTATTGAAATGAATGGATTTTATCAGCGAAAAAGAGTATTTTTAGAATTTCTGTTTACTAAGACTAAACGGAAAATGCATTTTATGACAATAATTAAGTAAACTATAATGTACTGTTAACGAAAAAATAAGATTAGACAAATATATGAACAACATAAACATAATATTACAACTGTATCTGCACAAAATGATGCAAATGCATGAGTGAACCTGGACTAAGTTATGTCCTAGTCAGAATGTATGTCACATTGTGAATATAGAATAAAATAGAATAGATCTTTATTGTCATTATTTAAAAAAGAAAAAGAAAAAAAATAAGTAAAGAAAAACTGTTTTGAAGCACACAAAGATTGGCAGACTAGAAATAGACAAAAATATAGATATAAACAACGAAGAGAGAGGTATTATAACAAAAAAGAGCATGTATTATATGCACCAGTATATGCTTTAAATGCACTAGTATATGTAGTATATGCACTAGTATATGTAGTATATGCACTAGTATATGAACTGCTATACAGTATGTAGCATATGCACTAGTGTATATGAAGTAGGCTATATGCACTAGTATATGAAGTATATGCACTAGTAAACTGTATGCATTAGTATATGCACTAGTGTACTGTATGCACTAGTATATGTAGAATATGCACTAGTATATGTAGTATATACACTAGTATATGTAGTATATATGTAGTATATGTTTAAAAAACAAAACAGTTGATAGTTGATGTTTTTTTTCCATACCATGGAAGTCAATGGCTACCGCCAACCGTATATTTGGGTGCACTATCCCTTTATATTGTGTTTGCATGTTTTTCCATTTCCATTTAAAGGATGCTTCTGTCAAAAACATAACACTTTTACACAGCTATATCATTTCAATAACCAAATAATTACTGTAAAGTAACACCCAAGGCGTGTGGGAGAATGAGCTGTCCACCCAGCCTTCTCTAGTGACCTTCAACACACTGCAGATGTTGCCTAGAAAAACAAAACAAGATTTTTCTTCCTATGATCAGGACTCTGGAGGGTTGTATGTGATTCACTGATTTCCTACACACTTGGCGCACAAACAATGCAAGGCGCACTATGGGGTGACAGCCACGTGCCCCGAGAGGGTCTATAATCATAGGTAGATCATTATGCCATGTGTCGCAGAAGCGGCTAACTGCATGTGCTTTCAAAGATGAAAATAACAGAGCCAGAAAAGCCTGGGTCCCTATTAGCCTTGGGAATCTTTGTTAACAGTGGCTTGAAGCGATATACAAACAACCTGAACAAGAAACACACAAACTAAATGAAAATAAATAGAGGCTGCGCTCAAGTAGCCTTTTCCCACTGAAAGGGAAAAGAAGATTGTGTTTCTTACAAAGACGTCTGTGCAAGCGTGCAGCATTGAGAAAAGATGACAGTGGTTTCCTCAAGGAGCTGGAGGCAGAGATGAATGTGAAACACGACACAATGTGATCAGCGCCAGCGCCACGTCCAATAAACTATATGTCTTATTTACAAAGAGCAAAAAAATGACTTCATCTTACATGGGAAAAACACAAACACACGTTTAAGACGAGGTTGTGGGCGATACTTTTGCACCCAAAGGGTGTGCTGGGGTGAGGGTTTTTGGCGTAGCCAAAGGGAGATGATTTTAGAACAACATGTCTCTTGTTTGACTCGGGCACACATCACCACATTACTTTCCCTCTATCTGTTTTCTCAATTTCAGAAAAAAAAAATATTTACTTGCACCTATTAATCATGGAGAAGAAGGGGTAATGCGAAGTGAAAACTGAGATCCCTAATTCCCAGGGTCTTGATGACAGTGTTGCAATGCTATAAACCAAAGAAAATAAAAGTTGAAGTCTTTTTCGTTCTGCTGTAAACCACAGCAAAAGTATCTGGCTGTGAGCTCTCTGCCACAGATTTGACACTTTTTTTGAGGATTCTGGGTGATTGGATGAGCAGTGCTCATGTGACTTACACTGAAGGTCAACTGAGAGAGGTAATTAATAATTAAATAATTTATGCATGTATAAAGAAAACATAAATTAATAAGTTATCTAAAATTCTTTATAGTCCAATTTTAAAGCTGGACGTGTTACGGTAAGGAGAAATGAAGCTGCAAATTCTTTAAAAATTTGAAATAAATCAGAAAATTACTTGTAATATTTATTTCCATGTATAATACTACTTAAATATTGAGGTCATTAAGTTTTTTTTAGTTTTGTTTTATACTTTTTTACTGCAAGGATGCATTACATTGATAAAAAAAAATACAGTAAAGACTTTTACATTGTTGCAAAAGATTTCTATTTCACTTAAATGCTATTGTTTTGTACTTTCTGATCATCAAAGAATCCTGAAAAAATGTATCTTGGTTTCTTTAAAATATTAAGCAGAACAACTGTTTACAACACTGATGATAAAATAAATGATAATAATTCATAAATGTTTCTTGAGCAGTAAATCAGCATATTAGAATGATTTCTGAAGCATCGTGTGACACAAAGACTGGAGTAATGATGCTGAAAATTCAGCTTTGCATCACAGAAATAAATTACATTTGAAACATATTCATATAGAAAACAGTTATTTTAAATTGTAATAATATTTCACAATATAATTTTTGATCAAATAAATGCAGCCTTGTTCAGCATAAAATACTTTTATATCTACTGTGATCAATTTATTAACTTCTCAAGGCCACATGAAAGAAATTAAGCAAGCAAAACAAGAGGGACGACTTGTGAATGAAGAAAAGTGGTAGTATATGTCACAGATTACAGCTACGTTGATCTTATCTCTCTCTTAAGTCCCTTCCCATGCACCATGAGGAGTACGTATGTCAGGCTTTTATTAGGTGTGTCCTAATGTTGATTAGCTGTTGGCTGAGGAGACATTGGGGAGTTTGCTGGGCCTGCTCTGTTGTTAGGGTGTCCTTTGACTGAACATCATATGTGTCACTAGGCCGATCCACCTACATATTTACAATGTGAGACAAACAAGGAGGTAAATCTTAATGTCCGTTAACTCTCTACTCCTTTATCCAAGCCAGGGATGCACTTGACGTGAGGGATTTGCAGTCATCTGGTGCGTACGTGATGACCTCAGAGAGCATATTTTGCATTTCTCCCATTTTTTCCAAGCGACACATCAACACTTACCATTTTAAAAGCATGTGAGATTGATTAAAGGTCCTTTTGTAGGCCTGAAAGCCGCCGTGCACAAGGTGCTGCAGACGTTACTCCCTCATATGGTCATACTGTTTTATGAAAGGTGTCTGGGCACTATCATGTTGGTGAATGTGTGCATGCCTCTCAGAAATGGAAGGAGCCTGGAGAGCACAGTCCATGTGGCTTTAATGGTCCGTGGAGAGGGTACATGTCTAGGCTGCAGGCTCAGTAATCACCGCTGACCCTGACCGGCAAAGTGTTTTTCTTCATGTGGTTCGGCCGACCTCTTCTATCTGTACAGAAACAAATCTCAACGTCTCATTAGGCTTCATGCGTTTGTTTCTGTAAGGCTTAGTAATTGTGGGTGATTAGCGCGAGCCGTGAGCCATTTGTGGATGTACTGCGCTCCGAGACTCTTATCGCGATGCATGGCCGCTAAAGTCTTCGCCATTTCCTCTGGCCCCAACAATTAACCCCCAAGATTCTCGACACGCTAATTGAGGCCATGTTCCACCTATAACGCTCTTTTAACGAAGCCTAATCAAGGCGCCTGAGAGGCCGCTAATGCACGTGTGTCTGATTCGCCTCCAGACTGGCCCGCTTTTTCATGTGACGGGAGAGAGTTGTGGCGGCCTCGCAAAGTGGCAGACGCTGTTTTTTACGACGTGTCAACGGAGCAGTTGACAGACCTGTGGTTTGGGGCCTCCCTTGGAAGTCAGAAGAACATTTCTAATCCTGGATTGAAATCCTTCCAGACTGAACATTTCCTGATAATTTACTCACCCCAGTGCCATCCAAGATGTTTGTCTTTCTTCAGAAAAAAAAATAAAAAATTTTTTTTGAGGAAAACATTCCAGGAATTTTCTTCATATAATGGACTTCAATGGTGGCCAACGGGTTGAAGGTCCAAATTGCAGTTTCAATGCAGCTTTACACAATCTCAGCAGAGGAATAAGGGTCTTATCTAGTGAAACGATTGGTCATTTTCTACAAAAAAAAAAAAATGTATATACTTTTTAACCACAAATGCTGGTCTTGCGCTAGCTCTGCGATGTGCATGCACGTCTTCACGCATTGTGTAATCACTTTGGAAAAGTCATGCACAGTTAGTTCTTCATCTGTGTACTCCAGTTCAAAAAGGCAAGGTAGGGCTAAAAACTTTCTCATTTTCTCCTCCAACTTCAAAATTGTCCGACATCTTTTTTTTTTTTTTACTTTTTATTTGTAAAGGGCATTTGACTTTCTTTGCACATTTGCTTTGTAATACTGGGTCAGTAATTCTGCCTACGTCACACGAGCATGATTACGTAATGCGTGAGTTCGAGCTGAGCATTTGTGGTTAAAAAGTATATAAATTTGTATTTTTCGTAGAAAATGACTGATGGTTTCATATATAAGGATAAGACCCTTATTCCTTGGCTGGGATCGTGTAGAGCTCTTTAAAGCTGCATTGGCTGCAATTTGAACCTTCAACCCATTGGCCACCATTGAAGTCCATTATATGGAGAAAAATCCTGGAATGTTTTGCTCAAAAACCTTCATTTCTTTTCGACTGAAGACAGAAAGACATAAACATCTTGGATGACATGGGGATGAGTAAATTATCAGAAAATTTTAATTCTGGAAGTTAACTTCCCCTTTAATCTTGCTTATTTTCAGCCTGGATTCATTAGGGGACATCACAGATAGGCCTGGTTTAGGGTTATCAAGCCCATTGTCCTGTTTTCTCCTGTGAACAGAAATGAGGAGGAGAGAGCGGAATGTGCCGTTGTGATGTCACAACAGCGATGGTCACAAAGGAAGAAGGCATCCCGCTCCGTTGACTCACTGCAGTGGAAGCCACTATGGGCAGCTGCCAGGCGTCTTCGGGATAAATAAGTCAAATTACATGGTGTAATGCCTGGGACTGTGAACCTCACTGAGCAAAGGCTCTCTGATTCTAATTATGACATTCATTAACGCCGAGATTCCTGGAACAAAGACTTTAATCCTAACATGGCCCCCCAAAGCTGCTTTAATTCTGTGGGCTGGTCTGGAATGGGGAGCCCGGTCTTGGTAGACTAGTGTGGTTCCTGCTGAATCATTACTCTGTCAGTGATTAAATGACATTTAGAGACAGCCTCCATTTGCAGTGTATAGATTTTTCATTCACATAATTTGGAACAGACATTCAAATCAATCATTTTTCTGTGATTGATTGCATGCAATAAACAGCGAATTCAGTAACTTGCAATGGTTGCGACTTCATTTTCGTTCCCAAGTCTTTTTTGGGTAAATTGCGTTAATTTGCACAGACATTATGTTCTTTAACAGCCCTCATGTAATTACCCCCAATGCACTCTGACAAAACCGTTGTCTACAACAAAAACAAAAACAGTTTCATAAATCTCAAGAGGATTTTTTTTATTACTATAAATCTGTCACACCCAACTCAATCCCTTAAGAATCTCCCTTGGCTCTAGGATACCCAAACACGGTTGTTAAGGAAACGCTGCCGAATGCTTGACATTGGCTCCAGTGGCAAAACTGTCGCCTTGTTTTATGATGATTCACATGTGTGATGATTTGCTGTAACATTCCATTGGCAGACAGGCGGCTCTAGGAAGGTTCAGTGAGTGGCATTCTTTACCATCTTTGAGGGAACATCCATAAAATGGGAACAAGCTCTGGTTTAGAGAATTATTTCACCCAATTTCTTTAAACCTCATGTCGTTTTAAACTTGACTTTAAGTCATCTGTGGAATGCAAAAGGGGAAATCTTGAAAAAATGTACTGGTCAGTTTTGTCCATTAAATTACAATGAATGGGGAATGAAGCTTTCATGCTTCAAAAGGCCAAAATAACCATTGAAGAGTCTACAAAGTGGTTCATACAAATTTTCTAAAAGCCTACTGATGACTTTATGAGGAACAGACTAAAACTGCTTCGTTTGGACCGTTGAATCAGTGAGTTGAGAACCAAATCAGCCCAAATTAATGAATCAGTTGTTTCTCTGAAAAGGTTTGTCTCAAAAGTAGAGTTATAATTTTGGTCCATTTCTCACACAAGTTCAGCTTCAGGTGTCTTATAGTATACTTGAAGTGCAAGTCATGTGCACTATGACCTTTGCCATTTTGTTACATTGGATCTTGACAGTCCCAGTCATCATTCACTTTCATTTTATTTAAAATCATATCCAGGGTATTCCTCAAAAAATCCTCTTTCCATGGAAGAAATTTTGGCACTGTATGTTGAGAATACATACTTTTATATTTGAGCGGCTTTGACATCTAGATCAAATGTTTATTTATCCTTGCCTGATGTGTTATTCTATCATTTGTTTGAATGATTTAATACTCAGGGTGTGAAAGCTGAATCTGTGCCATGTTATTGTTACTTTGGATGTTTTCACAGCTTTGAAGGGAATACTTTACATATTTGTCCCGGAGGGTTTCCTCATAATGAGATAAAGCACAGTGTATGGCTGTTTGATTGGCACGCATGCTTTCTGTATGTAAGCGGTTAGCTCTGTAATGTAGCGTCATTTGTTTTTTAAAGCGGCAAGCCTGGATTCAGGCCGCAAGGCTTCATTGCCTTCAATTAGCCTTGAGAGTGTCCTGACCTACAGTGTCCCCTCGCACAAGACACATCATAGCACTTAAACACAATCCCATCAGAGCGGCAACGATTTCTCACTTTCAGAGTGCATTAGCTTACATAGACCGACTGCAGTTATAAGTACTTATTCCGAGAATTATGCTCTCTGATGCAGTCACTCGCTCCCACAGTGACACACACACACATTAATCACCCGAAAAATGCCCTGGGTTCCAGTAATAACCGAACACCATCCTTAAGTAGCACAGCCCGCTTCTCAATAAATGAGCCCACTCAGTCCGGAAGAGCTTGTGACTGTGGAGATGAAAGGCTCTTTGGGGAGCCCGTATTAATGAAATTTGCTGAGTGAAAACTGAGCCGCCTGGCTGGGCCCCGCCAGGCCCTCACCTGGTTACACTCGCTCCTGGCCCAAGGTCACGGAACTGGAGCCCTGACAACACTTCCTCCCGTCCTCACAGCGCACACACATTCATGAAAGGGTAATCCAATTCCTGTCTTCCAGACAGACTAGAAAAAGTGCATCCGCTTTTTTTGTTGCACGATGATATTTTCACCTAATATTGATATAATAAGCCTTATATCACAGGAGATTATGCTTAACTGCTACACGCCGCTCTGGTATACTTGATTTTGATTGGTCAATCACAAAATTCTGTGGTCAAATAAATATGCTAAATTATAATTAACCGACGTAGTTGTTCTTACTGAGCATAGCGATGCTGGTTTATGTCCCCGTTATCCCTCCACAGTCTAAAAATACCTGTTTAATCCAGCCTCAGCTGGTTTTGCTTGGTTTAAGATGCAACCTTTCAGTCTGGGAAAGTTGGTGTTTGGCTGGTTTGGCTGAAACTCCTCTAAAACCAGCCTTAGACCATATATTATTTTATCAGGGATGTTCTTGCATAGTGAATTAATCTAAACTAAATTCTATATTTCACATTCACTCACATTCATTTCTGTGTAATGTACATTATCGCAAAACAAATCAGGGTTTTACATTATGCTACATTATATGTATATCTTTCAAAAGAAAATATGGTAACACTTAAGTATAGGGACCAATTCCCACTATTAACTAGTTGCTTATTAGCATGCCTATTATTAATAAAGTGGCTGTTTATTATTACTTATAAAGCACATATTGTGCATGACCATATTCTACATCCCTAATCCTACCCAATACCTAAACTTAACAACTACCTTACCAACTATTAATAAGCAGCAAATTAGGAGTTTATTGAGGCAAAAGTAATAGTTAATGGTTTGTTAATGGCAGGAATTGGACCATAAAATAAAGTGTGACTGAAAAAACTAAGCAAAATTAGCTTTCTGGAGCAAAAACTAGATAAGTCACTCCACACTAGTAGTGTGAGGTTGTAAAGGCAGTCATTGCATTTGGTTATAAATAAATCCTATAATCAGAAAGGCCGATTACCCTGGAAACCTAATTATCCAAATCACAACTTGCAGTTTGTTGTCGTGACAGTTGCTACAGTCGTTAAGTGTCGTGCGGCCCCAGCTGCTGCAATGCTAATTTTGTTTATTTATTATTTATTCATTTAATGAGAGACGCAAAATACCCTGATCTGTTTTGAAACCTACTGACGGCTCCCTCTTCGTGCCATGCACGATTCATGAACGCCTTTTTACACCAAAACTCTCTAATGTGAGAATTTTACCGCAAAGGTCAACGTATGCTTAGCGTGTCCTCGTGCCGCTTGGCAGGTACTGCGGTTTATTCTCAGCAGACCAGCAGTGCCTAATGTCATACAAATGTGTGAGTAATAATACACACTCCAAAGAGACTGCCAGGACGGAAACTCACTCCAGACTTCAACAGTATGAGACTCTCGCCCTTTTGCTGCTCCAAATTGCTCCGTGTGAATAACGATTAGCTACGATCACAACACTGTTAGTACCTTGTACCTCAAAATTAGATTACTACAACAGCACACATCCTGAAAGAGCGGTGTAGGTTTCTGGATGGCTAAAGGCATGGAAATCGTAAAGAATTTAATGATTCTGATTCAGAATCCTCCTAACGTTTCAGCTCTTTAATTATTCCATTAACGATTCTTTTAGTACTTTAGGAAGAAATATTTGCTAAAAGGAATGCAGCTCTTGCTCTCTGTAGTCGGTTGCCAAGTGTTCAGATCAGTTATCATATCAGTTAGCAAATCAGAATTTAATTGAATTCTTGCAAATATGTTTACACAAATATTTTAGGGGCAATAAACATGCAGTCTAATAGTTTGGGTTACACTTTATTTTAAGGTGTCCTTGTTACAGTGTAATTACTATATATATTTAAGTACTGAGTAATATAAAAAATGTCATTGACTATTGTCAGTAGTATATAAATGTATGAAGCACAGCTCACACAAAGGTCAACGTGGCAACTCCACATAACTAACCAAAATCATGCAAAATTCAGATTGCATTGATTCCATTCCATTGAAAAGACAGGATTTCACCCACAAAAATTCGCCAAACAACATTAAATGTGACAGCACCTTGAAAGCCATTCCCTGAGGAATTAGACTACACTGGTTTCACCGCAAATCACAGAGGTTATGCCTCAAACAATACACACCACAACATAACGTATGTAGCTCACAATTGAACATGAAGTGTGTTAAGCGCTGTCTTCGACGGAGAGATACCGAACCCTGCTCTGGGTATGTTACTCAACACAGGGATGACAAAACATCTCTTCCTCTCTTGCTAGAAGCGTGACCGTTCCGCCACACTGGCTGACAAGCTGGCAGCGTTGAAAGCCAAGGGGGTCCCGGGAAGTGGAGAACCAGGCGACAAACTTTACCTCTCAAAGTTCCTTTACTAGTAACAACAAGAGTTTCTGAACGGTCTGAGGCGGTGGATTTTTAGGAGAGCGAGGGTCCTGCGGGTCAGTCATGCGGAAAGGCTTGAGTGCTGTTTTAGGAGCGAGGTCAAGCACGGGAGGTGGGGGATTTGACAGGAAGTAAAATAGGAGCCCCATCAAGCTCTCTGCCTGACGTGACCTGTGGAGACATTTGTCTGTGAGTGTTAAGTAGAAAAAGAGGCTACCTGTGGGTGTTTGTGCAAGGAATCACTGCTTTATTCTAAGGCTCAGTGCATTTCAGAAGATGAGTGTTAATATCGTGTGCTTGTTGATTTAGTAGGTTAATTTTCAAAAAAACACCTCACAGAGGTGTGTCTAACAAAGACACGCACACATTTATTTCAGATAGTGCCTCTGGTTGCAAGAGAACCCAACCTCTTCCTCGCCAAGCCCATCTCCCCTGACATTTGTTTCCAATCAAAACTCCAATTCTCCTTTTTTTCCAGTTCAGAAACCTGCAATAATAGAGTTAACCTTTTGCACCGTACTCCCCTCACTCTGAGGCAGTGGCTTTAAGCTGAACCGTACCCAACACCAGCCTCTGGTAACCAATTTACTCAACTCGAAGCTGTGAGTTATTACCGTTGAAGGGCATTCCTCTGGTCCTCTCGTCTGCTTTGTAGCTTTCTTTAACAAGTGACATTATTGTCCTCCAATTACGCCTTTCAAATCACAAACGCAATCCCAGAGGAGTCACGTAGACGGATGTGCTTTGTTAGATTTGGAAATTTTCCAACCATTTTCACCAATTCGAATAAAATGAAAGATATCTTTTTTTTCCGAAGCAAAACATGTGGACTTGTGAATATAAATTCAGCCAAGCGAAAATCGAACCTATTTGATTCCTCCTTCTGGAGTCTAACAAAAAAAGACGATTAATCTGATGCTCCGTTGTCGCCAAATGCTGACTTCATTGCTCACTTTAAGTGTCGCAGCTTATTTTCACGAATGCATGTCCGCCAGAATAGCAAGCCTGCCTTTAAAGAGCCGAATCCTGTGTCGATTGTGTCCTTGTTTTGTTATTGAGCCTGAAGAACAGGGTCTTGTTTTGTTTTTGGGCCTCCGAGGGCATGAGGTGGCGGCGGTCCAGAGAAGGACAAAGACCTGAGGCGCTAAACAAGGCTTGGTAGGAGGCCTGCCTCTCTCCTCCCCATTTCACAATCAGCATGTGGGCTTCAGGGTGGCTGACAGCCCAGCAAGCACTAGCCACTGATATATGGAGCCTTGTGGCTTTGAAGAGAGACAAAGTCCTCTGTCTGGAAGCTCCAGACGAAAACGCAGTATGTTTACCACTAAGACACCACCGTCTGTCCTTGTTTGGCTCTGCTTGTGTGAACTTGAACTCTAAATTGCATGTGAAACCGTGCAAATGGATTTAATCATGATTCATAGACAGAACCAGAGTAGGTTTGGTACTGTATTACATACACTACATGGCCGTCATTCATTTAATCTCGGAGAACATGTATGTGAGTGTGTGTACGTGCGCTGGCTGCTCCACTGGCCCACATAGAGAGCATTAGTTAACCCTCTGCAGTCTGGGCTTCCCTCTCAGGCTTTAAACAGCTGTCTGTGTTTGCCAGCACATCCTCCTTGGCTCATTTCTGCTCCCCCTCTCTTGCAGTAATCACAGCTCTGCGCAGGGCTAAATGGAAGGGTTTGGAGAGAGCACGCAAGCCTGTGGTCCCTCGCTGGACTCCTCAGCTGGCCTCGTAATGCTCACTTAGGCCTGCAAGCTCCATATGCATCTAAACACAAACACAAGCCCTGGCAGAGACACGCTGTCAACCAGACACACACATACAATGAGAGTTCACAAACACACACGGCTTATTTAGACAAATAAACATGTACGTGTAATATTCATAGAATAGAAGCATCTTTCCCATGAATGTGTATCCAGTATATAATAAACAATGGTACATGTATGTATAATCAGTAGAGTGTCTTTTCTGCTCACCAAGGCTGTATTTATTTGATCAAAAATACAGTAAAAACAGTAATATCGTGAAATATTATTAACATTTGAAATAACTTTTTTTTTTTAATCAATTTTAAAATGTAATTTATTTCTGATGCAAAGCTGAATTTATTATTATTTATTATTATAAATATTATTCCAGAATTTCGTGTCACATGATCCTTCAGAAATCATTCTAATATGTTGATTAGTTGCTCAAGAAACATTTCTGATTTTTATCCATTTTGAAAACAGTTGGTTGAAAATGTTTATGCCGATATATCTACGGTGAATACATTTGGCTACAGAAAAAAAAAAGTTTTGGGAAAGTGTAAAGAAGTCTCTTATGCTCACCAAGGCGGCATTAATTTGATCAAAATACAGTAAAATAGTGAAATAATATTGTGAAATGTTATTACTATTTAAAATAACTGTTTAAAATGTAATGTATTACTGCGATCAAAGCTGAAGTTTCAGCATCATTCCTCCAGTCTTCAGTGTCACATGATCCTTCAGAAATCATTCTAATAATGTTGCTTGAGAAACGTTTCTGATTATTATCACTGTTGAAGACATTTGTGCTGTTTTTCGTGATTCTTTAATATTTAAAAATTTTCAAAAGAACAGCTTTTATTTGAAATAGAAACTAATCTTAAAATAGTCTTTGCTGCCATTTTTGATCAATGTATTTCTTGCTTAAAGTATTAATGTCTTTTTAAAAAATGTTGCGGACCCAAAATGTTGCACGTGCAAGTATGTGCATGTATACTTTTTTTCCCTTTTCGACCGATTTTAACGTCTCTGCTCAGGATAGTTGCTTGTGAAGGGTTTGGCACTGTGTGTGTTCTTGTGGTGCCATACTATATCTTTTCTTTGGTATACTATCTCTGACAGAGACAGAAAACAGACAACAGCCAAACAAGAGGAAAAACAGAGTCACAGGGTGACTGCTGAGTGGGCCTTAACTCGAAATCGATCCTTCCAGACATTAATGATTACCAGAAAACACTACAGAGAGTTTATATAAAGGCACTTTGTGAGGGCAGAAATTGGTATAAATGAGTACATTACAGTGCATTACGCTGAAATCATCACTAATGCACATTAACCGAATAGTGCAGTGTGTCAGAATGCATTTCTGTGGAGAACGAGGTCTCTTGATTTGACTTAAGCACCAGCAATCTAATTCCGTCTCTTTTTATGTGTGCATTTGGAAGAGGTGAAGCGGTACTGTCGGACTGTCACGTGTGCGCCCTGAGCTGCCATGGTAACTTGGACAGGCCTGCTTGTGATTCACCCAGCTGGGTTTGAAATCGGTCAGTATGACTGCATCTCCACCTGGTCCCAATCAGTGAAATCTATTAGCGAGTGGCCATCCGATGTCTTAGATGCCACATGACCGTGGGATTTAAATAGATGCAGTCGTCCTACATCAAACAAATTTGAAATGGAAAATCAGCTCCAGAGAATGGAAAGTGAGATGGTTTTGTCTTGGGAGGTGACGAGGGTTATAAAAACCAGCGGTTCTTGTTTCCAAACCCTGGAATGTTAATACCCGTTTGGGTTTTACCTGCGTCCTGCGGATCGTGTGCAGTGCTAAAGACCAGAGCATGAGAGATCAGCATGCGAGCGGCCAATAACACCACCTTCCATGCTGTGAAGCAGAGTTATTGGATCCTTACAAAGGCGTTCAATTTAACTTTGCCCTTAAAACCCTTTTGTTTGAACCCCTCCCATGACAGTAGGGTGCTAGAACAAATCTGCACACGAGAGGACGGCCCGCACATCTTCGCAGCTGTGTCCGCAGTGAGAGCAGATTGGGACTTCTGTCTCCTCTACAGAGGGAAAAAAAACTGCTTGTCAAACGACTGAGTGGCTTTTTTTTGTTTTTTCTTGTTCTTTTCTTGCTGCTTGTTTGTTTTTGGGCTCTAGGGCTGTGGAGGCCCTGGCAGGGGGTGTTTGAGTTTTCCCAACTCTAATGAGCAGGAAAGGAGGCTGTTTCTGTGTAGAAGAGGGAGATTTGTTCACCTTGCTGCTCAACCCCTGCAAAAATCTCCATTGTTCCTGTTTGCTCTGAAAGCACGGAGCTCTCAATGGCTGACGGTTTTCAATATGTGAGCAAACTTCCTCCAGCAAATGATTTTCCAGCGGCGGGAAAGAGACAGAGAGATAGCACACCCTTGTTTGCTGGGCCACTGGACTGTTAAGCCTCATTTGGGTGGGCATGTTTCAACAGTGGCTGTCCCGGGCCTCATAAATACTGATTGTTTTGGACCAGGGCAGCCCAGGTGCGTTCATTGTGCCGTAAGCCTTTGCGGTAAGAGCCTGTTGTTATGCGCTAGTATCGTTTGCTTCCCACAAAAGCACGTTGCTCGGTGCGGTTAGGTCACAAAAAAAACGAAGCACGACGATGGCACGAAGTGCTCATCTGACACATGATCTGTTCAGCGTGTAGTGCATTACTGTGCACAACACCCTCACTTTTATACGTCCTAATGTGGGAAGGAAAATAAGGGCAGCTGTCTTCGTGTTTCAGTATTCATTTACTTTCACTCAGGCAATCACATCACATGGAGGTCTTTAACAAGGTATCCAAGGGTCTTCACATGAACCGTTGAAAGTAGAGCCTGGTAGACAAGACTAGTATTTAGTATCAAAATTAGCACTCGCCAAGCAGCAAATGCAAAAGAAAAAATACACATTGGCGATAATAAAGAACACCCTGCAAGTTATATGACGCTTTTGTACATGCTGTTCAAAAGTTTGGGGTTAGTGCAAATTTTTATATATATTTTATTATTTTTTGGAAATAAATAAAGAAAATGAAATTAATGCTTTTATTCAGCTAGGGTAAATTAGATTAATGCATTAAACTTAACAGTAACAGCAAAGATATTTCGAATTTTACAAATGATTTCTAGTTCAAATGAATGCTGTTCTTTTGAGCTTTCTATTCATCAGAGAATGCTGAAAAAATGCATTATGATTTCCACAATATTTGAATGTTTTTCAACATTAATAATAATAGTAGTAGTAGTAGTTTCCTCAAATCAGCATGATTTCTGAAGGATCGTGTGACACTAAAGACAAATGATGCTGAAAATTCAGCTTTGATCACATTTTAACATATTTAAATAGTTATTTTAAAATAAATTCTTGGCCAATTCTTGCTATTAACTATTAACTCCAACTTTTGCCTCAGTAAACTTTTAATAGTTAGTAAGGCAGTTGTTAATTTAGATATGGAGTATGATTAAGGAATCTAGAAAATGGTCATGCAGAATAGGGCAAGAAACTTAGTACTATTAAGCAAAATATGCATGCTAATAATCAGCTAGTTAATAATGAGAATTGGTCCCTATATATTTCACAGTGTTTACAGTACTGTACTTATTTCAAAAACATTAAAAAAAATCTTACATTAAAAAACTGCAAACTTTTGAATGGTTATGTATGCATGTGTCAGATGGATCCTGTTGGTTTCACTTCGTGGTTCAGTTGGAAGCACATTCTCGCTCACACTCACGGCATTGCTGGAGCGGTGACGCACTTCAGTCTGCTTTCTGCTGTCAAAACAGCACTTTGTAAAGGATAGAATGTTATTTTAATATAGTATGGTAGAGACATTTCCAAAATAAATTAAAAATGACACTTCATATCAAAAAGGTTGCCGACCCCGGTTTAAAGTTACTTGTAAGTATAGCAAATCTTCAAAAACCAGGATGTGATGAGAAAACCTGACAGTGTGGTTTCTCTGTCCTGCAGATCATATTGAGCAGATGCGCCGCTGTGGAAAAAATATTAACGAGGTCATGAGTAATGACACAGGTTAACTAGCTGGTGCACCCCACCCTACAGAGGCTAACAGTGGTCACTTAAAAGGATTTGTGAAATGTAGTGAGATATTGATCTGGCCAGCATTTCTACATGTATTTGAATTCAAAATCCATATCAAAGAATTAAAACATGATTGGCATTCGATTTCATCCATTGGTATTTTGATATATTAATTGATGTATCTGCAGTCCAGTCACCAAGAAGTTCTAAACTCAGTCTGAAAGGCTTTTCACAGTGCTGTTGTGAGTTTTGATAGACTCTGGGATCTATGGAGGATTTGGAGGTAGAGCTTGTGTCGATCCCGGTTCCTGTGTCCAGTGATGCATGGTGAAGGCAGCTGACCCCAGGTGCCCTGCAGGTGCGCCGGGGACGAGTTGACTGGAATGTGGCCTCACGCTGAGAGATTCCCATCAGCCCAGCATTCCTGAGATGGGGAGGAGACAAAGGGGCTCTTCTGTGATGGCAGAGCTCGACAAAGCCCCCAACTCACCTTGACTGACTGTATATTATTGGTCTGCATGCAGGAAGATGCGTTTCCAAATGTTTCCAAAACAGATCAAGTGGAAACAGGTGTCGGTTTTCAGTGTTTAAACGGTGCAGTGTGTCATCTGTAGTGTAGCGTTCTGTCCAAATGGATTTGCTGTTTTGGCCGGGGAAGTTACTGCGCAAGAGAAAATGATTATATCTAGGTGGAGAAGAAACCTCAACCTCAAAATTAAAGGCATAGTTCACCAAACAATGAAAATTCTGTCATCATTTACATACTCTCAAGTTGTTCCAAATCTGTATGAGTTTCTTTCTTCTGCTGAACACAAAAATGATTTTTGAAGATGTATGGAAAGAAAATACTATGGAAGTCAATGGGGAGCAGCAACTGTTACCTACATTCTTCAAAATAACTTCTATTTTCGGGTGAACTATCCCTTTAAGAAACAATTTAAGGAAGTCCTTAAGTTCAAATTATGAGGAGTTTATAAGAATGCCAAGTGCAATTCTTATCAATTCTTAAATTCACAAATATTTTCTTAAGAGCATGTGTAAATCTTACTAATAACTGTACATTTTTGTTAGTTTTCGAGTGTAAAGTGTTAGGTTATCAACATTAGGAGAAGTCATTTTCAGGTAACCATTTAGCTCATTTGTTTCAGTAAAGTTTTTTCTAGTATTATAAGACTAAAGTATTATAATAATCCAACTAAATTAATTAAAATGAGATTTTAGATCAGTAAGATGTTTATTTGTGACCCTGGACCACAAAACCAGTCTTAAGTCTCAGGTATATTGCCAAAAATACATTGTATGGGTCAAAATGATCCATTTTTCTTTTAAGCCAAAAATCATTAGGATATTAAGTAAAGATCATGTTCCATGAAGATATTTTGTAAATTTCTTACCGTGAATGTATCAAAACTTAATTTTTGATTAGTAATATGCATTGCTAAGAACATCATTTGTAAAATTTTAAAGGCGATTTTCTCAATATTTTGATTTTTTTGCACCCTCAGATTCCAGATTTTCAAATAGTTGTATCTCGGCCAAATATTGTCCGATCATAACAAACCATACATTAATGGAAAGCTTATTTATTCAGCTTTCAGATCATGTATAAATCTAAATTTTGAAAAATTGACACTTAAGACTGCTTTTGTCGTCCAGGGTCACATTTATTTCTCTCTATATATATATATATATATATATATATATATTTTATATTCTTCTTCAGAACAACATAAGGAAAAAGATAAGAATATTCTTTTTTTATATGTACACTACTGTGCAAAAGTCTTAGGCCATTACTATTTTCACCAACAAAAAATGGTAATAATCAAGTGGGATTTTTGTCTGATAACAGCCGGTGCTCCACACAGAGATCTGATCTGATCATCATCAGTCTGTCTGGAGTGACATGAAGAAACAGAACAAACTGAGCCAGACTCAATCCAGAAGAACTGTGTCTCCAAGACGCTTCGAGAAGCCTACCTGCAAAGAAAATATGGTAGTAAAGAAGATTTTTATTTTAAAGAATGTTTGGTGAATCTGACCTCTGATAACAAGGTCAGTAGGTCAAGAAGGGAACCCAGTTGATTTATGTATTGGTCTGTCCAGGTGTCCTCTTGTGAATTATAGGCTGCAATGTTTCCAAAGAGAACATTTTCCCTCAAGAACATTCACTTCTCTTCAACTATTTGAGAGATATTAGATTAACTGCCACAATATCTCTGGCGTTGGATTAGCCTGTGACCTAATCTTCCACGGCCATTATTCACTTCCTCTGCCCAGTTCCCTCAGAGGTCAGAAGTCTTCAGTCCAGGGTTTTGCTTGTCCATGAGTGACGGCATCGTAAAACCACACGTCTAATTAACTTAAATTTTGTTCTATCAAGCCGATGTGCTATTAACAGAACAGAAATAATTGGTTCATGCTTTCAGAATGCAGGCCACGTCTGTGCTTGACTGTTTGGATTTCGAACAGTTTGATGTCAAGTTGAACCACACTGTCCAACATCTCTTTGTCTTGTACTTAAGCGCTGATGTATTGAAGGAAGGCTTGTTAAAATTAGCCCCGAGCAGTTCGATTACCTGCTGTGACACCAAAAACACATCACCTCCAACAACAAAAGAGCTCGAAGGAATGCCAGCAATGTGGGTTATGCCGCTCTTTACGGCCTTTCTGCCTCAATTCCCCATTGTTGTGGAAAAAGCGGTGATGTAGTTGAAAGGAACGAAAACAGCCACGCATTCATTAAGTTAATGAATAAACCATCACATATTTGTGAAACACTTTCACGATCATGAAGGCGACCATAAATAATAAATAGACCTCACTCGGTCTCTCAAAGCAGATGTGGCGTCGTAAAACTGACAGTTGGACTGTGTAAAAAAAAAACATTTTTTCCTCCAGCGAGGAGGCTGACAGTCACTCACGAGAAACCGCAGCATTGCATCGCCAGATCTGCTTGTTTTGGTGGAAATCTAAACATTTAACAGTGAGAATGTATTTGTGTGTGGTATGTAAGAGATACAGTATAACCGCATGATGTACATCCCGCTTATTTCTCAGAGGAATTCATTTAAATATTAGCTTTGGGCAAAAACAAACAGCATCTTGCAGAGATGGGCCCCCTGTTGACTGCGGAGATGGGCGGCTCTGCAAAGACACAAATATTTTCGCCAATGGTTTATTTTCCTGTGAGAAAACAAACACTGTGCGGTGTTGCTACGGTGAATGGTCCTGGGTAAAGAGCGCTGGCAGTCGAAGGAATTGGGAGAAAAACGCTACAAGAGATTTTCATTACTTCAGGGGTAGGAGGACGAGCATGAGACTCTGGCTTGAACGGATCACCGCGTCAGCTTTTTTTTTAATGCTGATGGTCAACAGAAACCCATTAATGTGTCGTAGAATTTTGTATCTATAAGGATTATTTTCTTCTTTTTATACCTAATTTATATCTACATTTCAATGGGATTTGACCTTGCTCAAAGGCATAATAGTGATACAGTTTGATGTGATATCTGAACCTGTTGGTCCAGTTTTCTCTTATAAAAATAATGATAATAATAATAATAATAATAATACATTTATTTATTTTTTTATTTTTTTATTTACACTGGGATTTCACCTTGCTCAAGGGCACAACAGTGATACTTTTGAAGCTGTAACCTTTTGTCCAGTAGAAAGAAAGAAAGAAATATAATGTCCTATAAATAATAATAATAATAATAATAGTTATTGTTGTTGGTAGTAGTGGTATTTAAGTAATAACTCTGACTAAAATATACATTTTGCTGAAATATTTGTAGTTGAAAATAAACTACTTGAAAAATAAACTACTTTGACGTATGTAGAAGTAAGTGTATTTGTATGATAGCACTAACTGTAAAGTGTAATGGGGTAATCAAAACAGCCTTTTTACTCAATTAGTCTGTGCTTTTTTATTATTTTCAATTTTAGTTTAGTAAATTTAACTTCTGCTTTAAAAGCATTATTTTTGTTTTTAGATTGCAATGTTACAATGTTAGAATGTAATGTGATTTTAACCCTTTTTGCACATAATATATGCCTTCATGCTTACATTCACTTTATTTGTTTAATCCAAATACAAAATACCGAGATATATACCGTAATACCGCACATCAGCCAAAAAATACAGAGTTATGAATTTCTGCTCATATCGCCCAGCCCTAATTCCAAGTGTTTTGAAGTTATGCAAAAGATTTGTGTGGGGAACAAACACAAATTTATATCGTTGATTAGTGATAATCTTTCCCTTTGCTGAAATCTCATTCACGTTTGGATTGCATACAGGTTTTAATCAGCATATAGGTTTAGAACGAGTGTTTCTGGTTGAACTGTTCCTTTAAGTTGTCACGATGTATGCCAGAATATTGCCAGCATTTGTTGTTATTCAGCCTCATTGTCTAGCAGTGACTATTATATTTGTTTTCTTGGCTATGCTCAGATTCAGCACATTTATATTCTTCTGTGGTGAGATAGCAGTCTAGTGTCTGTGCTGGAAGGGTTTTCTGCGCTCTTGATGAGACTAGATGCACAGATGTAACTCCTTCACAGAAGTATGCTGGGCCATAGTCAAGTGGTCTCATTTACTCCCAATCTGGAGAGTGAGTCACATCAAAACATCGATTCCAAATGCACTTCCCTATTTCAGGACACTAAACTGAGTTTTTTACGGTCTCTTTCACAAACACAAATGTGTATTCACATTGTCTGTCTCAACAGATTGTCTTTTTCACTGGCTCGGCGTGTTTCCACGGCACTTTGGTCTTGGAGAGACATGCTACAAATACATCACTTAATTACATCAGAACTCTAAATCAGAGAGATGTGATAATATCTCCATCTGGAACGAATAAATGATAAATACATGTGATAAATGTTTGATTTGTCCGGGATAACCTTTAAAGGGAGCCAATGCGATGAGACAAATAGTAAAGAACTTCCTCTTGTTATTCTTCTGGAAGTTTGGTTTTGGGAGATGTTGAATTCCTGCTGTTGACCAGGGATAGCAGTCAATCATTAGCCAGCTGTATTATCTTCGGCTTTATTAAGGACATAAAGCATGTATGTGAGCGTCAGTCTTTTGAACTTCACAATAGAGTGCAGATGTTCTACAGATCTGTATGAATCGGCTGATATCTTCAGAGATGAGATCAACAGTTCTGTAAAATCCTTGAGTGTAAAACTTGGCTGATGAGAAAGCCTTTCTCGTATCCAGCTTGCTTTATTACCAGTAAAAGACAGCTGATTCATTCATAATAGAATGCCAGAGGTTGCGTAGTTTGACAACAGGCTGTGTTTTCCGGACAATACATGTCTTTAGACATTTTGTAAAGCTTTTTGATGGAATTATGTCTCCCAGGCTCATGCTTGCATGGTTTTGTGTAATCTAGTAATCAAGTTTTGCTGTGATCTCTGGAGGCTTTGTGTGGAGGATTGGCAGGATTGTTCTTTGTTTAGGTGCTGGCATGCACACTAGATACTTTCTCATTGACACCTGCCTGATCAGTTCTTTCTCACACTCATTGGCAGATGGATGCGTTGGCTTTGACTCAGGGTCAGGAATGATCACCATTTTTAAGATACTGAATACCGCTGGCAAATAAAATAAAAAAAAGGTTGCATATATTTAATGCACAAGCTAAAGTTTTTATATATATTTAAATATATGAGATTTGAGTATGACTTTCGTTTAATTAATTATGCAGTTTGTAAGTGAATAAATCTCACATAAAATTTCAAGAACATCTCCAGGTCAAAATTAAACTCAAATTAAAAGAGAGAAATTGAAAATTATATATTTATATTTCTAAAACAAAAGGAAAGTTTATGCCCATTTTCCAATTTTTGCCCCCAATTTAATACCATTATGATTTTTATGTATTATGACATTTGTTTTTATATGAAATTCATCCCCCCCTTCACCCTAATACAAAATTTGTATTTTATTTTATTTTATTTCATTTCATTTCATTTTATTTTTGATCCAGACGTATTTTCATAAGATTCATTAAGTTATCAGACTTGAATCGGTTCACTATGATCTGATGTTTATTTTGGAGTTTCCTTTTGTTTCCCCAGCAGGTTCGTATCTGTGTTTGAGCACCCAGCATGAGTTCAGACTATAAGCAGAGATAAATTGGTTTCTCTGTTTTTATACCATGAGTAAATCAGCTCCTTGGCTTAATGGGAACTGCTGAAGCTGACACTTGACTGACACAGGGAGATAATCAGGCAGGAGGAGCTTTGAAGCTCTGCTGACGGCTGCCTGACGAACGTCTGTGAGTCAGCCGGGTGCCCTTTGACCTCTCAGCCCAAACGCAGGCATAGCTGAGCGTCACCGGGCGACCTGTCACTAGCGACTCGCTCTGGTATTTGCACCCACGAGAACAAACATAGCTGGACGCCGCTAATGGTCTGTTCTTGGTGCCTCTCTAGAATAGTTTATTCTGATTGGTCAAATATTTTGTATAATGGCCTGTAAACTATATAATAGATCAATGAAAAAAGAGCTATATAGTGCCCTATGAATCAGTTTTATTTTTTATTTTTCCAAATAATTTTTTCCCAATTCCGTTTTTTCCATATTCATTTTCTGCATTCCGTTTTCATTTTTCTAGACTCTGTTTTAATGGTTAAATTAAAATGTATTTATTAAAAAGCATGTCTAATGAATTGAAATCTTGGAACTTACACAATTTAACATCGATTTATTAAAACTTAAGGAAATAAGAATAATATGAAATAAGTTTTTTTCCCCAAAAATTTTTATATTCATTTTCTGGATTCCATTTGAATGGTTTCATTAAATTTTAATAATCAAAAGCATCTCTAAATAATTGATTTTTATATATATATATATATATATATATATATATATATATATATATATATAAATATTCCTTAAAAATAATGTTTTAATAATAATTTTATTAGTAGTAGCAGTATTATCATTACATTATCTCTATATATATCTCTGTCACAGTCTCTTCAAGTTAAACCAAACTTTTATTTTGACCAGTTGTTGTAAAGACCTTTAATTTCTCTGTTTATATGATATGACGATAGTTTTCTCAAAAGAAACAGTAAAATGCTCATGAAGTGACTCTCAGGGCAGTTCTAGAGATTGTTTATGTGTCCATGTACACATATATTGAGGCAGCAGAGGCTGAAAACACCACGAGCATTGCACTATGTGTGTAATAAATGAAACTGCACGTCTGCGCCATTCATTCACACAGAGTCATGCAGAAAATGCAGAATTCATATTTTGACACTAGTTGATTTAAGTCTACTGACCTAGTCTTGATTTATTCATCTAAAATTTGGCAAATTCCGTGGCATTCCTTGGTATGCAGTAAATTCCATTTTTATGACGGGATTCTGTGATTCTGTCCACATTTTCTGCATCGCGGAAATCACAGGGTCCTATGTATATTTCTGCTATAGCTTGTTCAGTGTGACAAAAATGCAATTTAAAAAAGTATCAGCTGGGGCTCTGTAGCGAACTGCTTATATGACTGTTTTAGCTTTAGCATTGCAGCTTTACAGGCTGATAAATGGAGCGCCTCTGTCATCTGCCTCTGCTGCTCATGTGCAGGCAGACAGATTATGAGATGTGTTGAAATTGTTTGACATTGCGGTGACACATACAGCTTAGATAGTTTGTGGATTCCGCCACATAGCAGCTGCCGACTAGCTGACAGTTAACAGCCACATCCCATCAGCGACCTCGGTTACATCCCGTTCCCCTATTTTGCCTCTGGAACAACAATTTACTTCCCATGTCCCCTGTTTCTGCTGCTTGCTTCTCCAGGTGACCACCGCTTAGATGTTTTGGAGCCAACTCGACTACAGCTCCGTGTGTCAGTGCACCTCAGAGACCTGCTGATCACCCGTTTTTGACAAGCAAGCACGCGTTTAATGACAGCTCGGTTTAAATAATTAGCTTTCCAGATGCAGGGGAACAGGAAGTGCTTTTTTAAGCCCGTCTTCCCCATGTCGCCCAACACGCCACAGCTTGGTGAACCCATCAAAACACGGTCTAAAGAGAATCAACCGGAATCGTCCTGTGTGGCTACATCCCCCTCTTAATTAGAATTTTAATGACCTTAATCAGTTGTTCTTGGAAGTATGTGGTTCCCTTACTCTTCCCGGCTCCCATTAAATCCCTCCTAATCACTCCGGCCCAGCTTGTACATGGCTAATGCTTCCTGCATCTTTTATCTCTTAATAAGGAGATAAGACATGGAAATTGATTCATCTCCTTTCACTGTGTGGAGTATTAAGCAGATTATTATTGTTGTGATAATTACTTGGCTGTGCCACTTGCCACTTTTATTCTGCATGGTGAGTGGGTTTTTAATAGATCAGAACCCGCTTTTTACCCCGGCCAGGCTTTAATGAGACTGAGACGAATCCCGAGAGTAATTTAATAAAAGATACTAGCAAATTTAATTGCCAGGTGTTTGCACAAGCAGCTCTCGCTGTTGCATTTTATCTGTAATTAAACATATTGATCTTTCAAGAGGAGTTTTCGTAGGAAAAAGCAAAAACGCTCCAAATTCCTTTTCCACTTTTTCCATGCTGCACATACCATGGACATGATACTGTAAAAATGAACAAAATCTGTGACTTATTTTGACACATAAACTATGGTTGCTCAATTATGTGGTGTTTATTTCTATTCCTGTAAACATGCCAGGTGTTTTTCTTGTTTTTATGGGGGGATCAGTTGGATCTTTCACACAAACCAGATTGAACATATTTGTCTGTCAGTCTGTATGTTGTACAGTATGTATCAAATGGAGACAGCGTCTACCTTACCCAAAGTCCTGAAATCCCCTTGCAGCACAGCGAGCACGTGGCTGAATGTTTCTTTCGCAGACGTTGTGTGTGCGAGCAGGCGACGTCGAGTCTTAAACACCTTGTCCAGAAGCTCCCGGCATCACTCACGTCGCAGCAGCTGCCGCTTGTTCACACCGTGCTGCGGCTGAGTGTCTGACCTCCCTAAATCCTGCCCACGACGCCACATCTGAACAGCGGTCAGGAGAGAACTGGGATAAACCTCCAAGAGCGGCTGATTTGTTAGGTGTGAGAGTAAAGACAGAGACAGTCCATTTCCGCGAGCGATACAGAGCCCCATTCTCCAGAAACGGCGCTCGCCTGAATGGCCCTCCGGTAATCCTAGCGGGACCACTCTTGGTAGAATGGATATGTAATTCAAAATTTTCAACGGATGGTTCCATTTTTCTTTCTTTCCCGCTCCTTTGGGCTCTGTGTGTTTTGTGAGGTTTTCTCTGGTATGCTGACATTAGTCACTGTTCCAGGTCTGTTGCAAAACATGCCAGGTTCGTGATGAAATATTTGTGTTGAGACTTTTTTTTTAATGTTGAAATGCTCTTGAGTGTGTATCAATGAATGAGAAACATATGGCCCCTAAAATGTAGTCGAAAACAAATGTTCGCTTTCAGCTGTCACTGGGTACCTACTTTTATGGGGTAATAATTTACAAAATAATGGGAGCTGGGTGCTAATATCTGGCATTTCTTACTAAAATAACTCACTATAGCACCTGAGGCAACAGCAATGGAATTTAGGTGAAGTAGAGGACCACCCAAAGCTAGCGCCCCACCTGTATTAAGGTACTTGCACTGGCCAGATTGTAGCGTACAGATCGGAGCCACTTTGTCTTGTCAAACACCTCCTTTGACCCCCGTTTAATCGATCCGGACACAAACCCCACCGTGTTTCCTGCAATCCCATGCCACCTAATTCCCTCCAGACAGGCTTGATTGAACGTGCCAAAGCGAGACTCCCGCAAACGGAGACTGGCGTTGATTGCTTGAAAGTGCCGTTGACCCCTGACCTCGAGGGTGAAGGTTTTAGACGCTCTTCCAGGAGGCATCTCATTCCCAGATCGGATAGATGAGTCACTTGTCAGCGTAGACGGGTCAGGCCTGAACGCTCAGGGTTAAGGAAACTCACAGCTGCTCTTCTGTGGCCTTTGATCTGAATGTGTTGTGTTAAAAGCAGGGCCTTGTCCGGGCTTCTCACTTCTTCACACAACAGTAGGAAGGGATGGTACACTTTGAATTTTATTTGCTTTTTATAAGCACCTGTGTCGGTGTTGCCTCTGAGTCTGGTTGACGACGTATCAAAGAAGTACACAATTTTAAAATATGAGGGATGTTTATGACACTTTTTGCAGTTGACGCATATGGTGGTGTTTAAAGCCTGCATCTGTGAGGCGGACATCAAAAGAATGAGTATTACTTAGATTTTACGATTTTGGATTTGCCATAAAAGAGCTATTCTTCCAAGCAGCTTGATTATCGATAAAGACGCCAACTTTAGATTAGATATTCTCATCTGTTTTTTTCACCTTAAATTCATCAATTTTGAGTTTCTGAATTCCAGAGTTAATCCAGAAGAAAGGTCTTAATGCTTAACCAAACACTTAGGTGTTGATTTTATTGGAAACAGCTGCATTGTACAGTACGTGTTGAAAGAAACCATGCATACTATTTCTTTAGTGGTTGTGAAATTCTACTAGATGTATATTCGAAGTGAATTGCAGTTGAAATATTTGTCCTGCAGGATCTTCGCTCCCTTAAGTATTATACTTGAACATTGATCAGACCCTACAGAAATTGACCTTTCCTCACCTAGAGCACTCAACTGTTGTGTTTCACAGGAGCCCATGGATTATCATGAGTATATTATGAGTGCGGATAGCTTTAGAGCATGAGAAGCTCTTTGTTACCCCTTAATAGAAAAGTTTAAGGCGCTTAACATGTATGGTGAGTAACGTGTGCTTGGGAACTCTGCCTAAAACAACACATTCCCAAATGATGTGGTGCCCCAAGGGTCACGTTAAAGGGACTGTGATGAAGGTGGTAAACTAAAGCCTTCGTTCACAGCTTTGTTCCTTTTCACCCTGCAGTACGAAGAGCAGTTACATTGCCTTTCACTAACTTTATCATTTATTATCCTAACACTCAGGAAGAGGGTTTTCACATGCTGCGTTTCACAGGGGCCCTACTCACTGATGTTCACTTCACTTGACAAAATGTAATTAGTTATAATCAAGACTTCCAAATTAAGTGATGCAGTAAATGTCTCAATAGATACTTCTGTATCTGTCTGCTACACTGGCTACTGTACGCTCTTATCTCCCTGATCCAGTGCCCAGAGAGAGAAACTGAGAGCTCTGATCCCGCCTCATGCTTAACTGAGAGAGCTTGGAGGTTTGCTGGCCCTGTCACTTCTGATAACTCAAGCCAGCCAATCCCAGACTCTGCAGCCCTGCCCATCTCTCTTTCTCCACCTCAGGGGGTGTTCTTTGGTGTAGGCACACTCAATAGGACCCATATATGGTCTTCGACAGCTGGGGTCCAGATGTTCCCTAGCTAAATGCGTATGACAGGTCCTATCAGTCCTGTTTTTGATGCATGCTGCATCTTTCCGTACCCCTTTAACCTTTCCTGTTGGTACCTTGATCCAAGGCCAATTAATTCTATCTTCGTTTGTTGCACTTAAAAAGCAATCAAGCCCCAATTTATCCAACTTCATGCTGAATTGCTCCAAATTACTTTGTAGGTAAACAGCTCTTGTTGAATTGGACTGCCGCTTCCTACCCGGATCCTCCCTTTCTGATTCTGTGATGCTCATCAGAGGTAGCCTGCCGTGGATAATGCACCGCGATCGTTTCAAAATGACTGGAACTAATGCAGGCCAGGTTGATCAGCAATCCGTTTCTTGACTAAAAGAGACGTACTTTAAGAACCACCAGAAAGTGATGTGTTTTTCTCGCTGCTTTATTTTAGACATAAAAGAAATTATCCAGATATTTCAAGGGGGTATTGAAAAGCAAAGCACTCGTGCGTTTTGATTGAGCAGGTGGTTCTCATTTCTTGTACAATACAGAACATCTGTGGGTTAGGTTTAAGCACATTCGAACACCGCCTAAACTAATCCTCCACCAGCCCTCCTTCCCTCCCGCCAAGACCACCACCCTTTCGTTTAATCTCTTGTACATCATCATGATTAAACAATGGCATGTGATGCATGGAATTAAAAAAGATAGCAGATTTTGGACACGCTGAGGCCTTGTGGAAACATTGAGCAGAAACAATGACGTTGCTCATTACAGACCTCTCAGTGGAAAAGACTTTGATATGATAGGGTGGAGCCCCAGATCTGTTTCCTTTGGAGGATTTGTTATTTTGCAGTGCCCTCTCAAATTTTAATGTAGCTTTTCAATGTGTTGCAAAATAATTAAATCCTGCTTTGGCGGTCTGTCCGACTATGTCCGAAATAGTGTATTGCTAGATATCCGAAGGAGAGGGGGAAAAAAAACTAACTCTTATTGCATTTCATTCAGTTTAGTGTCGCAATAGTTCAAAGTGCTGCACTGAGTGGTGGGTTTATAGGTTTGCATATTCCCCCAAATGCCTTAATTTATCCCTTCTTGATGTCCTTTTGATGGTTTTGATGCAAACCTCACCATTCACCAATCTTAATTGCTTTCCTTGTTGTTATTCGTTTCAAATCCTGTCATTCCTGATTGGCTTGTCCATCTCACTGTAAGAAGGATCAAAGATGAAGGTTTGAGAATGAGACCAGTTCTCTGCTTTCACTTGGTAAAGTGTAACTGATGAATTCATCAAGATCCATCACATACCCTTTTCCCAACCCGTCTGCTGTGAGACGGAGTGCTGTATTACTAAATATTAACACGTCGCCACGTCTAAGTTATTCTTTTGATGGTGATTAGGAGCAGGTGTCGGGGAGCAGCTTGACAAAACAGAGAGCCCGACACTGTAGCTCTGAGTACATGATGGAAGCCTGTTAAAGTGATTTATGGGCTGGAGACCCCTATGTTTGCACAATACACACGTTCTTTACTGGATAATCTATATCAAAGCTGAATGGAGCCAAATACATGACAAGGGCATGAGTGTATCAGAATAACAGGTCCAGCTATTTAACATATAACTTGATTAGAATCTGGGTGGGTTGAACTTTGCAAGACTACAAAACACAGCCTTGATAACGGTAGACTGCTTAGGCAGATGGGCCATTGAAACACAGCAACCATGTGTTCAGGAGTTTTTCTGAGAGGTGATTACCAGTGGAGTTTAAAAGCTGGGGCTTATTACATTTCATCAGTGAACAAACTACTCCCTGCCAACCTCTCTACCGCCCTTCTGAAAGCCCTGAATCTGATTTATTAATTGCTAGATAGGCCTTGTGCAAACATCGAGTGGCTCTGTGTAAACAGCTTTAAATTAATAACGGACTATGTTCATTCAAACCCTGCTATTACAAGCTCCTCACCTCTCGTTGTGATTCAGCTTCCTCTTGACTGGAGCACTAGATTGCCACTGCAAAACTCTGTCAGGACTGATTTACTGTTCTGGCGAAATTGCCCATATCCTGCTGTGTTTACAGCAGCCACTTGCATTGTAGGTGAGCGTCCTGCAACAAGCAGTGATATTCATGTCACGCAGATGTCAACAAAAGGAATTGTGCATCGATTCCATTGCGCAATCCCATCATTCAAATACAACCCTGACGTTTTCTCAAAGGAAGTAAGCGAACGCCGATGATTAAAGCGCTAGATCGTGTCATTCACACGTCGATCTCTCGAATTTGCCTGCCGCTTCATGTTCGCCCAATGCCTAGCTGTGGTTTCAAAGCCCAGAGGGCCTCTCATCAAAACCAGTCTCCATCCACTGGCAATGTTTCCGGCAGCTGTCACAGGGGCTTTTCCAATTCTTCCTCTGTCACTTCCAGCTTTATGAAAACCTCCCGTTCTGGTCTGTAAGACAATCAGACAGCCGATCAGCGATTTGTTACTTCTGATGAGTTCCCCAGTGGTAGAACATTCCTAAACTTCAGTTCTCAAACACAAAGCAGGCGCTGAACCCTGATGTGAGAGCTCTAAACAAATGAAGAAAACAAAACAAAACACGAGGTCAGGATGATAAATAATTATTCCTTGGGCTTGTGCTCATTAATTATCATTGAAGCAATATTATTGTGCTTGTTTGGGTGGCAAGACTTGAGGTGCTGGCTCTGACTAATCAGGGGTTAGACTTTGGCTGATGAACTGAAGGCACCTTTCTCTTATAAATGGATGTATTTACCTTTAGCACTGGCCTAATGAGCAGGAGAAGAGCCCAGAGATGTGCTGACGTCAGCTCTAATTCAAACAGCATGGAAGGAAGGGAAAGCAGCCACACGCTCCTGAAGGGAGTTCAGAGAAAGTCTCAACAGGAGTTCAGTTCAGCGTGAGGAGCAGGAAACTCGGGCAAGCTATGAAGCTGATTTGCACTCCACCGCTCAGATTTAACTAAAACTTTTACATCAATTGTGCATCTTCAGATAAATCCCCAGTTGCGCCATCAAAGGAATGATTTTGACGAAAAAATCAATCTGGCGCTCCACTTCTACTCCTTACTCAAAGACAAATAAGATTTCTATGGAGTAAAGGCATGGAAATTTCCATTTGGGACAATTAGCTGTGCTAATGAGGCTCTCCATTTGTTTGCTACTATGTTTGCATAATTTACAGGTCATTAATACTGCACTATGTGCATCAGATTGTGCAGCAAATGTGGCTCTTTGATGTCAGCATCTTGATAAAGTCTTGCCACTTGGCTTGTTTGGAATGGAAATTTCGAATTATCACGTTTCACACACTTGTTTTCCTGGCAGATGGTTGTAGTCACCATATTGGTTAGTTCACAGTTGCATACATCTTGCTCCATATCAACCAAACTGCATGCAAGCTTAATGAGCGTGATGCATTTGAGAGCGTGTAAATACAATATCCTCAATGTGGTTACTGATCCTAACCGCCTTGTTCGTTGAGTTAGTGGTCTCAGTGTGCAGTCTTAATTGCCAGACCGCTCTCAGTGCTGTATGCCAAAGAGACAGGCCTTTCCTGCCAGCTCATCACATCCTTCCGGCATTAAAAAAGCATGGCATTGGAAGTTCCACCGAACGTACGTGCATAGGAAAATATCCAGGAAGGAGAAGCAGAAGTAGTCAACTGATGTGTTTCATGCGTTAGACCTCCGTGTCTGCCTGCCTCTCCAGGCTCCAATTTGCTAAGAAACACTTCCGCTCTCTCTCACACTGAAATCAGACCAATCAAAGCTTGTTTTATAATCAGACTCCATCAGATTGACAGGCTTTGCCTTGCAATGTTGTGCTCTGAAAGGACTAATGTATTCCTTTAATGAGCCTTGACTAGCGTGCTCCCGTACTCCCAGGTGCTTACAGAGCACTTCGCTTGGATTGGACAGCTTGTTTTGCTACTCAGTTTTCTGCCCCCTGGGGTGACTGCCACGAGCCGAGGAACGGTGCCAGACCTCCGCCAGGTAGTCCTCGGAGAGAAGAGATTGAGACTTGGCGTCTGAGCCTTTCTGATAAACAGGGGTTGGGGGAGGCTGGTGTAATCTCTGCACTTCTGTCAAATTTATAAAGATTACTTGAGTAAATCTAATCCAGGACCTCTGTGCTGTTAGTGGAGACCAGGGCAAGGTGCCAAGGTACATACTACACCACAGGCTGTTGCTCTGTTGGCCACCCACTATCATGTCAAGGGCTCCTGCAGATAGCTTCTTATAATCCAGTGCTTTAAAGACTACACAAATCCCTACAGCCTCATCCAATTCGTTTGGATCAAAGCGCTTAAGGACCAACAGTCCACCATCTCCCAATTTAAGCATTTTCCCATAAATTTTCCATTTTTACCTTTTAACTTTTAAAATGAAATATTAATGCAAATTTTTATTAACTCTTTCCCTGCCTGTGTTTTTTTTTTATTTTATTTATTTTTTTTTTTTTTAAGTTGCCAGCCACTGCCAACATTTATTGTTTTCACAAAAATGTCATGTCCCCCAGAATATTTTGTTGTATGAATATCGGAACATGCAATATGTCAAAAGAAAGAACACACCTTCTGCTTTATTCTAGCTTCATGCATTCCGTTTTTAGTAATTGAAAAAGCGACATTTTGAAGAAAAAGCTGAGAAAATCATTTTTTGTCAAGCACTAAGTCTGGATCAGATTCAAAACAATGATCAAAACATAAATGGAGGAGATTGCTTCGATCAGCACCCCCAAAGCTTGCATAGTCTTATAGCACTTCCTGGGTTGACATTTCAATTTGTAATGTTAGGCACTTTTGATTTATATGCTATTTAAATTTTGATTATCGCGTTATTTTACACATGCATATATATGCATACTGCTTACACATGTGATCACTTGTTTCTGCTTCTTCTTTGCCTGTGTTTGATCCGGATGTTCAGTACTCTTTCAGAAGATGCGTTATAGCGCCCCCTACCATATAACAGTGGAAACATGGAAAGGCAGAAAATTCCGTCAATAGAGGGGAAAGAGTTAATATAAAATATAATACATAAAATTAACAATAGTAGTCTACTTTCAGTATTACTTTATATTATATTATATTATATTGTATAATATCATATTATATTATAGCCAGCTATTGCTACTTTTATTATTATTGACTCTTACTGAAGGACCAGTATTTTTGCTACTGTATCTATGAATAAAATTTGGCGTAGAGGCCAATATATATATATATATATATATATATATATATATATATGTATATCAATAATAAGAAAAACATTAATATCCTTTTGGTTTCAGCTCTGTAGTCTTGGCACCAAATATCTGTGCTGGAAAATAGTATTATTACATTTTTGTGGGGTCAAATATATAGCTGCTCCTGTAATTTAACGGCGTACTCTTTCTTTTGTTTCATATTTTCCCCACAATGTATTGAATGGCATTGAGAATTCCTGAATTTGACATCAGCATTACCATTCACCCCTCTCCTCACCTGCTAATCGGAACCCTTTCAGTCAGATGTGTGCCTCTGGGTCACTGCGTATTCAAATGTGCTGTCAGCATAAATCTTTTGGGAGCATGGGCACAGATGCCATTGAATTTCTATTCAGAGTGTTGATTGTGAGTGAGCCAAGTGGCCACGGGGGATGACTCACAGATGCATGCGTGCTTTCTCCCTGCCACGGTTCTGCCATCTTAGCACCTGCAACATTCCATCCCATAATGTCACCGTTTACATTTTGTGTGAAGCCAATGTGGTGATGTGCACACATGATATTTAGGTTCAACTCATTGCCTGATTTTGCAAACAATTGATCTCTTTGAAAGATGGAGGCCTAGTAGTGTAAGACCAGATCGGGCAGCTTTAATTGGCTTCCGGCAGCTTGATTACCTGTCGCATCTTAATTAACCTGCCTGCTGGACTGGGCAGATGTAATTGCTCACAGATGTTGCACGAGCTCCAGTTGACGCCAAAGACTGTCCCTTCCTCGAAAGGAGAACAAACATATGGTGAAGAGCTTCAATTATATGAAGATATACATTGTCAGTACAAGCCCCCTATTGACGATCAGCAGTGGAGCAGGGACTCGTTTCAAGGCTATAAAAAGACGTAATTATTCAGGCATGATCCTGTTTCAGGGCTTTTGATGTTCTGGCAAGTCAAAAGTCGGCTCCGACACATCAGAGGCCATGGAGGAGGCGTTGTCAGTGCCACAAAGCAGCCATGTTGTTGATGTTATTGAAAACAAACTTGACTGAAACATGCAGTCTGAGTAAAAGCAGAAACGCTTTCCTGTGTTTCTTGGTGTTTGGGAGCTATAACTCACGCAGGACGTTTTGATGAGCCAAACATAAAGCAGAGTCCAGCGTTTGAGTCCTCGGTGTGGGATGCATTTTAATATGCTGTGGTGCCAAATTACAAAGGATGAGCCATAGTGCGATGATTTATTTCGCCTTACACCCTGTCCAGTTCAAAGCTACCAGGTCCAAAAAAAGGAGACGGTTATAAAACATATTTTACTACTGGGCATGGCTTTCCCATCATCCTCCAGGTTTTCCAATAATCTTACTGTCAGGTGCTTCTTTCCCATAAGGAGGCTGAAGCTTCACTTGTCTCAGCCAATTTATTAAGATCATACACGAATGAAAAGCAGTAGGAGCTCCTCTGAGAGCCTGTTAGCAAAGACCACTGGTCATGATCCAGAGCTTTAGAGAAGTCCTTATGCTAAACCTCAGAAGAATAATTACAATTACAGTGGTCCCGTCCGGACAGGGGGTCGTACCTTTAGAACGTCAAAGTGTATTAGCAGAACTATATCTGCGTTTCTTTACCATTTTTGAAGCTCGTCAGTCTTTAACTCACAGAAGAAGCTGTAGTAGCCGACTGCTTTTCTCATATCAGGTTTTTCAGATTTTCCAGTCATTCTGCTCTCAGATTGGTCTTTTGTTCAGCATTTGCACAGCAGTCTTCAATGACTCGTCTCTGGCAGAGCTCAAGAGCATATAACGGGGTTTCCTTAAACGTAATGGAGCAATATGATCTGTGCAAACTGTATTGTTTTGTTAGTTTATCAGTGTGGAATTACTTGTGAGTTTTGCAGTCCAGGGGTTGAGAAGAGTCTGAAAAATGGAGATGATTGGCAAATTGCTGATCTAGTGTGGCTAGGCTTGTTTCCTCTCATAAAGAGCAGTAATGGAAGTCATTCCTAGCCCTAGTGTCTAATTGGCAGATACCGAAACATCCCGTTACACGGGGTACACATAGCGTGCACATTTGCAAATCCTCCGTCTTATTGTAATCACTAATCTTTGGTTCTAATTTGGCAGCGGCAAGCTTAGTGAGGATAATTGTTGATGAAATGTTATTTTGGACAGAAAGCTGAACATAACCCCCAGCCACTTAGTTGTGCTAAAGGGGGATTTTATAAACAATAGCTAAACAAAAGAACGCAAAAGATTTCCCGACAAATAGACAAAGACATCTATTTATTATATTTTTAAATATGTTTTTAAATATATGTTTCAAGGTAACTTTTTTTATATCATACATTCTTAGTTCATAAATATATATAAACATTTCGGCATTCCAGTTGCACTACATGACTTTGATGACTTTGACTTTGAAAAAAAAAAAAAAGTGTGTGTGTGTGTGTGTATATATGCAGTATAAATATATATATAATTATTTTTAAATTAAAAGCAACAGAGGTCAAAGATTTTTCTTCACTATAATATCAGAACAGTTGTTTCACCCTGACTTAATAAAATATAAAAATAGAATTAAAAAACAGAATATGAAAGTGAATATAAAAATGCAGTTTAATTCTGAAATTAAAAACTAAAATTAAGAAATGCATTTAAGTTACTGCATATAAATTGGATTTTAAATGAAGTTTTAAAACGTATTAATAGATCCAGACTAAGTAACTAACTAACTAACTAACTAACTAAATAAATAAAGTGAAAGTTTCATCACTGAACCATGAATTTAATTAAAGACAAAAAAAAATATGTTAAAAGGGAGGATGTGAGGAGCTTTCATGTTTTTCAAAGTGCATCACGTCCTGTCAGTTGACATCATTTCTTCACACTGCTCTGTCTGCGTGCGGGATGGGGTCCTGTGGGAAGGTGTTGGACAGGTCAAGATGAGAAGCTCCGTTGGGACATCAGCGCTGATGAGATCCAGGTGGCTTCAGACAAACATTTTCATCCTGCATGTCAAGGCCACCAGGGCACTCACACACAGGGCACAGGGTGCACATCTGGGAAATAAACTAGAGCAGGATGGGGCATTTTAAGTGTGTCTTACTTCTACATGAAGAAACGAGATGTCTTGTCCTAGATCTTAAGTCAGTGTGCATTTCAGGATATTTGTATTGTCGGTAGATCTCATTTCACATGAGCCGCATGAAACTTTAATGTCTGCTCAATGTCTAATCGTACGGGGTGCAGGGATTCTTGCCACATGCAGTTGTTGCAGATCTCTTGGCATGAAACAATACTGAAATAACTGCATGGAAGCTCACATTGTTTTTGCTTTCTCTTTCTGGAGCCAAAAAAATAAATGTGTCTCTAAATCTGGGTAATATGGACCCCTAGAGCAGCAGTAAAGATGGAAAATAATGCTGTAGACTAATACCACAGCAGTTAATTAAGCAAATGTGCTTGTGCAATGCAGCCAAAGGCCTGCTGAAGCTACATGTTTAATGTTATACAGACCCAGCGTGCCTCACAAAGCATGTTGAGAAAGAGCTTATTTGGTTTGGTAATTGTTGAATACATCTTTGCAGCATATTTGTGGCTCTCAAGCTGTCTTCGTTCTACTTCTCATTCCTTTTCCCCCTCCCTCCGTCTACTTTTTTAAGCCGCATTTCTTTAAAATGCATGGCAAATTGCGTCCGGCTTGACATTGAAATCTGTCTCTCATGAATTTCATATTTTGTTGCAGATGCCTTTGCAAGCCCGACGATATATATGTATATGTATGTATATATATATATATATATATATATATATAATTTATTTATTTATTTTCATCTCTTTTTGTTATAAGGCTTCAATCATTCCTATCTAAGGACCTCTGAGAAAAGCATATCCTCAGAACCAGCGGGCCGGGGATACTGCAGCTTTCTGTCATGCCCTCAGAAGCGCACCGTGGATCCCTTTTTTATATTAAATGTTTAAAGCAAGGCATGCTGATTGAATCAATATGAAATTGACCAGTCACAGATGGTGGAGCTGATATTAAACTGGGCAGAACCTCCCCTAATCCAGTATGTGTGTCCCTTTTCTTTTCCCTTGTGAGAGTATTAAAGCATCTCCGCAGTAGATAAATTTGCAGCCAAAGGCAGGCCACTTTCTTCTTGTTCCTCATCGCCAAAATATTGTTTGGCATTGCAAAGCCACTGTGCAAATGGTCTGCGTAAGGTGAAACAGTGAAACAGTGCCATGCTGCAGATACAAGACATCTCAAATCAGCATGTTTAGGAGTGGTTAATTTGAATATTGCTTTAAGATTCCCTATTGCACACTATCAGTGTATTATAGCAACTTTATTTCTTGAAATGGCATCTGTATGTCTATTAATTGTGACTTTATGTCTCACAATTGTGGCATTATTTTCCTCATTTTGACTCAAAATGGCAATTTACTTATTTATAATTTTATGACTGTACTAAAGCATAAAACACCATAATACATTTTCAGATATTCAGGAAACATGTTAAGTTCACATACCTGTTTATTCCGAAAATCAGTGCTACAGCCAGTTATTCTATTTTGAAATGTGTGTTTTGTGTCGGAATGCGTGTTTTTGTTTTGGTCTGTGTGACTCCGCCCACTGCCAGTTTACCCAATAGTATTTTGACATCCCGGGTTGCCAGTTGGCGGAAAACACAGCATATTGCAGCAATGGAAGCCAGCAAACAAACTAAGTAAGAGACTGTAGATTCTACCCAACCTAAAAAACCTTGGCATCCATCTAAAAAGCTCTGTGACCAGAGGAATATTAAAACTGATAAATCAACTTACGGTTGAAGGCTTGTCGTCTTCCATTGTCATTTGTGCTCGTTCCTGTTGCGTGTCCTCAATCTGGCAACCCGCATGAGCGTCAAGACTGAAGAGGAGGGGGTATCACCCTACCCCAAATCAGCCTTGTTGTTCAGAAATTAACAATTGTTAATTAAAAAAAAAAGTCTCGTTGCTTCAGATGTTGCGAACAATAGCCAGAAACCTCACCCTCCCTTTTTAATATCCTTTGTCATAAAGTGGGCATTTTCATGGGCCCAGAGTTCAACAGAACACATCACAGAAGGCTTTCAAAATCACACATAATAAAGATGCTGTGAGTTGAGATGCAGCGTTGCCAGAAGTGTTTGAAAAAGCTCTTTCCAGCCAGCCTGAACTGAACACACAGTTTCAGATGACATCTGACAAGAGCAACGCTATTTTAGGCATCTGAGCCTTTTCTGGCCTTTGGAGCCCCGCTGAGCTCAGACTATGGCATTCTGTCAAGCGTTAGTATTATCATCTGCTCTGAACCACAATCAGCAGTGTTAGCTTTCACAGCGAGACCAATCCCATCACACACATTGTCATATAGAAACGTGGATGCATAGGACATACAGCTGGCAGATGTCAGGATTTCAATCAGGTGTTGGGCAGTAATGTGCAGAAATTAGGCTTAATACCCAGAAGTCATATGTTCAACAGTGTTCAACAGAATTTGTTACATGGTCATCAAATACATAAGAAAGAGTAGGCATGTTTATTTTTTACTTGCCATTCTTAGTTTTATTAATTAAGCAAAAGACTTCAAGTTAAAGGGTTAGTTCACCCAAAAATGAAAATTAGTCCATGTTTTACTCACCCTCAAGGAATCCTAAGTGTAGGGAAGGGGACTCCTTCTTTCAGATGAATCCAATTGGAGTTATATTCAAAATTGTCCTGGCTCTTTCAAGCTCTATAAAGACATGGGCGGGTGGTAGTATTCAACAGGTCAGAAATAGTCAAATAAAGTGTGTGCATCCATATTACAATGCGCATCACATGGCTCCACATGGGGTGAATAAAGGCCTCCTGTAGCGAGTCATTGTGTTTTTGTAAGACAAATATCCATATTGAAAACGATATAAACACCTTTTTCTTGCTTCTGCTAACTGTCTTAGGCCGAAGGGTTCCGGCGGATGACGTAGGACGTATGTGTCGCGAGATTCATGGCGAAGCGTGACGGAGAGAACAAAACGAAATGTCGGTCACAAATAAGAAGCACAAAACGAGGATTTGTAAAGAAAAATGTCGGAGGATTTCGATATAAGCCAAGAGGAGACTGGTTTTCCTTTGGTAAAGTAAGGAAACTTTGCTTCCTTTGCTCCTACAGTATAAACAAACGTTGGTTTTTGCGAGACTCGCACGCGAGTCCTACGTCATCCGCCGGAAAGGCACAAAACTGTTTATATCATTTTAAATATGGATTTTTTTTTTTACAAAAGTGCATCGATTCGCTACAGGAGGCCTTTATTCAACCCCCGGAGCCGTGTGATGCATGTTTTAATATGAATGCGTGCACTTTATTTGACCTGTTGAACACTACCACCTGCCCATGTCATTATAGAGCTTGAAAGAGCCAGGACAATTTTGAATATAACTCTGATTGGATGCATCTAAAAAAATAAAGTCATATACACCTAGGATGCCTTGAGGGTGAGTAAAACATGGACTAATTTTTGGGCAAACTAACCCTTTAAGGGATTACTATTATATACTAAATTAGATACTATATTAGTACTGGTATTTTATTTATTTTATTCTATATAGAAATATATATACATTTAATTCTATAATGATAGAGGCGTGTATATATAAAGGTCGATGAAGGATAACAGAGTTCAGAGTCTCTCACACCCACTGTCTTGTGCGTCAGTCTAACCACAGTGGCTGGGAGCTTTCCTGTGCACTTCAAACAAGAACGTAGGAAAATAGTCACAGGATGTGTTTATGTGTGTTACGCCGAGCAGCTGTGCTATACACAAATATCACCTATGGAAATAAAGGAGACACAGCGGTTCATTGGGACAGAGAAGCTCTGCTATTTAGACTCTTAACAGTCTTTGGGTCCTTTTTAGGGGAAAAGAAGTGTGGGAGGCAAAATCTCTGAAAAATGTTGAGATTTGGTTTCAATATATTTTTTTAAATGTACATTTTGCTTCCTTTTAACCATTGGTGGGACCATATAAAATGTGATTGGCTCTTTTAACTTTTAGACAGGACTCCAGCTGCCACACTGAGCATTCAAATTCTCTTTTACAGTTATTTGTTCAAAGGATTTGAGATTGAGTTTAATAAAGCTTTGTTCCAGACACAGTTCCTAAGTATTCTAGCCCATTTGACGCTGCAGATAAATCGAGATCTCTGGATTTCATTACAGCTGTGCCGTGGTATCCTTACCTGCAGGGTCTGATCTATTGAAAAGCGTGCCCCTTTGCCCAGATCTGGCTCCATGCGTAACCATGGGTTCAGAGCTCCCATGTGTTTCTTTGTGGGTGTCTTATTGCCTGAGGGACGTTTGTTGCTCATTGTAAGCCGGTTTGTTCAGTGAATCGGAGGAATTACGCAGAGCGCTCTGTCTTTTTGGTATTGTCCTTAGATGCTCAAATCATTGGATGCGCTTGAACGCCGTTAGCCAGTTTCTTTATGCCACGTCTAGACCCAGGGCCTGAGTTAGCACATAACTACAGATCTCGATCAGCTCTCCAGTTGTCAGGGGCCAGAGGTTACCCTGATTTCACACCCTCGCACAGCTCACTAACCCCAGCTATTGATTCCCGGATGCCTGCAGGTCAGGATCCCAGATAGCTTCATGCCACACTAACCCCACCTTCCACCACTGTTAAGTCGAACCAGCTTTTACTGTCCATTAAGAGAGATTGAAGAAGTTAGGATAAGAGTTGGGAGCAGACTACGTGCCTATAGGGAGGAGACCAGGGCGCCACCATCTCCAACAGACGCAACCACAGAACAACCTTCCAGCCGTCTGGAATGTAAACACCTTGACTGGTTTTTGCTGGGGGAAACAGTGTCTGAAACCGAAAGCTGAAGCGTCCCTTTGTATTCGAATTGTGCAGCCACTGATTTTGTTGTGTGAGGTGTTTTGTTTCAGTCCCAGGCACTGATAGCATCATTTGGAGCCGTTCCAGCTCCAATACTGCCTTCCTTGCCTCAACCATTTGCGTATCTTGAAAATGTTGCGGGTGACCCCTCTCATTCTGCCACTTCTCTTTCCTCAACCCTTTAATGTGTCCAGAGAAAGACTAATGACCAGGCCTTTATGTACAATCGCCATCATTTACCAAAGTCATATCCACTGGGGATGCTGCCTCGTGGAATGCTGTGCTATTCTTACCGGTGCCATCCATCAAACGGCTTGGCAGCTTTTGGCTTATTGCTCTCCACATTACTCTGGGACTGCAGGGTCCCTGGGAAAGGCTAAATGACAGGAGCAGAAGCTCTGACTGGGGCTTGAGGTCTCAGTGCTCATGGGGAAGCCCTTGGAATGTGGGGCTTTAATGGCTTAAGAGGCACTTCGCCGAGGTCTGAAAGACTTTTGCTGAACAGGTTAAGTGGAAGTGTCGCCACCAACCAGTATTAGGGTACCGCTAACACGTTCACTTGAGGTCTGTTTTACACACGCACACACACGCCAGAGCTCGTTAAAATGTTTGTCCGGAGCTCCTAGCAGGGGCGCTTTCCTCTGGCCAGTGGCGCCGCAGCCACAAAAACCTCCTGCTTTTGCATTCAAGCGGCCCTGCGCCACAGCACTGACCCGGTCGAGGTCACCAGACTCCACAGTGAATTGTGGGCAGTGTTAATCTTTACCCAGCCTTTTGTTTTAGTCATAGCTTTTGTCTTTTCATATAAATAGACTTTAAATTTTACTTGCATTTTTGTTGACAAGAAAGTGCCATATTCAATTACACCGTAAAAGTTTTGTTTTTATTTTTAATGTTTCTTTATGAAGTTTGACATGCTGATTATTAAAATCAAATGTGTATCATTTTTGTGTACCAAAAGTGAGTCGTCCAAAACTTTAGAAGTGTACGTTGGATGATTTTTGTCTTTTATGACTGGAATGTTCCAGAAAGTACTAGAATATTACAGAATGTTCCAGAAACTTCTAGAATGTTCCCATCCTTGCAAAAGCAAAATATCTTCTTAAAAAACATGCAAGATTAGTACAAAAACTTCTCTGTACTAAACCAATGTTTCATTAATTAAGGATAGAAGGTCTTTAATTGACCTGACCTAAATATTTACCAAAATGCTACATGTTAATAGTAATAATTAGCACCACAGAATTACAGAAGAAACATAAAAAAATGAAGTGAAAATCAATTTTGTTACATTGTGTTATTGAATTAATTTATATATTAATTTAAACATGTATTTACAGAGAACCGCACATGATGAGGAAATAAAAATAGATATTGTACCCATAATAATTCATGGCCATTACTTAATAATTTTTATGACCTCATTTTATTAACATGTTCCTTTATTATTGTTAAATCACGACTAAGTTATACTGATTTGTTCCCTCATTTTAATGTAAATAAATCATAGCCACAAAGGAACAAATTAGTACTACATGTTTGTACATATTTACAAAAAGAGCATATTTGCAATGTGCTGTAGACATCCTGACTAGCTCACTTGCATTTGCATTATTACATTTATAGCATGAATGGCTCAACCCCTGACATTATTGATTTTGTTTTTTTTTAAACAATCATATTCTCTCTAGATTTTTCTTCTTCTAAAACATTATTGCATAAAGTGTTAGTATTTTCTGCTCATCATATATTCATCATTAGTATGTGATAATTAAAATCACTTAACTGGCATCATGATCCACATTTTATTATTGTTGTCAAAATCAAAAAACTACTTTTTTTTTAACTTTTTTTTAATTAATGACAATATTGTCATTTTTGTCAGTATATTGTCTGCCCATGGGCAGAGTCTCATATGCTGCTTTTAGAAGACGCTATAAATCCCATTGCAGTAATGGGAAACCCTCAGCACCTGCACACTCCACCAAACTGCACCACCCACCTCTGGAAACCTGTTGCCCAGTGCCACGCTGCAGCCGTGCAGAACCAACTGGACTTCTGCAGCCTCCAGGCACAGCTGCAGTGGTGGAGTTCAACTAACAGGGCACAGATTTATTTATTTCGATTTCCAGTAAAAGCCTTTTGTGATGTTTTGCTTGGCACCCCTAGCTCTCAGGTTTGTGTCCAGGCCTGATTACTCATCATCTGGAGCAGGAACCGACCTGTGGATGTCTATTCTAGGAGAGGAGTGCGGACAGACTGACAGGGTGTGTGATTGATGGGGTGGAGAGAACTGGACAATGGAGGCGGTGGTAAGCTTGAGGTTTCATCTGTGGCCGGGAGGTGTTGAGAGACTCAGCAGCATAATGGCAGCGCCACGGGCGGCTGCTGACCCCCCACGCCCACAGCCAACCCGTATTTTTCTTAGCTTGTTCTGCTCCGTAAAATAATCGGCCCACTGTCAGGGTATGTAATTTGGCTAATGTGTACCTCAAGGGCAGAGGTGACCTCGCAACCAGGAGGTTAAATCAGTTTGGGTGCAAAAGCATGTCTTTGGCGTTATCGGTAGGGGAATTGTTGTATAAACAGTAGAAATTGTAGTACGTCGAAAAGCTGGGTACTATGCATACTTTCAAACACACACACACACACACACACACGTGTGTCAAACAGAAGGCACCTTATAGCACAAATCATCCCAATCATTGGAGACCCACTGACTCTAATCTCTCTCCTAATGAGACAGGGCAGAATGGCTCAATTTTCCAATGGCCTGGAAAGCCTCCGAAAATGAGCCGAGTGTTTCCTTGGCACAGACTCTCATTATGTCTGCTCGGAGCGAGAGGAGAGAGAGCGAAAGGACAGTAATGTGAAAGAGCCACGCTGCCTTCCAGGGGCAGCCCAACAGCGAGCCTGTTAGCATGCTGGTATTTTAATCACATCCTGTCATGCTTCATTTCTCCTTGAATATAATGTCCCCAACAAAAAAACAGACACACTTTCATAATTGATACGGCCGTAAGCATAAGGCGGCTATAATCAGCGCATTGTCCACTTCAGCCATATTCAGACATGGCCTTATTAGTGCGGTCTGTGGCTATAGAGAAACATAAGGGTCGAGGGAAGTCTTTTCATCATAACTGGCCTAAACGAGCTGTCAAACATCCGGATGTTGCTTCTTAACGGAAGGAGCTCTGATTTGGAGAGTGGCGTCTAATAATGTTTGTACATTTTGGATTTTGATTTTAAGCCCAGTGAACTGCCGACTTCTAAACATTCGAAAATGCATCATCATCTATTTGGCAACTGGTTTGCATGGAGCACGAGTTGATTTAATGGTCTGGAGGTTGTTTAATAAACCTCAGCCTCATGCTGTCGAGTTTCTGCAGGACTGCTGCGCATTAGGCACAAAGGGAAAGCTTTGCTTTATGCCACCACATGCTATAGATCGTGTTATACAAAGCACAAGCAGACCTCCGTGAGAGTGACACACAATGAATATCCATGCAGTACGTGTGCTGATACTGAAATATCAAGTTTACATTAATTTAGCATTACGTGCTAATCGCCTTCACATTCTGCAGATTCACGATCCTGTGGAGGCATCTGAAGTGCAGCATGAATGAAAATGACTGAGATGGCTCCAGCCAGGACAGAAGCTCCTTTGGAGGAGATTCACTCTTTTGAGGAATTAGCAGCGTTAATCCTTTGGTCTGGCTAAATCTGCAGTCTCTGTGGCTCCGCTAGGAGTCATTACACATCATCTCCCGCCTTCCAGCCGGAGCTTAGTTCTGTGAATTGATCAAGAGTCACGATTTACATCCACTAATACTCATTCTCACCTTTATAAAAGAAAAACGGCAGCCCTAAAGTTGTCTAGAACGTGGTTTTTGGGGTTGCAACATGATAAATATCATAGTATTTGAATTTGGTAATCATTCAGTAGCTTAAAATACATCAAAATGTGCCTTTTTGTAAGTATAATCTACATGCCAGTGTTTTTTTCACAAACCAGTCAAGCACAAAAAGATTTCATTGATCAGTCACAGTGCTGATTGCCTTCACAATGCTGAAACAATATTAACAACAATAACAAACTATACTAACCTTTAAACCTTAACCGTATACAGTTGGTAATGCATCCTCATAGACAGTACTGTTTATCACGATTAGATCCATCCATGATTTCTCTGAAGTCTGAACTTTTGACTCTGTGATTAATTTGATTAATAAAATCAGCTTCAAGCTGGGGTTTGCACTTAACTGGTTTGGGGGGGAAATTATGCATCTGCACGACTTGTTTCTGGCATTAGCGCTGTGGTAGTGCCATTCTTGTGTCTTGTGTTTTGTTGCTCATCTTGGTTGGTTCTTGGGTTTCAAACCTATGGGCTAATGTGCAGTTTGTTATACATTTTTTTAAGCATCTGATGAGAACCAAACTGCTTCATGGTTTTCAAAGAACTGAGTAAAATGAGCAGTGATAGTGGAGGCCTTTTGAGAAGCCGTTTTGTACATCTGTCTGTCAGATGGCTGTTAGCTATGAGAAAGTCTCCTCCATCCAGTTTCATGACATTGTGATTTAAAGGTGGACATTATTTACAGCGTAGACAGAGTCTCATAGTCGACTATAGCCCCCCTGATCCAAAGAGACTCACTCAAACCTTTGCATGCTTGAGTACAGTGGGGGTTTACTTATGAAAATGCTTATTAATGCAAAATTTAAATGACTTATTGTTGCTATAACAATCTAAGTGAAAAATGTTCAAATGTACATGAATTTCAAAAGGTTTTAGTGTCCACATGTTCTCAGTCTTTTGCCCCACTGTAACACTGACACACACACGTACTGTACATAGACTTACACAGGATATCAGTTCCCCTTCATGCAAAACCAATTAAATAATCACAAGACCACTATTATAACAGCTGATGAAAGCTTATCATGCTGAAGTCCCATGGCACTTGTCATGTAGATGCTTTTGCAGCAGAAAAGATGTACGCTTCAGCAGCTCATCATTTCCAACATATCTAGAAATTTCATTATTCCGGTTTTGTCAAACATCCTTAAGTCTTGTGAGGACGTTTGAGATTTCCCTTCATCCTCAGAGCAGAAAAGAATTCCCAGTTTTATCCTCTCGGATTTCCAAGATAGCCTTCAGAAATTATTGAAAATAAATTGAGGGTTTATGGGTATTTTTAGGATATGGAACTCATCAGAAGGCCGGAAGAAGTGCACCCTGCTGGGTTTGCACAAGGGAAGGAGTTGCTTAACACTAAGCAGATGCCCGAAATCCATATCTTGGAAAAGTGCAACCATGTGATGAGGATGAGGGACAAGGGAGAGCAGGAAGGGTCATTTCAAAGTAGCGTTATTATAAGTGAAAGAGGGTTGAGCTGGCATAATAGGTGCCTCAAGGAGATCCAACATGATAAAGAGCACTGTGTTCAGGTCTTCAGCATGACAGCACACTTCTCAGATGGAAAGTAAGGTGGTGGAAGCCATTATAATGCGTTTAAAGCGTCTCCCACCGCGGTTAGCGTAGCGCGGCGGACTTAAAGGATTCTGCGCCGTTGTGATGAAGTTGAAGGCTAAGTGCATTGGGCAGAGCTTTGGTTTGGGGGGCCATTATGGGTGCGATTCCCTTACGGAGCTATCTTTAACCGATTAAGGGTGTCAAAAACATTTGAGCCAAGGAGATTTCACCGCTCCCATGGAGTCTCCACATCTTGCAGCGATCTGCGGTTTTATTTGTGCCCCTGTTATCATGTATGCCCTTGTACATCAGACTGAGATAAAAGAGCTAGCAAAAGCGAGGGTTAGTAACCCAATAGATTGCAGTTTAAACAGCACCTATTGTTCCCACAAGAGTTTTATCCACTGGTGATGAGGAACACATGGCCTAGAGGCGACATGGCGCAACTTACATGGATCAGCTTCATTATACCAGCCATGCGGCTTTAGCTCAAACAAGAGAATGTGTCTTTTCCTATGCTTACCTCACAGATTTATTAGCCAGCTAGCCTGTAATTTCCTATAAATATGTCCAGTCTTCTGAGGGAAAAGCAAGAGTCATTTTGGACTATTATGATTCGTGTAAGTCCTAATGGTTAGCATTGATGTTTGGGCAGGCTTATGCATTACTGTTTGTCTCCAGCAACAAGAAAACGATCTCTCTCATTGACCACATCAATGAACCACCGCAGCGCATAATCCCTCCATACATCTTGCGCATTTCATTATCATTTCAAAGGTGTTTGAAAAATGACGCCTCCGGCCCAATCCTGCCGCCAAGTGGGAGCGGAGTTAAACGATCCGGCGACCTCAATTACCGCGAGTTAAGCAGCTGATATTGTAATTATTGGCTGCCAAACAAAATCCCACATGCGCTCATGTGCAGGTTGGCTCGGCAGCAATAAGGCACCAACCGGGAGGGCAGAAAGCAGACCTGGAGAGTTTATTTATATCATCAGTTCAATTACCGCTGGTGAATCAGAGCCTCCAGCTAACGGTTAGCGCGGCCATAAAAAAAACAACAAAAACAAACGTATTTATGCATGTGAATTAAAAATGAGAACCGAAAAGGACTCGAAGGAAAACGGGACGCTCTATAAAAATTATATCAAACTCTAAGTTTTGTTCTTTTATTTATAAGCGTCAGCTGCTTCGCATTTCCTAAATTGAATGGCTTGAACACATGAGTATCTGAAATTAAAAACAGACCCATTTTTCTGGGTGGAGCACTGGGATCCTTTAGGAGACAATCGAAAAGAGGATCTCAAGGTCTCTGTGTCTGTTTCGAATCTGCCACAGTTAACTTGCTGGAAAGTGTTCTTAACAAATTTTGTGGTGTGAGAGCACTACAAAGACAAAGCCAACCAGAACGCCATTGCCTGACTAAAGCAAACTTCCTGATTATGTTTCTGGTTGTGAGAGTGTCACATCCAGAGATGATTTTCTTGAAATGGCGCTATGGCGTGCCATTACCTTGCTTTGCGTCAACACTCTTCTGGGCTTTTTATTTTTTATTTTTTTCATTTGCTACATAATATAGATGTTTACAGGATATTCTTAGGTAGGGTAGGAATCATAAAGAATTGAAAAATTCTGAATTCCTCTTAATGATTTCAGTTCCTTAATGAATCTTTTACCACTTCTAAGGAAAGTATTTTTGGGAAAAGAAATACAATTTCATTGCGTAAAGGATGATATTGATTGCCAATAATTTGTCTTAACTACATATTAAATACAGTAATAATACTAAACAAACAAAAAAAAGTGGTGACACACATCATTCTTTTTTTTTTTAATGAAGTACTGAGTAACTTGTCGTAGCCCCAAAGAGTTGTGTAAGTGCAAACCAGACAATGGGGTTTTATGCAAGCTCTTGTTTTTAATTGCATAACTTCACTGATGTGGTAATATGATTAAAAACTTTGCCCAACGTTAACTATTTATTGTTTTGTTGGTGGTCTTGATGAAAGCGTTTGAAAATAGTGTTGTTTTTGAGGCTTGCAATTTAAGAACAGGAAGAACTTCCAGTGGATTGGTTTAATTACATTCATCAGTCACTCAGATCAAGGGAAGGGACGGTTGACTCATATTAGAGTTCATGTTTCGTCACAAGTAAATGGGTCCTCACTTTATTTTGCACGAGTACGGTAGTTATTGAGCAGCAGGGTTTGGGGGAATTGGTCAAGCGGCGAGAAATCCTCTTGGCTGAAATTGACATGAGCTTGCAGGGATGTGGTTAAGTGGGGGACAGAGAGAGAAAGCCCCTCTCTTTTTCACTTTGGTCATCAGACATGGGTACGCTCTGGTTTCTGCCTGTCTGTCATTTCTCTAAGTGCAAACAGATCCCTGTTTGGCTTCCAAAAAGGACCAAGACAGCAATACCGATTCCAGGGACTGTGCAAGGGTCCTCTCTTCAGCGATTAGTCATCTCAGATTGAATGGGGGTGTGTGGACAGTTGTACGTGTGTGAGGTTTGGACTGCTGGGAGATTTGTCTTGGATGAAATTTAAATTAAATGAGGCGTTTTAATGACTTTGTTAGCAAAACTCTGCAAAGCCATCTGGCAAAGGGCACCAGGCCCTGGAGGCAGTACTGAGGAGGCTTGTCCCACTGCTTCAGTGGAGATTCAGAGAAACGTCTAGACACACTAAAATCACTGTACTTGTACACAACAAAGAAAATGTGTAAAGTCTTAGGAACTGGCTTATGATCATACTCAGCGTGGCACATACTGTATGTAAGTTAATGCTGTTGTACAGAGAGCAGATTTGTTGTCATGTGCTCAGCCAAACTTTTTTGGCTCTTTCATCATTGTCATTGACTGTAGTAGTAGAGAAAAGACAGGAAACGATGATGAGAAGAGGTGGGAATGCGATCAAGAGCTCACATTGCCTGCATGAGCACCACAGCTTGGTGTGTTGGAGCCTGTGAGCCATTTGGTGACGTATAATTGGGAAATTTAAATTCAGACATATGCAGAAAGGAACGATTATAGCAGTTGTGTCAGGGAAGGGCTGTTAACCTTGTGGGTTACTAGTCTGATGTAGCAGGGAAATTTATGGATGGCCAGGTGGGGCCCTAGAGGTCTTCAGCTGGAAGAGAAAGCCTGTGACCTGTGAAAACAGCAGGAGGGTGGATGCTGGTGTTGTGATCATGGATAACCTTGACTTTTGACTTTAGCCACCAAAAGTGCTGAGAGCAAGTCAAATTTTTCCAGCTGCTGCATTACCCAAGTCTGACCAAAGCGCTCAGAATTTAACCTGTAGCGTTTAGCTCCGTCTGTTCCAGGGATATTGTAGCTTTGGAAAGCTCATTTTGTTTTTAATTTTGTGTTTTGAGTATCAATTTTAATTTTGTTTATATTTTGACAGATTGCTCATTTTTGTTTCAATTTTTTTATTTGTAGTTTTCATTTTTATGTTTGTGTCTTATAATTTTGACTCATATGATGCCACATGACAATTCATCAAAGTGAACTGTGAGTTTGGGTCAATCAGACTGCCTCTCGTTTATTGTTTTGTTTGAATATACCTTACCTTATATATTTTAAAGTCAGGCTTAGAGGTTAATTAAATATGACCCAGCACTGTTAAAACTAAAAAGTAAAATTAATATTAAAATCAAAATTACAATTAAATTTAAAATAACAATTAAAATTAATATAAAATAAATAAATACACATTTTTAGTAATTTATTTATAGGTTTTAGTTTGTATTTTAATGCACATTTTACAGTTTTTATTTATTTGTTATTATATAGACAATATTTTTCTCACTTTTTTGTCTTCATCTTTTTATTCATGATAACAACCTTTTAAATTTAACAGTCATTGCACAAACACTTCTCATTAAACCTGGTCTTTGATCTCACGCTTGTGTTTCCCTGAATAAAAACACAAGCATATGCTATTCATCCTAATGCACATACACACACACACACACATGCTCACGTATTCCCTCTGCCCTTTCATTATGCACACACACAAACGCTCCTCCCACCTCTGTCATTATTTATCCACACACACAGACACACATACACACCTTCACAAACACACTATATTCCCCTCAGGTTCATTATTCAAATACAATAGCGGCCTTCTGCAGCTCGATTGCAGGTGAGCAAGTCCGTTCCCTCAGCGCTCGCAGCTCAATTCCCTGAGCGGTGTAATCACTGGCCCTTGCTCCCTCCTCTGTATATGTCTGGCCCCGAAGCTATGATTAACTTAATTCCCATATTCGCTCACCGTGAGAAAGCTTATATAAAAGCTCATGCTCGTAGCGGTCAAAGCACAGAAGCACCCACAGCATGACCAGATGGAACTGCTATAAAATGCAGTCCGAGGTGGGCTGCATGAACGTGGCGGCTTGAGGGACACTTGTTGTGGCGTTCCTGTGGTCCGTCGCGGAAAGCAGAATATGTAGGAGCTAATGGGGTCTAAGGAAGGTGGAAATGTGGCCTGAGGGGCTGCAGCCGGCGTGAGGGGCCCTGATTTATGATCCAGCACATAAAATGCTCAGTAATGCCACGCCACAGCTGAACTCAATTTCAGCCCGGGCTCGGGTGTTAACAAGGGTAGACAAGCTATTTAGCAGAGGTTTAACACCACCACGGGCTGTTGTTCTTACAGTAATCTGCATAGACCATTCCAGAGTATCCCAGTGCACCTGGTCGAGATTGTCACGGGGCGCGTAAGTTTGAACGGGGGCAAAGTGTTAAAGTCATCGACTCAAACGAATCGCCTCGACTTCCTTCTTAACCCAAACCCCCCCCAGCCAGGCCATGTGTAGGCCCTCGGGGGAACCATATCTTTAACTCTGGAAGGGATGCTGATGTTTATTTAAATACGGCCTCATCAACGGGCCTTAATAAATCAACCTGCCTTCATGATGTTATAATCAGTGAGATCATCCTCTATAGAGGTGAAATACACCATCTATGGAACATTCCACAGGGGGGCTTGACTTACGGCCCTTGGGAGCCACACACACTGATCAAACCGGATAATGGGGAAAAATAAACCACCGCAGTCAGATGTCATATTAACCAGCCGCTGTGGATGGAAGGGCACAGGCTGTGTGGGCAAGGCTGTTTTTGGCTGCACATGACCTCATTGTGCCAACGTATTCCCTGTAGGCACAACAAAGTGTTCTTAGCTTCGTGATTAGTTTATAGTCCAACGATTTCCACTTTCCAAAGCACGAAACAAAGACTTTTCATCGGTTGTTTTTCAACTCTAAATGACCATTTATTTTTCTCTGAATGATTAGAGCTCAATTTCTTGCTCATCAGGGCTGTAATGGAAGGAGGACGAGAGGAACTGGGCCTCAACGTCTGAGGCTCTGGCTGAAGTTCAAGATTCACAAGGGAAATAATCATCGCACTGCCTTATATTTGATCAGCGCTAAAGGGCCCAAGGTTTCATGTGTAATTTCTTACGGTTTATACATTTAGCAGCTGGAAGGCTCATGGGTAGGATCTAACCATCCTTTAGACTTCACATTCTTGGCTCGCAGAGAGACAGAAACCAAAGCCTGCCGGTTATTGCTGGAATGTGTAGCATTGAAAAGCGATAGCGCTGGCCCTTGAGTGACGCTTAGAAAACAAACAATTACCAATGAGCGACGGATGATAGCGTATCTCCAGGACCGGAGAGACAAGAGCTAACAGCCGGTAAAAGAGGAAGCCAGCCTGGCAGCGCAGGAAATGTTGTGTTTATGCAGAAGGTGTTTTAGCTAAATTGGGGGGTAGTTACAGCAGACTCTTCAGGATAGCAGTTACATCAGAGGGAATGTGGGCAGCACAATAATTGTCAGTGATACAGTACCCTCAAAGATACACTTTTGTGTGTTATCTACCCCTAAAAGGTGTATTTTAGTACATATTAGGTACTAATGTGCACCCTTCAGGGGTACAAAGTTGTCCCTATGAGGGAAAGGCCCCAGCAAAACCTTTCTTGTACGTTTGTTCCATATGTTAATCAATCTGCTGCTTTTTTAACTATGTGGTTATTTTTGACAGAATATTTACATTTAGTCATTTAGTGGATGCTTTTATTCAAAGCGACTTACAAATGAGGACAATAGAAGCAATCAAAACCAACAAAAGAGCAATAATATGTATGTGACAAGTCTCAGTTAGTCTAATGCAGTACACGTAGTAAATAAAAAGAAAACAAGTAGATAGAATAGAAATAGAATAGAGAGTGAAAGTGTTAGAGGGAAGTTTAAAAAAATAATAATAATTAAAGAAAGAAAACAAGTACATAAAATAGAAAAAGAATTGAGTGCTAGTGTAAGAATATACCAATAGGTGAAAAACCAGGGGAAAAAATAAATAAACCGTACACTGTTACATTTTCTACATAATTTTGTTTTTATTCATGGTTTAGTGTACATTTATCATTTAAATGTACAATAAATAATTTAAGTTTACCTTTTCTTATTTTTATTCATCTAGGCCTATTTTAGTGGATTCATTTTATTTTTCTATTTTATTTTTATTTTTTAGATTTTTAATTTTATTTAATTTTTAATATTTTCACGTGTCATTATTTCATATATAAAATGTGTACAATTCATAGAGTCATATTTGAAGCCCAAATAGTCAGTGGCAGGGAGTGAATTTGATGGGGGTGAGTGAGGTGGCATCGGGCCATGGTAGAGATGTTTGGTGTCACAGAACATCCAGCTACGAAAGGGCCGGTCGACATGCGGCGGCGTGGCTGATTTGATTAGGAAGTCGGATAAACAGAGTTTCGACACTAATCTCAGGAAGCAGTTTACACACAGCGGCCAGCGACTGAGGCAGCTCACTGTCTCAATAATGGCAACGCTATTGACAAAAGCCATTTCTGTCACCCATTCCCCCAATGCACATTTGTCCTGCTGTGAATCAAATGAGAGTTCTTCTAATGGCGCACGGCCATCTCGGGTTGGTTCTTTTATGAAATGCCTGTGTCTCATAATGGCCCGTGGCGTCTCACATGGGCAGCCCGTGCTAAAGACACCACTGTGTAGGTGGGCAGCAATCTGCTCACCCCTGCTGGTTTCTTGTTTTTAGTGGCCGATAGTGAACAGAGCGCTGAGACTTTGTTTATCGGCAAATTGGTGGGAAAATGAGAGGGAACGCTTTATGCTCATCCTCCACTGCCAGGACAAATGAAGCACAGACAGTTGAGTAACTGAATGTAAATACAGTATTAAACTACAGCTCCCTTTGAACTGCAGCATCTGCATAATCATCCGTCTCTTTAGTCGAGTTCATGTCCGTTTGGTCGTTTCCCATGCAGAAATTTATATTTAGAAAAGTGTTTTCTTTGTTTGTTCCACATTAACACATTTTTTTGCTATAGTGAAGCACAGTATATCACTACCATATTGGTTATTGCCGAAAAGCATATTAAATTTTTACTTATTATATTTACTTATTTTTCAGTATTGAATCATATATGCTTGTTTCCTCTGTTGACCTTTGCCATCCTCTTCTGATCACTTTAAGTTAATATTTGACAATCCTGGGTAACACTTTAGTACAGGGACCAATTCTCACGGGTATCTAGTTGCTTATTAGCATGCCTATTATTGATATATTGGCTGTTTATTAGTACTTATAAAGCACATATTCTGCATGACCATATTCTACATCCCTAATCCTACCCAATACCGAAATTTACCTTACCTAGGTTTGAGGCAAAAGTCATAGTTAAAGGTTTGTTAACGACGAGAATTGTACCTTAAAATAAAGTGTGGCCAATCCCTGATTATTTAATAACACAATTGAGTTGCAGTCTTTAGCAAATCTCAAAATAATACCCATTTTCATACTGTGCATTCTAATGTTCTGATGCTTAAATTCACTTGTAGCATTTAAAAAGCTTTTAGCGTTTTCTTTTTACAGTAACTTATTTAAACAAAATAGTATTGAATTTTATTATCATGGTCACACTTTATTTTAAGGTCCAATTCTCACTATTATTTAACTATTAACTATGACTTTGCCTCAATAAACTCCTAATTTGCTACTTATTAATAGATGGTAAGTTTGTTGTTAAGTTTAGTAGAATTTAAGTATCTAAAATATGGTCATGCAGAATGAGGCATTAATATGTGCTTTATGAGTACTGATAAACAGCCAATATGCTAGTAATATGCATGCACTAGTTACCAGTGAGAAATGGACCCTAAACTAAATTGTTACCTCATTTATTTATTGTTTACTGACCATAACATGAAATTAATTATCGACCTGTTGGTATCAGACAGAATTTGAATCATTGCATCAGTATTTTTTTGTCCTGTCTGCAGAAGCCAGTGCTGCATATCCTGGTTTTTCCCAGCTTCTGTGGTTAGTGAAACAGTCCCAGCATCTCTCCCTGCAGATACCGACTGCCACTGTCTGGCTGAACCTTCAGTGTGTTAATGTGGTCACGTCTAAGCTTGTGGGTAAAGGTGGAGGCTTCCAAGGCACCATACAGCCTCCTACATCTCTCCACCAGAGATTAATTTATTGATTGGTTGGTTCAATGGTGGAGAGAAGCCTGGGGGCTCCATCTTGTGGTCAGGGATGCATCTGCATCTTTTGTTCTCTCTCTCTCTCTCTCTCTCTCTCTCTCTCGCTCTCTCGCTCTCTTTGTCTATCCCATTAGCCTTCCTCCCTGTTCTCTGTCTTTTATTGTTCGCACACACATTCTCATGTTACCATAAATGAGCCGGAGAGTAATAATAGACACATTCAGAGATACTCGGAGATCATGACAAATGTAATTCTGATGTGTAAAACTAAACCTTTAAGAAAAAAGTAAACTGGAAATGATTTAACATTAAGCACGTTCATTAAGCACTTAAGTCATGATCTGGATCTTTTCACCCACTTTGGTGATTATTCATATAGGGAAACCTTTGTTTATCCTTATCTGCTGGGTGGCATTTGTTGGAAAGCGGAACAATATTTTTTAACATGTTAAAAGAAACTCGTGCTGATTGGGGCCCCGCGGGGCCCGGCCTCATGTACTAACCTCTAAGTTGTTCTCTCTACCTCTCTTCCTCTCTCTGGACGCAATTACACTTTTCTCAGGTTGGGTTACATGTTAATTAGCGTGCTATGTTGACCTTCTTAGACTCATATGTTGAGTAATTACAGAGCATGAAAACCTATTTTGACAATGTCGCTTTTTTCCCTCACAGATCTGTATCCAGATTTCTGTGAAACATGGAGGTTTTTGCAAGGCGCCCACGGTCTCATGCTTGCCCTCATAACCTCTCAGAAATATTCCACCCTTTTCCACTTCCACGTTTCCCATTATTAGATTTAGAATAAAACCTCCTGGGCCCAATAGACTTAACAGCCCCCATTTATACCACATAATCATTCAGTCCAGCCTGCAGCTACAATTGGCCGGGTACATGATTTGTGATGTTGTGTTGCTGCGTATGCGTATTCTGTGCATTTCTCTAATTGAATACTGCTGAATGTCATCCCTCTGTATATATTGACACAGCCCTCAGTATGTCACAGGTGTGCGGTCACGCCTCATGATCGAACGCTTCCGACCCACCAATCAGCTGTAGGAATTACGCTGCAACGAGGTCTTGCATTCATCATCGGTCTTTGCAGACAATGCGGAGGATGGCAGGTTGAGCTTGGCCAGATATGGCAGACTAAACCAGTTTTGCCTCTAATTCAATTAGCTGGACATTAGCCCTTTACCCACACTAACTGGATTACTCTCACTTTAAATAGCTTAGACTTATTAGCTCGCCGAAAGCCAGCAGCCACCCTTGCTATCTATTCAGCTTCCTACCTAACGCATTCTGGAAAGCTGACAAGCAAATCTGATCTGATTCCTTTGTTTTGAGGTTACTTGAGGGGGGTTTGAGCTTAAGGATTAGAGTTTGGATTTTAGTTTGTTGTCCTGTGTGGTTCTTGTTGTCTTTATAGAACACTGGCTTGCTTGATTTACACTTTTGTTCAGAGCATTTTTACATTTACATTTACATTTAATCATTTAGCAGACGCTTTTATCCAAAGCGACATACAATATGAGAACAATAGAAGCAATGAGACCATCGAGAGTGCAGCAGTATACAAGTGCCATGACAAGTTTCAGTTAGCCCAGCACAGTACACGTAGCTAGGTTTTTTTTTTTTTTTTAATTGATAGAATAGGTAAGTGTTAGTATTAGTTGGTCAGGTGCTGGCGAAAAAGATGCGTCTTTAGATGTTTCTTGAAAATGGATAAAGATTCAGCTGTTCGAATTGTGATTGGGAGGTCATTCCACTAGCTGGGCACAGTCCAGGAAAAGGTCCGTGAGAGGGATTTGGTACCTCTTTGTGAAGGCACCACAAGGCGTCGTTCACTTGCAGAACGCAAGCTTCTGGAGGGTGCATACGTTTTTTACCTGAATGGATGAACAGACAGATGGAGATTTAGATGGATGGAGAGATAGATAGATGATAGATGATAGATAGATAGATGATAGATAGATAGATAGATAGATAGATATAGATAGATAGATGGATAAATAGATGAATAGGTAGATATGCAGATGGATGGATGCAGAGATAGATGATAGATAGATAGATAGATAGATAGATGAATAGGTAGATATGCGGATGGATGGATGGAGAGGTGGACTAGATGGATGGATGGATGGGTGGAAACATGGACAGATGGATGAATACACAGATAGAATAGAGAGATACAGATACTTAGCAGGATGGATGGATAGAGAGATACATAGATGGAGAAATAGACAGGTAAATGGCAGGACTGATAGATAGATGATGTAGATGGATGGATGGATGAATGGAGAGAGATGATAGTTAGATGGATGGACGGATGGACTGGATTGACAGATGGGGGATGGATGATGAATGGTAACACGGAGAGATGGATGAATACATAAATGAACAGAATAAAGAGATAGACAGTTAGATAGCAGGATGGATGGATGGATGAATGGATGATGGATAGAGAGATACATGGAGAAATAGACAGGTAAATGGATAGATGGATGATGGATGAACAGATGGATGGATAGATAGATAGATGGATGGATGAAAAGATAGATAGAAAGACGGATAGTTAGATGGCAGGATGGATGGATGCAGGGAGGGATGAAGAGGTAGATGGATGGATGGATGGATGGATGAATGAACAGATAGACGAGTAGATAAATGGATGGATGGATGGTGGATGGATAAAGAGATAGGTAGATAAATGGATGGAGAGATGGATGCATGATGGAGCGATAGATGAATAGTAAGATGGTAGAATGAATGATGAGAGATAGATGGGGAGATAAATAGATGGATGAACAGATGTACGATGGATAGATGAATGAAGAGATAGATAGATAGATAGATTGATAGATAGATAGATAGATAGATAGATAGATAGATGAATGGTTAGATTGATTCCTTTTATATTATTATATAATTTATATCCTTCTATAGTGCATGATGTGATGTAGGTTGTTTTGGAAACACACACACACACACACACTCAGAGCACTCAGAGCACTCGCACCTGTCTCTTCATCTCAAAGACAGTGGTGTATTGCTGTTTGGTAATTACACTGTCTCTCCTCATCCTTCCACTCCCAGAGTGACTTATATTTCACCACTAAAGGTGCTGCTTCAGTGTGGAGCATGTTCCGTGCTCTCCTGTATTCATAAAGACACAAACACACAAAGCCCTGCTCTCGATGACCCTTACCGCCACCACCAAACCACCTGCACTGCTGGCTGTGGACTTAATTGGCCAGCGTGGCTCCTGGTCTCCGTGGCAACCGTGACCTGCCGCAAGACGGATGGAAACTTCTGCCACCGAACCCCCAGAACCACACCCACCCCCAGCCAATCTCCTAATCTCCCAGGTTTATTTATGAGTGCCAGGAGGCCCCTTGCCGTGGACGGAGCGCGACTCAGCTGTTGCCTCCAACCCACTCACTTTAAAAGCTCTTAAATCCTATTGTCTGATTAGCAGCCTCATCCTTTCTTCAACATCTCCCCTCGTTTCGGACGGCTTTGCTCTTGAGTTTGTGAGGACCGGGAAAAGGACATTGCGGTGTCGTTCTGCGTCCAAAAGCCATCCCATCTCGAAATCAGACATGCACTCTCCTCATCTCTTATAACTGATGTTTTATTGTGACTATAAATGATCCTAAAAGCTTGTCGTACGTCTCGGTCCCGTTCCAAGGCAAGACGACGCAGAAGAAAGAAAATTAAACCAAATGGCACACAAAGAATAAAAGTGAATTAACCAATAACAAATCACCCTCTGCGCCCAGCCTCTCTCCTTTTTTCTTCACTAACTCATCTAAATTTGTTCGACATCTTTTGGGCTGGGAGCCAAAAAGGCTTTTAGAGCCATAAAGCGTATGGATCAGGATAAATCACATTAAGCTATCCAATTTAATTAAAGCATTGACAAAACATAATAGATACTAATGCAGGGGGGGAAACCTTTTCTATTTATAATATCCATACGCAGACTCTTTCTTGGAGGCAGCGGAGGAATGTAGAAGCTTTAGCAGAAAGCTTTAGACACCCAAGGGAGCATTTGAGCTCATTTACTTTGATTTAGAAGCTGCCTTCACCTCCCTCCATAGCGACTCCGACCCTCGCCTCCTCCCTTGCCATCAGAAAGAAAAAAAAGCGAGTAAGGACGGCGTAATGAAGCGAGCGCTGTACCGGTTTAGCCTGCGTCAGCTCTTGGGATGATCAATAGTGAAATATTTTTATTCATAAAGCACTGAGTTAATTAAATCAAGGAGTCTTTGGGCTACATGTAAGACACTAAGCAAGGGCAGTTAAACGACTGTGGCGGAATACAAAGCTGCCAGATGCTGATCAGTGAACAAGGACTCTGCATCTACGTCCTTCATCTTTCTCTTTCATTTCATTTCCATACCCACTTGCTTTAGTGGCGTCCTGGTGTTCACTAACTTTTTAAAGAGTTTAAAGAGACGGCGATGGGTTTCAGATCAGTCAGTCTTACTCTGTGTTTAACCGTCTTAACGTTTATGAAAAATCGTAATAGACAATTATTTCCCTTAACATTGTAGATGCTATTTATTCCATCTAATACAACATACATTAAAATACTTATTTTCATGATCCCATCTTATTTTATTTCTGATTTAATAATATAAGTTGCATGTACAGTATATTGAGTGTTATGCCAAGTACTGCCAACAATTGTGACTTTTTCAGACGCTGAAAACAATCCGTTTTTTTGTTTCATGTTGTAAACTACTCTTCAAAAGTTTTGTGTCAGTAAGATTTGTATTACTTTTATTCATCAAGGATGCATTTAATTGATCAAAAGTGACAGTTAAGACATTTATAATGTTATAAAAGATTTGTTTCAAATAAATATTGTTCTTTTGAACTTTCTATGCATCAAAGAATCCTGAAAATAACAAAAATATTAAGCAGCACAACTGTTTTGACAATGATAGTAAGAACTGGTTCTTGAGCAGCAAATTATCTATATTTATATCTTAAAACTACATCAGTAATATTTTTATGCATGGTTTTAAAGTGAATATGAAGGGTGATCTTAGTAATTCATCATATCATATTGTAGATTTCTAACACAGAACTTTTCAAATTTGATTTGGTGTCCAATGCATTATTTATTTATTTATTTTTAATTTATTTATTTATTTATTTTATTGTTTATTTTTACAGAGACAATGTACAATTAGAAGTAATTGAACCAGAGTTAGCTAATAGCTAGTTTACATCTGCTGTCCCTGGGCAGGTAAACAAATAAAATAACATACAATATTACATATACACCACATAAACATCACAATACATATATCCAAAATATAAAATAAATAAAAACAGTATATGAAAAAACACAGAACTTACAACACCGTCATTAGTGGTTACAGATTTGTTCAGATAGTAGCCAATGCTTAAGATTAGTTTTAAAAACTGTGAAACTGTCAATACTTCGGATATTTGTAGGTAAGGAATTCCATAACCTCACTACTCTAACCGAGAACGCTGTTTGCCCAAAGACTGTTTTTCTATACTGCGTTACTAAATCTCCCCTAGCAGATGCTCTTGTCCTACCGGCACTGCCGTTATGGGCCAGGCATCCCCTAAGAGGAGGGGGATTTTGAGTTTTTATCTTTAGTTATCTGGTTTTGACCACTGTTAAAATAAAATAAATAAACAGGATCAGACCTATGATCAGCATATTTTGTGATTACTTAACAGTAAAAGCCTTAATCGTAATCACGATTTTTTTAGATTAATTATACAGTCCTGCTTCAGACAAGAATGCATTATTTGATTTAACTGGCAGACGTGTGTTAACCTTTTTTGGTTTGCCTTTATCATCCTATATATGCAGCTCTGCAGGTGAAACCTCCGTCTAAAGATCAGCACTGTAACCGAAAGATCCGGCACGCTTTCACGTTTTCAGCCAGAGTGTGATTCGTTGCTGGTTCTGTGCCACATGCCAGAACGTAATATTTACATCCACTTTTCTCCGTTTGAGAGATAGATTTCAGCAGAGAAACCGCAATCATAACTTCTAATAACCGAAGGGAAGCAGAGGATCTACTGGCTGGTGATTCACGCAGAATGAGACGGGAGAGAGATAGAGCGAGCGGCCTGGGTCCAATGAAAAGCTCCTATACTCAGTGTAATTAAGAACTACTGTCATCCTTAAGGCCAATTACACTATACAGTCCTTCAGGGCCAGAAATCCATAGTGTTTTAATTTGCCTACATTTTTAAAAGTGGCCATAAATTAGAACGCAGATTCCAGCCATCAGCGAGAGAGAGAAAGGGCCGCCCATCACAACCATAACCGGGGCTGTAAAAGAGTGATATACAAGGCTGCAAAGGGGGTCACTATTTATTATGCACATTTCTATATATCTTTATCGAATAAGTGTTATGTGAATTGCCGTTCCGGTGGGAAAAGGTGGAGGAAGGGGAAAGAGTGCATGTTTTACAGTAGATGCAGCTCGTCACGTTAAACCGCCGCTTGAATGGATATGGACTTGAACACGTCTCGGGTTTCATAAAACAAAATGCTTATGGAGTGCCCCAGGGGGTCTGCTGTTTTCTCTGTGTTCTGGCTGTGTCTTTAATGAAAGAAATCAGAAATGTGCATCTCATAACACACGCGAACGGCATCCGGCCCAGCCAGCTTGCTGTCTTTACCTGTCAGCTCAGGGAGTCACAGTTACGGCCTGATTTCTCATGACACCCAGATGAAAAACAAATATGCCTCCAGACTCCGAATCCTCAAGCCAAAGGGTGTTTCCTTTTGTTTATAGGGCTGGTTTTACTTCAGAACAGTCGCCCGCAATGCTTAACACACACATTTTAACTGGTCATCCCCGAAGCAGTCAGGTCAGATGTGATATGAAAGCATCACGGTTGGCCCCAGTTATGAGTGCTTGCTAAATGAATAATGTAATGTAATATATCTGGCGAGAGTTGCTGGAGGGTTTTAATAACCTTTCACCTGATCAGGTGCGTACGCTTAGACGTGTTCGACCCATCTGTGCGTGATCGTACCAGCGTGTCCGGGGTCGATCTGTCGGCGCTGGCAAGACTTAACAGGAGCGTGTAGGAACCCACTGACAGGCATCAGGGCCTCTGCGAGAATCTCGGACTCTAGATTCAATTTGGCATGCAGATAACAGCCCTGCCAAGAGCAAGAGTGAAAGCAAGCCAGCGCTTGATAGATACTGAGAGAGGCACGGGCATGGTGGGAGACGTATCAACGGTCCAGTCACCCAGCTGGGCCGCGGTTTGTGCTTGATAAGCTAGATGGAAGGAGACAGATGTCTGTTTTGACTTTACTTTTAAATATGTGAAAGAAATAAGGAAGGAATAGCCCATGCGCTCTGAATCCATGCGTCACGAGACCTATTGAAATTAGACTTGTGTGATATACTGTATCAACAAGCAGTCCAATCCAGACGGGGATAAGATTTCTCAGAGGGCTGAGTTAGCCCAAACATAGTAAGTAGTTTGCTCTGTAATTTATACAGAGGTTTCGAGAAGGGAAAAAATGCCATGTTTGATTTTAGAAAAGATTAACATCAACAAAGTGCTGTGAAACACAAATTTACTTGACCTCCTCAGAGAAAACCAGTCCTGTCCGACAGTCGATCTCATGTGTGAGAGGGAGTGTAGCACTTAGATTCATAAAATCTTTGTGCAAATGCATGTCTCATTGTCACATTTTTCACTTTTTTTACTTGTTTATTTATTGCATATACATCTGTTCAAATGTTGAAGAAATTCAACTTTTATTCAGCAAGGACAAATTAAATTGATCAAAAGTAAAAGTAAAAACATTTATAATGTCACAAAAGATTTGTATTTCAATGAATGCTGTTCTTGTGAACTTTCTATTCATCAGAGAATCCTGAAAAAAGTATCATGGTTTCCAAAAAAAAAAAACATTAAGCAACACAACTGTTTTCAACATTGACATTTTTCAATCAAATCATCATATTAGAATAATTTCTGAAGGATCACGTGACACTGAAGACCGGCTGGTGAAAATTCAGCTTTGCATCACTACATTTTCAAATATTTTAAAATAGAAAGATTTAAAAATTTGATATTGTTTTAATTGTATTTAATGAACAAAAAAATTTACTTTTGATCTACAATATAATATAATATAAATTACTATAAACTAATCTGAAACTAATTGAATAACTAAGTCTTATTTAATGATTTATTTAATAGTTTATGCATAATTCAGTATAGTCTATGTCTCTTGTGTTTTTGAGAAAGGCACATTTTGCTTTACTCTTGCTGTGGGTTCTGTTAGGTAAGATTGCATCTTTAGATGCTGTATGTTTGCAGAGACTAATGAATGGCTGTTCAGAAGACTCTTATATGGAGATGTCTGGGCATGCTTTATGATAATTACTATAACTGCATGAACATGCTTCCTCATTAAAAATTATCCAGATTCATCAACATTAGAATGAGGGTAAGAAGAAAACTGCATATGCACCTGAGAAGCTTTTGTGTGTGTGTGTGAGTCATTGCTGAATGAGACCCTGTCTCAGACATCCTGCATTATTTGCATTACTGTAAAGTGATTTTTAAGTTTCCGCTACTTCTTTAGACAATCACTCTTTTCCTTTGTGGTTCAAACAGAGCGAGAAAACAACAAAAGTGAAGCAAATAACCGTCTTGTAAAACCGCAGCATTCCATTTTTCAGTGGAGAGATAAGAGTGACATTCGTAAAGCGTGATAAGAAAGAGAATTGACCGACACTCCCTCAATGCTTTTTACTGCATTCGGAAGGCAGCGGTGTATTGATATTCCTCAAACATTCTGCTTAGGACCTTACATATGACTCTGCTTAGGATTCGTTCTAAACCAATAACCCCTAAGTAGTAAACGTCTGTACTTTAATTCAGCCAAACGCACTTTCAAAAGATGAAACTTCTTAAGCAATTGTTAAAGATTCAAGTCTGAAAATCTCCCATTGATTTATATTGACAAAATATTGAGCTTTTGAAATGTGACAGATGTGTATATTGAGCTATTAGTGGTCTTCTCTTCCTTGCATATGTTTAACTGTTTATCATTGATTCTTGTGTGCATTCGATTGAAAACACCCAGCAGGCACCAGACGTCTATGTAACGTCAGGTTGACGTTGGACATGACGTTGGACAGATGTTGCATTTTGGTTGAAAATGAAAATCGGGTTGACATTGACTTAACGTTGGATTTTGGTTGCACAACCTAAAAACAACAAAATCTCAATGTCAGCTGACGTCGTATTGGACATCAATTTAACATTGACATTAAACATTGAATTTACATTGAATTTTGGTCACCCGACGTCGCAACCAAAATTTAACCAAATATCAACGTCTTATGACGTTGTGTGCCTGTTTTGTGCCTGCTGGCAAGATGTTTGTTGAGTGGCATCACAACAGCAAGAAGTATATAGCGTTTCGCTTTGTCTGACCTTTGTGTGTGAGGGAGTCTGTGCGTGTGTAAGGATAGATCCTCCTTGCAGCTCGGCTCTCATATCCTTGCGTGTTGCTGAGCGTTTATCTGTAATATGTTTTGGCGTTGCCAGGTTGTCTGGACATGGGAGCCGTAATGGAATCAAAGGGAGATTTATGGCAGGCATCCTGACAGTCAGAGAGACCAGGGCCAAAGCCAAATGAAATTAATGAAATTTGCAAGCAGATTGCTAGAGGAGGGGGACCGATGCAGCTCTCGTCCTTTAGCAAACACTGTATGGTGTATGCCTGCTTTGAATCTGTGTCTTTTACCTTAAAGCGTTCGTTCTAGCATCTTTTAAGACGCCCAATTTGTAGATATGTGAAAAATCTATTTATATTTGCAAACTATATTTTTATAAAAAAAATTAAGAAGTGTTTTTGAAAAATAGACTTAATTCAGGTTATATTCTCTAAAAAACAAGATGTGTGTGAGTCTTTTGTAATTTTGCTTCGAACTATTTTTACAGTTTACGCTAAGAATTGCATTACTACAGTTGACTAATGAACCTGTGTTTTAAAGATTCTTTGGAGAGCTTGTATTCATTCTGAAGTCACACAGATTGTTTCATTATCCATGTGTAATTAATATAGCATCAAAACAGATGAAATATGTACATTGCTACATTTTTCCTGCCAGTATAATTCTCATATCTCATAAACTTCTATTGTCTCTTTATAGTTTCAAGTAATTCTTCATTAGAAATCATCTCATTCAACCCAAAGCCCACGGGACTTTTTTTTTTTTTTTCTTCTTCTGACATGAGTTTCTCTCTGTCACTCCTCGGCGAGAGCACTGCTGAGACTGATTGGGTTTCATAAGTGCCGTTATTTGGCTGGGACAATTTGCCTTTTTGTAGAAATAATGAAAAAGGTTCCACTGAGTAAACAAAGCAATAAAACATTTATTAGCAGTGGAAGTGCTGTAAAGCACTATGCTGCGCTCGCGGCTCGCCGAGGACGTACGAGGCCGTTGCTTCGCCATTCATAAAGAATTAAAAAGCCAAAGCGAAGAGAAGTTGCCTCTGTGCTCCATACCATCTCTGCACTTTATCTGTTTCGCATTTAGACCATCAGAGAGGCAGCGCTGATATACATTCGCTCTTGTCCAGCGTGATGATGGTATAAACAGCGGCCCTGTTTTCCCACACTGTGGCATACGATCATGGGATGTTATGAGTTTTTACTCAGGGTATGTTTGCCCTCCTGCATAGTTCGACTTGAAGGATACACAAAGGAAACATGATGTTCACATCAAGCCAGCCAAGAGTGCTGTGAAGAAAAAAAGCAAAGCAGGATTGTGGAACATGTCAAAAGCCATCAGAAACAGTTCGATGAAATACCATAGCCTCTTATTGCAAAGCATAACATAGTTATTAAGATTTTTGCCATAATAAAACTTGATTGGTTCGAGGGGGAAAAAAACCAAAAAAACACACGTATCCAGTTCTGGCGGGGGGCTGAAGGAGGGGAGAGCCCAATAACTCCAGTTTTAAATGCTCCTAAGAGGAAATTGCTGGCAGTGCTGTACTTGATACATCATTACGTCCCACGCACGAGCTCTGGCAGGATTCCTTGCTGCGTTTGGATCTGCGCCTGATTGTTTATCAGTGAAATTGGTTGTAGCAAGGTCAGGTGGGTTAACCCACGTGGTGGTCTGTTCGTGTTATGTGTAGCAGGCATGACTCCAAAGCAGACGCTTTGATTAGCTGGGCAGATATTCCATATCTCATTTGTTTCCTTCTTGGCCCGTAATTGCATTCTGGTTTTCAAATTATGTTTTGCCAGCGTGAGTCTACAAACAAACAAGCTTAATAAAGTTAAGCACAACCATTGTGACATGTCAAAAATCATTTGGCTCATAAGCAAGCATTAAAAATGCCAGGCATTAATTTTGATGTAGAGCCGCTTTTGTCTGTTTTCTTTCTCGGGTTACTCAAAGTGCATGTGATTGCTTCATTTTCTGCAGGATTGTGGGACGTACCGCTATGAGACCTTTCATTACAAAGTACTGCTTTAGAAATGTTTTTCATTAGACGCACACACAGACGGAGTGATAAAAGGCCAGACGAATAAAGGAGGATGTGACATTTATGGTCAGTAGAACAATTTGGTCTCAGACTTCAAAGCTGAGGCGAGTCGTTCCAGCGAACCGTCCATCTTCCTCAAGACACGAAATGTGAAGTGGCTTCAAACAAATCCTAATATCTCTCTCTTTCTCTTTCTCATCTCTTTCTCTCCAGGGACCTGAGCGAGAATCAGATTCAGGCTATTCCTCGTAAGGCTTTCCGAGGGATCACCGCCGTCAAGAACCTGTAAGTGTTCCTTCCCTCATCCCTTCACTGGCATCGCGAGATTCATTTGCATGAGGCCAAAAAAGCCATTGATAAACTGTACTTTCCCCTGAAGTAGCAAGGCGTGGTGCGGTACTCCGTCAAACCGCAAACGAGGCCGTCGTCCGCTGCATTTAACGAGTCTTGAGTCTTATTTCAAAGACAGATAACTGAAATGAAAGATAATAATCTCTCTGGCTGGAAGAAGAAAATGTTCAAAAGCAATGTGCTAGGTGGCTTACATGTACGCCCCTCGAATCATTTGTCATAACAGTTAATAAGCTTAGCGCTGATGAAAATTCAATTAATCAGTATGGTTCAATAAGATGGATATCTTCAGGATATTGCCAGTGAGTAATGTTCCACAGCCATTTGCAATTACAGTAATGGCTTCTGATAAATCTCTGTAACAGTTTCAGAAGCCGATCTCGCTGCTGTGGAGTATGGCAGAAGGACTTGTTAACAGTGATTTTTAATGAATGAATATGATTTTTTTTTAAAGCATAAACAAGGCCCTACAAATCTAAAAAACCTTTATGAACAGATCAAGCACAGGGAGCTGGTAGCTCTAACAAGCCTGCGACAATAAACATGGCCTTCAAAGAGGGCTGGATGATTTCAGCAATTAAATCTGTCCTCTAATGAATAAAGGACGCCAAGTTGAGGTCATCATTAATGGGGCGCTTTGTTTGCAGTCAGAGATCGGTTGTGGTATGCAGACGATCCCAGGCTCGAGCGTGTGTGAAGTTCTGGGCAGTTTTGTCGCAGTATCTGATACCGGCTTTGTTACAAAGACCGTTTTCAGATGAAGTCTTTCCCACAGTGGGCTGAGAACCGCGGGTCACGTCATGCTAGATATCTCTGAGAGGTATGGAAATATAGTTGGCTATTGTTTGAAGATATAGTCATGCTTTTCAGCCGAAAAGAAAGGGAAAAGTGTGAAGAGGTGGGAGAGTTTGAGAAGCCCAACTATATATATACTCTAAGCGAGTAGTCATTTAACAGATATATTTATCCAAAGCAGCTTTAAGAATATTTACAACAGCACAATGGTGGTAGCTCATGAGATTGAACGCTCAACCATTAACTGACAAGCCCATCTTGCCACGCCTCATCGGTTTCATTTTCAGTGTATTCAGGGGCAGGGTGGTCTTCTGGTTCACTGTATTTCAGAACGACGCGTGTGCATGAATGTTGACTACCACCCGCCCTGGTCAGATTGAGTTAACTGAATGTCAATACTAACTCTGACCTCACTGACCCCTGTCAAATGAGTCCCAGCCTGTAGGAGGGGCGTCAATCAACTCTCTGCAAACACGTAATATGTAGAACAGCGTCGGGGGTAACATTGCATATGCAGCAATGTGTGTCGTCAGATGACCTGGCGGTAGTACGCTGATTGTAAAATTTTCTCTGTAATATTTATGCAATATAATATTTTTATTTTAATATTTTTAATATAATTACGTTTTTGTTATTATTTAGTTGTTCAGTTGTAACTTAAAATAAATCAGAATGCCACAGTAAATTCACTTGTAGCATGTAAGATGCCAATTTTTGCATAACGTCGGCCATAACGTTGAAATAGTTTTTTGTCTGAATATTTATTGAAATTTGAGTGGTCAGAAATGTAACAGTTCAGTGCATGATACATTTTGAGTACTGTATATGCAGTATATACAAAATAAATCGAGCACGTTATTAGTCCCATTTTATAGCCATTGTAATGCATTACTTTAAAATGTAACATTCCCCAACAGTTGCGAGCTTTCAAATCCCTTACACACATACAGCATTTTTGTTCAGCTTGTTTTCCCCTGACGTTCTTACAGTGATGTCTGTGATGTTTGGCAGTGTTTGAGCGCTCATCACATCACTGTCATGTGCACCGTCACACTCTGATGGATGAATGATAGGTACAGGTAGGCAACACTCATTTCTTCAGGTAGGGCTTTTTAGAGGAAAACAGGGCTAACGAGGATTGAGGGAGAAGGATGGATTTGTACGTCAGCAGCGCTGCCTGTTTCTCTCCCACCGACCTGCCTCTGCAACGCGTGGCAAGGTGACTCTTGATTTAATTGCTAAAATCATCCAGCCCTCGGTTTTTTAACGGGAAGGAGTGGAAAAAAATGGAAAGGCAGCGGTCCAGGAATGAATTGATTTTCTCATATGCTTTTCTACCTTAATGTCCTCTGTTTGAAAATGGCTATGCACGCTTTGAGGGCACGTTGAATCTCTGTCTCTTATATCGTCCTCGCATCTCCACTGTTTTACAGGCTACAGCATGCTGGAGTCAGCATCCGCCTTCAGCCAGAATCCTTTATAGAGGGGCCATCTGGATAATATGGTCAAGATGGTTCCTCCAGCTAACGAGAGTCTATGTTGCACCCTATTAAACTAGACACAATATCTCTGTCCGCGGTTATGCCTGTAGATGTGCCCTCCTACTGTTCACCAAACATGCTATGTCAGCCATGTTAACCTCGAGAAGCATCGAGTGCGGGTGATGTTGTAGATTCCCTCATCATGTGCACTGCGAGTCTGAAAACATGCCTGATGAGCTCTATATCAACATGACGTGCTTGTGTCAGCGGGGTACGGATCCCATTTGAACGGGTGCTGTATGAGCAGTGGATTCATGGGCTTACACGCAGACGTTCTGTTGACATTTGTTATTCACCGCGGCTCGAGAGGCCAAATGGTGTCGGCACATGCAAGGTACACAATACTACATCACCTGAAGCCTAGGTGTAATTGAGAGAGCAGTGTGTCTGTATGATTAGATACGTAGACACTTTGATTTTTGTCCCCTTGTGGGAGGCTCTCATCTGGGTGCTAATAAAAGCCTTTCTACTTCATGCTCCTGTACCCAGAATGTCACTCTAACTGCGCGTGGGTTTGAATTATGGCCGAGAGGACAAGGTGCGGTCGCTGTCTGCTTTACAAGCTTCTGCGCCCAGCAGACGGGACTCTGCAGACGGCAGATCTCGTCTTTTGATGTGCACTGCTGGTGCTGAAACACACACCTCACACTCCGTGCGAGATGGGCTGTGAATGGCACTGATGCCAAGATAGCCAATCAAAAGTTTTCCAGCTCTGGGAAACACTTTCTCAGGACACCCATCCTCACTGAGACTGCTCTTCTGATCGATTAGGACAATAGACTAGACAAAATTAGACAATAGGAGACGAGATGAAATGAGACAATGTGAGACCAGACAAAATGAGATAATGAGGACAGATGAATTGAGAAAATAGGAGACACGATGAAATGAGACAATATGAGATCAGACGAAAAATAAACAAAATGAGATGATGAGAACAGATTAATTGAAAAAATGAGACAATATGAGACCAGACTAAATGAAATGATACAAGACTAGATGAAATGAAAAATGAGACAAGAGGAAATTGGACAATATGAGACCAGATGAATTGAGATAATATGAGACAACGTGAGTTCAAACTAAATGAAATATAAGGCCAGATGAATTGAGACAATATGAGACAAAAAGAAATGAAACAATATGAGACAATACGACGAAACATTATGACTCAAGACAAAATAAGACCAGATGTAATATGTGACCCTGGACCACAAAACCAGTCTTAAGTCGCTGGGGTATATTTGTAGCAATAGCCAAAAATACATGATTATAGATACAAAATTATCGATTTTTCTTTTATGCCAAAAATCATTAGGATATTAAGTAAAGATCATGTTACATGAAGATATTTTGTGAATTTCTTGCCATAAATGTATCAAAACTTAATTTTTGATTGGAGATTTTTTTTTTTTTTTTGCACCCTCAGATTCCAGATTTTCAAATAGTTGTATCTCAGCCAAATATTGTCCCATCCTAACAAACCAAACATCAACAGAAAGCTTATTTATTCAGCTTTCAGATGATGTATAAATATAAATTTTGAAAAATTGACACTTAAGACTGGTTTTGTCGTCCATGGTCACATATGAGACAAGATGAATTGAGAAAATAAGACAAGACTGGGAAAGAAAAGACAAGATGCGCCTAGAAGAGAGAGGAAGAAAACGGGAAAAAATGAGAAAAAAATACATACGTAAGAGAAGTGACAGTAAGACAAGATGAAAAGATAGAATAAACTGAAGACGAAATAGGACTCATGACCTAATGGTTAGAGAGTCGGACTCCTAATCCAAAGGTCATGGGTTCGAGTCTCAGGTCCCGCAGGAATCGTAGAATGTCCAGCGCTCTCTGCTCCCTCAATACCATGACTGAGGTGAGACCCTTCAGCAAGGCACCGAAGCATAAATGGCTGCCCACTGTTCCGTGTGTGTGTGTTCACGGTGTGTGTGTGTTCACTGCTGTGTGTGTGCACTTTGGATGGGTTAAATGCAGAGCACTAATTCCGAGTATGGGTCACCATACTTGGCCGTATGTCACTTTCACTTTCACTTTTTCACTTAGATGAGAAGAGACTAAAATGATGAGATTAGGTGAGAAGAAAAGAATAGATTCAGTGAGGTGAAGCAGAGAAAAGACGAGACTAAATTATGAGATGAGAGATAAAACTAGAAGAGATTACTTATGATGAGAAGCAAGCGGAAAAGAGAAGAGACAAACATGAGATGGAAACAATATTAGAGGAGAAGATACAAAGTGAGATGAGAGAAAAGATGAGAGCCTACCAGAGGCAAAATGAGATGAGAAGAAACGAGATGAGACACAAAGTGAGACCAGACCGGAAGAGAAGTAGGAAAAAGAGACAAGACTGAATGAGACGAGATGAATCAAAGCGAAACAAAACCAGAAAAGACAAGAAGATGCGAGGCATCAGTGGTGTGATACAGACACAAATCCTGAAACCACACTTAATTTGGTGGCCATGAAAGGTCACATACTGTATATATCTGTTACGACTATAGACCGAGTATGAGATTCATATTTTGCAGCTTTGATCAAGCATCATCCTGGCTGTACTGACGGTCAGTTCTGAGTCATTTGCTGTGTTACCTATCGAGCGTGAATGAAATACGGCCGTGCGGCTGCTGGTTAGCATCACCGACTCTGACAGATTAATAGTCTAGTGAAGGGAAGGAAGACCCATATCTGTTTCTCTCTCTCGTTCTCTCCAGATGGGACACTGGCAGGACGGGAGCTCTAAAGTGCCAATACGGCTCATGACTGAGATGATTAAAGGCCAATGTAATTAGAGCAGGAAAATTAAAACTGGGATGTTCATTACCCACCACTACCACGTCCCACCTCTCCAAACAATCACCAAACACGCAGATATTCGCACACACCACACGCTCACATATGTGCATTCAAGACAGCAATTCGCCCTTGACTATGCTCAGTGTTACCTTTGTTAAAAGTCTCTTGCGCATGATCACGATGACATCCTCTAGAGATCAACTTTATGTGTTCAAATGCAGACAATTATGGCTCTGAAATCTGATTGAATGAGCTACAGTACGTTTGAATTCTAAATATAACATCACCTGCTGTTTGGCAAATTAAATACATTGTTGTGGAATTTTCTATATTGAGATTATTATTAACAAGGTTTTGTAGAAAATCTATAAGGTTTCAATCACCTTTATGTATAGAAAAATGCGTTGCTGTAGCTCAAGCAGTAAAGCATGCTGCTAGCAACGTCAAGGTAATGGTTTCAGTTCCTAAGGAATGCATGAACTGATTGAATGCAGTGTTAGTTGCTTTGGATAAATGCATCTGCCAAATGCTTAAATGTAAATGTAAAAATGAAAGTTCAAGGCACTTCTTATGATATGAATTCTAAAAAGCCATATAAGCATTTACATCAAAATATGTGCTTTGTGAAATAAAAAGACTGCGTCCCATGAATTAATGATAAAAAGTATTTCTGCTGAGTTGTCCTCACAGGCTATATGCGAGAACAAGCAGGCCAGACTACCCTGATTCTTGAGCAAACGTGTATTATGGTATTATGAACCGCTTCTTTTTAGTGTAGCCTAAACAAATGAGCCGATACTGTTTATGAATTGTTCAGTTGAGTCAGTTTGACAAATCCTTTACTGAATTGAATTGATTAAAGTGGTTAATGAATCAACATCCGACTCTCTTAATGAACTGTAATTTTCAGTGATCTCCATATATCAAAATGAAGCAAGTTTTGTGTAAGTATCAGCGTTTGTAAATAAAAACGCACACTTGCTTCATTTTGTAACAAATGAATAGATATAAGAGTGTTTGTAGATTTGTTTGTTGTTGCCATTTTATAAAAGCACATAAAAGTCTTAATTTATTTTGGATGAAAAAAAAATCCATCGTAAAAGACAAACATTTTACTTTTGCTCATAAAGGTTATTTAATTTTCACAGTGATGGTTAATGCATCTGCAGTGGGTGGCTGCCGTATAGTCTGTCCCATCAGCAATTATGGAGACAGATGCATGTCTTTTAGAAAGAAGGGATGGAGTGAAAGGCACGCCAGAGATGCTCCGTTCTTCTTTATTATCCGTCTCTAAAGACACGAAGGCACCGTGTCTGTCATGGGTCAGATGTCACCGCAGCTCTGTTTGCCGAACAAATGACTTAAGGAAAGCGCTTAGATTCCTTGTTCTTTATTCAAGCCTCTTTCAAATCCATCTCAAAGAGGGAGGGGTAAATAGAGAGAAGGAGGGGAGGATGGCAAAGTCTGCAAATTAAAGTAAAAGGAAAAAGAAGCAAAAAGGAAGAAGTGCCCCTCGCGTCTGCTCGTCCAGCATCGTGACCCCAGCTGATTTACGAACCCCTTCCTTTAATGAAATTGTTTCTGTGACAGAGCCGGTAAAAGCTTGTAATGGATTGGCTGCTCTAATGTAATGAAATTACTCCCTTTCTGACTTCAAAAAAAAAAAAAAGAAGAAGAAGAGGGGGGTGGATGAGTGTGCTGGGTGGCGGGGGGAGAAAATGCAATTAATATTTACAGAGAACTGACAGACGGGGTGGGCTGTGCACTATAGCCAGCCTCCTGTTCTCTCTCTCTCTCTTTTACCTCTCTTTGCCCCCACACTCAGCAGTGTGGCTAGAGAGAGAGAGCGGACGAGATAGGAGGAGGTTATAGCCAGACAGGCCACTTTTAGCCAGCTGGTCCTTTATCCCGACTGCGGTGAGGAGAGGAGAGTAGATATGAGTGTGTGTGTTAGTGTGTCTACCTCCCTCCCGCAGCCCCCACCTCTCCTCCTCCTCCTCCTCCTCCCTCCCTCCTTCCCCTCAGCCCCCACCCGCTCGTCTGCAGACCTGCCGCTGACTTCTGTCTCTCATCTGCAGGCAACTGGACAGCAACCACATCAGCTGCATCGAAGATGGAGCCTTCCGAGCCCTGCGCGATTTGGAGATACTGTGAGTCCCCCTCCCGCCTCCTCTGCGGGGTTCTCTCCTCTCTCTTCACCTCTGCTGTCCTTTCCTCTAACTCTGTCTGTATGTTTCTTGATTGCTCTCGAAGGGCGAACTGTGTTGCGTTATGGACCTGTGGCGCATAGTCCGGTGTCACCCCGTCCGGTCCGACACCGTGGCGCTTAGCATGCGATCATCCGTGCAACAGCTAAAGTTGCTCGTTTGTCATCCTGTGCTGCATTGTTGCTGCTTGAAAAAGTGTCCTGACTTTTCCGGGTGCACCTTAGCGTTAAAAGCACAGTGTTTTCTGATTAGAACGTCTGTAGGTTTGCACTTCCTACTTTAAAGCAGGTGTTAGACTCAGTTAGATGCTCAGATCTCTGTTCTGTTGCCTGCTGGGAAAACTTATTTTTTTGGTTTAGTCGCACGTTTAGTCAGAGTTCATAGATTTGATGTGTTTGTGAGTGAGTTAATTTTTTTCCTTGGGTATCCCCTGGATTGTCCCGGAGATGGTGAGAGGCTGGAAGCGGGATATATGGAGGAGGGGGGGGCTAACCGCCGCATCTCCATCAAGCCAATTGGCAGGGCGCTAAGTGCCAAACTCATCCTCCGAATGAGCACCGCTCACTGGGGACCCGGAGCCAAGCCACCCCCTCTATTAATTCCTGGCTCCATAGGACACAGCAGCACGGCGTTACATCATTGTTAGGCAGGTTCTCTGGGAGTGTTAGCTAGAGGTGCAGGTAGAATCAAAGAATATATTTCGTATTCTCTGTCCTCTCCTCGTGACCAGAGCGTAAAATGACCTTATAAAACAGGAGCTCGGGAGCAGGAAAGTGTGAGTAAGTCGGGAATCAATTTTCATTAATAATACAGAACCTCCCTAGATTCTGCCAAAGACCTTTGGGACCCCGGCGAGCCAAGGAGAGCAGCGGCACATGAATACACATCACTTTCCTGCTGATTGAGCCATCTCTCCACCCCTCTGGAGAGGCTGCAACACACAGGTCTGCAAATGACACTGTATCATGGCTAAATAACCCCATGCGCAGTGATCAAGCTTAAATCCATGTTCTTCAGCAGCAGATTCAACATACGGCTGAACATTAAGGCTGTGCTACAGAGCCAGCTTGTGAGAATATGACACCTCTAGGTAACTGATGGTGAAATTAAGGTTTAGGTGTAGCGATTTCGCCGCAGGTGTGAGGATAATGATTTCCAACATGAGTTATATTATAGTCCAGACTAACTTTTGTCTTAAGACTGATCTTTCTGAATGGCAGCGCAGCAGATGGAGGTCCATCTCTTGTATCGCCAAAGAGTATGATGACTCAGTGTGATGTCATAGTGATGAAAGCAGGAGTAGTGAAGTTTTAAGGGTTCATTTATGCTTTTACAAATGTCCAGGGATTGTAGATTGTAGACATCATTAACGCATTCAACCACAACAGTGCTGGATTATGGGAATTCAGTGCAAGCGTGTGTGTTTTTTCAATGTAGATCAGTGTAATTTGACATCTGATGATAAGCATTCTAAAAATGTAATGTTAATGTGTGTTTTTGCAATTCAGAGCGCACTTGTGGTGTGATTTAGGGGTCGTATTAAATGCATTGTTTGAGTGCGGTGTGTTAAGCATAACTCCAGAGGCTAACTGAATCTTTTAATTTCAATGATCATTAAAGGCCTATTAAAATAGATGGTGCACTGCGACATAATTGAGAGATTTGAGCATCCTTTCCCATCATGCACTGTTGGGTTTTCGTGATCACTGTAAAATTTTGGTGATCACCATAAACAGCGACTAACAAAATTCCAAAGCGGGGAGCTATTTAAACACTTCCATCGGGTTTAGAGATGGTGATCAGAGCGGAGATTAGACAGAGCGGTTCGTGGCTAACCCTCCTCCACAACTAAATGACTGCTAGTGATTTAACGCCTGCCAAACTACACAGAATTAATGATCGGCCCTTTCTGCTGATGAATTGTAATTTATATTTAACATAACTGCGCTAATGACTGAACTAATGACTTCAAAGCTATCTCGGACATTTTCTCACATAGGACGTGACTTGCATCCCAATGAGCTGAAGGAAGTGTAGGTAGGCAGCACATTGATGTGTTCTTCATCTGCAGAGCACCTAAACCTGCCTAACAAGGAGCACCCCTTGATTATTTTTTATTTAATACTTAGGTACTTCTTGCACTTCCTCTCATTTTTCATTCTGATCGTTTTTTTTTTTTTAAATATACACCAAATCAGGCCCTTTTATCTTTCCATTCGTGCTTTAAATGTAGATGGACTGTGCACTATAAGGTGTCCTCCTTATCTTTATTATATTCATGAAATTCAAGTTGGTGCTTTTAATAACTATGAACGTTGGTAGCGCTTCTCATTTCTAATTTCCAAAGACAAATCAAATCAAATTCCATATATAATATAAATGAGATTCCATGTGCTGTAAGAATAACTGAATATTTTTCATGGGTATATGCCTGAAACTCAATTTCCATGCATACACCATTGTCAATATACAGAACATTTTTTTATTTTATTTGGTTAAGCATGTTAAAAAAAAAATGTAGTTAATAGGATTCCTTAGCCAAGTAAAATGAAAAATCGCTGTTTAAAAATAATAAAGTGGGTGTTTGGAAGGCATGGTCTAAGCGTTTTTAAGCTTTCTTATAGTAAGGAGAGCAAAAAAAATTAAAACTATACTTCAGAATATGTATATTCAGCATGAGTTTGGCCAGTTATTTATTAAAAAAATTCATAAAGCCAATGAAAGCATGAAGAATGTCCAACTGGTCTTATTCAAGGGGATTTGTTTTTCAGCAGGGTTACGGTAAGCACATTTTGTTCTGATGTATGTTCTTATCGTGTTAAGAACACAATGAAGAGACAATGAGAAAGTCTCACACAATCTGTTTCAAATTATGCTAAGCGCAATATATGTGCACTTTATGTTTGTTGCTGTCTTTAAACACTTGGGTGTTTTGTAGAATCGCTTACAAATGTCATAATCATCCTTCAGGGCTATTTTATAAAATGTGGTTTAAATGCGAGAAGGGAATTTATAGTATTGTGAGAAAGAGCATTTTGGAAATTCCCCATATACCCCACTCAGCTTTGTCTATACACAGCACTCTCGCAAGCGCTGGAGCCTCTGCATATTTTATAACCACTTTTGTACAGAAGATTCTGGCTCTGAATCAAATGTCAAATCATGTGAAATTTTTTGCCCTGCTGTGTCATTTTTTATGAGCAGGAGAGTGCCGAGACATTTCCGTGCCATCTCCTGAAGGTGACTTTCCCTCCCACCATGCATTGATAAGAAGGCCCAAATTTTCACATTACCACCGTCCTCTCCTCCTGCCAAATGCTGTCATTTGTCAATGTGTGCACGGCACATTTTTCTCGACAGCTTGGCACAGACCTCGCTGATCGAAGTAAAGTGAGTTTAGCATGATAGCATGGGCAGCGTGCCCCAAAGGGACGTCTTTGCGGTTCACCAGGCCTTGTCAATATGCACCACTCTGTACTACAGCCTCTTCTCCTTTTGAATCCACAGATGTGCTCGCTTAATGAGGTTTTCACATTTTCATTTAAAGAAACTCACTTGTTGTACAATACCAACCAGGGTAAATCTGAATATTTGCAGTGTGTTGTCAGATTAATCTTGGTTACAAAACGCCATAGCGTCAGACTCAAGAACTTGGAAAAATGCTGAATGGAAGAAGCTATCACATTTCTGTGGTTACGTAGACGTTCTGGGATTGTATTGGGGGGCATTTGATCGAAACCTAAATGTATTACGAATGAAATACCGTGTATTTCATATGGAAGGTTCGAGAAATATAATTTTCTTCTTCTCGGGGCTTATGGTTTGGCAGTTTTCTACCTTCATAATGTCATTTTCTCAATGCAAGACCTTTTGAATGTTCCTCTTGGCAACGATAACCCTTAGCTTTGCTCCTTTTCGGCCCCTGCCGCCCCTTATCCTAATCATTTCTAACCCCTGTGCTCCCGTAAAAAACATTAGCTCTTTTCAGATTGAACAATTGTCCTCTAGACTGATAGCTAGGTGCCGACGGTCCCGCTTTGGGAACTCGAGAGCACAGATTCCCTTGAATCAGATATTCCATGCATCTTTAATTTCTAACACGGGTTGGCCTCCCTCTGGACAAATCAGTCTTACTTCTGCAAGGCCTGATTGAAAGGTTGTCTTTAGTCAATAGATGAGTCTTTATGTGACAGACAACAGGCAGGCGGAGGGAGAAAGGGCAAGCTGATGGCTAAATGAGAGGTTGGATTAGGGGAGTGGAGGGGGAGAGAGCTGTCATTAGCTCACAAACAGCACTTTCAAGCACAGGAAATTGCCTTGCCACCAGACATGGCCCCATTGCGTTATCTTCGTGTGGTCTACGCCAAGGCTCGGGGAGATGGGGAGGGGGCGGGCTGGAAATCATGCCTTTCAGCAGTCGGACCCTTGCGCACAATTAATCATTCGCTCCTGGATGGCCAGAGAGAGGAGGGAGGCCGACGGAACAGCTTAGATTCAATCTGTCCTCATTTGCGCTATAATGGCCTCATCAATGGCAGTGGAAGCGTGTCTGTTTTCGCTGTAGTACCTGTTCTTTTCGCCTCTCCTCCCGTCCCCTGCATCATCGAGGGATGGAGAGCCTTTTTTCTCTTTTCAGAGGAGGCAAAGGGTAGGTTTATGCAGCCATAGTTACAAATACTAAGCACTAGTGTTTCTTTTTTTTAATAAACCCACACTTGGACACAAACCACATGGATGGGATTATGCACGGCAGATCGTGTTATTTCTGTGTTTATCCTCACTGGGTTTATTTGAATTAGCGGAAAAACATCTGATTGCGGCTTTGTGCTGTAGCTGAACTTGCGATGCTAAGCAAAACAATGGCAAGATTTCCATCCCGCTCACATGAATTCCATCACACTGCAACAAGTGGAGTCTCGTAATGAAATTGCTCTCCATCTGGAGACACTTTACTCATTTGTTTTGACTCGAGGGCCCGACGCAGGGATGCCCTGTAAATGGTTGCTCGGATGGACGCTTGCATTGCAAACTCACCATTGCGCTGTAGTAGCGATAATAGTTTCCCATGGAACCATGACAACATCACAGACACGTTGGCTCGCTCGAGTTTGCAAGAGAGTAAGTGAACGGTCGTATGTAGACAAGGTTGTGTATATTCCCTACTTTCTAAAGTTAGGCCCTCTGCAAATGCACTTGATTTTACACCATATGAAGGAGACAAAGGATTGAGAAGACAAAAAAGTTGAGCAGAAAACCCTCATCCTTTACATTTATATAAATGAACGCAAGTCTTCTTACCAAAGCGATTTAGAACAAGGGTCAGTTACCAGGACAGTTATACACTCAGAGGAAAAGTATTGACTTTCCTCAAGCCTGTCATGTCAAATAACATATCTTTGCCTCAAGATTTCTCAGTTGTGCAAGTGAATGGTACTAAGTCAGATGAGGGAGCACTTCAGTTATTTCCCTTCAGCCCCCTGCGTCCACCAAAACAACCTCGCTCTTATTTCGAAATGTCCTGGCTCCGAAAACCCAGCCGTCTTTTAGGAGTGAAGTATCCAGAGACCCTCTCCAAGTCCCTCTAATGAGGGCCTGAAGAAAGCCTAAGAGCACTCAAGACCCCACTGTCGAGCTTTTTGCGACTGTGGGAAAGCTTTCTTGACATAGCCGAGAAAAGAAAAGGGAAGTAAAAAGAAAACGTGCCCTTCTGAGACGGTCTGAAGACTAAGCGTTGTGCGCAATTAACAGCTGCCCGCTTTTATTGACGCCTGCATCAATAGAGCTTTAAATAAAATCATAAAGTTACACAGTCAAGCCGTACAGCGTGGTATTTGTCAGGATCCGGCATTGATTTCATTTCGTTTCAGCTTGGATGCACTTTCTCAGGAGACACTGTGGATGCGGTCCTTCCCTGCAGCAGTTGATTTTGGTTAACACATTTTTGATTTATGGTCAACTACAAGGCGAAACAGGCGGAATGACTTAATGTTGCCGGTGATGAAGACAAAGGAATTTTAAAGACTCAAGGTGATCTTCAATTATCACAAGTGGCTTTAGCAAGAGCCGCTCATGCTGCGTTGTTATTTGCTGAGATCCCACGCTGCAGCAGTGGGCGGCCCTCTGCAGTGCGGAGGGCTGGATAATGGGAAGACTGACAGTCTTGCGTAAGACAGCGTCTCTCCAGTGGGCTCTTCTTTAAGACCCTTGGTCCGGTGCTCAATGTTTCTTGTAGCAAAGCTTAACTCATGCCAGAGAAGTCCATATTAACAGGTGCAGTCTGACACCAAAGGTCATCGCTCTCGGCATGAACATGTCAGGTTTAAGCCGACTTAACGTACCTGTGACGCCCCGTCCGGCTCCAGCTTTTTCAAATTACGACTGCATGAATGAAATCTATATGAGATTTATTTTTACTCAGAGCTTCTAATCCTGGAAACCGGATGGCTGAAATATGAATGAGCGAGAGAGCACTACCACAGCAAGCACGAGCTGTTCGCCGCTCTCTGTGGATCCTGTTCTCTCTTTAGCAGTCCTTCTTCAGTTCTCAGTCCTGTATTCATGTTCTGTTCTTTTCTTCTCTTACATCACCTGACTTTGGAGGATGCTCCCAAGGTTTCATAGATGGGAGATAGTCCTTCCTGAGCAAATTGCATTTTCCCTTTGGTGATGGTTTGGTATTACAGGCTTTTACCAGGGCGTTCCTCCCTCCGGCTTGCCCAGAGCTTCTTCTATTTACATCTCTATAGAGCGGCAGAGCACAGCAATGAAACCTCTGAGCCGCAGCGGCCTTGACAAGAGGATCGCTTTCTGGTGCGGATTTGGTCAACTCCTCGTGAGGGTGATTCCTTCACCCTGTGTGTAATTTGTGTGGAATTTTCTGTGTCTATGTGTAGAATAACAATAATTTTCCATTCCATTTAGTTAGTTTTCTTCTTTCCCTCACTCATAATAAAGTGTTCCACCACGGATACAAGCCAAAATCAATATTCAGATATCATTTAAAGTCCCGCAAGAATGTTATATTTTAGAGGGATTAGTTTTCCTCTGATTTGTGCAATTTTATAGTACCAAGAATTGGACTGGGGCTGGGAAATTTCCATTGGTCAGAATTGTAAATCTGATCACTCCAATAGTGTAAATAGCTTGTTTGTGTTGAGACTGAATTAACTGGCCTTGAATAAAGAGCAAGACCAGCAGCTGGTCTGATCAGGCTCTGGGATCAATACCAAAATCTATGTGACTGTTTGTCTTCCTGTAACTTAAGCAGTAGGTCATGGGTTCAGTTCCCAAAAAAAGTGTTTAACTTGAATGCATTCTAATTCACTATCTTCCAAATCCATAAATGTAAATCATGGATGCACTGTACTCAAGAAGTACCGTTGCAGGATTCATTAAAAGGAACGCTCAGACCCCAAACCCAAGCTGTAAACTGAATTGGCGAAGTCAGAGAGATCAGCAGTTTTCCCTCACCAAACAGGAACTATTAAAATCCTAAATTGAGAAATTCCAGACCCTTTTCCAAGAGGTGGAGGTACAGACGGCTGTGTGTTCTGCATGTGTGTGATAGGTTTGGGGGTATGGGGTGGGATGGATTGATTACAAGATTAGGTCAGCTAAGTAGCGCTAATCAGAACTGTGGCTGGTATGACAGGAAGCAGAGAGGTCTGCCATCCATAATTACAAGTGTGCACATCATCGATGATATCATTCTTTCGCAGACCATAACACACACTACTTCCAGTGACTATTTCTTATTTAAAAACCTAAGTAAACAGGTTTGCATATGGATATTGTTCAGTGAATTGAGAAAAACACTGGTCTGGTCTTCATTGTCAAATGTTATCTGGATTCACTCGCTGTCTGTTTACTAAGTAAATGCCTTTTTCTAATATTTGTTCTCTCTTCTTTTCCTTCTAGCACTCTCAACAACAACAACATCACCCTCATCCCACTGTCAAGCTTCAACCACATGCCCAAACTGCGGACACTGTAAGTACTGAGGAGCTTCTTCATCCACTTCATGGCAATGCTATACAATCAGATATTCATATATCTACATTTAGTGACGTTCATACTAAGTCTTGACTCTTTTTGAAAGGATTTGCTGCCTAACTAGAGGCTCTGTGGTGACGCCGTGCCAGTTTTCAGAGCTGCGGTGTGTTTGCGAGCAGACATTGTCGTAGCTGAAGATGTCGAGATGGTTTTCTTACACAGATGCCTGTGTCGCTCCTCTACGTTTGCACTGTCAGACCCAAACCACAATTGATATGAATAATTACACAGTCCCCAAGCCTCGTTCCAATCTGTGGCTGACCTGCACTATTAACAGGACTCAGAGATGTTTTTGTTATTATTCGAGTGTGGTCGTTCTTCTCAGAGCTTTGGCTCTAATAGAGGGATAAATAAAGAAATATGTCAGGAGTAAACGCTAGTTTGATTTCGGGGCTTCTGGGAATTTGAATCTCCGTCTGAAACACAAGGCTTTAGGGTTATCGTGACCCTGGTGCACATGTTCGGAGCTTCCTCCTTCAATCAGTCATTTCTTTTTCCATCTATCTCTCCTCCTCTTTCCGTCACGGCGTTCTCCCTGGAGTCATCCATAGCTGGAGCTCCACAGCCGAGCGGTCTGGCCTCCCTCCCATCAGTCAGCCCATCAGACAGGCCAGCCCCCTCATGCGGGATTGAATTTGCTGATGCTCGGATGGCCGGGCGCGTTGCTCCCTGGGCAGTATTGAATTATCCACAGCGAGGCTTCGGTTGCTACCCAGTTCCTTTGGATTGAATTTTCTGTCTCTAATATCCCTGATATATCTGTATTGAATTTGTTGCTCGTAAAAACAACTTATTAAATCAAATGTTTAGAGATGCTGGTAATCCATTTAGTAGGATGGTGGTTTGGCTGCAGGTTTCTGATGAAATAGTCCAGTTTGCCTCACCTTTCCCCCACCTTCTACAGACATACTATCTTTGTGCATTCAATTAGATCAAATGATATCACCCCATGATGCTTGCCATTCAATAGCTCAGACAAATCAAAAGCAGTCCCACAGCTAGACAAGTAGTCATTTTCCGTGCATAACGGTCGATAGGGTGTGCTTGCACGTGGAGCTGCCCCATTGTGCCCGTCCTCGGCTCATCCCATGCGCACCTGAGGCAGCCGAGGCTTCTTCTCCCCATGTCATCCATCTCTGTAATCCCACTCATCTGTAATTAATCCGCAAAGACAGGGGGCCAGATACTGGATTTGTAATGGGAAAAGCTCTATTAAAACCGTTGCTCCCTGCTGAAATTGTCAATGGCGGGTTTTTGTCCACCTAACTGGATTCTGCCTGTTATTTCATTTACAGACAGTGTTGACCGGTATAGCTGTGCCTTTTGATTCGCTGACAACACTTTTTCTTTGAACTGTGTCTCTCGTACCCTTCGTGTAATGGCCCTTGAGAGATTTATATTAAGGTGTTATTGGGAATTGTGCCATTTGTTGAAGACCTTGATGAAATGAGGGTGCATGCTCTGGGGATTTGTGAGCAGTTTACTATGGACTCAGAGGAGATGTCACTATCATCCGTACAATAGAATGACCCAGTCACACTCGTGTTGTCACTAATACAGATGTGTTATTCCGTGTCTGCATTACCGAAGCTGTATAGAGATTCTCCCTATGAATATTTACTTGATCTCGGCAGTGATTTTCTTCCTCCTTTGCATTTAAATGCCATATCACAGATGGAATATGACATTGAATGTGTGGTAAACATTGCTCTTCTGATTCAGTCTTCAGAGAGCTCTGTTTCCCGACATTTCTCAGGGATCATCCACTCCAGCATGCTAGACATATAAACCTCCTCTGACCTTTATCCGATAGTGTCTCACTATCTGTCCCTCATTATTCTCCCTCTCTCTCTCTCTCTCTCTCTCTCTCTCCAGTCGCCTGCACTCCAACAACCTGCACTGCGACTGCCACCTGTCCTGGCTCTCCGATTGGCTGCGGCAGAGGAGAGGGCTGGCCCCTTTCACACAGTGCATGGCCCCCGCCCATATGAGAGGTCTCAATGTTCCTGATGTTCAAAAGAGAGAATTTGTCTGCACAGGTATGGCACAGTGTTTACTTTCTCTGTCAGAATGTCCTTCTCCTGTCTGTTAGCTAAAAAAAGAAAAATGTGTATTATTAGAAATTACATTTAGCATATTTTGCAAGAAAATTAAGCTTGCATTTAGCACCTTATTTATTTGTTTGTGTGTTTATGCATTCATGCATTTGACATTATTTACACTGATGTTAATAACTAAACATTTATTTATTTATACTATTACTATTTATTATTTAATATTTATTTATTTACTTGTTTATATCTTTATTCAATTAATTACTTTTTTATTCATTCATTCACTCACTCACTCACTCCAACAAATTCTACCATGACACATACTCTTCTGACATATTTATTTTTTTTGTTTAATTTTTTTACACATTATGGCATTGAAAATGATTGGAGGAGTGTTTAAATACATTTGTCATGAGAATAATTTCACAGTGGAAAAATCTTAAAGGTCTGTACATAGGGTCTGTATTTAATTGTATTATTTTATTATATATATATATTAATTAATATTAATTAATTATATATAATCTTTCTTCTTTCTTTCCTTCTCCTGCCAGTCTCTTTTCTCAACTTTGTAATTAATTTGCAAATGTTGGCTATTACAAGTAAACACTTAGGGCCTTTTTATTGTGTTGTTTTATAAAGCCACTCCATACTTTGTATTTCTTAATGGACCTTTGGGTTTCATTGGTGAAAAAGTTCACGTTCAGCTCTTGTTAATTAAGCCCCCTTTCCCTCCCCCTCTGATTAATCAACTGATGAATATACTCCAACACAAACACATAACACGCTGCAAGAAAAAGCGTTTCTTAATTAAGCTGCAAAGCAAGACAATAAAACAACAGGGAGTCTGTTCGTGCTGATTATGTACTGTATTAAAAGCTATTTTCACCCGTCTTCATTTGTGCTGTTATTGGAACTAATATTAATTATCACACTTCTGTACAGAAGCGACATGACAGTTATAACTACTATCAGAAGGAATGCTATTCTATTCATATTTGACTCAAAATGGTGTTAATATTCCCTGTGTTCTCCATTTGCTTTCTCGTGTCATTAAATCATGTTGTCTTTAGTCAATTTTCCTCCTGATCTGTTATTTTTCCATCTTTTCCTCCTCCCCAGGTCCTACTCAGACGGAGCCAAGGTCATGCGCTCCCCAGGCGTCCATCTGCCCTGCCGCCTGCACCTGCAACAACAACATTGTAGACTGCCGTAGAAAAGGCCTGACGGAGATTCCTGCCAACCTGCCTGAGGGAATCGTAGAAATGTATGGATTTCACTCCTCAAAATCATTTCCATTCTCTATTTGTGTAAAATCTGCCTGTGTGATAAGTGCTTACCGCTGATATCGCCTGTGCGGTGATCTGCCTTCTTCCGCCTGTCATGTAACAAAGGCCATTAGTGGTGCGGTGTAGCAGCCTCATTAGCGAGTGCGTTAACGCCGTGCCGCAGTTGCAGATAGATCTTGCTCAGTGCTGCTGGAGGTCTACCATCCCGTCTGCACGGTTTAGGTAATTAGACAACCAGTCAAGGATCAAAATGAGGCAGGTTATACTGAGCCCGATCTAACGTCCAGGAAAGCCGAGTGTTTGAAGTTGTCTTTAATATGTTGTGAGATGGTAGACCTTTTAAATACTAAGTATATAGTTCATATAAGTACTAATTTTAGTATAAGTACATTACCAAAAACCAAAATTGTAGTAATTGATACCGATGTCTGTGACATTTCATCATAGCATACAACAGCTGTTCCAATACCATTCAAGTAAACGGTCAGAAAAAAAATAAAGAGCAAAGAAATACAGTAAATTAGGAGCAGTGAGTGTTTTTCTTTCTTTCTTGTTAATAGCAGGGCTGGCAAAATTAACATGTTAATTGCAGTGCGATTCTTTTCTCTTTTTTTTTTTTCTTTCAGTTTAATGCTTTAAAAAGTATTTGATAATTAAGAGAGCACCTATTTTTTTCCTGGCATTCTTGGGCTAGCGTTACAGGAGACTATATTAGTATGCTATCAAGCATGATGAAATATAAAAGAGACGTAATTAATTTGGTAGACATCATACATATACATCAGACACATGCACGCGCACAGAAAGCGGCTTCAGACAGCGCGCCAGTAGCGCATTGAGTTCTTTTTCGATTTTACTGATGTAAATCAAAGAACAAAAGAGAAACCACTCACTGCTCTTCGCTGATTAACATTTGTAGCCTGATTAATATATAATCAGTTTATAGTTTATGCATATACAATTTAGTTACTTTTCAAAGCCTATTAGATGTTAAAAACAATGTCTTTCAATTATACTGTAGTGTTGAATGGCTGTAATTAATGGCTAAAACTGAGAGAAAAATGCATTTACAGTAATAGAGTAATCTCTACAGTAATCAGATGCAGTATTGGTATCAGTGATAATATCAGTTAATTATAGGCTACTTTGTAAAAATATGCCATTAAACTATAAAATATTTTAATTACAGACAAGAGTGCAATTAATTAGGTAATTTTTTAATCGATTGACAGCACTAGTTAATAGTGATTTTAAAGGGGTCCTATTATGCTTTTTCACTTTTTAATTTTAGTCAGTGTGTAGTGTGTATGTTTGGGCATAAAAAGATCTACAAAGTTACAAGTCCACTCCAAAGGGAGATATTTTGTTTAAAAAAAATCCCTTTTCAAGAACTACAATGAACGGCTCGTTTGGACTACAAAGTTGTTTTCCTGTATTTGTGACATCACAAAGCGGTCCATTAGAATATCATTAAAATAAGTCCCGCCTACAGAAATTCAAATGGGTGGCGGGTGGGGAGAACGCTTGGTTGAGCACTGCACGTTTCAAATTTGAAACCCGGTGCATGTGTTTTTATATCACTGTATTTCTGAAGGAAACCGACTGTCTTCAGAAAAGTCATTTTCATTTCATCTTGCATGTAATGTGTGATAAAGCAGCGTTTGTAAGCAGAGCTGTGCTTTGTGTACAGCGTTACCGGGGAAACCTCGCTCTGTACCACTCCCAACAGCACCTCCTGCTGGCAGAGAATTAATTTGCATATATATGCCGCCACATAGTGGGACTATGGTATAAATAAATTCAACTGTAAATTCAACTAATTAACTGCAATTCATGTTATAATGTTAGAATTTAAGAACAATAAACATAATACATATTACCGTTGCACTTATCTGTACATAGTAAATGCAGTTATTTTTAAGCTGTTGTTGACATCTTATCTAAAACTTGATTTAGCCAAAAAAAAAAAACAATAACATTACCACTTTAGTATGTCTATCCATGCGTGCAAAGGTTTTGCGCGATCCTCTTGTTCAACATTCTTTGGGTCTGAATTGATATGGCAATATTGATGAACTTGCTGCTTTGGCAAGGGGCGGGGCAGTACTGAAACACCAAGTTGTTCGCCAATCACAACACACTGGGACAGCTAACCAATCACAACACATTCCGTTTTTCGGAAGGCGGCCTTCATCAAACCCGAAACTAATCAAGCCGTTTGTGCCAGGCTGGGGAGAGAGGTGTTGTAATAATGTAAATTATGTGAAAAATAATGCGATTTTCGAACCACCAAACATGAGAGCATGTTCTAGTACACCCCCAAAACAAAATCAAGACTTTGTAAAAGAGCATTTTTTAAAATAGGACCCCTTTAAGAAAACGTCACTTTTGTGAATGTCCATTTCAAACTCGTTTTTGAGGATATTCTCTAAAACCTTGGTTGTCTTTGATGACTGTGGCTTTTTTGTTCGTTTCAGTTATATTTTTATGAGAAAGCCGCAGTTTTTAAAGCAACCATTAGATTAATGCTGTTGTCAATTTTTCTGCCTATTAACTTTTTTATATGACCTTTGCTTCATTGTGCCGGGCATGTTAGCTTGCGTAATGCTAATGTTAGCATATTAACTTTAGCATTCCTATTAAAAAGCAATCTAATTAATGTAATTCATACAGTGCCGCCGCTTAAAACATCTGACCTTGTTGTTGTTCCAGCCACTTCTGTATTCGGTGTCCTTCAAATGAAAGAGAACGTCCAAAAGAGGTTTTGCGGTATCCTCCAATAAACAAGGACGTTTTGGTTGCGCATGGGAAATTTGCAAGGCCAACATTTCCATTGTGCGCATAGGCTGGGACGTCGTGTTTAATGATCACATAGCAGTGCAGCGGTGCGCTCACACACATGCATACTGTTACAAAGAAAACACTCGAGTTTTTCAATGTTTTTTGGCTGTCTTGCCTCAGGCTGATTGAATGTTCTCGTGCTTTGGAGAACGTCCATATCGTCTTGGTCAGGGTATTTGGTATCCATATTGATTCAGAGATCCTTGTTTGCACTAAAGGACAGGTAGGTAACGTTAATTGCCCTGATATGTGCTGTTCCTCGCTGTTGTTGTTATGTCAATAGTGTATGACCTTTGCATAATAAATGGATATGCAGGCTAGGACACATTAGCCCAACCGAGCCCATGGCCAAAAACAAATTGGGCTAATGAAATGATGAATAACCTGGAGCATGCAGAGAGTTGTGCTTATTTCTCAGGGACTTGTTTTCCGTGCCCTCTTATCCCAGTGAGCCAAAACACAAATTGAACACTCAATGTACAGGCTGCCATATGGCTTTCTCTGTAGCCCTCCTGAAGGAGCATTAAGTACCGGCCAGACTCTCAAAAACAAAAGGTTCTTCAGCGAAAGACTCTTTTGAGCACTTTAGGTTCGACAGAGCACCCTCGTTTCATCAAGAACATTTTATTCACTCTTGCTCTATTGTTCTGTTTGCAATAAGTAAAAAATAGTAAATAAAAGTCATTCTAAATATTTTTTTTTTTAAATGGATTAGGTTATTCAGATCAGAATAATGTTTGTTTTTTTAAGCACAAGTGTATAGATGGTTACATAAAGAGCTAAAGAACAATGTTATTTGTGGAACTTAAAATCAGGCCTTTCGGTTTTAATTGAAACATTTATTTTTTAAGCGTGGGCCCGTAAAACACACCTACACATGCTTTCAGACTCTGAGAAATGAAATCACCAGCAGATCTGTGTTGCGAGTGGAATAAATGTGATATGGTGCATGTACATTTGCGAAACACCTACAGGAATATTACATTGTTTTCTTTTCTCTGCCGTGCCATATTTGTTTCGTAATTTTATTTTATACAATTACTAGCGTAATGGAAAAGTCAGCGTTGTGTAACAAAACATATCCATCTGTTCCCATGTAGACGTCTGGAGCAGAACATGATCAAGAGCATCCCAGCAGGAGCATTTTCCACGTACAAGAAACTGAAGAGAATGTAAGAAATTCCACACACAACAACACGAACTGATGATCTTACTATTTACACTATACTGATCAAAAGGTTGGGGTCAGACTTTTTTCTTTTCATCAGAAAAACCTGGAAAAAAATAAGAAGCACAACTGTTTCCAACATTAGTGATAAGAAATGTTTCTTAAGCAGCAAATCTGCATATTAGAATGATTTCTGAAGGATAATGTGACACTGAAGACATGCTGAAAATTCAGATTTGCATCACAGGAATAAATTGCATTTTAAATATATTAAAATAGATAACAGGTATTTTAAATTGTAATAATATTTAACTATTTTACTGTTATTATGCAGCCTTGGTGAGCATAAGAGATTTCTTTTAAAAATCTTACTGACCTTTTGAACGATAGTTTACGTATATCCAAAAAGCACTTTAAAATCAAGGCAAGGCAAGGCAAGTTTATTTATATAGCACATTTCATACACAGTGGTAATTCAAAGTGCTTTACATAAAAGGAAGTGAAATAGTCATAAAAAAAAAAAAATCACAACAATAAAAACAAAGAATTAAAAAATAATAATAACAATAAAAACAAGGAAATTATATAAAAATTGATTTAAAATGAATTTAAAACTGTTAAGTTTTGAATTTAAAACTGTTTACAATAGTCCACCCTGCTGGTGATAAAGGCATGAACAAGTTTCTCCAAGTCTTGACTGGAAACAAAACATCTAATTCTTGCAATGTTTTCGAGATGATAGTATGCTGATTTAGTTACTGCTTTGATATGACTACTAAATATGATATGACTACTTCTGGATTCTGGAGACAGAATCACCCCAAGATTTTTGACTTGATTTTTAGTTGATTGACTCCTAGAGTCAAGGTATGCATTCACCTTGAGAACTTCGTCTTTGTTTCCAAATGCAATGACTTCAGTTTTCTCCTTGTTTAACTGAAGAAAGTTCTGGCACATCCAACTGTTAATTTCATCAATGCATTGGCAGAGTCAATGGGGCTGTAGTCATTTGGAGATAAGGCTAGGTAAATCTGGGTATCATCAGCATAGCTGTTATAGGCAATTTGGTTCTTTCTCATTATTTGACTTAGTGGGAGCATATACAGGCAAAACAAGAGCGGTGCAAGAATTGAGCCTTGTGGGACTCCGCATGTCATGGACGTCCACTTAGACTTATGCTCTCCTATACTCACATAATAACCTCTCCCTTCTAAGTATGACCTGAACCATTCAAGTACCATCCCAGAAAGCCCGACCCAGTTTTCCAGTCCCTCTAGAAGTATGTTATGATCGACAGTGTCAAACGCAGCACTAAGATCTAGTAGTACCAGCACTGATATTTTGCCAGAATCAGAATTAAAGCGAATATAATTTATTATCTTAATGAGCGCGGTCTCTGTGCTGTGACGCTCTCCGAAACCAGATTGAAAATTGTCCAGGTATCCATTTGAGTTTAAGTAGTTGTTCAGCTGATTAAAACTACCTTTTTAATAATCTTACCTATGAAAGGAAGATTTGATATTGGTCTATAGTTGCTCAACATGGTGTTATCAAGATTGCGCTTTTTCAGAAGGGGCTTAACAACTGCAGTTTTCAGAGAGTTTGGAAACGTCCTAGAAAGAAGTGAGGCGTTCACCACTTCTAAGAGATCTGCTTCTAAACGGTTAAGCATACTTTTGAAAAAAGATGTGGCAAGTGTGCCAAGATAGCAGATTGACGATTTAAGGTGCTGTACCATTTCTTCCAAAATGTTGCTATCAATTGCTTCAAAAACAGACATAGTCACTTCTTAGCGGTCGAATCTGTGTGACCTCTACATAACTTGAGGATGTGCCAATCTCCTTTCTGATATTATTGATCTTCTCACAAAAGAAGGAAGCAAACTCATTGCATTTGCTGTTGGAGAGCATTTCACTTGGAATCTGACTTGGAGGGGAGGGTTGTCAGTCTCTCAACAGTAGCAAAAAGAGTGCGAGTGTTGTTTAAGTTACTGTTTATAAGGTTTGAGAAGAAGGTCTGTCTAGCTGTGGCTAGTTCCACATTGAAAGCATGAAGGCTGTCTTTATAAATGCTATAGGGAATTTCGAGTTTCGTCTTCCGCCACATCCGCTCAGCTTTTCTGCATCGTCTTTTCATACTCTGAAATCAGCTAAACATTCCTCAATTTTGACACATCTAGAAATATACACACTTTCTTTTTATACTTTTTCAGCCTATGCATGAACTCTATACCTGCTGCAAGTGATCTCCTGTCAAGCATTTGAAAAAATAGTAGAAGGGTTCATAACACGCACCGCAGTTTCTAGAGGCATGTCACCCTGCACAAGAAAATCTATATTTTAGACACAAATTCAGATATTTAATAAGATCTTCTCACCTCCGCTTTGGCAGTGATGCCTTGACGTGAAGAGCTCAGTATTTTGAAGAATATTCTCAAACAAATCTGGGCTTCCTGAGAGAAACACACCTTAGGGAAAAAAATGAATTTGTGTACAGTCCACTTCTCACCGAATCGTTGCAGAGTTTATTTCCACCCCAACAACCCAAAATGGAGAAAATCTAGCTTACATGACATTAGAGTTTAAATTCATTGAATATTCATATTGAAATATTATTAAATTCATTGAATATTCAAAGAAACAAGTCATTATTTATTCATCCTCATGGCATTGCAAAATTTAATTGCTAAAAACTGGTCCGCGCCAGTTCAAGTCATGTGATAGCTTAATGTGAGAAGTAGTAAATGGTTTAAAGATTAGATGCTAATGATGATCAGCAGGCAGTTTCTTATGTTCTTTTTTCCTCAGTATCGAGTTCGTTGGGTATTTATGGAGTATCGGCGTCCTGTCAGACAAATGTGCAAACCATCCCTTTGTTGGTCTAACAGTCGGCCGTATTATCTCTATTTATGTCATTACAGAGACCTGAGCAAGAATCAGATATCCGAGATTGCAGAAGATGCGTTTAGTGGCCTGCGCTCGCTCACTTCACTGTAAGTGTTTTTCACACACACACATGCAAACATTCATACACCTGAGCTGCATAGTAATGCATGTACAAAGATAATAGGCGTTTGTAAATGTAAACAGTCAGGTGAAAGGACAGGTGTCAAATAAATCAGCTGACAGAACAGAGACGAGACAGCCTACTGTCTGCCTGAGTGTGTGTCTTTCTCTGTGTGTGTGTGTGTGTGTGTGTGTGTGTGTGTTTGCTGACATCTGCAGCAGCGTGAACACAAGGGAGAACTTTCATTTAAATCACCTCTACTAGTCAGAGAGAGACAGAAGCCTCAGCGTGTGCATATTAATTTGGTCAGATCTATCTCCCTGCGTCCGGCCCACACAGCTGTACACGAGACAGAGCTCATTTACACATGCCGCGTGATTAAAGAGACGCTGAGGGGTGGAAGATGGGCTGCAGTCTCTCAGGGAATAGGAATAAAGCAAAGAGGACGCGCGAGATGACATAAACACACAACCACACATTTGCTCGGAAATTAGAGTGTGTTGAAGGAATGGTTCAGCAGAAAGTGAACGGCGCTCAAAACTCATATAAACTCATTCTTTCTTCTGTGAACACAAAACACATTTACTATGAATGGAGAACTTCAAAAGGAAACAAAACACCATAAATTGTCATAAAAATGGTCATGCACTTTATTTCATGTCTTCTGAAGCCATACGATAGCTTTGTAGCAGGAACAGACTGAAATGTAAGTCATTATTGACTGAAAACGTTGACAGCTGCCCTAACTCTCCACGTCTTGTTGATAAGAGAAGAATTTAGATCTGATTGTTTTAAACTGTTTAATAATTAAATCATTTTGATTCATTCTTTTGATTCAACTTACTCTTACAACATTATCAGTAACTTTTCTGTTTCTTACAGTATATACAGCTATATTGTATCGTATGACTTCAGAGGACTAGTTTTATGTACCACTTTCATGATTCTTTTATGATTTTGACTGCTTTTTTGAAAAACTTGAAAGCCCCTCTAAGAAAGACACATCCATGCTTGATGTGTTGCACATGGGCTAGACATATTGAGACGTTGTGGGCTGATTCATTGCGCTCTGTTTACATTGTATCTGTGTGTGTCTACAGGGTCCTGTATGGAAATAAAATCGCAGAGATCCCAAAGGGACTGTTTGATGGTCTGGTCTCCCTGCAGCTGCTGTGAGTGCTGCATTTATGACTCAGTAACCTTTAATGTCAAGAAGATAATGATTTCTGTGTGTGTGAATGTACACTTTTTCTTTTTACACTACCACTCAACGAAATGAATTTATTCAGCAAGGATGCATTAAATTGATCAAAAGGGACGGTAAAGATATTTAAAATGTTACAAAAGATTTTTATTTCAAATAAATGCTGTTTGGAATACTGAAAAATGTATCATGATTTCCACAAATTTTTTTCAAAATTGATAATAATAAGACAAATCAGCATATTAGAATGATTTCTGAAGGAGCATGTGACACTGAATTTGCATTTTATTTATATTAAAATAGAAAACGTATTAACTGAAATTGTAATATTTCAAAACATTACTGTTTGTAAATAAATGCAGCCTTTAAAGAGAATTAAAAAAATATATAATACATTTAAGATTTGTTATAATATTTTATCATAGTTTCATAATAATTTTGCTGAGAATTTTTTTCTGAATTTCTGTATTTTATATTTTTTGTATTTGCTTTAATGACGGTAGAACTTGATCTCTACAAATTTGTGCAAAGCCTGTGCATGTTATTTAGCATGATTTGATAACGTCTGATTAGTGACCTAAATATTATTATTCTTATCATGTTTTAAAATTGGTTTTTGTTTTAGGACCCCACTGTATATATGCATATGCTTCACAATGAGAGAAAAAAAATGGACTTGTTTGATTAGAGGAGGTAAAACCATTCTGCCTTTTCTCTCATGAAAGGAAGAAAAGCACTAAAAGAAGTGAAGAGCGCATGTAGTGTTTTGGCTGAAAGGAGCATCAAGTTTTATTCTCGTTTCCTCTGGGGGAACACTCTCGACATCATTAGCATGTAAATTGGTCTTGATTGCTAAACATGTCCCTCACACCTACTTATATTTGTGTAGACATGGAAACATTGCTCAGACATAATTTCTGCATTTAATGGTCCAAATTGAGGTGAATCTGTCGGCTCTAATGGGCCTGTTTCAGCTTATTCTAATGATTTGGGGAAATTCTGTTGGCTTCCGCTTTTCTTAACCTACACACTGCTGCCGCGGGCACAAAAATAAGCTCACATCACCTGTTATTATGCTTCTAAAACGCCATAGATTTACTGGAGCGGCCCGGCCCATGTTTTCACTGTCAACTGCCATAATGACACAAATTATCTGTGTTTTCAGCAATTAGAGTTCTTCATCCTTAATGGATTTTCTTAATAAGACCCTTTCAAAGGTACACCTCAGGGCATTCCAGCAATTTCGCAAAGCTATTTTGGCGTTTCTGTGTTTCTTTCTGTTTTTTATGGTTTTATTCACTCTTTTTTCTTTTGTTTTTCTTTTTGTTTTTCTTCATTTTTGAGATACTCAAACCTAATTAGTTCACCCTGTGAGTAGACTAACGATGCATGCGTTTGCTCCAAGACAAAACCTCATTACAATGGCTTTCAGTAATTAAGCACATGACTGCTTTAGTCAATTGTCAGGCGGCCTGAACGGGAGAGACGCGAGGGCGGCTGGAAGTGCGTGACATGACAGGAGTGATGGGTGCAACTCAGAAGCTGAATACTCCAGCAGTTCATCGACAACACATTCACTCCGGTTTTGTTAAAATTAGTGATCTGTGAACCGAGTAAATTACATCTATAGATCTGAATATGTTTCTGATACTTACATCAAGTCACACAGCTTTGAGCACTTTGTGGATCCCACACTGTGAATTTTTTCCCCAGTGAAATCTACACACTGCTCGTCTTTACTGATACAGTGCAAAAAACTAATTTTACTGCAACCATCATGCTCTCCACTAGAGGCTTTAAAGCAAAGCATAAAATCATTCAGAGAGAGCAGCGCTTTCCACTCAAGCAAATTGAAAATAAAAAGTCCTTATTGTCTCTTAAGTCTTTGGCAAAGTACCCGTAAGAAACATGCACTTGAAATAACAAAACTGCACTGAAAGAGGCTTCTATAGGGTAACTGATGCCGCACATGCTCAACAGAGCACACTAATAAGAGCATACAGACTTCTGTAATGCAATAAATAATCATCAGTCATCAAGAACAGCATACATGCCACAATGACACATTGACAGCAATAAAAGTATTTACATTGTTTTGTTTGCTTTGCTTTACGTTGCTTGTTTTTGTTTTGGTTCACTTTTCTTTGGTTTGCTTGTTTCGTTTGTTTTACTTGTTTTTGTTTTGTTTTGTTTTACTTTGCTGTTTTGTTTTGTTTGCTTTGCCTTTTTAGCTTTTTGTTCATTCTTTTTTTTTTTATTTATATGTTTATTTTTTTATTATTTTAGCAATACATCATTTTGACATTGTTAGTATTTATTTTAACAGTATTTTTGGGGGTTAGCCACTTAGGCGTTATGTGCTCTGTGCCATAATTCAAATGGTAAGACAGTGCCTATTATACACGTAAATTAAACATAAATATAAAAGCTTTTTTGTTTGTTTGTTATCGTATGTTTATACTGATGAGAAAAAACATCTAATGAAACTTCTGTTTACTCTTCCAGACTGCTGAACGCCAACAAAATCAACTGTCTCCGAGTGAACACTTTCAAAGACCTGCAGAACCTCAACCTGCTGTCTCTCTATGACAACAAGCTTCAGACCATCAGCAAAGGCCTGTTCACCCCTCTGCGCTCCATCAAAACACTGTGAGTTACACACACACATAGACACTCCATCCTTCACACCCACACTCAGTCCAGGAGACTCCAGTCTCTAAGCAACTGTTGAGCAGGACTGCCTTCACCCCGCAATTAATTAGCTGCAAGTAGACTGCAAAACAACAACATTAACAGCAGTGAGATAAATGTAAACTAAACAAATGAAAACCTTACACTGAAAAAAAAATAGTTCATGTTTATGAATCGTATTTTTATCACAGGATATTACTGTTTGATTATGCAGACTCCCTTGACTCTAATTAAGCGTCTTGATTTATCATTATGTCCGCCCTCCGCAGACACCTCGCTCAGAATCCCTTCATGTGTGACTGTCATCTGAAGTGGCTGGCCGACTATCTGTTTGACAATCCAATTGAGACCAGCGGAGCTCGATGCAGCCACCCGCGCCGCCTCGCCAACAAACGCATCAGCCAGGTTAAGGGCAAGAAGTTTCGCTGCACAGGTAGAGCTACACACATGCACACTGTTTAAAGAAGACTTTTATGCCTTTTTGAGTTAATTTGAGTTGCATTGTGAGTTAACTGGAACAATATACTAGAGTATGTAGACATTAACATTCACAAGGCTTCTTCATCAGTCCACCCAGAATATGTATTCACATTAAGATGCAAAAATGGGTCCTTTAGAAATCAAAATGTTATGATTGCCCACTTTACAGTCAGTATTCAGCAGCTTGGTAGCTGCCTGCTGATTTCAAATGTGAAAACGTTGTCAAAATACACTACCGTTCAAAAGTTTGTAGATAAAGAAGTATATATAATGTTTTTAAATAGGCTACAATTTATTTTGGTAGTCCACTTTAATCATTCTACTAAATTTAAGTAACTTTGTAGCTACATACATGTCAACTAACTCTCATTAATTTGCATCTATGCATCAACCAACTCCCATTAAAGTAATAGTGGACTGTTAGATTAGGGTTGCCAAGTTGACATGCGCTTGCAAAGTTACTTATAGTTAGTAGAATACCTGTTAATGGACCATGAAAATAAAGTGTTAGCAGATATTAAAGCAGTCTACTAACACTCTGATCAATGTTAGTTGACATGTGGTTACAAAGTTACTTATAGTTATTAGAATGTCTAAAGTGGACTATCAAAAACGTTTCACAGTGTTAACATTGAAAAAAATCTATGTTGTTGTTGTTTAGGATTCTTTGAAGAGTCGACAGCTCAACAGAACAGCATTTATTTGAAACGGAATTTTTTGTAACAATGTAAAAGCCTTTACTGTCACTTTTGATCAATTTAATGCATCCTTGCTGAATACAAATAGTATAATACGCAAAACCATTAGTGCAACTGTTTAAATTCAATGAGAAGGTGGAAAATGGTAGTGTACAACTAAATTATGGTTGGTTTTTGGTCCAAGATAACATTATAAAAGGACTTACACCTTATGAAACACGGCTCATGCAGTGAATCTACTAACTACGCTGTGCACAGTGACTTATTGATGGCTTGGAGTTCTGGCCCACCGATTGCTGCTCACATGCTTCTTCACACTGAGACTCCTCACATTCAGTGACGTCCCTTTCCTTTTCCTATGTGTGAGTTTGTGTGTGGCATACTCTGGCCTGGAGCAGTTCTTCTCACACACTGCCAGGTTTCAGAGTGCTAATAGGACAATGCTGGCTGTTCTGAAGCAGAATGAAGATGCCTTCTTAGAAGATGTTTTTACGAGTCGGAACTGGCCCCCACACGCAGCCAAAAGCACGGGCCCCTGAGGGAACTGATTTGGTGGGAGAAGTGCAGCCGCTGTTTGCTTTGATATTAAGCCACAGGTTTTTCTCATTAAACTTCTGTCAGTATATCAGCACAATAACAAGTGCAACGCCAGAGCACACAAACCCGCTACTGGCCCCTAGCGTGTGTTTGCACATGAAAATCTGTGTTTTATGTGTGTGTGTGTGTGTGTGTGTGTGTGTGTATATGTGTGTATGCAGGCCCGTAGCCAGCTATAAGATTACCGAGGTCCAGACCTCAGTAAATTTTGCATGTTCAAAAATAAAATTTATTCTCTGAATGACTAATTTGTCGTTTAAAACTCCTCATATGAATGTCTGCATGTATAATTCCGTTTAGATAGTTTGCAAGAATGTTTAGCATCTGTGGTATGAAAATTGTGTTGTGAGTGAGGGCGCGGGCGCAGCCTCCATGTTGCCAGATCCAGTTATTATATGTGGTTTTGGACTTGTCTTTTCCACTTAATTTGACACTCTAGAAAGTTAATAAAGAGGGAAGTTGCAGTGTAGGGTCAGCGATATATATAAAATATTTTGGTTTATTTTTATTCATATTTTGTGTTTTTTATTTGTTTTTATAGCAATATTTGGCAACACTGCATCGCCAGCACTTGAACTGACAGTGATCAAAAAAGCCCACGGACAGGTTATTGCTGTCAGGATAGCACATTCAGCAAGAGAAACGCAAAAAAAAAAATATCATGAAATGTCAAAAACAGTAGCATTTAACACCAGTACACAGATCTGTAGAACAAGCAGGTTACAGAATGAAATTAAATAGCCTATACGCAAACACTAGCCGTGAAGAAGTCTACGCTATGTCATTCAGTAGCTATAGTAGTTAAATTTTCACAAATCATGCTAAAAACATTCGTAAGAGCACCATCTATAAAGCAATTGCTATTAATGAATACCCCTAACCTATAGTAAAATAGGTTTTGATGCAATAAATATGTTCACCCCTCCAAAACAGAGGAAACATCTTTCACGAACATCTACATCATCTCTTGTCTGTTTTAAAGTGTTAGTGTATATAATGAGTTGTATTTGGACCTCACTAATTTTCAAACCCTGGCTACGGTCGTGTGTGTATGTGTGGTTGCAGAGGGCTTTGCTCCATTCCTTTCTCCTCTGTGATGTCTTTATGTGTGTCTTTCTAGTCCCTGTCTGTCTGTCTGTCTGTCTGTCTGTCTGTCTTTTCGGGCTTGTAATTCCCAGTGGGCTATTGTCCATGCTGGGATGAGGGAAAGGGGCCGGCCCGCCTGTGTGCATGGTGGCCCAGAGTTCTGGGCGGCTTCCTGGCTGCTGTGTCCTGGCTGCTCCTTCCTCCTCCTCCTCCTCCCCACCTCTCCGTCCCGCTCCGCTCCTCCACTCTGGCCTCTGGTGCAGCTGTCTCTTGTGCTTGATCTAACCATGTGCCGCCGCCTACACAAGCCTCACATGGTTCCGTCAAGCACCAGGGACCGCTGGACACACTCGCACACAGCATGGCATTCTGGGATATGTGCGGTGGCAGCTGTCTTTGCCGCCGTGAGGAGTGAAGGTGGTGTTCTTTAACCCAGGAACAACGGATCGCTTATGAGGAGCTCTAGCCGTGTTCTGCGTCTGCGTTTTTGCTTTAAGGTCGCTCTCGTAGACGTTTGGCTGGAAGCATCAGGGCAGCCGAACGGAGATGGTGGGAATAAGATAAACAGTGGCAGGCGAGTGATGGCTGATGGGAAGCAGACTTATCGCGGGCGGCCAGAAGCTCGTGTTACGCAGAAACTGCCTGTGTTTTCCTGTCAAAACACTTCGTAGTGCCAGACCTCCAATACCTGACCTCTTGCTCAATGACGCTGTTATCTGAAAAAAAAAAGAATGCAGATGATGAGGTTGTGTTTGCAAACAAGTGCCTGCGACTGTTTGTGGACGTGTTTGTAGGTGTAAAGAAAAAAGACATAAAACCAAAATATTAATTCTTATTTATTATGTGGGTAAATCTCATTAAAAATATGTCCCAGGTCATGTTTTGCCCCACAATCAAAAGAAAATGTAAGAATGAATTTTTTTTTTATTTGCATGATATCTACAGATCTTATGTAGAAAAATAAGTAAAATTTGAAATCTGAACCGTATTACAGCTCTTTTTAATATAAATATTACAACATTTGAATGACAAGTACAAATTTACATTTTAAATAGAAAAATATGTAAAATTGCGTTCATATATTTCCCCCAATTTTACTTAAAAATGTTATTTTAAGATTTTTTTACCTAATTCCCATTATTTGAAATTCGAACTGTTCTATTTAATATAAATATTACATTTTTATGACAAGTTCAAATTACATTTTATTACAACGGTTACAAAGTCATTAAGCCGTTATTAACTGTATTACAGACACTTTTATATAAATATTTGCATGAAATAACAAATTATATAGAAAAATAAGTAAAATTGTGTTCATGTATTTCACATATTTTTTATTAAAAAGGGTTACAAAGCCATTAAGAAAATTTACTTTGAGATTTTATTTTGTATTACTATTTAAAAAACACTTTTATTTAAATTAGTATGTAGTTGGTGCAACAAAAATCTTGATTTATAAATACCATTTATTATTGTATTTAATTTCATTTCATTTTAATGTGGAAGTGCTTAATTAATTGTCCTGAAAATGATGTCACAGTGCAAAAAGGCTTCATTTTTGTGCAAATACATTTCTTTTTTTTTTTTTCTTTTTTTTTTAGGTGACCTGGACATGTGGTTGACAGATTTTGTGAGGTTTAACCACGAGCGTGATGAGTTGAATAAGCTGTTTGAATGTCTGTCTCTCTGTTTGTGTCTGTTGTGTTTGTTAGGTGCGGAGGACTACCGCAGTCGTCTCAGTGGCGAGTGTTTCCAGGACCTGGTTTGTCCCGAGCGCTGTCGGTGTGAGGGAACAGTGGTGGACTGCTCCAACCTCAAACTCACCAAAATCCCCCCTCACCTGCCGGAGCACACCACCGACCTGTAAGAGTCACACATTTGAGCTTACAAACGCACCTGGCGACCCCATCAGTCATTCACGGGATCATTGGCCATTTACAATCTCACCTCGCTAATTCTTTCGGTGTCCCTCTGTCTCCGAGGCCTCGTTCCTCTCTCCTGTCCTCTGATTACGGGGGTCTCGTCCACAACTGAGTTGTGTGAATGAATGTCCAGGGCCTCTCTCAGGCCATTAGCCTCTCAGCCGTGTTTTCCCTGGGCAGCGCTAGTCAGGGTGACAATGCGTTTGCCCTTGTGTTGGTGTGTAGAGGACACATCAGGGTTTTCCCTCTGCAGTCCCATCAACTCGAGTCATCTGTCACACTCTCTCTTTCTCTCTCTCTGTCTTTCTGCGGCTCAGTGACTACAGCTTGCACCCGCTAGCGCGGCTGCTTATTTATAGAGCTCTTGCGGGAATGCTAGCAACCAGGAACCAGCACTTTATGTCTGATGTGCTTTCCCATGGCAGGCCCCGCTGGGGAAAGCAGCCCTGGGGGAAGCAAAAAGACAGACGTGGTGCATTTACTAGACTCTACTTTTACTAATGTTTGGAAAGTCTCTCTCAACCTTGCCTAGACCTTCTCTGCAGCAGCCTGTCTCGCTCTGTGTTTGCAAAGGAACACTAGCATACTGCTAACTGCTAATTTCTTGTCATTTCTTGGTTATACATTTGGTGCATTGAAGTCCTCCTGGGAAGTTCTTGTAAGTCCTTTTATAAGTTGGGAAATCGTAATTGCAATGTCAGGTGCATTCAGATGACTTCGGTTAGAGTAAGATGCACTGTAAAAAATAATTTTTCAAAGTTGTAAATAAAACAAAAATTGCTCGAGTAGATTTGACAGACAAAAAACATTTTTTTTGTCTTTCCACTTCAATATTTCACAGTTAATTCAGTGTGTTGCTTGTTGTTTCTTTGTAAATATTTGTAAACATTTACTTGCAGTTAAAATCAATCCCAGTTCAGTGTGGCAATGGATATTTTCTACATACATTTCAACAAGATTTTTATTAATCTACTAAATTATTAATAAAAAAAGCACATTGGGTTTGAAGGTGCTGTAAATTAAATTATGTATTCTATAGTAATTGTACAATATTATTACTTTTAAATGCAAAGTAACTATTCTTAATGCTTTAGATTAGTTTTATTGTAAATAAACATTAATAATCATTCCATTAATTTGAACAAATTTAACATTAAAAAAGACTGGTGATGTTCATGTGCCTTTAACTCGTAAATAACTAGATTTTTCTGACATGACTTGAATGCACCGGTTTTTGGAATATATCTTGTGTAATACATGCATAGAATAGGGGTTTTCAAATTATTTATTTCTGAATAAAGGCCCAATTATACTGTGTTTAAACTTTATCTGAAAATATTTGCAATCAAATTTTTTTTCCCTTAAGATGCTGTCAAATCAGTAACATTTTATGGACAAAAAAAGGTCCTATTTTCAGCGTGGAAATGTGTTAATCACTTTCACACTCGTGCAGAATTCCTGATTGCATAAATTCCTATCACAATTACTGGATTTTGCCCACAGATATTTGCAGAACAACTGTAAATGTGACCGAATTTTTCCAAATGTGATTAATTTTAGGATTTTCAACCAGTGTTTAAAACAAAATTAAATAGTAATTAATGTCAATTGGGTCCATATTTTATTCTTTTCTTTTTTCTTTTATTTATTTTCCTCCTTCCTTGCAGCTCCAGTTTGAAAGCCCTGCATAATGTAGCATGCCATTCCAAAATACACCATCTGTTTCCAGATGTCTCCATTTATCTGCATCGCCCATTAGCCCATCTTCCACGTCCACTGTTATTATTTGCAAAAATATCAGAGTGTGTCCTTCATGTTGTCCTCACTGGTGTTGAGGGACAGATGAATGTGTATGAGAGTCACATACCCAACGCTCACACCAGAGAGAGCGGTACTGATTTTTCATCACAATGACATCACAGTCCCAATTACACAGCGTCTCCCACATAAGAGACTTGAAGACTGAGACAGAGACAGAGTCTGAATGATAATCACTTCCCATCACTCCTACATGCTCCAGTGAGGTTTACAAGTGCTTTTTGCTCTGAGACTTTATCTTATTATTATATAGTAGCTTGTGAGTACTCTGTTTACTGTTGAACTATTAACCTCTCTCTCTCTCTCTCTCTCTCTCTCTCTCCACCAGACGGCTGAACGACAATGAAATCTCCGTCCTAGAGGCTACAGGGGCCTTCAAGAAGCTGCCAAACCTGCGCAAGATGTACGAACGGGTTTATTTCTCTTTTTCTGTTTGACTGCTGAATGACATTGGTGTATTTGGGAAATTCAGCTTCACTGTGGACAGCAGGACAAGAAAAGCTTCTGGAATATTCCAACCTAATGGGAAAACGCATGCAGTGATTTACTGTCAGGCAATATTTGCGGCCCTCTCCAAAAAGCGGTATTCGCTCAGGAAGAGGACTGGTGATTTATCATGCATGAAATTGCTTACTATCTAGCACAGTTATAAATTGGGCAGATCTAAAAAAGCCCGACCTTACATTTTACTGAAGCACGGTTTAAAATTAAGCAGTGAATCATCATAAACGTGTGTTTAGGATACAACCACAACCTATTCATATGATGAAACAAAGAAATTTGCAGTGTACCGTTGCAACCTGTGCTTTCTGCCATTTGCCAGAGTAATAAATAGCGCGTTTAAAAGAAAAGCTTGCGTCAGAGCGCACAGGAGTTAATGTTTTCCTCAATTCTGTGTTTGCAGAAACTTAAGTAATAATAAACTCCGGGACATCCGTGAGGGGGCGTTTGATGGGGCCGGAGGTGTTTTGGAGCTACTGTTGACCGGAAACAAGCTGCAGTCGGTCAGCGGACGGATGTTCAAGGGTTTGGGCGGCCTCAAAACGCTGTAAGTATCGCTACCGTTTAAGCTCATTTTTCATTTCTCCACTGTTGTCCTGCTCAATAAAATGAAGACATGTCTCCGAGCCACGTTTACATTCATATATTCACACGGTTTTGAATATAAATGCACAAACGTCAGAGTTACAGCATTGGAAATGCGCTCCAGGAATTGCTCATGTAGGCTATTTTAGAAACAAATTTTCAAGAAAAATTGCCTGTTCTCAGCAAAAACGGTGATCGCCAGGTCTAATCAAGATGCTGAGCGCGAGAAGGCATAGACGTCCTCTATGCTGGCGCGCTATCGGGAACAAAGATGCTAATACAATGCATATTCTGAAGCCTGGTGGTTAGAAAAAGCCTTCCTAAGGCCTGCTGTCGCTCTAATTAGCTTAATTGGAGAGAGAGGAGTGCATAGGAGCAAATGAATGGAATCATGGTCCTGCAATATTGGATTTAGTGGCTTTCAAATCCCAGGAGTATGTGTCCAAATTGAGTTTGCTCGTCTCAGATCCCTGTTTGTCAGAGTTTAATGCCGAATTTGCTGCTTTCGGGTTTTCATCACGGCAGACTCTGGTTTGCATTTAGCCCGTTTGTGCTGCTGAGGGCCTTTAGGAGAACCTGATTGTTTTGGGCAGCTCAGCCCTCCCCAACCGCACACGCACAAACTCATCTTGTCCCGTGTCAAGCGGCGAGCTGCCTCAGCGGCCTGTGTCTGCTGCACAGACAGAATCTCTGAGAGCAGACGCAGACACGTTTACCTGGCCATCTCAAAGGCCAGAACACCAGAGACTGGACCACAGACTTCTGTTGTTCAAATACCTAAACTCTGCACCTAAAACAAAACTGCTTTGCATTTTCAGAATAAAAAAAATGTCATTCATGGACTTATTAGACTCAAGTCAAGTTCTATTATATATAATGTTTCATATTATTTTACATGATAAGTCTGTTTTTTTCTAGGAGAGGGCACAAAAGATATTTCAGATCTTTGCATATAATTTTTGTGTTATTTATAATAATGTGTAACAAGGATGTGTTAAATTGATTTAAAAAGTGATAAAGACTTGTACTGTTAGAAGAGATTTCTATTTTGAATAAATGTTGTTCTTTTGAACTTTTTATTCATCAAAGAATCCAGAAAGAAGTATCACAGGTTCCAAAAAAGTATTAAGCATCAAAAACAGTTTTCAACACTGATAATAAATCAGCATATTAGAATTATTTCTGAAGGATCATGTGACACTGAAGACTGGAGTAATGATGCTGAAAATTCAGCTTTGATCACAGAAATAAATTATATTTAAAACCATTATTTTAATATAATAATATTTCATATTTGTTTTCTGTATTTTTGATCAAGTAAATGCAGCCTTGACAAGCATAAGAAACTTCTTAAAAAAAAAAAAAAAAAAAGCATTCACAATTTTACTGATCCCAAACTTTTATTTTATAATAATAATAATTATTATTATTATTGTGTGTGTATCTGTGACAGACTTTATTGTGTCTGTGCTGGCACATTAAAAAAAATATATATACATACATACACACACACACACTTTTTAACCCTATTGAACCCAGCAAATCAGTTAAATAGTGTGTGTATGTGTATATATGCAGTTATATAACTGGCTTGCTGGGTTACATAAAGGTTAATAACATTGCCAGTTTAGCAATGTTTCATTTGAATGGTCTGATACACAGTAAGTGCCATCTGCTGAAGCCCCATCATTCAGATTTCCTTCCTGTAAATTATTTCACAACCAACAAATTGCTGCAGACTCGTACCAGACTCATGTCTCGATATGCACTTACTTTCCTCCCTTACACCAGTTTGTGTGTTTACCCACCCACTGCATGCATGCCACATTCACAAACTAATGTTTCTGAAGTGACGTGTTAGCAGTCGTACCATATAACCGCCACTGACTGAATGCATTACAGCGGTCGTAGAGTCTCATAAACTCTCCGTTCCTCCCTTCCCGTGAGTCTGTCAGACTCAATGTGATCCTACCTGCCTCTGTGTTCCCGTCAGGATGCTGAGGAGCAATCAGATCAGCTGTGTGGATAACGCCACCTTCACCGGCCTGAGCTCCGTGCGCCTGCTTTCCCTCTACGATAACCGGATCTCCACTATCGCCCCTGGAGCTTTCAACACCCTGCATTCCCTCTCCACCATGTGAGTCCTCCGCCCTCTCACACACACACACACACACACACTCCCCTCTGTGTCATGGGTTCACACAATCAGTTATGCATCCGTAATCAACTGAAATTCTTTAGTGCAAAAAAAAAAAAAATTGAAAGAATTAGGCATTTTAAAGCGCAACTATCTCTGCTGCCTAATAAAAGTATTTGTTGAAGTTCCTGTATCCGTACCAAACCCACAAATGAGTTAGTTGAAAAATTCACAAAGACGCAGGAAGTCAAACACAGTCTATCGGGTCACGCACCACCACCAATCAAGCGCCTATTATATCTTCATATGCAAAGCGGATGAGGATGTGGTTCGAGCAAAGAATTCTTATTGTTTGCAGATGTTTTTCAAAATTATGAGGTTATGTTTTCTTGTCTTGGTTGTTCTTGAACCTCAGATGAGAAAATGTTGGCTTGCCCCGTGGGGCAGGGTGAATTATTCAAAAATGGCTAAAAGGGAAAATTGCTCTGCTGTCTAAAAATGGACTAAAAATTTTGTGCGATGATGTCCATACAAAGGCAAATATAGTGAATTCATTCTTCTACCATTTCATTTTTGCTTTTGATTGTATGCTGTAAAAAAATTGGGATCAGCTGGAGAAAATGATGTGCGGCGCATATTTAATGCAGATTAATATCTGCGTAGCTTTTTGCGGGGGAGGTAAACAAAGAACTGATCAACAAAAAAATGAACTCTCAGCCCTGAGGAAATGACAAGAAAGAGAAAGATCAACGGAGAAAACTGAAAGAGATCTCACAGATGTTCGTAGATAAACAGATGCTGTTAAGCATTCAAAATAACTTCTGGTGGAATCATAATTTAGAAAAAAAAAATGGAAATGATGACTGCCAACACAGCGAGCATCTGTAACCATTTGAATTATCATATCAGGCTGTATTCCTGGCACACATCACAACATGCAGCGATACACATGGTTCTCTTTTTCATTCGGTGAACTCGCTCTACTAGCTGAAATATGTGAGCAGAGAAACTCTCAGATCGTTCTGGTTTGCATGGGGTGTCATTCCTTCCATTCTGACCATCTAATCAAATTTAGCATGCATAAACAACAGGAAGAATTTACACAATGAAGTCATCCAATCAGTAACATATATTTTCCTTTTTTATCAAGGCATAAACAAGGCTAAAACTTCCTTGACAACCTTTTTCTAGCTTAGCACTATAGCATTTTTTTGTTTTGTTTTGTTTTTTGTGTTGTCTTTTTTTTCTTTGTTTTGTCATGTTTTGCTTTGCTTGGCTTTACTTTGCTGTGCTTTGTTTTATTTTTGTTTTGTTTGTGTTGTCATGTTTTGTTTTGCTCTTCCATTCTTAATAAAACCATACATATTTATTTATTTTTTTAAATAAAATATTGTATTCTAAAATATTCTTAAATATTCTCTTCTATATTAATGTTATTATTAATATTAAATATTTTTTATTAATAAATCCAATTATTTTAAAATATTGTATTATTAATTTCATAAATTAATTAATGTAATTATTATAAAATATTATATTTTTTTCTAAATATTCTCTGTGTGTGTGTGTGTGTGTGTGTGTGTGTGTGTGTGTATATATATATATAAGAGCAAAATGCTATATATATATATATATATATATATATATATGCTTAAAATTTTATATTTTTATTCTAAATATTCTCTGTGTGTGTGTGTGTGTGTGTGTGTGTGTGTGTGTGTGTAATATATAAGAGCAAAAAAAATGTAAAATGAAGGTAATGATAAAAACATGTATGTTTTGTTGATATAAACATACATTTTGTAAATGTTTACATTTTAAACATTTTATTTTCAAATATTGTTTTCTGTAATGGAATAAATTATTCTTAAATATTCTCTTCTATATTCCATTTTTATCTTTAAATATTATATTTTTTTCTTACATTCTATACATTGTATGGAATCTTCAAAACACGTTCAATTCTTTTTTCCTTCTTATTCCATAAGCCAACTTTTCCAATCAATCTGTTGTGCTTTTTCTTTCAGACTCGTTCTTTTTTTATTCTCTTTCCTTTTTTGCCAGCTCTCTAATTACCCAGCGGCTGACACAGCCATGTCCATTTCAGCACAGGGCAGCTAAAAATATCCAGAGAGAGAGAGAGAGAGAGCAAGGCCTCCCCAGCTATTCTCTTCCCACAGTAGTGCAGCAGACATGTTGGGCACACTTCCCTCCTGTTTCTCTCTCACTCCATCATTCATCCCTCCACCTCTGCCGAAATTAGAGCGGAGCGGGAGTGTGTTTCCGGTAGGAGAGTTTGGAGTGAGCAGTCAGGACAGAGGTTACTTTTGAGTGCTCGCATTTGTGATTATAACAGTAAAAATAGCCACGTGTTTTGTCAGTTATGTCCCATTTATTAAATTTAGCTGCATAAATATTCTCTCATGTCTAGTGTGTGATATCATTCCCAAAGCAAACGTCTGCCTGGCTTGTTCTCTCACAGCCGGTGTTTCTTTGCCCTTTGAAGCGTGTACAGACACGATGTAGGAATAATTAAAGGCAAACACATTGCAGGGTGGTGTTAACATGAGCACATCCCCTTAAGCTGCGAAGCATCTATTGGCGAAGCAGCGGAAGGTCAGCACACTCGATTAATTTATCCCGCAGGCTGCAGCACAGCAGATACTCTATGAAAGAGTTGCTCTGTGCCTGTGCTAGTGCTGCTGTGTGTTTCAGTAATGCATCCCGCCCGAGTGGGCCATCAGCCGGCTCCCTGGTGGGCCTTCTAGAGTCATTGCTGGTGACGCTTTCAACTCAAGGCTACAATTTTCTGATTTAGGTCTATGTGCCACCACCTGAACTTTCAGAACTCAGTGAGGACGCATGAAAAATGGGCCAATAAGTTGATTCTGAACCCTCTACTCCAGCGACCCTGTAGCCATTGGTTGACGGATCGTTCTGTACCCAAACTTGATGAAAATGCGTCTGTGTCTTATTCGTGAGCCGTCGTTTTAGTTTTGTTTTGTCGAAGAATTTTTATAACACTTTTACATTTTATAACATTCACATCCTACCCAACCCAATGATCCCAAACTAAAACAGAAGGACATATGAAAAAGGTTCAACTACATAATTAATAGGGCAAATAAATAAAAGAAAGAAAGAGAAAAGAAAAATAATAAATTAAAATATAATAACAATACAAAACTACTCCTTAAAGGAGAAAAAGAATTATATCTCCCCTCAGTCTACCTCCACAATACGTATAACATTAAAGTAATAAACTGTTGCCATTTTTCAAAAAATGCCTCTGATATTATACTTGACTTTTTCAAGTTTTAAAAGAAGATGAAATCTTTAAGCCACATTGATGGAGGTTGTGGGGAGGTCCAAGATAACAATATTCTGCGTCGATCAAGCAATGATGCAAATGCCACGGCACTACCTTGTTTATGGTTCAGAGGATAACACTGAGATGGAACACCAAAAATGGCAATTATAGGGCAAACGTCTTTGATTTTAAGAACATCGGAGACTGTTTTAAAGAAAGAGTTCCAAAAATGTTGCCGTTTGGGACAGTGAGGTTACAGGGTGAATGTTTGCATTTTTCACGTATGTCGGAAACGTTAGGATATATCTTCGATAGTTTAGTCTTAGAAAGATGAGCTCTATGGACCTCGTATTCGTTTTTAAAGCAGCTTACTCGTAGTGGCTGTTTTATAACAATGTAATAACACAGCAAAAGTTGCTATCGAACACTGTCAGCATTGCAGGTCACATCGCAGTCATAATATGTAATTGTATTGCTATTTAAATGCAAATTCAGTTCTCCTGCTGGGTTAAATGGGCTGGAGTTTAATCGTTTATGTGGTAATTTAACCCTGCTGATTGCTTTCCATTGTAATTATATCGTAATGGGGTTTGTGTTTTCTTTCTGTTTGTGTACAGTAACCTGCTGTCTAATCCCTACGTGTGTGACTGTCACTTAGCCTGGCTGGGACTGTGGCTTAAGAAGACCAGGGTGGTTAGTGGCAACCCACGCTGCCAGAAACCTGCCTTCCTGAAGGAGATCCCCATACAGGATGTAGCCACGCCTGATTTCTCCTGCGACGGTATAACTCTATTTTGGGCCACTTGCACAATATCGGCTGCTTGCCCTGTTGATGGATCAGTAACTCAGCAAATGCCTGTATCAAAGAATGTATATTGAGCAATAAATCCGTCGTGCATCATAGTGGTTTTACCACAGTAAAGGAACAAGCACCTTGTTAGCCTGACCACCTTAACTTTGGTGCAATCAGTGTAACCAGATTCCAAAATTAACTTTTACCACAACTGCCAATGGTTGGTGAGTGATTTATTGTCATTAATAGTTTATATGATATACTTTTATTATAAACATGTGATATATAATAAAATGATATTATGTTTATGATATAATTACCATAAATATTGCTTACTGGGCATTCAACTGTATTAACTATTAAAAAAACAATAATTCTATAAATAAAATAAGTAAATTAATTTCATTAATATATTAGACATTATAGAGACTATTGCTATTGTTATTAATAATAATAAAAATAATAAAAATAATTTAGTGACATATTTATAAATATTTACACACTGTATATATGGAGTTATCCTTTAACTGTTATATTGTACATTTACAGTTTTAAATATATATATTTATACAAATGTTTTATTATTTTTATGCCAATTTCTATACTCCCATGTCTCCATCTATACAATAATAAATAATTAATTTATAAAATAATAATAAAAATAATGTAGGGCTATATATATATATATATATATATATATATATACTGTATATATGGAGTTAATTACCCTGTAACTGTTATATTGTACATATATACAGGTTTATCACCTCTTTCACAACAACTTTGAATGTGGTTCATGCAATAAGAACTGTGTTTATATATATGTATGTGTGTGTGTGTACTTTATACATATATCTCTATATATACTGTATATCTATATATATATATATATATATGTATATACACAGTATATCTATATCTGTATGTATATCTATATACTGTATACTATTATACTATATAATATATCAACTATATATATATATATATATATATATATATATATATATATATATATATATATATATATATATATAGACAGCAGAAAGAAAGAAAGAACTACGGTAAATGTGAATATACCAGTCTATACTTCCATGTCTCCATCTATACAATGTTGATTCTCTTTCATACTCTTCAACTCCTTTATGTACACGCTGGCCTGTTTATATACTGTACACTCCTTTAAGCAGTTGAACCAGAGACGCACCGTCAGGACCCTGAATAAGGGTTTGCAGACCTCATCTAGTATTTGCCTTGTAGCCTGTGCCATCCACACCACATCCATCTCCAGTTCCCATGAAATCACGCTGCTTAGATCAGGCCACTGCGTCGCCCCCTTCCAGACCGAGGCTCTCTCTCCACTCCGTCTCCTCCGATTTCCCACACCTTCATCCCCCTCTCTCTGCTTCCCATCGTCAGTGTAAATCACACCCGGCCAGCTTCCCACAAGGCCGTACCAAGAGAGCAGCACGTGGACAAATTAAACGCCGAGCGTGGAGGCCTCAGCATTATCTTCTCCCGCTCAGGTTTTTATAGGGAAGAACTGGTGTCCATAAAGATGGGGGGAAAACAGAACCTCTCGAGACTGACATAAAGTTTAACGGAGAAAAAGAAACTGCGGTTTGGCTTCTGTCTGGCCGGGGTCCTGTGTTTCAGAAGGCCTCCCTGTCAAAGCCGGGGTGTTTGGGTTAGACACAGCTCTTTCGCAGCTTCGGGGAATATGGTGTTAAGAGAGCCCGCTCAGCTGTAGACGGCCGAAGCGCTTTGAAATAAAGAGGTTGAAAGTGAGAGAAATCGCCCTGGCTTGAGGTCCATTAGTTAGAAGAAGCTGTCTGTCAGGGCTCATGTGTTGTTATTCCGTTCGTTTCTTCCTCCTAGAGCGGGGCTCCAAAAAGCTTGCCACCACAACATCCAGCTATTTCAGTGCTCTGCAATTACAGTTAGAGTAACAAAGTCAAGCTAAATTGATTTACGGGAAGATATTTTTGGTCGTTTGAAAGAGTCCAGTCATTGTAATACTAGCCCACAGCCCCTTTGGCTCTTCTGCGTTTGCAGGCACGTCCAGATCCAGCGTTCTCCTTCCAGACTCGGTCTGTGTGTTATTGTTGGAGCATATCTCAGTCTCCATTACCTCCCATTAATGGCTTAATTCGCTGTTTCTTTTTAATCTGCAGGGTAATTCAGCCTTTTACAGATAGCATCTTACAGAGCTTGGATGAAAGCAGCTCGGGAGGAGGCTACAAGTATTGCTTGCAGGAAATGTGGAGCGAGCGAGGCCAAAAGCAATATTTAGCTGCTGATTTTAAACTCCTGTGCACTGTATCAGTTCGCAAGCGTGCGCTGTTATAATGAGACCCGTGTTTGGAGACCCACACGCTGGAGAATGAGCTATTTTCAATGCAATTCAGTGCACGCAGCACCTGTGCTCTTTCTTCCGTTCTCTCTCTCTTTTTCTCCATCCACCATTGCTTCCTTTTAAAGAATTGATGAGTTTCTATATTAGATCTGTTAGCAACACATATTACATTTTTCTCTTGCATGATGTAAAGCAGCATAAAATATGCATGTCTTTCTCTCTCAGGTACGGAAGAGAATGTCTGTCTGCCGTCGGCCCCTCGCTGTCCTGATTCCTGCACATGCTCGGACACGGTGGTGCGCTGTAGTAACCGCGGGCTGCGTTCGCTGCCTAAGGGTATCCCTAAAGATACAACTGAACTGTGAGTTTCTCCTTCCAGCTCCCTTTATTTGTCTTTCTTCCTGTCATGTTTTCATCTTTTTCCATTTAGGATAGACAGTTTATTTCCACAAAAAACAGGATTTTGTTTCTGTAAGGGTTGGCGCAGTGTCACATCCAGTTTTTGTTTTCTACTTGGCCAGTTTAGTTAATTAAAATAAGCAAACAAATAATTTAATTCATTTGACCATTGATCCAAAGGACCTTCGGGATGCAGATGGAGATTTGATTTAGTGTCGGACAGACTGATTGATTAATTGATTGGGAATGACAAAGCTCTAACAGAAACCGCACGATTGAATTTAAACAAAATATGAAAAAAAAAAAAAAACATTAATACAGCAGTACTATACATTTGTACAACAAGACAATGCGTTCACAGTAATTTTTTGTTGTTGTTGAGATAATTAATTTTCTTTCAAACAGATATGATATTTGATTTTCACTAGACATTTAGTTATTTGGCCAAAATAATTAATGATATCTGTATTATTGCAATATCTAAAGAAATTAAGACAAAAAAAATCTATATCTATCTATCTATCTATATATACTGTGTATATATATATATATATATATATATATATATATATATATTGGCCACTAACTATAAATGTTACTGAAAATATATATACTGAAAATCTTTTTCAGGTGATTTTGTGGTGCAGTAGTACTACCTACATACTGTCGTCTTCCTTTTTACATTTTAAGATCGATCGTTAAGGTGGAATACCTGTTATGATGGAGTGTCAACCCGTATCAACATGATATCAATATTTCATTTTTAAAATATCAAGGTTATCATCAATACTTATTTGGTATGTTGCAATACCCTTAGGAAACACTTCAGTTGCTAATATGTATCTTTAAGGTACTCACATGCAGCATTTTTAGGGGTAAATAAGGTACAAGATGTACCTTTTAGCTTTTGTATCTTAGGGTAACGCCCCAGTGATGGGGATTGATTCTGAGATGGGTCGCTCTGATTGTATGAGGGTCAGTGAGTTGTTGCTCTGTTAAGGTATTGGTCATTATCTAATGGACCAATCGGATGAAGAGTAAGCACAGTGCCTTCATAGAACCGCTGACACACAGGCCATTTAAGCTCGACAAGAGCCGCTCATACTCATACTTAGAGAAATGGGATAGATGGAGAGACAGGGAAGCAATAGAACAAGATGACAGTGACTAAGAGAAGGAAAGAAATCACAAGATTGCAAACAAGTGACAAGGAGAGACTGATATAACAAGCGGTTATATTAGCGAGTGTGGTGAACAGGAATATCCTGCCTTGTCGCTGTCGGTTTTTCAGCTGAAGGACAGTAATTGTTCTTGGGTTGTGCAGGAAAACTCCAGCAGGATTGACCTCTTCTCCTGTGTCGTAGTTGTGAAGACAATACACTTGCTCACTGACAGACCCCATTATAAAATCGCTTTGATAGCATGAGTTCCCTATCAAAGCCCCATCTATCTGTGTCCTGTCATCTTGCAGCACGTCACAAAGTGGTAAAATTAGGATGAAACTCACCCAAGAGTACATTTTGTACATAAGCAATCCCAGCAGCCACACTTCATGTTGGTTCTTTTCTGAAACCAAGCATGGACAGTAAGGCAGCTCAATGTAACTTCTCTACATCTAGAGCCACTTTGTGGTAATAAGGCTATTTCTTCCGCGGTAAAATTGATTTTTAAGCATGAAATGAAATTTTAAATGAATCTGGTTTTACTTTGTATCTTGTTTGAGTATTGTAAACTTGCCTGTTAACAGGATTTTTCTTACCGTTTCAGATATTTGGAAGGAAACCTCCTCACCTCTGTGTCCAAAGAGCTTGCTAATCTGAAACAACTGACACTGCTGTGTGTATTTCTTCACTTTTCATTGAATTTATTCATTTGGCACTCACTTTTACCTTTAAGGGACCTATTTGTGCATTAAATGCGTTCATTTGTATGTTTGTTTTAAGCATATATCATTATTTTTATTTCTGAAGCTGTAGGAATTTAACAATTTTAGTAAAAATGAAGCACATGTATACACACAAAAAAGTCTGTAATGTTTACAAAAAAAATTGACAGTGAAAACCTGTTAATTGTTTAACTCTAAGTTACTTTAGAATTTTAAATTTTAAACATTGCATTTTATGTAATTTAACTGTAAAATAGTCAAATTAATGACTTTTGCAAGTAAAAGCTATGTATGAATGTATAATTTACAGTGAAAAATATCACATTCAGTATTTTATTTAAATAATTTGGTTTCTTCTCATTTTTGTTTGTCGGCAGTGTACACAAGGGTGTTTTGTTCAATTTTATGCATTTAGCTCTTGTTTATTACATTTTCTCAGTACCATGTGTGTTACCCCGAAGCTGCTTTTTTCTTTGTTTGTATGACCATATGCTCCGTTTATAGAAATTGGCCATATTTTATGGACAAGCTACTTATGATGAACTCTGATTCATCGTGTGACTTTATATTGTGGCATGTGTACTTAGATGGTAATTATCTGCACATTTTTTAAGGTACAAAGCAAATTTTGGTGCTTTTTATATATCTTGGTATAACATTCAACAACTTATAATAAGTTGTAAAATATACAGTCACCAACATGCCATCCCATAATCCCTCAAACATTATAACTGAGTGAGTTTCTGGCAACCTCAACTGCCTTTTTTATTTATTTTTTGGCAGTTTGCAGTTTAGTTTTTATGCATGTTTGAAGTCATTAGTTAATAACCTTTATCTAACCAGGATGAAAGTATCTGCGATTAAATCTCTTTTCTAAGAGTAAATCGGCTTTGGAATGTGAAGGCATGTTGTAGACGTTGTTCTGAGGGTGTGTAACTGAATCTGCTGTGTGTTTGTGTGTGTTTCCTCTGCAGAGACCTCAGTAATAACAGCATCAGTCTTCTCGCCCCTCTCACCTTCAGCAACATGACTCAGCTCGCCACCCTGTAAGTAACACCATAATCCAACAATCAAACACAGTTTCTGTGTCAACATATGTGTTTGTCAGTGCAGGCATGTGAACGGGATTACTACTGCCAAAAAATTTGGCAGAAATGTTGACATTAAATGACTGTTTCTTTGTCTCTGAGTCTCACTCATATTCACTCTCTCTTTCTCTGCAGTATCCTGAGCTATAATCAAATTCGCTGTGTCCCGGTTCATGCATTTGATGGCTTGCGTTCTCTCCGCCTGCTGTAAGACTCCCTTTTGTTTTTTACCCGATGAACCAGCGATCTGCTGCACAGTCACATCAATCTCTCTCTCTCACACACACACACACACACACACTCCCCATGCACCATAACACCTCTGTGAGATCCTAATAACCTGCCTTATGAACTTAACTTCAGGAGATTACTGCCTGAACAAAGCTGCTTTAGAACAGCATGTTCACAGCATAAGCAAGTTCTGAAGGAACAAAGCAATAGATTTTAAGAGCGCTTAAAGTCCCATGGGTAAACTTTTTTCTTTTGGTTGTATGAAAGTCACATTAAAATGGTCTTGGAAACTTTTTAACATGCCTTCATCATTTATTTTTGTTACTTACCAGACTTCATCCAGACTCAAACTCAAAACTACATTTTTTGAAGTTGTAAATTAAAGCAAAGATTATTGGAATTCATTTTACAAAAAAATGTTTTTTTTTTTTGTAATTGTTTCTACATCTGTTTTTTCAGTGGAAGAAAATTCTTTACAATATTACTTTTGCTATGATAATTTAAAAGTATAATATTCTAAGCAGAGTGTAAAATAAGCATAAAGCATTTCAATATTTGTTATGCAAAAATTACCGTACCGTTCAAAAGTTTGGGAAGTTTTGTGGAAACCTTGATGTTTCTTAGAAAAATAAATATATATATATATATATATATATATATATATATATATATAATTTATTTGAAATAGAAGTCAGATTTGATCAATTTAATAAAAATGTTAATTTCTTAAAAAAAAAACTCTGATTCTAAACTTTTGAATTTGATTGTATGTTCATCAGCTGTTCCTTTTAGTTGACAAAATCAAGGTAAATATCACTTATGAACAAAATATTTTTTGATTGTGCTATAATTCTTTCAACTTTATCTTATGAAAAAAATGTGATAAAATATTGTTCATGTATTTATGATACTATAATATGAAATTAGCCACGTTTCTATTGAAAATATAATTTCCATCACATATTTATTTGGCATTTTGAGATGTGGTGGGGGGAAAAAAATTGTCCGTGGATAAAAAAATTCTGAGATGCACGTATATTCGCTCTTGTAAGTTATTAGGAGACAAATAAATGAGTGAGTTTGAAATGTGTGTAGTAATATATAAATAGTTTAAGAAATACCCTGTCTGCATTAAACTGGATGTTGTGCTCTGTGGCTCTGGGCAGGATAGGTTATCAACACCCTGTGTGCACAGATATGTTAAACAGCCCAAAGGACGCCCACCTTATTCCGGCCCTTTTAAACTTAGTCTGCCAGGCAGTCATCATTGTCACTTTTTAATTTCCCAGAATGCCCCAGGGCCAGCGCTGACGTGGCCTCAAGGGCCCGTAGCTGTCCAATCATGTTCTCAGGTTGCAGTCTGAGTGTATATGTGTGGGCTGAGCGCCCCGTAATACAACAGGAGGAATTATTAAACAGAACCGACACAGCATACAATGACATCTTAATGCAAATCTGCCGTTCCCACCGGTGTCTCACAAAACGGCAGCGGTTTTCTATAATCTGCACTAAATGCTGTGAATGACCGACCCTTTCTTTCTCTATCTCCATTTATAGTGTGGAAAACAATGGAACCAACTCCCAGAGCTCCAAGCTTTTTTTCATTTCCTTTTCATTCTTCTCTTTCAGAACCCTCCACGGAAATGACCTTTCAACTATTCCGGAGGGAGCCTTCAGCCACTTGACATCTCTGTCTCATCTGTAAGTGTGTGTGTGTGTGTGTGTCAGTGTAAAAGCGTGCTCTCTCTGCCTCTATTAATGATGGATTCCCAGTCTCAGCCTTAGAGACCAACTCAGGTCTTTAGACTCAATGTACGTTTTACCTCATTACCGGGTGCAACCTAGAGAGAGAGCAGCCTTGTGCTCCGCATTCGGAGACCGAGCCCCACAGGAAATCTTTGTAAATTTTATTACAGCTAAAAGGCATCTATTATGGAGGCTTATGGTGGTGCTGTTTTTTTTCCTCTCTGGCTGTAGTTCCTTTGCTGGTTTGGAGCAGGGCTACTGTAGCTCCTTGTTTCCTCATTGAAAAGAACTGTCAGAAAAAAAATCCCCATTGAGGAATAAAGGGCCTGTTGAATTGAAGGAAGTGCACTTGGGATGTCTGTAGTAACCGAAGAAGTTGGCTTTGTAATGAAGAGTTGAGCTCACAAGGAAAAACACACAACTAAACTAACGAATCATACTGACATTTCAATGCATTTATGCTTTCAAACAAAGTTTAACACCTGGTTCCTGTCATCCAGGGCTCTAGGTGCAAACCCCCTGTACTGTGACTGTGAGCTGCGCTGGTTGTCTCAGTGGGTGAAGGCTGGGTTTAAAGAGCCTGGCATCGCCCGCTGCACTGGACCTCCAGACATGGCGGACCGACTGCTGCTTACCACCCCTCTCAGTCAATTCCAGTGCAAAGGTGAGTCTGTCTTCTCTTCTGCTGGTTAACACATCTGCTGCAGACACATTGAGCCATGGTGCTCATGTGGGAGACGTAGATTTAAATTTGATCTGCGCAATTTCCGCTCTCTTTCTCTCCCTAAATAATATCCTGTCCTTTTTCTGTTGTTTCTATCAGTAAAAAGTCTCCAAAAAGTAAGCATACAAAAAAATAAGGTACAGGGCTGTCACTGGGGCCATATCCTAAGGTACAAAAGCTAAAAGTACATATTTGTACCTTATTTACCGCAAAATGGTACATATTGGTACCTTTTGAAAGGGTACCACCCCAGTTTAGTTCCTTTTTTTCTGAGAGTATGTAAGCTATGCATTTGCAATGCCATTGTTGTCATGATTAATTCATTATATTTTAGAATGAATCAAGATATTTGAGGAGAAAAAAAACTGTAGGTTACGTCTTGATTTTATTCAATCAGAACTGGTTGGATCATGAAAAGTGGACATTACGTACCAGAATGGAGTCAGGTTGAAAGAGACGGTTTGAAAAACATGTTATCCAAAAAGAGCAGTGTTGTTATCATTAGCTACTGCTTAAAACTGTTAAAAATAGTTGAAGTTATCAATTAAGTTATAAGTTTCATTAACTAAATTAAAATTATAATAAAATAAAATATAAAAATATAAATATTAGATTAAAAAAACTTTAAGAACAAGAATTAAAAATGTTGCCTTGAACTGAAAAAAAAGTATTAAAAACCTAAAATTTATATAAAATAAAGCTAAATAGAATTTTTATTTTTTTTAAAATCTGATACAATGACAAAAGCACTTAACAAAATTATTAAAACTTAAACTAAAATTAAATGAAAACTGGAAAATAAAAGCTAATTCAAAATAATAAATGCATACTATAACAGTACTGCAAAAATAACCTTTCTTTTTTCTAGTAATAACATGCACATATATATTGTTTCGCGAGTAAATATGACCAGGTTTGTTTCATGTTGACCTTAATGTCACCTCCATTCACCTCTCATCCACACATTTATACTTCACATTTGGTGTTGTGTGTTTCAGGTCCAGCAGATTTGAATCTGATGTCCAAGTGCGCCCCCTGTCTGGCGACTCCCTGTCAGAACAACGGCACATGTGTGAGTGATTTCACGGGCTCCTACCACTGCACCTGCCCTTTTGGCTACAAGGTGAGTGAACATCCACCACCCCACATACAGCACATCCTCAGCTAGCGTCTTTCCTGTCCTCCTGCACACGTGTACCAAATATTCCTATGAGTTATGTGCATCATTACATGCAAGAGAGCCTCATCATCCATCTTCCCGAGCTGAACTCGCTGTCTCTGAAGTTTCTTGATTAGTTCCTATTGTACTCAGGCAGCCGTTGTTTGTGTAGTGGATACATGCTCAGTAGTGCGACCTTGGCGGTGGGGTCTTGGGCTGTTGGCAAATGCATTGCAAGAGATGTGAAGAATGTGAGCTGCTCTTCGAAGGCAATTTATTCTGAGACAAGCTGCTATGAGAAATGATAAGTGTGACCAAGCGGGAGCGTACAAAAATGTAAATTATGCGGCATCAATAGCAGTTCACTTCTGTGAGTTAGAACAGATTGCTTTATAAACCAAACTTTAGAACATCATTTCAAGCAGAGAGGGTTGCAAATTGCTGATGCACATCCGAAAACCGCGAACCAAAGTTTGACATCAAACAGACTCGGTTTTACACAAAAAGTGCTTTGCGAATGTGTGTGTGTGTGTGTGTGTCCTGGATGCATCGTGCAATCATTACCCTTTTGTTTGGTTATGGGATTCCTGTCAGTGTTGTTCTGTTGAAGAACAGATAAGAGCTTAACCCTTTGCCCTCTACAAGACAGAACCAATGAGCTGTCTTTTAATTAAAACCCCAGCTCTCAAGGTCAGTTGCAGGTGCGCGTCTGTCCTCGAAGTAAGTGAAGATTAATTAGAATGTTCAAGAGTACTGAATTAAGTCAAACATGGGACAAGAAAAAGAAAAGAAAAAAAACAGAGGGGCTGAGAGAAAGAAAACAGACATATGGGCCCTTTGAGGAGAGCAGAGGAAACAGACATATCAGTGGCAAAAGCCTTTGTCTGAAATTGAAATGGAGAGTGTTAGTCACGGAGTTACAGCCCCAGAGTGTAAAAGGATCAGGACACGACATACATCTTCCATAAACCATGATATTAAAATAAACTCGGCTCTGGGCCTGGATATAGAAGTAGTAAACAAACAAGATTTTTACATTTGCTGAGGAAAATGTGAGTGGTGCTTGTCTGTGCAAAACTAGCCACCACAATGCTACTGGATAGACTATGCAGTTGATATGTTCTGAGTGTTTTTATTATGTTGCTGTGTGGTTGCTAGGGTGTTCAGGATGGCAGTTAAAGGTTAAGGGATTAAAACAGATTCCTAATTATAAGTATGAGCAACAATAATAACCATATAAAGCACCGCTAATCATTGCCTTTAATGTCCACTCCTTAACCCTGTTTGAAAGGTAAATTGCGGTTAACATTTAAGTTGACATTTTACTCAGAACTCATTATGTAATACTGTAGATGATGGCTTTTTATTCCTTTAACCTCTTCACCTTTGAAAGTATCCATCTGATTGTGACCTTTGTCCCAGTATGTAGGGTCAGGCATGTTAAAACCTGAGCTCTTTCTTTCCTCATCCGTGCTCACAGGCTTTCTCTTTCCTCAGGGTCGTAACTGCGAGATCCCCATTAACGCCTGCATCAGCCTGCCATGTGTTAATGGAGGCACGTGCCACCTCACACCTGGACTGGACGGACACTACAGGTACATCCAGCCTTGATATTCTGTTAGCCATCGAATAGCTGTGAAGTTGTTGGACCTGTGGCCTGAAATGTTGAGTTTTGATGCAACGTAAGTCTGAATGTAGCCTGCACAATGTTTCCACTATCGCTATGAATGCAAGTGTCAAAAAGGGTATAAATAAGATTTAAAAACTGAAATAATTTGTTAAAATGCACATCTGGACAAAATCTGTGTATTAAAAATTCAAAGCTTGTAACACGCCTGGACATTTGAAAGAAGCAAGAGACAGGCAGATTGGTGTAATGGAACAATAAATGTCCCCCATGTCTTATAAATCACCCAGCAACTTTGGTAATGTCACGTTAAGCCTCTATTCAATTCTTATAGGGCAGCCATTTCACATCCAGCAGGAACAGAGTTGCTCAATGACTTTAGAAAAAAACAGCAAATGAGCCCAGAGATTTGTGTGTTTTTATGTGTCTGAGGGTGGAATATATCGGTTGCTGGCGTAGCTCCTGAGAGTTGGCAGCCAGAGGGCAGGGACTGGGTGGAAGGGTACAGACGGGTGTGGGTTCTGCTAAACAGTGAGATAAGTTTTACTGCTGTTGCTCAACAAGTCACCATGGAGATGGAGGTTTATCAAACACTGAGCCTCAGTCACTGATGGATCTGACCTACAAGTCTTATGGATAGCAACAGAAAGCCAAATCAACAGAGAAAAATACAAGTATTAGGGGCTGCTTGGAATTTCAGCAGGTAATTTGCGGTGGTGTAATTGAAACCAGCTCATTTGAGTCCCAGTGAAGACTGAGACCAGAACAGGGTCGAGTTTGAGTCAAGAGTCGAAACCAGAAGAGATCAAGTCTGAGTCAAGACTGAGACCAGAAGAGGGTCGAGGCAGGGTCAAGACCGAGATCAGAAGAGGGTCGAGTCTGATTCAGGACCGAGACCAGAAAAAATCAAGTCTGAATCAAGACCGAGATCAAAAGAGGGTTACAACTGATTCAAGACCAGAAGAGGTCAAGTCTGAGTCAGGACTGAGACCAGAAAAGGATCAAATTCGAGTTAAGACTAAGATTAGAAGAGAGTTGAGTCTTAGTAAAGACCGAGACCAGAATAGATTTGAGTCTGATTTAAGACCGAGACCAGTAAAGGGTCAAGTCTGAGTCGAGACCAAGATCAAAAGGGGGTTGATTCTGAGTCAAGACTGAGATCAGAAAACGTTGAGTCTGAGTCAAGACTGGCACCGGACGAGGATCAAGTTTGAGTTAAGACTGAGATTAGAAGAGAGTCGAGTCTGAGTCAAAACCGAGACCAGAAGTGGGCTGATTCTGGTTAAAGACCAAGACAAGAAAAGGGTTGAGTCTGAATCAAGACAGAGTCCTCATACTCCCAGCAAGACAAGACCAATACAATGAAAATATGGTTTTGAACTCAGTTTTGAGGGCCAAGACCATCAAAATATAGTCTTGGACTTGAGACCAAGAAATTATGGGCACAGACTCAAGGACCAAAACAGTCATGGACTCCAGGAGCATTTTGACTCAGACTCAAATGACCTGGTTCTTCCATCATCTAGTCACTATTTTATTGCTTGCTTTTGGTGGAACAAAATGAGATGTTTAGCAGAATGTTCAGGCTGCTCTTTTCCTTCAAGAAAGTGGATGGTGACCAGTAACTGTCAAGCTTAACAGCTTAGAAAAGGACATAAAAGTGAGTCCAGGTTTACTCAGTGTCTGAAGATCTTCTTCCAAAATCCTAACATTCTCAGTAAACAAGAACTTATAGAGTGTTATAAACAAAGATCTTGTTTTGTGTTCATGCCAGCATTATCATTTGTGGCTGAGCTATTCCTGTAATGTGTTCAGTGCATGTTAAAACCAAAACTCAGTGTTCCTGTTGGCTGTGAGCAGTGCGCTAATGAAGGATGTTGGGTTGACATTTAAAGACCAAACAATGAGACATAAATGGCAACAAATGACACTGTTCTGGCTGCAGACTTGAAAAAATCAGTCTGGCACTATCAGGGTGTCACCCAACAGAGCTAAATCACTGAAACCCATGTGTTCCCTTTTGTTCTAACATTTGAAGTATTGATCACTGTCCTGTGTCTTCCCATTCCTCTAGCTGTGTGTGTCTGCCTGGGTATGAGGGCCAGCAGTGTGAGCTGAATCCTGATGACTGTGAAGACAACGACTGTGAGAATAACTCCACCTGTGTGGACGGCATCAATAACTACACCTGCGTCTGCCCTCCGAACTACAGAGGTACCAGTTAAAGCTCTTTAAACCAGTCTGCAAACGCATTCAGAATGTTTCAGACTCTTTGTTACCATTTTCTTAGTCATTTTGCCCTATTTGTCTGTCTCAGTCTTACCACAATGAGGCCATTTCACTGGCATGACTGTGCCAATTGCATTTATATCCTCCAGCCACAACTGAGGTGGCTAAGAAAACATTAAGAAACCAAAATAATATACATGTTAAGACTGGTAGTGGGCAGTTTTACTAAACAAACCAGCTTTTGACAGAAGTCCTGACTCGGCGGATTTAAAGTTCAGCTGTTGTTAAAACTGTCTGTTCATTTCCACTTCAGATCTGCCAAGTGCCGTCCAGTGGCACCACTGCTCTTGTTCTCTCTTCTTTTCCTCAAAATAGGAAGTGCAACTGCTCCTAGTGGGCCCTGTCATTATAACGGCATTCCTCTTTGCCACCTCCCTTGGAGCGGGTGCAGTTGGTAGAGAGTGTGTACTTGCTGCGGTATAAGCCTGGCCACATCCTTAAGCTCGTAGGGCACACACAGCTGTCCGGTTAAAGAGCAAGAAAAAAACTGTATTGCTCAGAGGTTGATCTTAATGGAGTTATCAGTTATGTTTCATGCAAGTATCAACTTTGGCTCAGGGGTTTCCCCTAAAAGAGAAATTAAAATAGGAATAGGAGCAAGAGGAGGTGCTTTTTTTACCAAAGTCTTTTAAAACTAGAGTCTCCGTTTGCTGTGATATTTCACAAAAATCTCATTTGCGGTTTTTCTTGCATGCAGGACATATGCAGTGCTCATCTTATTATCTCCAATTCACTGGCATCTGTATCAGAGACTATAGATCAGACGCTCTCAAGAATGTATTTTTCATTAGTTTTATATAAAGTATGTAATTATGTGAGTGAAAGGGGAGAAGGAAGGTTTGAAGATTTATTATACTGATGATGTTTTCTCTTGTTTTAACATTATGCCCAATGGGCATTGTGGGAAATGTTATGTTTTACAGTTGTATTGGGACTTTTCTTTTTAAAAGAAATTAATATACTACCATTAAAAAAAACTGAGGTCTTTAAGATTTTTATTTTCTTTTGATAGAAGTTAATACTTTTTATTCAACAAGGATGCATTAAATTGATCCAAATTATTTATAACATTTATAATGTTGCAAAAGATTTCTATTTAAAATAAATGCAGTTTTTTAGCATATTAGAAAGATTTCATAAGGATCATATGACACTGAAGACTGAAGGAATGGCTGCTGAAAATTCAGCTTTGCATCATAGAAATAAATAGAAATATTTTGTTATTTTAATTATTTGTGATAATATTTCACAACATTGTCATTTTATAGTATTTTGATCAAATAAATGCAGTCTTCTTTTAAAAACATTTTGAACAGTAGTGTAAATTACTAAAAATGTTCCAAAATGTCATTATGCCCCAAACAAGGCTAGGCAATTTGCTGTTTCAGGCCTTGTTTAATGTTGAATCTTCACACTTTGCCAAAGGTCAAGTCTTTTAAAGATTCATTCCTTCTCTATTTTCATTGTATTTCCATATCTGTATTTTGTACTGCATTAACGTCAGTCAGTACAAATCTTACCACCAACATCCAGATTTGATTTAAGAACCCACAGCTTGAGCTCTTTGCCAGACTCCAGCCTGTGTGGTGCATGCAGGAAACATCAGCTGTAGACTCCGACTGCACTGATTCCCTGAAGAACACGCACAGTTGCTGCAGAAAGGGTCTAGAGGAAATTGGCCTGGCAGCAGACCACCTAAACCCCGTCTCAAGGGCCTGAGCACAGAGAGGGTACATCTGTTTCGAGCTGCTGCTGTGCCATGCAACTAGCAACACCAGCGCAAGTGTGCTGGACAGGAAATGCTTGGAATCTGGGTGAACGAGTGCAGAGATGTGGAGGTTGGATTAGACCCAGTGTAGCCTGTTGCAGGGCCGGACGTCCTACAGCAGGTGGACGGGAACAGGGAATGTATTGAAGGTTCTGGTTGGCAGTGATTTAGTGCCTCCGAATGGAGCCTGCTGAGCTGTGTGCTCTAGAAAGACTTTGCCATCACACAAAGATGTTTTCAGTTGAGCCTGGAGGAGAAAAAGTCTCACACAGTCTAAATGCTGGCAGATGGTGTGAGGGGCGAAAACACCTCGAGGAGGGTCGTGACACACATGCTGTATATTCATTCAAAGAGTTCCTTTAGCCGCACAACTGTGCGCTTCACCCGTAGACAGCAGAGGCCCTGAGTGTTTCAGCATGTGATAAACCTCCGGACGCTGGAGAGAGCAACTGTTAAAGTCATTTGTTCCTTTTCTTTGTGTGTCTCTTAGGTGATCTGTGTGAGGAGGTGATTGACCCCTGTCTGCCTGGGTTTGACCTCTGCCAACACGACTCCAAGTGTGTTCCCCTCAGTAAGGGCTACAGGTGAGTGTGTGAGCTCCTCTGGTCAGAACTTCACACGAAAGACAACATGACTTGCCTGTGCTGCCTGTAATAGAGCAGCAGTCAGGTTCTGGAAAGTAGAAGCTCTATTCATTTTCTCCATTAGGAAAGTGATTTTTAACAATACAAGACAGACCTGTTGTGAGCTCTGAGGATGTATGCTTTTCTTCAACCCAACTGTTCACATGAGTTCAACTTATTTTAAAAATAATTGTTTAATAGCAGAATTTGTGTTGAAAAACACACAAACAGAATGCTGTACAGAACATTCCACCAATCAGTGGTCCCACTCCCATGAAGCACTGCGAATGATAACACAAGTAAACACAACATGCAGTTTTTAAATGAAGTTTTTTATTATGAAGGGAAAACAAAATCCAAACCCACATGGCCCTGTGTGAAAAACTGCTTGCCCCCTAAACCTAATAACTGGTTGTGCCACGCTTTGCAGCAACAACTGCAATCAAGCGTTTGTGATAACTGGCAATGAGTCTTTCACATCACTGTGGAGGAATTTTGGCCCACTCTTCTTTGCAGAATTGTTTTAATTCAGCCACATTGGAGGGTTTTCGAGCATGAATGGACTGTTTAAGGTCATGCCTCAGCATTTCAACTGGATTTAAGTCTGGACTTTGATTTGGCCACACCAAAACCTTAATTTAGTTTTTCTTGAGACATTCAGAGGTGGACTCTGCTGTGTTTGGAATCATTGTCCTGCTGCATAATCCAAGTGCGCATGAGCTTGAGCTCACAAACTGATGGCCGGACATTCTCCTTCAGGATTTTCTGATAGAGAGCAGAATTCATGGTTCCATCAATTATGGCGAGTCATCCAGGTTCTGAAGCTAAAGCAGCCTCAGACCATCACACTACCACCACCATGTTTGACTGTTGGTATGATGTTCTTTTTATGAAATGCTGTGTTGGTTTTATGCCAGATGTAACGGGACACACACCTTCCAAAAAGTTCAACTTTTGTCGCTTCAGTCCACAGAATATTTGCCCAAAAGTCTTTGGGGATAATTAAGATATTTTTTGGCAAATGTGAGACGAGCCTTTGTGTTCTTTTTGGTCAGCAATGGCTTTTGCCTTGGAACTCTCCCATGGATGCTGTTTTTGCCTGGTCTCTTTCTTATTGTTGAATCATGAACACTGAACTTAATTGAGGCAAGTGAGGCCTGCAGTTCTTTAGATGTTGTTCTGGGTTCTTTTATGACCTCCTGGATGAGTCGTCTTTGTGCTCTTGGAGTAATTTTGGTAGGCCGGCCACTCCTGGGAAGGTTCACTCTTCCAAGTTTTCTCCATTTGTGGATAATGGCTCTGACCATGGCTTGCTGGAGTCCCAAAACCTTAGAGATGGCTTTATAACCGTTTCCAGACTGATACATGTAAACTATTTTGTTTTTTATGAATCGCAGCGTGATGTGTTGCTCTTTAAACATGCTTCACTTTGTCAGACAGGTTCTATTTAAGTGATTTCTTGATTCAGCAGGTCTGGCAATAATCAGCCCTGGGTTTGGCTAGTGAAATTCAACTCAGCTTTCTAAAATAATGTGGTTAATCACAGTTCTTTCATGATTTAATAGGAGGGGGCAAGCACTTTTTCACACAGGGCCATGTGGGTTTGGATTTTGTTTTCCCTTCATAATAAAAAAACTTCATTTAAAAACTGCATGTTGTGTTTACTTGTTATCTTTGATTAATATTAAAATTTGTTTGATGATCTGAAACATTAAAGTGTGACAAACATGCAAAAAAATTTAAAATCAGGAAGGGGGCCAACACTTTTTCACACCACTGTATATATATATGTATTACTATGCAGACAACCAACAACTATAAATGAATAGTTTTTTATTTCAATTGGCAGTGTAGTTCTTTCACTCACTAAAACTGGAAAGTACATAGTCATGTAATTTGTCACTTTGTCTTTTTGTCCAATTTTCATATAGTTTTTTGCTTGGTTTGGTTCATGGCTTATAATGCTTGAACAAAGATCCTTTTTAAATGCTTAAAAAAGGGGAGTCTTTCGGAACCAATGTTGCTGAAAAAGTGGGTGGGCACTAATGCACTCTATGGTTGAAGTCTCATTATCAATTCACTACCAAGTAGATAGTGTTTTAAACTTACCTAGTGTCCCCCTTTTGCTAGTAATTTTTGTAGCATCTAAACTGTTGTTGTTGTTGTTGTTTTCCTTCAGGTGTGAATGTTTACCGGGTTATGTTGGCCAGCACTGTGAGCAGGATTACAACGACTGTCTGGAGAACAAATGCCAGCATGGAGCAGAGTGTAATGACGCCATCAACGGATACACGTGTGTGTGCAAAGAGGGGTTCAGGTGAGACTCGTTCATTATTTACACTCACACGCGTGCATTAGCTTATTTAAATAAGCACACACCATAGAATTCTGTTGTTTCTGTTGTAAGTGAATTACTGTTAAAACTAATCTGAACCTAATCCATACCTCTACTCCTAAACGAAAAACTGCATTTTGAGAGAGAGAAAAAAATACTTTATTTAGGAATCATTTAGAATTATATTTTATAATAATAATATTATCCTAATATTTTAATAGTAATATTACATAGTATATTAAATATTATTATAAAATGTATTCAAAATGTTAATATTTCAGTTTTATTATATTTCAAGTAATAATACTTAAATATAAAAACTGTTGACACACCAAGCTTCTGTTGGTCCTTTGTTATATGATAGTGTGTAGTTAAATCTGATGAATATCCATATGGCTAATTATAACATTGGCGTGTGTGTGTGTGCGTGTGAGTGTGTGGCATGGTGCAGAAGAACAATAGCTCTCTCCCCAGCATCCCTCACTCCACTACGGCTACTAATTAAGGGCCTGATGGTGCCTTGAGCCCCACATTAATCTGGCTTACCACCCATCCTGACACTCCATCAATATTCTAACACTGTCTTCATCTCTTGTGTGAATTAGATTTAAGAAAGAAAGAAAGAAAGTTAAAAGTGCTTGAAAAATGGCTTATATTGTTTTCAATAATATACTAGGCATATGATGGTATAAAAGCTTTTATCATGGTATATTATCACGATATTGAAATAAGTTAACAGGTATAATAAACAAAACTATACATTTTTGTGTGTTGCTTTATTGTTTATAAATGTTCAAAGTAAACAAGAATTATAAAGTGCAATAGGTAAAAATGTATTAGTAAATGTTAGTCAATGCATTAACAATGAGAAATAGCTACATTTGTTACACTAGGCATCTGTTAATGTTACAGAACAATGATCACATTAGTTAATAAAACATACAACTGAATTTTCTTAGTATTCTTAGAATGCATTCGAAAAATCTGAGTAATTAATAATAATTTACAGTTTTTTTGAAGTGCCCATGATAACAGTATCATGCATTTTCATTATTGTGATATATCTTATTACTGTACATCTGCCCATGTCTATAAAATACTTAATATTCAAGAAGGTTTTCTGAAGGATTGTGTGGCATCAAAGACTGGAGTAATAATGCTGAAAATTCAGCTTTGCATTACAGGAATAAATTACATTTTAACACATGTGACCCTGGACCACAAAACCAGTCTTAAGTCGCTGGGGTATATTTGTAGCAATAGCCAAAAATAAATTGTATGGGTCAAAATGATTGATTTCTCTTTTATTCCAAAAATCATTAGGATATTAAGTAAAGATCATGTTCCATGAAGATATTTTGTAAATTTCTTACCGTAAATGTATCAAAACTTAATTTTTGATCAGTAATATGCATTGCTAAGAACTTCAAACTTTAAAGGCGATTTTCTCAATATTTAGATTTTTTTGCACCCTCAGATTCCAGATTTTCAAATAGTTGTATCTCGGCCAAATATTGTCCAATCCTAACAAACCATACATCAATGGAAAGCTTATTTATTCAATTTCGAAAAATTGACACTTAAGACTGGTTTTGTCATCCAGGGTCACATTCGAACAGAAAATTGTCACTTTAAACTAAAAATATTTCACAATATTATTTTTACTGTATTTTTCATCAAATAAATGCAGCCCTGGTGAGCATAAACAGTAAAAAATAATCCTAATTCTTCCAAACTTTTGACCCTCACCCTGTCTCTTTCCTTAGTGGGCTGTTCTGTGAGACTCCTCCACCGATGATATTACTCCAGAAGACGAGTCCATGTGATCAATCTTACTGTCAGAATGGAGCGCAGTGTCTGGTCGTGGAGGGAGAGCCCGTGTGCCGGTGTCCACCTGGCTCCAAGTGTCATAAGATGGTCACAGTGCACTTACTCGGCAAAGATACCTATCTGGAGCTCTCAGGCGCCAAGATCCGACCACCCATGCACATATCCCTCCAGGTATGCCTGTAACCACTTCCTGTAATGCTAAACAAAGGGTCCCAGATCAGTTTCTGGAATACAGACCTCACATATCACTAGCCTCAGGATAGTCTGCGTATCACCCGAACTCACATCTGCAGCCATGAGAAGCAATCTGCGTCTCTGTCTAGGTCTTTTTTCATCCGCAGTGCCTTGTCTAAGCCAGCTTTGGCCTCTTTGACATTATGAGAATGTCACCTCTTGTCCACCTGCGTGAATAATTCTTCTCCTGAGGACATATATTATGGTAATAGAGGTTGAGCCGGCTGTTATCCGTTGCAATCAGGGGCCCTGCATAACCGCTAGATCTGCTACAAATGAGCCTATCTTCTCACCGTCGAGAGGGCACACTAATGTTAATTAAAGTAGGAGAAATTAATAAGAGCTCAGTAGCTGTTTATCTCCTAGTGGACGTCAGCATCTCTCCGTTTCGGTTTCTTTTAGTGCATCTGCAGATCGAGAGGCCTTTGTGAGTTAAGTAATGGTGCTTTCTAAACCAAGTCATAATTTTGGGCAAGAAGAGAACATGGACAATGAGGATTTAAAATGAAACTGCAATGCTACGTGTTTGTTTATTCAAAAACTGGGTCAGTTTTTTCATTCAACACAAGTCTAAAATTCATAGGCCGTTCAGATAAGTGATGTCCAATTTAAAAGGTTTTAAAATGAAAAAAATAAATTAAAATGTGTGAAGGAATCCAAATACCATATTCATAAAATATACTCTTTTAACAAAAAACCTTTGCTCTAAATATTTCCTCTAAATATTTAATTGCATGCATGTTTACTATTAATTTAATTTACCTTTAAATATCATTAAATCCCTAGTAAAAAAGTTATATATTTGAAATACATTTATTTCATACAAAGTATGGTTCAAATCTATTAACACGTTTACCGACACATCGCTCGAGACTTGCTGATATAAAAAAATAAAATTAACATTTATTTGGAGTACTACTTGTGCACAATGCACATTTCTTAAAATGCACATTCTCCTAAAATGTGTCACTACTTAACGTCACTGTTGATGAGGATAGTATGATTTTTGAATAATATCAGTCTTTAAATGCAAGATATTTAAAGCGTACCTGAAGTAGCAATAGATCCACTTTAGCACAATCAAATATACTTCAATATATCTTTCGTTGGAATTCAGCACTACTTCTTCACAATTAAAGTGCATTAAGTACAAAATTAGTTGTTCCAATTTAGCAGACTTTAAGTATAGCAGTACAACCGCAGGGTTTTTAATTCAATACATACTGTATGTAAATGTATTTGAAGTACATTAAGCACAAAATACATTTATTTCAAATACATTTTAGTATATTTATTTTTCACTAACTTTTTGTCCAGTTGTTGACCATTATTGTATGAATTTTAGGACATTTACTTTTTACATTAAGTCATGTGTAAGAGTGTGACATTTCATCATTGCACTTCATCACAGCTTTCGCTCTGTTCGTGTTAACAGGCCCTAAAAGACAACACGCTCGGGAACTGCAAATATAGAAAAGCAATCAAATTAGGTTGCTTTTTTTTTCTTTTTTTTTCAGCGTTCTTAGTAAAACTGTGCTAAACAGCGTTAATGACTTTGTCCTCCTGTGACATATCCACTGACAGAAACCCAATACAGGGACACATTAACGGCCCATATGCCTGCAGGATATGAATGTAAGAAGTCCACTTGGTCTCAACTGATGTGTAGAGGGGCTTCCACACTCCATAAGCCATCAACTGCTCTTTTTTTCCTCTCGTCCTAGTGCTTATATATAAACGTGAGCTGTTTTCCATCACAGCTTGCTCGCAGGCGTTCTGTTTGATGCCCTCGACTAAACAAAGAGTTAAGTGTCAGGCCTGCGGCGGTTCTCTCTCGGTGTGCATGTTGTATTAAAATAGTGTGCTTATCATGCACTCTTGGTTGTTCTGTACATCCTTCTTTTACCCTTCCACCTCAATCTTCAGAAGTCTTTCTGCCATTTTCCTTCACTGATCTTTTGCTGTCTCTTTCCCATTACCCCTCTCTTTCTTTGTAGGTAGCCACAGATAAGGACAATGGCATTCTGTTGTATAAAGAGGACCACGACCCACTCGCCCTAGAGCTGTACCAGGGACACATACGTTTAATCTATGATGTTGCCAAGTACCCTCCAACCACAGTGTACAGGTGAGGATACGGCGCATACACACACACACACTTTGTAAGCGATATTTTAAAGATATAGCCACTATCATTAAAAAAATCTTAATCAAAAATCTTACCTTTATGTGCACAACACCTGTAGGGGCAGTAGAAAGAGGCATCTTAGTTTGTACTAGAGGTGTGCAATATTGACAAAAAATGTTATCTTGATATTTTGGGGATTTTTTCGATAATGATAATTAAACAATATGTTGTTACCTTGGCTGGTTTAGGCCTGTCATGGATAAATAAATATGACACTAAAACCGCCAGTAGGTGGCGACAATTCCCTGTCTGTACAAGTGATTCATTGAATCATCCATTCAAATGATTCATTCAAAACGGCTGATTCATTTAGAAATTAAGAGGTGGCTGTCTATATGAATGGATGTTTGAATCATTCAAACGATTCATTCAAAACAGATGATTCTTTCAAAAGAGCTGATTCAAGCTACTGTCATTATGAATGGATCATTGACTCAAAAGGTGTTCAAAAACAGATTCGTTCAGGAATGAAACAACACAGTGTTTCTTTGAGATGCACAAATGTTCTGCTCCAGCTTTGTTTGGAACTATTTTCATTGGTAAAACAGAAAAAAAAAACAGACATTATTGTGTGTAAAATGTAACTCGCTCGATATTAACATCTTATTTGTTGAACTCTTGTCAAAAATGATCACACTTGTGAACGCGCTCACTATTGCTGCACTACTGCACTATTGCTTGTGTGATATTACATAAACGTAATATCTTTTATTGGGGCATTTTAACTGCATTCTAATAGGCATCATCACACAGTGAATGCTTTTGGGCTTTCAGGATGTTTTTTATGTGTTTTTGTATGTACTCATACGTACTCTATCATGTCAGCTTGCATATTGTTTAAACAACAATTACAATATTATCACAGATGATAAATATCGCACACCCTTACTTTTGTACCTTATTTACCCCTAAAAAAGGGGTTACTCTAAGCGGTACTGCTATGAACCTTTTAGGGGTAGGTGAACTACAGAGTTGTCCCTTTAAGGGTAATTCACCACTGACAAGATGGGCTTTCAATAAAACTTGGCTGTCTATCAGTAGAAAAGCAATTTTTTAAATCGGTGCTACATGAGCAAACAGAGAAAAAGTGCTCTCGCCAATAAGGTAGGAAAACACCCATAAAGCACGGCTCAATCCGACTTAAATTTAATTAATAAATATTTTAATATAATTGAAAATGGTTTTACCCATGTGTACTATGTATATTTATTAGAGCATTGCATTGTGAATCAGTCGCAGGTCTCCAGTGCGCCTCACATGAGGAATGTTATTTGTGGCTTCCTATGTAGAACATTCCAAATTAGTCGCCTAAGAGGTTCCATTTTAGTTACGAAGTTCTCTTAGAAGTCAGCTGCCTCTGTAGCTCACCAGGTTTTGTAATAGACCCACAAACACAATCACACTTCTGTTCTACACAGTAAATAAACCCATACAGCCAGATGTTTTTGCAGCACCATAATCTAAATAGACATATACCACCCTAAATTATTTCAAAACATCAAACATACACACTCATTCATCTTCCATAAAAAATGACTGCGTTTCAAAGGAGGCCCCCCTGCTCTTGTCCAGAATAGTGCAGGGTGAAAAAGCCGCGTTTGCGGGTAAGTTTGCTCGCCGTTCTCAGGGAGGTTTAATCCCTGTAAGCTCGTGGCACATCATAAAACCATATAGGAGCTCCGGGTTTACATGACCTGCTTGAATATGCCTCAGGCGAGAGCTTGCTTCTCTCGCCCGGTTCCCATGTGAACGCTTCTGTGCTGCAGTGCCACGATTTCTATGCTCATTGGAGCCCCCATAAACACAGAGCTCTTAGCCCTCACCTCCTGCCCTTTCAGCAGACAACAGACTTGTTGAGTCTGGCGCAGATGGTGCCTGACTCCGGCCTGGTGGGTCACTGCGGATGTCATTAAGCGAGCACAGGCTCTTTAATGGGTTTCAAAAGCCCAGATTCAAGCTTTTAAATCCAGTCTGCACACAAACCTAATGACAGCGTACAGTTTCAAAGCGTTTCGAGATAGAAATCAGTGTCCTTTTCTGTTAAGAATGGGTATGTGGCGTAAATCAGGGTCTCTGGCATCTTTTTCATCTGTGTCTGATGTAGAAGTAGAGCGTGATCGTTTGTGACTGGCAGCTGTTTTAGCAGGCAGTAGACGTGAACAGCGGTGAGCCGGGTGCTCAGGCCGTGCCTGCCTGCTTGATGACTTTGTATTGATCCAGTGCCTCCCATTGCTGCTGCAGAGGGCCATTCTTCCCTTCTGCCTGCAGCAAGGGCTGAATCGATTGCTCTGTGAGGGAGTCACAGCATGAAAAATAACGTTTCAATCAGATTCCTTGTCTTTGCGGACTGAGAATACATGCACTTAATTCCAGTGTTTCTAGTAGTAATTGCAAGCATGCATTTAAAGCACTTGCACACTTTTTTGGCCTTTTGTTTAGAAGAAGATAAAGAGAAAAGGAATAGACTGTTGTTTCAAGTTGCATCCATCTTGGAATACTCCAGGCAGCTACTTTCTATGTAGTTAGCAGTACAAGTACAGCTTCTATCTCCTTGAATGGGGAATGACCAAAATCTCCAATGGTATCATTAATTTAGCTAAACCCTGCTAAGAGTTGTATTTTTCAGGCTGGTACGGGCAGAATGAGCGCTATATGAGCACCACAGTTTAATGTGATGTAGCAGCACATGTACTAACCACTTGGCTGGGACACAGTTGTGAACATGAACAGTTAAAGTAGACATAACACACATAGTTTGACAATCTCATGTTAATCTTGAGTACCTATAGGGTAGTATTGCATCCTTCATATCTCCGAAGAATCTTTAGTTGTATCAGATTTATAAAAGACAGATACAGTTTTACAGCTGTCGAGCTCCTGGAGGCGTGCCGTGGGCGGAGCTAAAGAGTCACAAGCATGCAAAGCCTTTGCGTAGCGATCATCGACATAAATAAAACAGGAACAAAAACTTATATATAGACATATAGACAAACCCAGCAATTGGGTTGTTTTCAACCAACAGTTGGGTTAAATGTTTAACCCAACCTTCTAGGCAGTAACCCAACTGCTGGGTCTAAACAACCCAATAGCTGGGTTAGTCCATATTTTACCCAGCACTGGGTTGTATTTAACCCAGCATTTTTTAGAGTGTATGTAATTAAAGCATCATGTAAATGAGTGCAGAAATGAAGATATTACAGTAGCCAGTTTTTACAATTTACATGATCTGGATCTTTATTATTGTTATTTTTTATTTCTTTGCCGTAAGAGCGTCTATGGTAATTAACGTTGGGCAAAACACACAAGGAAATGCGTTGTGAAAAAAATATTGTTGGCAAACACAGACATTCGCATTCGGACATGATTCGTTTTCTCAGAGGATCACTGAGTTTGCCGAAAAACAGTAGGTAATTATTACAGAGGTTGTGTGAGAAAAACACCGGCGTGGCAGATGCGGACTCGTACGTCTGTGAAACACAAATTTCTCTAACGACCCCCTGTAAAACTTAAATTAACTATAGCTAACATATTAACGAATTAAGCACGTTGATGGTTGTTGATGTGTGCGCGCTTTTTTCCGGAAAATAATGAATTCTGCCCTTTATGATGTCACACAGGGTCATACTCGAGAAAAAAAAAAAAAACAACTTTACGAAACTTATACGAACCCTGAAAGAGTGTCTTTGGCACAGAAATACTCCGTCATATTTCCAACTCGTTTTTGAGTCATGTTTAGCATGAGAATCCAAGTCAGAATGCATGAAATAGCATTAGACATCCCGTTTAAATTAATATGCAGTGGTGTGACTAAATGAAGTAAGTTTTGTTGCCAGGTCCCTGCTAAGTCCAAGATGTATCATGGCACCCACAGTTAATCACAGATCCATGCTCACCCTCTAATTATCTTGTTTTTCCCCAAGCGACATTGTGCAGTGTGGCTTTGGCATATCTGCACCCCATTGTGTTGGGGTAAAGAATGAGGTTCACATGTGAGGAGAGGAGGTGCAAGGAGAGAACATGTCCTTCCGTCTCAATTTAGATTATTTGGCAATGGTACACGTGTTCCAGAGTTCTCCATGTCATAGTTAGCGTTAACAATGTGTAACCAGAGCTAACAGAGCCAGCTGCTCAATTTGTAACCCGTCCTACGCCGCAGCGCTTGGACGTGGGTGCAGCGTTCGGGCAGCTCCCTTGCTTTGGTTTTCCCACCGTGGAAGCTGGAGTTTTGAGGCTGTGGTTGGAGCATTCCTGAGCCGAGTCTGGTTCAGTGGCTCTCTGCGGGTGCTTGACTTCAAATGTGGAACTGGGTCATAAAGACTCTGTGGGGCGAAGATCAGAGCAAAATTCCCATACCATCTACAGGTCTCGCTCAGCTCTTCTTACACCTCGTCCCTGCTGAACTTCAGCAAGAGATCCCCGACAGTAAAAACAAGGAATGCTGATGAAGAAAAGTGAAATGGTGAGAGGGAAAGGGCGGTGGAAAGAAGACAGATCGGACCCCAGAGACATGAAGAGCGACTGAGAGCCGACGAAGAGTGAAGGACACTTATCTCTGCAATGTGATCCTGCCTTGACGGAAGGTGTGGGTGAGGGGAGGGATGGAGAGACTGATAAATGCACTGGGGAGGAGAGCGACGGAGGCTGTTAACTAGCAGTAATGCCTCATTACCATGAGATGAATGCTCGGGCCCATGCAGCGTGTTAATGCGCTGCCCTTTACTAAATGTCACGCTAATATGAGTATTAGTTTAAGCAGCGGCGTGGGCAGTTCCTCAGCAGAAGCAGCGGTTTGTGGAAACATCGCAGGAAATTGAACGAGAATGTTAGAATTGCAGCACTCCCTGCCCCCAGCTCCTCAGCGTGGGCTCGCCATCCTGCGCCACGCCTAACCACAGCTCTCCAAATGCAGCTAATGTTTGGCATGTCAACCGGGTTTAACACTGAGCAGCACTAGGGTGAACAAGGAGGGGTCAGGGTATGTTTTTACGGCCTGTTTTCATTTCGCCCCAGATCAGCACTAAGTTCCTGTGTGAGCAGAATGTTTGAATGGGGGGGAAAGTATAGTGGTAATTCAGCCTGAACTGTGACTGGACATGAAGTAAGTTCGTTGGGTTTGAGAAGATTAAATGGTCGTGGTGTGCTAAGTCCGACAGCAGAAAGCACAGTCAAAGCTGAGGGATGCTAATGCTAACGGTCCACACACAAAGTTTTATTGTGCCTACATTTACCTTTAATGTAATTAAAGCTTAAATGTTTGTGAAATTGCACAGCTTTTTTAAACATCAGTCAGTCAAGCATTATAATATGATTATGAAAATCAAGCATTATTTAATGATAGAATTTTAGTAATTAAAATTAAAACTTGGTAACCATGTATGCATGAATGCATATTTGTCATTTTAACTGAACTTAGGACTGGTGGTGGTGCTTAAAATATTGTTGGTCATTCAGTGGTTCTGTAAAAAAAAAAAAAAGAATAATAGTGATAATATGAATTCTACTACTAATAACAATATAAAATGCACTAAGGATTAATGAGCTGCTGGGTTCATGAATATTAATGACGTTGTCTGCCTTCGCTCAAACTGATTTGCTGAAATCAAATCAATAATAGGTGAGCGCCAGCCAATGAGATTGTCGTTTGCTCATTAGTTCCGCCCACTACTGGAGAAACCGGTAAGTATCCATAAGTAGGCTATCAATATGGTTGTTCTTAAAATTTTTGTTTGGTGTGGTTCGCTTTCACACTGCCCTTTTTGCAATTGAACCAGAAACTGTAAACATTGTGGACTGAGACCACCTCTTCAGCTGGGTCTCGGTACGGTTGTTTGGTCCGCACCCGAGTGCGATTGCTGTATTCACACCTGCCCAAAAGATCTGCACCAAGAGGGGAAACGAACTTGAGTTCGATTCAATCGAACCAAACAAGACAGGTGTGAACACACCCTAAGACTCTCTCGCTCTTGTGTGAGTAGTGAGCCTTCACACTAGAGTTTAGCCTCGCTCAGAGTGTTCGGCGAGTGAAAATATATCTGTTTTAAGCCTCCAACTCACACTGGCGAGTAAAATCTAAGAATTTATTAGCCATTGGCTAGTCACCCAGAGTGAAGATTTAGTCGCATATGTGAGTGATTTACTCATCGCGCATTGTAAAGGGATTTATGCACACAGTTTATCAGTTCTGGTTTTCCTCAAGAATCAAACCAAGACCTTAACGTTGCTAGCGCTATGCTCTACTGTTTGAGCTTCAGGAAAGCTACATATTCTCATCCCAAGGATGAGACCTTGTTCCTTGCTACTTACAAGTGTTTTGATGCTACCTGTTAACTTCAGTCCATCTGTAGAGTAAAGCTAACGTTACTTGGTTACACCTCATGATATATCAAACGCTACATAAGCTTGTTTAGCAATTCACGTTCCAGAAGGGCATAATTGACTTCACAGCTCGTGTAAGCAAATGATAGTGCCGCGTAATTGAATCTGGAAAATGTAAATATGTCTACAGCTTTTCTGATCTAGATAACTCTCCAAGATGAAGGAGCCGGTAATAGTTCCTAACTTTGTGTATGTGTCATTTATAATGCGGTTTCGCTCAAGGAAAAACAGAGTATTTTATTTTCAGCTGACAGGAAATTGACTTCCCCTCGTGCGAGAGGGGTGACACGAGGTTGCTGAAATCTTCCACGGATTTCTGTTTGTTTTTATTGAGCTCCATAATGGGCTGCTTGAAGCTAATATGTAGGCTAGCCGCACATCAAAGACACTCCACCTTCTCAACCCCCTGTTCTAAAAATATTACGGCCTCGGGATATTTTCTGTCTGTCAGAATATGAACAAAAGGCCGATAGTTGCAAGCGCTAGGCTACATCTTGATCTCTGGTGCCCCCTAGTGGTGCTAGAGCTTCACTGCATACATTTTGTTAGCTCCAAATGATGACCTCTGTCCCCCATGGTGAGATTTATGTACCTGATTAAGAATGTTTTCATTCTCTTAATAGAATTTTCTTTGTTGTTCTGTTATATTCCCACTCTCACCACTCTCTTTTCCACAAAATACTCTTCCCGTTTCCTTTCCCAGCTGGCGTGTAGGCTCTCTTAATGAAAGACGGCTGTCAAAACCAGAGACAGTGGATGAAAATGTCCTTATATTATAATAAAGCCGTTCATCTATGGTGGTACTGATGTATCAGATGGACGGGCTTGAGATGTTTGGGGGGTCTCAGCCCGCGGACTGTAGTGTTTGTTGCAAAAGCCTATTTTGAAACAGGAATTGAATTATGGGCCTGTAATGCAAACCACACGTGCGCCTGTGTTGGGTCTTTGTTCAGCCAAGACCTCCGTGAACCGTACCCCCCTATATCTGGGGACACTGATCTCTATCCGCACCTATGGCCTCAGCATTTCAGCAATGGAAAATAGCATTGCGGGCCAGCGCAAATACTAGCTGCCTGCCCGCAAAAATGAGCTCATTTTAATGCTAGCTTGATTGTTTGCTTAATGTATTTATGCTGGCAGTGCTCTGTTGTTGTTGTTTTTTTGTTTAATACATGTGAATATATATAATACAAACAGTATGAAGAGCTTATTTGCAAAAACAGATAACATTTCAATTTTCAAAAATCTTTTTTTTATTATGCTATTTTATTATGTGATTGTATTATTTAATTGTGTTAGATAGCTAGTATGTTTTTGTTTGTTATTTTTTACCTGATCAAAATAACCCAAGTGCAGATTGAGATTAATTGGAATGCACAATGAAAAATCTGTTATCTGTTTTTGCAAATGAACTGATGAACTCTCTCTCTCTCTATATATATATATATATATATATATATATATATATATATATATGTTTTTTTTTATATTTTTTTTTTTTTATATTTGCCAAAGACAGAAAAAGAGGAAAACCTTGTTTTAAGTTGAGGTGAGGATTAAGATATACTGTACTCGCCACAATATCATTTTTCGCACCCCCTTCTCCTCTCTCTGTTGGTCTCTGGGCTTCTTTGCCAAACCACTGTCTCTAGCTGTCTGTAACTGCTTGTGTTCCATCCAGCAATAACTACTACAATACAAAACTGGGCTTTCTGTAGCCTGAGCAGACTGCTTTCTCATAGTTCAGGGGCAACTGATAAGTTCATAACCTTAAATCTCACCTTTAAGCAAAATACAGTCCTAGAAGTCAGCAGAATCTGGGCCAAACAGAGCGCTACATGCACCGCATCGTAAGAAACTAAGGAGGAAACAGGCGAAAATCCAGCTGCGCCGGTCAGAGCACACTCTATGAGTCTATGAGATGTTTCATGGAGGTTTTGTGGAACCCGGGAACAAACGGCACTCTTCAATGGTTAAAAAATGAGCGTGTGAAACAGAATCGCTCTCAGGAGTTCACGCAGTCACAGTGCCAAACTCAGCAGGATGTGATTTGAGCGTGCTAACTCAAAGAAAGAGTGAACTCATGGCCAACACAAGCTCTCCTTTTCCCACAACATAAGCACTCCCCACATCAGTGCCAAATTCACTGGAAATACACCTGACGGAGTCTAATGTGGAAACCATGGCATTTTCAGACGGCGGGGAGATATTCTGTATTGCACATTCAGGCTTTTAATTTGGGCTTAAAATGTTACTTTCAAAAGTTAATTTACCCCAGTGGTGACATGATACGCTCAGTTAAAACAGTCATTAAGGCTAAAACAGTCCTTTTATAGCTAGAATTTTGTGTATCCAAAATGCACAAATTTAAATAATATTTTCACACTGAAATAAAAGCTTAATTGGAAATGACACAAAAATAAGGATATTTAGCTCACGAGTGATATTTACACTGCCATTCAAAGTTTGGTGTTAGTAAGCTATTTTTAAGAAAGGTTTTTTGTGACACTGAAGACTGGAGTAATGAAAATTCAGCTTCGATCACAGGCATACATTATATTTTAAAATCTCTTCAAACAGAAAACAGTTATTTGAAATTGGAACAATATTTTACTAAATGCACTGTATTTTGATCAGATAAATGGAGTCTGAATGAGCATAACAAGAGGCTTCTTTCCTTAAACAAATATTACGACCCCAAGCTCATGACTATTTTCTTGTTTTCTTTCATTTATTTGTCTCATATTTAATCTCAAGTGTGCTCTTGACTAACACTGCTTCCTTGGAAAAAAACAAATAAAATAATTTTCATGTAATGAATATTGAAATGGTTTATTTCACACTCATTTTGGATAATTATCATTTAAAAATACAGCAAATGTATATATTTTTATCTATCTCCTGCTTTCTTGCAGTGTGGAGTCGGTGAATGATGGTCTTTTCCACACGGTGGAGGTGCTGATCCAGAATCAGACGCTGAGTTTGGTGGTGGATAAAGGTGCACCGAAAAGCCTGGGCAAACTCCCACGTCCTCCGGCTGTGGACCACAACACACAGCTCTATATAGGCGGTAAGCTTCAAAAACACCTCGTTGTTCATCAAAATCACAAGGTTTCAAAGTATTAAATATGGTTTGTTTTGAGATGCTGTCCAAGCGTTTGAATGCATAATGATTGTAACGTAAGCACAGTGTTGGGAAGGTTTCTTTGGAAGTGTAATAGTTACCCCAATAAGTAGTGTAACTATTCCAAGTACTTTATTAAAGGAATGTAACTAATTACATTTGATTACTTCTTGATTACTTTTCTTAATTTCTAACAAATGTTTTCAAATCATTTTGAAACATTAATAAAAATAAAGCATAGGCTTATACATAAACCTAAACAGGAAATAAAACAGTTATCGAATAAGCATGTGTCCTATTTTGCGTCCTAAACTCCTGAAACATTGGTGTCTCATATTTTAGAGCAGTCAATGCAATTTGGGAAAGAAATCAATCATATCTGTATGTGTGTGAAAATATTCAGATGTAATCGTTAACATTTTCATAAGAAACTGTAATTTAATTACACATTTTTGTCAGTAACTGTAACAGATTACAGATACTTTTTAATGATGTAATTCTGTTACATGATGTAACTAGTTACTCCTCAACACTGCATAAGCATGTGTGCTAATATTTGCCTGTTGTTGGTATTTTAGGTGTGCCCTCTCTGATTGACACAGCAGGCCTGCGACCGGGTCCAGATCGTCCATTCCAGTCCTTTAACGGCTGCATTCATGACGTACGGCTCAACGGGGAGCTCCAGGACCTCGGCGGTGGGCTGGCAGGGGTGGAGGGCATCTTGCCGGGCTGTCACTCCTGCGGCGTCTGTGCTCACGGGGCCTGCAGACAGAGAGGAGAGGCAGGCGTGAGCTGCGAGTGTCCCGGCAGCCACAGCGGCCCGCTGTGTGAAGAGACCACCTCCCAGAGCCCCTGTCAGAGCAGCAGGTACAGAAACCCGCAGGTGCACAGACACTCACAGTTAGGGCTGGCCGATAAATCGTTAACGATAATTATTGCGATATAATTTGAAAACGATAAAAGGATATGAAGAGATCAAAGTTTAAACGAGCTCACTAGAGCAGATGAGTCTCAGTCACGTGAGCACTAAACAGCGCTGCACTGAAAAAAAATATATATTCTTTGAATTTACTCAATTGTTTTAAGGTAAGTGGTTGCAATCCAAAATTTATTTTAGCTACATTTAAATGAACAAATTTAGTTGACTAAGTTTTTTTTTAAATGTACAGTAGCTAAAATAAATTGTTTGCAACCACTTACCTTAAAAAAAAAAAAGCATAATTTTTTTCAGTGTGTGAGATCCAGTGTGACTCACTGGTGACTCAAATGACTAAAACCACATGAAACAGCGCTGACAAACAGGAGAAACACTGTGCGCAATAATACAGTCAAAAGCCTTTTCAATCTACAAATCGCCATCATTTACCATGGACTTACTGTAGTAACACTAACTGCAGTATGGTATTGTGTCAGAAATGTGGGATATTCATATTGAACTTTATTATATGTGTTACGGGGTGAACGAGACGTGAGACGTGCAGATCCATTTGCAAGCTTTATTCCAAGACGTGGTCACAAAAAGGCAAGAGTCAAACAATGGCAAACAGGTATAACACAGGCAATACAAAGAGTAATCCTAGGGCTAGCGTGGGTCTACGATCGGCGAACTATATCCAGAGGGCTTGACATGAGAGGTAATCCAATAACACGAGCAATAGTCCAGGCGAGGAGTAAACAGAGTCTGAAACAGCAGGCAGAGGGTTAATCCAAGATACACAGGCAGAAGATCAGGAAACAGACAACAAGGCAACACGAAATGACCAGACTGGACTAGAACTGGAACTAGAAACTAGGAATGGCTCCGTAGAGTAGCTATCCAAGGCTTATAAAACGTGTCTGATTGGATTCAGCTGTATGTGTGTGTGTAATCAGTGCAATGGATGGTGGGAACTGTAGTCCGGACCCGGAGTGACGTGTAACTGTCTGTGTAGTGTGAGAGTCAATATGATGGAGAGGCGACCTCTTGTGGCTGTCGGACGGAAGCCACGAACCGGTGACAATATGATTAATTTAGACATGTATTAAGCATATTAAAGGAGTAATGGAATATAATGACAGTATTTTGACTAAGCTATAGCATGTGTGCATTTATATTAAATGTCTTTAGACTACTGTTTTTCATACAAATACCTAAAAACCATATAGTTATATTTTTACCATGGTATTGAGGTGCTATATGTGTGGTTTTAACTGTGATTATCATGATTTAAATGTATGCTTCTATGGAAGACCAATGATTGATAAAAAAAAAAAATTAAAATAATAAGAATAGTTAGAATAATTAAATTTCACCATATAAAAATGAGGTTGCTACAATTCTTACAGATGTTACTGATTTTGATAATGAACAAAAATTTGCATCTGCATCCTAACTCAAGCTACTACTACTATGTGCATTTCTAAGAGACAAAAAAGTAATATTATTATTAATATTATCAGGCAACACAAACCCGTTTCTCGATTTGAAACAATAACACTCAGTAGAACATGCAGAAAATATATGTTAAGATATTTATTTTGTTAAGGAAAATTAACAGTCTGGTTTCAACAACTTTCACTTTGGAGCAAAAATCTGGCTTTAAACTTGAAATAAATAAAGATTTGACATTTATCTTGAAAATTATCGATATCGACTGATATGGAAAAATATTGTGATAATTTTTTGGCCATATCTCCCAGCCCTACTCACGGTTGTGTTGGTATCAGGCAGTTATCTCCTCCCTCTCTCCTCCTGTGCAGGTGTATGCACGGTGTGTGTGTGCCGAAGGGCTCCTCGTACAGCTGCTCTTGTGCAGATGGATACTCGGGTCAGTTCTGTGACAGGAGGGAAGAGTCTGCTGTCTGCAAGGGGCTGCGCTGTGTGCACGGAGAGTGCAGGGTGACGGAGAGCGGAGAGCCGGTTTGTCACTGCCAGTCTGGGTACAGCGGGCCGTCCTGTGAAACAGGTGAGACACAGCACTGCAGGAGACATCCATTATTCATGATAGGAAATTATAGATTTTTATTTACATATAGAATAGAACATAAAAACAAGATTTTAAAAAACAATTTGTAGTGAGGTTGCTTTAACCCCTTGCTCTATCACCCATTCTTTTGTTATATTGTTTTAGGTATGTATATCCATTTACTAATTGTAATTGAATAAGTTGCAGATCCGCATTCAAATACTTTATTGCTGTTTTGATAATCTTTCATTAAAATTTAATACATTTTTCTTCTGCAGATGTAACCAAACTTCATTGGGTGGGGAAGAATTATACAATGATGTCTCAATAATATTTTGATACTGGCAATAATATCTCATTTCAATAGAGCACAACCGTAATAACAGTCAGTCTTTCATTTTTTTCACAAGATCTCCACGAGATTTCATAAAGTAAAAACACAATGTTTTATATTTATCAAAAAATACATAACCATTGCATATGCAACACAGTTCAAAATCAGTATTTTTAGAAATATATATTTGTACTTTTATTTAGAAAGAATGCAGGCTTTACATTGTTACAAAAAAAAAAAGTTTTTATTCATAAAAATATATATATATCAAATGTTTCACAAAAAACACTAAACAGCACAACTGTTTTCAACATAATTCATGATAATAAGAAGAAATGTTTCTTGAGCAGCAAATATATTGCTTATGATCATGTGACACCGAAGACTGGAGTAATGATGCAGAAAATGCAGCTTTGCTTACAGGAATAAATTACATTTTAACATGTATTAAAACAGAAAACAGATAATAACATTTCACAATATTACAAGATTATCACAATATTATTAATATTTACTATATTTTGATCAAATAAATGCAGTCTTTGTGAGCATAAGAGACTTCTGTGAAAAACAAAATTTTGACATTAGAGTACCTAATATCTGTTATTAAAAATCAATTTCTTTGTATCAAAAATGAATGGGACTGCAAATCCTGATGAATACAATTCCCACATACTTTATTTCCTGCAAAATGATGTTTCCACTCAAAAATATGTTGCGTTAAAGCAATTCGATTCACTACAAATGCTGTCTCGCGTAATCTTTAGCTTGCCTTATATCTTATATCTGACGTGAAAGTCCTTATGTTTATTAATCTCTTGTATAAATGCTTTATCTGATGGCCTGTCCTCCGTCCCTTCCTCCACGCAGAGCCGACATGCCAAGGAGAGATGGTCCGTGAGCTGCTCAAGCGTAATATGGGCCATAAAAACTGCACCTCCACCAGTAAAATCGCTCGGTGTCCAAGCGCCTGCCGCTCGGGCCTGTGCTGCGCCCCCACCAAGAGCCGGAGACGGAAGGTCAGCTTCAAGTGCTCCGACGGATCCTCCTTTTCCGAGGAGATGGAGACCACCGTGGAGTGCGGCTGCACAAAGTGCCCATTGTAATATTAGCCAACCTTCCCCCCTCGTCCCAAACCTGGAAGAAGATGGAGCGGAAAAGAAAATATATTGTAAAATAAACAAAACACAAATAGAACTTATTTTTATTAAGGGATGTTTTTTTAAAGAAAGAGACTGCTTTTATGATGTTGCTTATATGTGTCATATGAAAAGTAATTTTGTATCGTCGAACAAAAACACACAGATTAACATTCCTGAAAATATATGAATTATATAAATATGTATAAATCTATATAAATGTACAACCTAACCTGAGAATTAATTTGGTCTGCGTATTGCATGTCTGTCGTGAAGTGTGAGAGCGGAGAGATATTGTAATGGAGCTGAAATGTGCCCGATCAGGCGAGGACTCTCTAGACTCTCTAACACAGGAAGTGGTGAGCCAACTTCCTGTGCTCTGGTGGCGGCAACAAATGAACTGCTTCCTAACGGACCTCAGAGAGCTCACCTGCGGATTTCGAGTGGGATGGGCCGATATTTTGTACTTTGGATGTTGCTTTGCGAAGCTCATCGGCGTGGCTCTGGTTTACAAGCTGCAACTCATCGGAGTGAATTTTTTTGCATGACTGCATGGAAAAGTTAAATGTGAACTTGTCAGGCAGTAAAGCTATTGTAGTAACTATGATAGTTAAACGCTCTCTACCTGTTTTACCTTGTACAGTTGAAATCCAAATGCGTCGGCAGGTGATACAGGTGACCGCGTCTCTGGTGCAAAGCACTTCATACTGACGTAGTATTCCGTCATAACCGTCCTTTACTAAAATATTAAATGCAAATATATTACACCCATTACTACTGTATTGATTCATGTGTACCCTTTTTGTTTTTGTTTTGTTACACTCATTGTCTTACTCGGAGAGAGCGAGGTCTATAGATATTCCCAAGGAAAAGCTAATCAGTGTTAAAGAATCCCTGTTCACCACATACTGTTGTATAAGGTAGGAATCCCCAGTGAACAATGTCATGTTAGCACCTCTAATCAGAAGACTGGTTGTTATACGGTGCGTTTTCTAATAATGTTTTGTTAAATATGAATTAGAGAGTGATGATTAACTTACAGTGAATGTTGAATTAAACTTGTAATGAAATACACAGTTGGATTTTTTGTGATTTTTTTTTTTTTCTTGTAAATTTGTCAAACGTACAGTAATGTTCATATGCACCTGAAACCAGTATCCAGATAATGCGAAACCCAGGGACATATTGTCAGTTTGTCAAAGGTGTAATGTGTGTATTTTTTTTTTTTTTTTTTTTATATATTAAAATGACTTTCCCAGTTCTATATCCCAGTTTTATATTCAGAGATAATGCTGGTTTACTTCCTTTTTTTTTTTTTTTTTTTTTATATTTCTCTATTTTTCATTAAGTAATCTGACATTTCAATGTCATATTTCAGATCACCAATTATGAACAGTAATTATATTATGTGTATACTGTATATTTGTTCCTATATCCAGTAATATAATAATTATATAAATTTCAAATTTTCAAATTAAAATTTAATTTGTCACATACATTACCATACCATACACAGTATGACATGCAGTGAAAGGCTTTTTTTGACCACTCCATTACAAAAAAATAAAAAAATAAAGTTATAAATTAAAAAGAAGAAGGGTATAAACTAGAACGTACAGATAGACGAATATCAACATATGTATGGATTATTATAAATGGATTCAGCCCAATGATAGTAAAAGTATGTCATGAGTTGTGTTTTTCTTATTTCCCATTATATGTATATTTGGGTATCTCTGGAATGTTTTTGCATACTACGACTGCCATTTAGATGAATGTGAATGCTAACAGATAGCTTTTTAGCCCTTAAGGCACAACAGACAGCTTTAATCTTTAAAAAAACGTTTTGTGTAATGGAAAGGCTCTATGGATGTTCTTCGTGGAACCATGCATTTAGAAGGTTTGTTGTTAAGAGTGTGTGTGTGTGTGAAGAGAGGGTGTATTTAGGAGTTTTGTCCACTAGATGGAGGTTTACACCAATTTGCTGTGAGTCTGAATGTCTCTCGCAGGCATTGAGGGGGTTAGTGCCAGGATAGAGTTGATCATTTTGGTTAAGATGAGGATGATTTTTCCTTCACCAATCAGGACACAAAGGAAACCTCTGACTACAGCCGTGTTCTTGACCCACAGCAGGCAGATTGTTCTGTAGGGCCATTTTATTTCCAATTAGTCTGAACTCTGATATTTTTGTTGAACTTTTGATTATGTTTTTCCCGCAGTGTGTAGACCACAAAACCTGTGTGACCTGTTGTCTTTGAATAACTGGATCTTGATCGTTTTTCCCTTTAGGGTGCACTCAGTAAGTTTTTGCTCACCCAGTGATCTTGCACTTTATATTGATACGGATGCATTAAGTTTCAGATCTCATAGTACATTGCACGACAGCCTACCATTTCTCAAATCTGGTCATTTACAGAAATGGCAGAAATAGTAAAAATTACCATGGTATGCTACTCTAAATTAAACTATACAGTCCAAATGCACTGGGTCATTTCACCATTTATATCACACCGTTGTGTTTTTTCATTCCAGACAGACTGTCAACCTGTGCTTTAGTGGTGGGGATTTTTCAGTGAGTCTTTCTGCAGGTCACAACGTTATGCCAGTATGTGGCGACCAGCGACTATCTTTATGAGTCAGTGAACCACTCAGTTGAATCGTTTGCAACACTGATTCATTCACAGCATGGCTGGCAGCATTTGAATATGCACACAACTAGCTACAGTGGAGGCCAAAATGATCAGAACACTAGTATTTTCAGCAGCTAAAAAATGGTTTTAAGTCAGTTATTTCTATCTTTTGCTGTAGTGTGTCGGTAGGAAATATCACGTTACATTTCCAAACATTCATTTTGCCATTAATTGTAATAATTCAGTGAGGTTTTTGTCTGCCAACAGCCAGTGCTCCACACAGAGATCTGATCTGATCATCATCAGTCTGTCTGGAGTGACATGAAGAAACAGAACAAACTGAGCCAGACTCAATCCAGAAGAACTGTGACGTCTCCAAGACGCTTCGAGAAACCTTCCTGCAAAGCTACAGTACTGTTCAAAGTTTTAGGCACTTGTGTAAAAATGCTGTAATATGAGGATGCTGTCATAAATAGATTGGTAACACTGTATTTTGATGGTCCCTTTTGAACATTCTGTTGACACTAAGTAATGTTGTAACTACATGTCAACAAACTCTCATAAGAGTATTATTAGACGGACTGCTTCATATCTACTAACTCCTTATTGTGTTGGTCTCCCAACAGATATTCTACTGACTATAAGTAACTTTGCAAGAACGTGTCAACTTAATCTAACCCTAACCCTACCAGTCAACTAATACACTACTAACACTCTAATGACATTACTTATAGTTAATAGAATGTGTTAAAGGGACCATCAAAATAAAGTGAAACCATAGATTGTCTTTATCAATTAACTTCTAATAACTAAATTAAATCAACATTTGCGTTTAAAGCAGCTTTTGCCCTCGGTGCACTTAGTTAGTTTTTCAGGTAGCTTTGCAGGTAGGTTTCTTGAAGCATCTTGGAGACGTTGCCACAGTTCTAGTGGATTTTATTTATTTATGTGTTTTTGCCACTTTAAAGCCCCCTACAGTTACGTGAGTGGAATTCACTGTCGTAAATATACTCTCATCATTCTGTGGATGGCTGTACATGCATTTGTTGACAATCTAAAGGCTTTCAAAAGCCAAGAGGAACCACGACGACCGATAAGGTGAGATATTACAACCACAAAAAAAAAAAAAAAAAGAATAACATGGGAATGACAGAAACTATTACTTTTGCTGAAATACTGCTAATGTATTTATTTGTCTGCTAAGCGAACGAGTGAATGTGTATGTAATTAAATGTTGGTGACACAACAGACCACGCTGCACAGGCTAACATACATTTGACGAGGTAGAAACAGTGGATCGATCAGAATGATTTTGAATCTGATAAAAACCTTACATAGTTGTAACTCCACTACTATTCTGTTTAGACATTGTTTAAAACTATTTCTGTTGGATCAGGGAAGCAAGAAATACACAAACTGACAATATTGTGTATAATATCATACAAGTTATTCAATACTGACTTCTTGTTTATTGTATACAGCAACATCACACTCACATCGGTCTGAATATTAGCGCAGCTGTGATTACCTGCGTCTGAGCAACAGAAGTCTTGCTTGTGTGATATTGCTCAAATTAAACTGACGTTTTGTGGTTCAGTTCAAACAGGTTCATTTATACTGCACTGCTTGCTTGTTTGGGCATTTTATTTTTCTGTTCATACCCTGTTGAAGAAAACAGCATCTGCTGGTTAGGTATGTTTTGAAGCATGGCTGCTGGTTTCAGCTGGTCCTGAGCAGGAGCTAGTTGCTTAGGACCAGCTTAAACCAGCTCAAACCAGCAGCCATGCTTCAAAACATACCTAACCAGCAGATGCTGTTTTTTTCAACAGGGTAATTATTCGAGTTTGCGACCTGCTTTTTATATGCCAATTGGCTGGAGTCTTCATAAAATGTGAGTATATCATACTTTTATTTCTCATACGTAGGCTACCATTCATTTGTTCGTTTTTACCATTCATTTGCTCTATTCTTTTTCTATTCTATCTGTTTTCTTTTTATTTATTATGTAATTAAAAACATTTAAAAATTTACTTTTGCTGTTGCTAGTAGAAAGTAGCTGGTGTCAAGTGGAGGGTCAATGACAAATTAAATCAATGCAAAATGAGTAATCAATCAGTATCTTTAGACTGTTTCCCAGAAAAGAAAGACTATACATTTTAAATATGCATAATGTGAATTTTGTCAACTTTTGCAGCACACTATAGATGACCTCAAAGCTAACAGACGAGGAATAAAAGCCACCAACTCCAATTTCGATTTCATGGGATCTTAGGGCTTCTGAAAATGTGAAGACTTGAAGACACTCAGTGCAGCGCTGGGGGATTCGCAGTTAACGTGAAGGTCAGGACGACCTACTAGCTCTATTATCTCTCTTAGTAATCCACAGGAAAAGAGAGATTTTAATAGCATTCAGATTAAATGGCAAGCATCCCAGATTACCCGGGACAATGGCACAGTAATGCCCAGCTGCGCCGGGTTTGCAGCTTGATACATCCACTTGTTTATTGAAGGGGCTAATCTCTCCATAAGTCTAGTCCCCGTGAGAATCTGTGTTTACAAAAGGACGGATCTGTGCCTCTTTCATGCCATTCAAATCCTTTCAAGTGCTCAGTCATTATGTTCAGTAGCTTGCCTCTTAACCCTGGTTCCCTAACATGTGGCTCTTCCTCCTACAAGAGAAGATGGAGAGGTAAAACTGCTGGGGCATGTCAAGTGATTGAGGCACTATTATACTTCCAATTCCTCAGAATTAGCCACACATTGTGGTCATGTGAGAAAGGGCTCCTGAGGAAGAAGGCAGGAGGAAATTGCCACAGAATTCGAACACAGATGCAGGAAATGAATGGAAATACTTCAAGGAATGGTTCTGCCAAAAATGACAATACTGTCATCATTTACTCACTCTCATATCCTTTCAAACCTGTATGACTTTCTCTTTTCTGTGGAATACGTTCATTGATTCAACTCGCATGAATGAATCAGATATCAGTTTATTTTGAACTCCGTGACCTTGAAAAGGATAGCAAGGGTGGATTTCAAAAATTAAAGTGAATAATGGATACAATTTGGGTTTGCGTTTCATATAAAACTATTGTATAGCTTCGGAAGACTTGAAATACAATGCACAATCCTATGGATTACTTTTCTGATACTTCCAAGGTGATTTTGTGAGCTTTTGATGTCTTAAAAGAGTGACAGGTACATTCATAACATCTTTCTTCTCCTGTTGTGTTTTCCACAGAATAATGTAAGACATAAAGGTATAGAACAGCATTAGAGTGAAAAAGTTTTTTTTTTTTTTCACTTTTAAATGCATCCAGAAACTCCTGTCTATTTTATTTCTGGTACTCCATTCACAAGTTGGATTTTTGAGTTAGATTTCAAATCAATGACATGTCTCCAGACATGTTTTCCCGAGATTATAAGGATTATGATTCATAAGGAGATGGTATCTTGACAGTATTGGATGTGATGGTGAAATATGGCATCGACAGAGAGCGTGACACTGTGTGAAAGAAAGTTCCCACCACACAGCTGGTTATAATCAGGCTGAGATAGCAAACAGATGGTACCCAACTGGCAGGGCAGCCGCACACCAGAACGTTGTGCAATATGTCAAAAAGAACATATTTGAGACACAAGCATTTTTGTACCTATTGCTTTATTTTGACAGGAACTTTGTGCATCAGGAAATGTATCATTCTTGTCCAGCATTATTGGGTCATTCCGTGTCAACTCAACCAGAGGTCACCAGCTCAAATTTTGGATTTTGTAAAATTTTATTTTATTTTTTTTTTGGTGAAAGAAATACCTAAATTAAGAAGAAAGACAAAATATTAAATGTCATCAATGTATATTTACTGAATAATCCACTATTTTGTCAATGGGGATCAAAACAACAATTTTCACATGAGATTCAGAGCCAAATTACTGGGAGGGAAGATGACTTCAGAAAAATAGCAGGATTATTATGTTATTTTTACACAGAGATTTGTAGGTCTGTCTGTTGACATTATCAATCTTTGTTGCATTACTTGTCAATGGTGATCATTCAAAAATGAGGAAATAGCACTTTTCAAGTTTTTTCTCCAAAGTTTGCATTGCATCCAAAATTGCATTTTCATCCAAAGTTGAACTCAAGAAGTATTAAAGACATCTTAATGCCCTTTTAGATAGTGGGTCTTAACAAACGTTCCTTATGGCATCTTCTGTTTGGTTCATTTCCAGAGATATGCTTTTGGCAAACACAGCCCAGAACATCTTAGCATCAGTGGCGGCGAGTTTTCCATGGGTAAGCACTCATATTGATTCTTTAGAAAACATCAAAATCTGGTTTCTATTTTACTATTTGTTTTTTTTTGTTTTGTTTTTTTTGGTAAAGCATGTTGTCAAATCTCTAATTCAAATTCAATTTAGTCAATAGAACTACAAATAGTGTTTACTCATGTCTGTTTCTAAGAAGAATTTTGTTTTGGAAAAAATGCCCACACCTCAAGGTCCTGCAACAGCTTGACTACATGACTTGCATGTTTTCAGGATGTTTGTGGTTTTTATTTAAGACCACCACTGAGGACACTTATTTCATTACTGGGGTTAATGAGCAAAACATGAAAGTGAGCCGCAAAGTCTCAGAACAAATGTAGTCTGTTTTGCTAAGGACACCTTTTCATTTTGATTTTTTTTTTTAATAGAAAATGCAACTATAAGACTTAAATGAGCACGTTAAAAAAAAAATCTAAATACAGATAATGCAGATTGACAAAACCAGGATAAAAAAACTCTTGGATGAGGTTAATTTTTCCTTTAGCAGTCAATGGCTGGTTGTTCAGTGGTCATCTGAGATGTTTGGTATTTGAGTGTTTCTTGGAGAGTGACGGTGGAGGGGTGGCAGCCTGGCCTGGCATGGGGGCGAGACTAACTGCTGCTCTGCCCTCAGATCACTGACAGCTGTCCGCTTTCCAGTCCGATAATTCCTTCCAGCATGGGATGGAAATCCAGCTAATGTGGGCCGAGCTGCCCTCTTTCCCCAGCAGACTTTCTATCAACATCTAAAACATGCTGTCTGCAAGTTTACCTGGACAGAGCTAAACATGTCAGTTTTTTGTAATTAACTCTTTCTCCACCATTGACGGAATTTTCCATCTTTCCATGTACGGTAACACTTTATTTTAAGGTCTCTTAACTAGTTGCTAATTAGCATGCATATTAATAGAATATTAGCCATTTATTAGGCACATATTAATGCCTTATTCTACATCCCTAATCCTATACCCAATACCTAAACTTAACAACTACCTTACTAGCTATTAATAAGCAGCAAATTAGGAATTTATTGAGGGAAAAGTCGTAGTTAATAGTTAATAAGTGTTCCCTGTTCTAAAGTGTTACCCCATGTTTTCATGCAGGAGCGCTATTACAGATCTCTGAAAAAGTACTGAACGTCCGAATCAAACACAGGCGAAGAAGAAGCAGAAACAAGTGATTGCATGCTGTATGTAAGCAGATGCATATGTAAAATAATGCAATCATCAAGTATTAAACAGCATATAAATCAAAACTGCCTAACATTACCGAACGAAATGTCGGTCCAGGAAGTAGTTTAGGACTGTGAAGCTTTTGGAGGAGTTGATGAACTTGATCGACTCCATGTATGTTTTGATCATCGTTCTGAATCCCATCCAGACGTGGTCTTTGAAAAAAAAAAAAGTGATTTGTCCCAGCTTTTTATCCAAAATGTTGTTTGTTTGTTTTTTTGTTTTTGTTTTTAGGAAACTTGATTTAAAATATCAATGCATGAAGCTAGAATACTTTTTGTTTGCTTGCTTAAACGCAAAAGACCGGTTCTTTCTTTTGACACATTTTATGTTCAGATATTCATACAAAAATACCTAAATATTTTGGGAGCCATAAATGTTGTCTGAAAATGATCACAAATGCTGGACGTGGCTGGCAAAAACAAATAATTAAAAATGCTGGCGGAGAAAGAGTTAACACCCAATCTGCTCAACAAGTGAGTGGCTTAATTAGATTACTCCCATTATAATCAGTCAAGCTATATATATATATATATATATATATATATATAATTTTATACAGTATTTCAATTGTTCTTTCTATCTCCAAGGGGGTCCATGGCCTCAATAAGTTTGAAGACCCCTGTTGTAGACAACCTTAAAACAGCTTTAGGAGCTTTGTACTGAAGCGACTGAGTGGCCCTGATGAACATGGACATAAAGTGGCCTCAAAGTTTTCTAATTGTAACAGCCGAGCGAGACTGAGCCTTCCCAGCGGGGTTAAACTCACCTGCCTGCAGACAGTTTGCTGTGAACTCACCTAATCATGTCCCAACAGACCACCATCTGCCCGTTTCTGCTCTTCAGTCACCCACCCACCCGCTGCCCGTCAATCTCACAGTCCAGCACACAACGCCTGGGCATCTCAGTGCCATGCAAGCTTCATTTATCTGCAGATTTGGGTCTGGGAAGAGGCAACGTCCTTGACTGTAAAGTAAACATGTCGGCAGAGAGTACTTTTCAACAGTCCGATTGTGTTGGACGACAGCACTTTGTTCTGAGGCAATTCATCATTCATTCACAGCTCCCTGTCAGAGATGAAACACTTGAGTTGGTGTTCAAAGGCGCTGAGAGGTCATGGGGAGAATGCTTTGTTAAAGGAGGAAATCCCACAGTGATATAATAGACAATTTGAGCATGTGGTCTATGGGGTCTTTTGATGCAACTGCAAACAGCCAGTCCTTCTCACAACCTGTAATGAACTAAGGAAAAAAACACCAGCAAGTCTGGGCAATTTCTGTCCAAGTCCTTTCTTCTGTGCACACCAGTCACAACATTAGTTTTTTTTTTTTTCTCGAGATACTTTGGGCTGAATGAATTTGTCTGAAGAGCTTGAGCTTGGATGCGTCATTCTCAGGAAACGTTTTAATTTGTTTGTTATGTGTGTGTTGCTAATGATGTATTAGTCACTGTATAGATTTAAACCACTTTAGTGCATAATGCTGTTCTAAAATATAACAGTCTTTATTTCTGTTCCAGTCTTTATCAATACTTGCCTTTGCTTTTCTATTGAAAAGCTCAGTAGTTACGAGTTAAAATCCTAGTGATCTTTTATCTTTTTTTTAACAAAAAAACTAAGCCTAATAAAACTGACTCTACATATTGTCCAATGATTTGCACTGACACAAAGCCCTTGAAAATGTAATTCTAAAACATACTCAATCTAAGAAGTTGGCCCAAAACATGCCTTGAAACAGAAATGTTACATGTTATTAATATTGTTTGTGCATTTATTAGTATTATTATTGTGTGTGTGTGTGTGTGTTTAATTAACTTAAGGAACACAGACAGAGATCAATACCACCAGAATGTTACATTATTTTTTTAATCTAGACTAACTGAATTCAACTCGAGTAGAATTCCAAATTGACTATGATGTGCAATATACACATGCAAATTTATTGGTATTCATCGATATGGGATATTTTATTGTGCATGAAATAGGCTTAATGTTTTATTTTGAACTTATTTATACAAAATAAGGTGAATATATCAGCTGTTTATCGGCTATCAGACATAACATGAAAATATGGAAATAATGTGGTGCTTTAGGGTTACTTTAGTGCTTTAGTAACTAGAGCTGCCACCTTGTACTCTCTGCCGACAAGATCATTCCCCCTTTTGAAACTCGTTTGTTGCTTGACCTACATACTTTGCTGTATGGTCACAGCACAATTCAAAACAGAGGTATTTCAAGGCAGCGTGTACATGTGAGGCTTTAAAATCTAAGTCCAAATATAGAAACTCATTCATACAATGCCAAGCAGACTCATCGATCAACATTAGGTGCTCATACGTCAACACAACACCTGTCTGTTCCTACCCGCAGACACATATTCCCAACAGGCTGATGATGAGTCCTAATGCCAGATTATTGTTTGCTGACAGAAAAACAGCTCCCTTGTCTTTCATTAGCTCTATTAATTGTCTAGTTGTGAGTGAAAGATGTGCATAAATCACATGCTTAAAGGTGCTGTATGTCTTTTTTTTTTTTTTACTCTATTAGCATAAAATACCATAATATGTTTGCAAATATTTAGAAATCATGCAAAGTTCACATAATTGTTTCTGAAAAAAAACAATGCTACAGCCAGTTATTCGACTTTGAAATGTGTGTTCCGTGTCGGAATGTCTGTTTTTGTTTTGGCCTGTGTGACTCCGCCCACTGCTAGTTTAGCCAATAATATTTCCACGCCTCGGGTTGCCAGTTGGTGAAAAACACAGTGTATTTGCATGGGTCAGTGATTGGAGATTCTACCCGACCTAAAAAGCCTTGGTATCCATCTAAAAAGCTATATAACCAGAGGAATATTAAAATGCCGATAAATCATTTTTAATTGCGCTCGTTCCTGTTGCGTATCCTCAATCTGGCAACCCGTGTGAGGAGGGGCAGGTGAAACAACTCTCTGCTGTATTTTGAATTTGGACTGCAGTACCAATTTTAACTGCTAGCTGTCAATATTGCATACTGCACCTTCAATTGTAAATATAAAAATTCTTTGAAAGCTGCACAGGTGATGGTTTTAACACCATGGAGACGTGGTGTTAAAGTCATGGAGTGTCACATCACACACGGCATAAAGCATCCAGATGTAATTACAGGAGTTCTGGCTCTCGATTGTATGTCTTAATGACAACCGCACGATGGAGATCTGGCCCATTCCCATCAATACCTCCACAGTTCACCACTCATGGGCGTCAGCAGGCAATTCTAGAGGATTTTATGACTTTTGACTATAATTGAAGTTCTAGTATTGCTCCCACGGTCCCTCCCCATCATACCTCTCCCTGCCATCATCCTCTTCTCTGTCTCTTTTCATTCATCACGTGTTGTTTTTTTCCAACTGCTTCGTCCAAAGGATTTTGCCATGGTCTTTTGTCTTGGACATGTTGTACAGAACAGTGTGAGAACCTGTTTTTCTGCTTAAAACTGAATTTCAGAAACATGTTTGTGTAGGGAAAAAGGTGTCTCGTTTCCTCTAATGAGTGTTCTTCAACCCTTCGTGACCTTTTACTGACATTTTCATTTCAACTGAGCCGTGGGGTGCTGGCTGTCAGCGTGAGGAGGAGATCTGATGCTGTGTGAGAGTCGGGGAACAGGTATGACCCTTCCTCAAGGACACAATGCCCTCTCTTTGTGCATGACCTCTAGGTACATGCCCCTTCGCTGATTATCTGTTAGCCCTCGTCGTCTCGCTGATTGATCGTCTAATCCCTTCAGCTGGCCGTCTGCCTTCCGTCCAGCTGCTCCCACAAAGCGAGGAAAGAGGTTGTCACGGCTCATTGTAGGGAAATAAAAGACATTTTTTCTCAGTGGAGAAGCAGAATTGCTCACACACTTCCTTGATTATCACTTTTACTGGAAGCTAAACTTTTTTAATTCAGGAGTTTTTCTTCAGGACATCAAAATATTGCACACATTATTATGTGATCAAGAAAAGAATTAAATTGAGCTATTTTTGTTGTATTTGTACATTACAGGGGGGAAACATTATGCTTTCTGTGTGTAGTATTGCTGTTTGAGCATGAAAAAGACATGCAAGGTTACAAACCTCAAAGTCCACTCTAAAAGGAGATATTCTCTTTAACGGAAAATGCTTTTTAAGAACTATAACAACCAGATTGTTTGAACTACATGAACACTTCTTCCAGGTATTGTGAAGTCACAGTAGCTGTGTTTCCATTAAAATTGAGGAAATTTAAATTGTGAATTGAAAATACGCCCAATGGTAACATGTCAATTTCACAAAAACTCCCTTATATTGCAAAAATGTTTTTATGCTCGCACGGGGTGGTTTTTCAGGGGGAAAAAAAATCGTTTCGAAAAAGGAATATTTCACAAAACTGTAATGGAAACAGTTTTTCTACATTTACAGGTCACCTGGTGTATGTAAAAATCACAAGATCAATCTTTAATGTATTATAATCTCCAAGAAACACCTCATACTGTACATGGGCGCTCTTAAGTTTAAGGGGATTTCCTTGCCATTAATGCTTTGATAACCCCTTATTTACATGGCACATGTCTGTGCAATATGGCGGAATAGTCCCAACTTCTAAATAAAAGAGCCATCACCAGTTGGTAAACTAAAGTCACTAAAAGCTAGAAGTCCCGATTGCTGTAGAAACAGTCAGCATTCATGCGCATTGGCTGGTCTAGCCTGAAAAATAAGCTTTTTTAACACTATTTGAGCATAAAAAAAAAAAAAAACATTTATGAGACAGCTGTTGTCAGATTTCACTGGTGATTTCCAATGTGAAATTTAATTGTAAGCTTGGTGAACAGTTTTAGAGAATCTGATGTTTCACCATTCAAAGTGATAGGAGCTGTACTTGCCTGACAGAAATAGCTGCCCGAGAGGCGTTTCAAAGATGCCCAGCAAGTGAAAAGACTTGTCTTAAAGGGACTTTGACTGAAAAAAAAAAAATTCTCTGAAACATCTTGTAAAATCCATGTTTTCAATGGTTCTGCTCGATCCTGTTGTCCGTAAATATTCTCAGGGTCTGAATTGAGCTCGAATTGGTATGGCAAAATTTACGCCAAAACTACCAAATTTTGCTATAACTTTGATCGCAACTTAAAATTATTGCTGTTAATAGTGTTCACCGTCTGTTTGATTACATGTCATTAACTAACTGCATGATTTTTACTGTACATTTCTGCCATATGGACATTAACTTGACGTAGTTGCCACTGATAAGCTACTACACTGTAAAAAAAAAAAAAAAAAAAAGTTGAGCCAACTTAAAATTTTAAGGCAACCAGCTTCAGCAGATTTCTGAGTTTTCTCAACTTGTTGTTTTAAGTTTATACAACAAAAATTTGAGAATCTCCCACAAAAATAAGTTGAGTAAACTCAAAATCTGCTGAAGCTGGTTGCCTTAAAATTTTAAGTTGACTCAACTTTTTTTTTTTTTTCTTACAGTGTACTAAATGTAGCTAATTAAAATTTTCTGTAAAACTGCTTTGCAAAGATTTGTATCATGAAAAGCGCAATACAAAAAAATTTGAATTGAACTGAATTATTTACAGCTGAGCAGATGCAACTCGCGGTTATGGTAAGGGGCGTGTCATTTCCGGAACATGGACTAAGTGGTTCACCAATCACAACATACTGGGGCATGCAGCTAACCAATCAGAGCATATTTTACATTTTGGATGGAGGGGCTTCATTGAAACAGGAACTAACCGGGTCGTTTGAAACAGACTGGGAAGAGAGGTGCTGCAATAATCTAAAATATGTGAAAAAAAGCCTATTCTAGTATACACCAAAAACCAAATAAAGCCTAAATCAGGACTTTAAAATGAACTATTTCAATGATAATATTGATCATTTGGCATTGGATAAATCTAGATAAAATGATTCCACCACTGCTACATGTAGAGTCAGGTTCTTCACTTTGCGTTTCGTGCTAGTTATGAATGAGCGTTTTGAGATTTCGAATATCTTTTAAATAAACATTGCTGATTGTGATTCAGTAAGTCTTTTAGGGCTGCCATTTAGTGTAGTTTCTATGGCAAGCGTTAAACGATACAACCACAAAACAACTTGACAGTTTGAACATCTGAGATACAGTTTGGGCTGTCAGGTTCAAATGACCTCCGCAGGGCTCTGCTCGGTTTGATTTGTTGGCCTGCTTTCACTTTTTCTCTTAGGGGCTTGGCACAGAGAGGAGACCTGTTTTAAAACTCCATCAAATGTGTCTGGAAAAAAAGTGTATTATGAAGTATAAAGTATAGACTAACAGGAGGACAATTTGCTCTTTGTGCTTGTTCAGATTCGAGCAGGTGACATGCTGTGCCTGTCATAGTGAGTACTAGTCATAGTGAGTAATGTACTAGTCATAGTGAGTAATGTATCCCACAACATTATGAAGTCTAAGCTGTCATATCTTATAGAATGGTTGCCTGGTTTCTGCCATGTATTTGTATGGAAAATCTTTGAGGAAGTGGTTTGATGAAACCATGTTAAACTAAATACCCTTTTAAACCTTTAAAGGAGCATATATATAACTGACAAAACTAGCATATATTACTGACAAAACAAGACTTGTCATTCTGCCCTCGGGATCCCTGCATCACAACCAGCTTGTTTTGGAGGTGTCAATGGAAAATTCCACCCAGTTCCTTTCTAACTGATTTATGTAACCTATATATGATGCAAGTGTGAAATGTGTTTGTCTGCCTTGCCTTTAAAGTCATTTAAAGGGACAGTTCACCCCAAAATGAATATTCTGTCATTATTTACTTACCCACATTTCATTACAAATCTGTATGACTTTCTTTTTTTCTGTAGAACATAAAAGAAGATATTTTGAAGAATTTCTTGGATTTTTTTCTCCATACAATCAAAGTCAAACAACATTTAACACCATGGGGAGTACATGATTGACAGATTTGTCATTTTTGAGTCAACTATCCTTTAATTTCTCTGTATGTTTACATGAATTATGGCAAGTTGTTTATGACCTCTATTCACACCTGTTTTACCTCATAAATAATTAGCTTGATGTTTGTAGGCAAATGGGTGGAGTATCTTTGAACATGGGAGCGTCATTGTTGGTTAAATGAATTTAATTATGTATACCAAGTAGCTTTAGTCTAATTCTAGATTTGGCTGAAAATTTATAACAACTAAGTAACCACAAATATTAATTATAAGTTGTAAGCATGTACTTTACCTGACGCCAAATTGACGCTTGTGTACAAAAAAAATCACACCTAAACAGAGTGACATACTGTATAAATATGTGCCGACCGTTCACTTTCTGTCAGGATCATTATTGGATGGTATATTTGTAGGCTTACTCTTTAATTATCTCTCAATTCATGTTGTATATTTAAAAATAAATAAATTTAAAAAAATTTAAATTAAGAATAAATACTTTTTAAATGTCCATAATATGTATATAACAAAATACATTTTGGTTAAGCAGTTTTTTCTGTAGCTGTGCAAGAAAAAACTCTACAAATCCAAAACAGTCCCAAAAATTACCATAATATATTTAAAATGAAATATTTAGTGTATATTATTAGATTTGTATTATTTAAACTGTATTTATATTTTGAATATAGGTGGATGTATAAAAGGCAAAAGTGTTGTTTTTACAGACTACCAATCCATTCTTGGTGGGAATGCCGTTGATCAGCCAAATCTTTCTCCAGTCGTTTTGATATGAAACATTTCCAGACATGCTCAATATCTGTTGATGCTCTCACGCTTTTCACATGCCAATAAATCTGCAGTAGTGTTCCAAGCGTTCATTAAAATCCTCACAATGATAGGCTTAAAAGAAAGTGAGTCCTGCTTTCACAACAGGTGTTGAAAGGAACGAGGTTATGTGCATGTTTGCGTGTGTATCTTTGTGCCGTAGTTGGATTTGCAGGGGCACCGCGATCCCGCATTGCCTTCCAGGCATAGCCATCTGGCTCTGCCACTGAAACCGACTCCAGTGCATTTATCAGGCAAGCACAAAGCACCTAATAAACTCCATACTATGGGATAATTAGCCAAGCGAGAACTCCGAATGAGAGCAAATTAATGTTAAAGAACTTCCATTGGTGGTACAGACGCAGCAGGAGCGGGCTGCTTGTTAGGACGTTGGCCGCGGCGGAGGCAGGAATGCTGCTGGAATGGAGGAAGGCAGAGTGGGCGATGGCTTTAGCAGACGGGGACTGCACAGCATGTCGCCTCTGTGTGTTAGTTTTGATGTATATACATTCACTTCTCACTTTTTCAGCATTTTACATCAGCACATGGTATTCCGAGTGCTGTCTGTGATCGATGCCATCTGTCTTGCACATGCTGTCTTATTGTCATATCCGCAAGGATTTCCATCAGAATCATCTTTGTTTACTCTGTTAAAACTCAAGAGTACAAAAAAATTCCCTCTCCATCCATTCTTCACCCTGACCTCTTTCTCCCCTGGCAGATGGCATTTATTTAGGGGGTATTTATCAGGGTGTAAATGTATTAATGAGTTTTCCATGTCCATTGCTTCAGGCTTTGATGAGTTGCCTCATCCTTTACTAAAAGAGCCATGCTTCGGTCCAGCAACACAACATTACTTACTGTATTTTATACAATTACTGATACAATGGCTGTTTTGTTCTCTTTCTGTCCCCTTAGTGGAAAGTTAGACTCTGGTGTGGGTCTGGAAGAGATTGAGGTTATGAGGAATTACTGATAAAAGCAGCTGTTTAAGATTAACATCAGCTGTCCTTCATACTCTGCTTATCTACTCTTTGAAATCTGAAATGATTCAAAGAAGGCAAAAACAACCAGTGAACAACACAAAATCAAAATTGCATGAATGTTATGGCAGTAAAATGGATTGTAAACTGGGTTTCATGTTACTGTAACATCTGAACATCTACTAGACAGAAAATGGAAAGTACAATCGCTACTGGCGTTCCGAGTTGGAATCCCGGCTCGAGGACCTTTCCCGATCCCACCCTCTCTCTCTCTCTCTCTCTCTCTCCCACTTCGCTTTCTGCCAGCTCTAAACTATCCTATCACCATAAAGGCAAAATGCCCCCCCCCCCCAAATGTAAAAGATAATATGATGCTGTCAAAGAATACTGTATGTCTTGGAGTAAGTTTAATTTTCTTACCACTTGGTTTTTAGTTTTTTTCCCCCATATATATGAAGGTTGATGATTAAAACAAAACAAAAAATTCCAATTGTTTCAAAGCAAAAAAAAAAAAGATTTTCTAGTTGTTGTTGCTTAAAACAAGACAAAATATCTACAAGGGTGTAAAAAATAGCCTTGTTTTCCCTTTTGAATTACGATGACTTTTTTACCCCACTGGCAGATATTTTTTCTTGTTTTAAGCAAAATTTCGATACATTTCTCAGGAAACAAGACTTAATATCTTAAGTATTTTGCTTCTCAAATAAATGTGTCTTGATTCAAGAATGTTTAGATATTTATACTAGAAAACAAGACAAAAATATTAAGAATCTTTTATGCAGTGTTGCAAACAGCATGTTGTTCTCAGGTACTGAAAAGTATAAATTAACGGTTTCATACCACTTTAAATGTAAAAACATATTGTTATTTTGTATATACAACTATACAACTCTCCTAGATTCGGTAACACTTTATACTGTACTCTGACATTGATCACATGATTGCACATGATGTTTTTTTTTTTTTATTGATCTAAAGTCGAATGCTTAAATGGCTGAAATGAGTTTTGAAGACAAATATAAATAGTCAACATGAATTTCTTTACACAAAATACAACTTTATTTTTAAGTGAATGAGTTGAATAAAATGTGAAGTGAAAGGTGAAGTAAATGCAGTCAACAAATGCCCGGAACAGGAGTGTGAACTCCTTTTTTTATTGTATATTGAAAGTGAATTGTATTCTTACACAAGCACTAATTTACTTGACAAAGTAAATGATTCTGGTTCAGCTTCCTGGTCATTTTTAACACCATGAAGCTATCAGTTATGTTTGTAGTGCTGAGCTTGAGGACACAGTGGCTGATGATGGCTTTGGGAGAGTATAACAGCTGGTTTGGATATTTTCCATGCTTTTATCATCATAGAGTCAGATTGCATAACTCTCTGATCTCCTCCTGCGGCTCCTCGTTTGCCCTACATTCCACCAGAGCTTTAAGGCGCTACACGTTTTTGTTTTTTAAAAGACAAATCATTTTATTTTTGGATAATCCATGTCCAGCAAACCTGCCAGACTTTTGACGGTAAAGCACTGAAAATAGTCAGGTGGTGTGACAGACTACTGCTAATTTCATTAGCATACAGCACCGAAGCATTTCTCCACAACAGCCTCGGGGAGAAGCGGACGCGGATCACAGTCACGGGTGAATCTGCAGTGACAGATCGCATGAAGGAGAGGAGACAGGAGACGGGACCAAAACATTAAAAGGAAATGTAGCCAACATTACGCTGTGTTTGCTTCTGGGTGGTCTTTGATACAGGATATTCCAGATAAAATAAGACATGATAACTCTTTAACGGCTGACATGTTTGTCTTGGAATACCTCTGTTGATATTGAATGCCTTGAAACGCATTGCCACATTCCACCTCTCCTTTCTATTGTGCCGCTCTGCCTGCGTCGTTGAAACAGGCACTGAATGTTTTCAAGCGAGGAAGGAATGCATTGAGTTTGATAGTACACCAGAAACCTGAAGAATAACAGAAGCTTGAAATGGAAGCATCTGTTTTCTAAATGCATGTTTATAGATCTTATTGTAGATCTTAACTCCACTGCGAGCTCACATTCATCTGCCTCCACTTCTGAGAAAAACACCCACATATCAAAATCTAATCAACAGCTGATACATAGACCAGTGTTTCCCAACCCTGTTCCTGGAGGCACACCAACACTACACATTTTTTAACTTTTCCCAATCAAACACAACGTTAGTAGAGACTCCAAGACCTAAAACATATGGGTCAGATAAGGGAGATATCCAAAATGTGTGCTGCTGGTGTGCCTCCTGGAACAGGGTTGGGAAACACTGGCATAGAACCGAGTCCACCCTACATTTTTGTTTTTTGATAAAGCAATACTCTAATAGATCTGTTTCTACTTCCACCGCGACTTTAAAAACATATTTACTGACAGCTTGCATCATCCCAAATTCTCTTTTGCCGTTAAAAAACTACTGTCAGGAAAATGTTTCTTCTACAGTCGTAAAAATTACGGTTTAAATACATTATTTCTATATAGTTTTTCATGTGAAGAACATTTGAAAAAAATAAATAAATAAGTAAAAATCTTTCCACTATAAAGATCCTTTTTGTTGAAAGATTCCATTGATCTTAAAGGTTCTTCGTGGAACCATTGATGCCTATAAAGAAAACATGATTTAAAGAACTAGTCAAAAACATGCATTTAAAGAACTAGTGATAAAAAGGCATGGACACAGCTGACCTTTTTGCATATGCATTTATAGGAATTTCCCTTTAAGATGCAAAATTTATGGGAGGAAAGTATTTAAATAATTCATGCAATGTGATTTACTGGTATTTGTGCCTTTATTTAACGCCCAAAAAAGCATGTCTTAACCCATTTTGCCCATGATAGTTGATTACATTGGTCATTACGGAAATTATCTGGCTATGTGTGTGTTCTTTCATTTGTGCATTGTCAGTAGATCACCTGCAGAACTTTCCACTCCCATCAGTGCTTTTATCGGATCGCAGTCTCACGCTGACCCCTAGACTTTTCAATGAAACCTAGGTTTGTATGGATGCTTGCAACCTTGTCCTTGATCCATTTAAATGGACAGTCCCTAACCCACACATATGTTGGGGGAGTATTGCAGCCATGATAAGGTGCTGCAGTAAATGTCACTCTTTCCTGCGAGAGACTGGCCTCAGACGCTAATGATGTGGAACAAATCTAAGTTCATGGGTAGGGCAGACATGCTAACCGTTCTTCTCATTACACCCACCCGAGAGATGCTAGCAGAGATTATGAGAGTAAAGCAGTAATTAACTAGTCACCCTCAAGCTGTTTTATAATCCTGAGGTATTATTTTAACCTACACCATTACATTTGTTCTATTTAGGATTTCCTCTCAAATGTGAGGCTGTGATAAACTCCTACAGTAAACAATAACATATCAAGGGTTTAATCAAGATATAAATGGGGTTAAATAACACATTTGGGTGGAATGGTTGACATGTTGGAGACGTGACCTGTTGGGTAGTGCACATGCTCCAACATGCTGTTTAGTGATGCTCATGCAGGTCATTTAGGTTCAAATATGCATTGAGTAGTTTTCCCAATTTTTCCTTTTACTCCCTCATGAAAATTGTCATCAGGCCAAAAGTAATAAAAAGCACATTTGCATTTTCTAAAGAGAAAATCATGACAGTGTCTTGTTTTGACACTAAATGCAACTCCACCCACCACGGTTCACTTATATTTTACCTTTGGTACAAACAGCATATTAATTTATTTTACACTTAAAGGCATGTATCACTATTTGCCCTTAGTGTGAACAAGATGTGGTTTGTTTCTATTTATACACTACTGATAAAAAAAAAAAAATCTATCTATAAGATTTTTTAATGTTTTTCAAAAGAAGTGTCTTTTGGGGGCCGTTCAAGTGCAGAATGGCTCCTCCGCCATGTTGCTGTCAATAAAACAGTTCCCATTGCCAACTTGCTACTGTAAACAAAAGCTCACACAGCTCGCCCCATCTCCAGGGTCTTCTGATTGGTCCACTGTTTTGAAACTGACGCTGATTAAGCGCGCTGCGTGTAAAAGTTGACGCGGCGTCTGAAAAATGCAACGTTCATGTGCAAGAAGCATGCAGCAAAAGTCGTGAAACGCGATGGTCATACACGTCTGTCTAGTGCCTTTACATAGAAAAAAAATGAAAAAGTAGCGCACTGGAATGGAGCACGTTCTCTGTGAACGGCCCATTATGCTCACCAAGGCTGCATTTATTTGATCAAAAACAGTAATATTTTGAAATATTATTACACTAACTCCTTTTTCTATTTGAATATAATTTAAAATGTAATTCATTCCTGTGATGGCAAAGCTGAATTTTCAGTAGTCATTACTTCCAGTCGGAAGTTGCTGACACTGGGTGTTGTTATGCAGTTACTAACATGTTCTGGGTGGTGTTTGCATACTGGCATAAGTGACACATGAGCCCACTCCAAAATCTGGTCCCTAGATATGAGCAATGATATCCCATTTTCAGTGCAATGATTTTTTTAGCTCGATCGTTATTTGCCATAAGTCTGAACACTTATAGCAACAGTAATAGCACACCTCTCCTGAACAAGCTGAATGGTTTGAGCTATCATTTATGTCTATAGAGCAAATGGTGTGGGACGAGTTCCTAAGTTTAAACCTAGGATTAGAGGTTTGCTCAAATTGCTAACCCTGAGCAATAGTTATAGTGGTTGCTAAATATTGTCTCCTGTTAACGAATACCTGCATTTACAGCCCCTGAAAGCAGACGCGGAGTGACTCGCAGGATGCTGATACTGCTGAGCTCCAGTTGGTGGGGGCGTTGTCTCAGGGTACACAACAGCCTAACCAGTGTTTATCATACAGCATTTAAAACACCATTCACAGAAAAACGAATGTTCCAACCACTCATTGACAGCTGGCCCAAACACTCTCTGAAACATCGTTCTGACTCACTGTCTCTTTTTCATGATATATTGTGCAACAGTTTCACTGCACAACACTTTCAAATCACATAGCAACAGCAGTGACACCAGCTTTTAATTTTATGTGGCAGAAATGATACAGAAATGATACAGAAATGAATGATGTTGAAGAAAGTGGGGTGTGTAAGTTTCACCTGACTGACAATAAAAACCCAAACATAGAGCCATATTCATATAGCTCTCATATTCAGGTCTTTTTCAAGCAAATTTTGAAATTGGTGCCTAAATCCTGAATGGAAACCCTATATGAAACTAATTTGCATAAATGTCTATTATAATGTAGCAATGTGTGGAAAAACCTTTTCCTCCACACAAAATTCCTGATCGCAATAATTCCTATTGAAATGGATGGATTTCATCCTTGAAAATTCTCAAAACGATGGTCAATGTGACCACACCTTGAGGCTTAAGTGGATTTGGAGATTAACGTGAAAGGACAGTTCATCTAAAAATGAAAAATCTGTCATAATATTCTCATCTTCACTTCATTCCAAACCTGTATGACTTTCTTTTTATGTTCAAGAGACCTTTTTTCTTCTTTTATGTTCTACAGAAGAAAGTCATACAGGTTTTGAACAACATGAGTGAATAATGACAGAGTTTTAATTTTTGGGTGAACTATCCCTGAATGAAGACAAAAACAGTTTTTCAGAAATGCTTGCTAGAAAGCATCCACCTAGCAACCACACAGCAATGATGTAACAACCACCCAGAACACCCTAGAAAGTGCATTGCAACCTGCCATGAATCATATTTCAGGTGTGGTATGAAAGCCTGACTGTACAGATTTGTTCACATGTCATTCATGTTCACCTACAGAACCAGAGGTACTTACTTCTTAAAGGGATAGTTCAACCAAAAATGAAAATTTGCTGTTAATTTACTCACCCTGAGGCCATCCAAGATGTAAGTGACTTTTTTCTTCAGTAGAACAGTAAAGATTTTAGCTGAAACTGTGATCCTTGGTGATTAATTGCTGCTAACAGCTGCACATTTTTGAGAATAGAAAAACCATATCAAGGAAACCAAAATAATGCCCATGGCTCCCGACGATATATAGGTGCATCTCAATAAATTAGAATGTCGTGGAAATGTTCATTTATTTCAGTAATTCAACTCAAATTGTGAAACTCGTGTATTAAATAAATTCAATGCACACAGATTGAAGTAGTTTAAGTCTTTGGTTCTTTTAATTGTGATGATTTTGGCTCACATTTAACAAAAACCCACCAATTCACTATCTCAACAAATTAGAATATGGTGACATGCCAATCAGCTAATCAACTCAAAACACCTGCAAAGGTTTCCTGAGCCTTCAAAATGGTCTCTCAGTTTGGTTCACTAGGCTACACAATCATGGGGAAGACGGCTGATCTGACAGTTGTCCAGAAGACAATCATTGACACCCTTCACAAGGAGGATAAGCCACAAACATTCATTGCCAAAGAAGCTGGCTGTTCACAGAGTGCTGTATGCAAGCATGTTAACAGAAAGTTGAGTGGAAGGAAAAAGTGTGGAAGAAAAAGATGCACAACCAGCCGAGAGAACCGCAGCCTTATGAGGATTGTCAAGCAAAATCGATTCAAGAATTTGGGTGAACTTCACAAGGAATGGACTGAGGCTGGGGTCAAGGCATCAAGAGCCACCACACACAGACGTGTCGAGGAATTTGGCTACAGTTGTCGTATTCCTCTTGTTAAGCCACTCCTGAACCACAGACAACGTCAGAGGCGTCTTACCTGAGCTAAGGAGAAGAAGAACTGGACTGTTGCCCAGTGGTCCAAAGTCCTCTTTTCAGATGAGAGCAAGTTTTGTATTTCATTTGGAAACCAAGGTCCTAGAGTCTGGAGGAAGGCTCGAGAAGCTCATAGCCCAAGTTGCTTGAAGTCCAGTGTTAAGTTTCCACAGTCTGTGATGATTTGGGGTGCAATGTCATCTGCTGGTGTTGGTCCATTGTGTTTTTTGAAAACCAAAGTCACTGCACCCGTTTACCAAGAAATTTTGGAGCACTTCATGCTTCCTTCTGCTGACCAGCTTTTTAAAGATGCTGATTTCATTTTCCAGCAGGATCTGGCACCTGCCCACACTGCCAAAAGCACCAAAAGTTGGTTAAATGACCATAGTGTTGGTGTGCTTGACTGGCCAGCAAACTCACCAGACCTGAACCCCATAGAGAATCTATGGAGTATTGTCAAGAGGAAAATGAGAAACAAGAGACCAAAAAATGCAGAAGGCCACTGTCAAAGAAACATGGGCTTCCATACCACCTCAGCAGTGCCACAAACTCACCTCCATGCCACGCCGAATTGAGGCAGTAATTAAAGCAAAAGGAGCCCCTACCAAGTATTGAGTACATATACAGTAAATGAACAAACTTTCCAGAAGGCCAACAATTCACTAAAAATGTTTTTTTTTATTGGTCTTATGAAGTATTCTAATTTGTTGAGATAGTGAATTGGTGGGTTTTTGTTAAATGTGAGCCAAAATCATCACAATTAAAAGAACCAAAGACTTAAACTACTTCAGTCTGTTTGCATTGAATTTAATACATGAGTTTCACAATTCGAGTTGAATTACTGAAATAAATTATTTCTTTTCCACGACATTCTAATTTATTGAGATGCACCTGTATTGAGGTCTTATGAAGTGAAACGATCAGTCTGTGCAAGAAACTGAACATAATTTACAACATTATTCCAGAGCAAGAGAAACTTGAACTTGTTCAATTCACTAGTTAGTTTACATGATCACACAATGACGCAACGTATACATGCAGTAATTATTAAAGCACCCAGCTATGATGTGAAAAGTGGATGTTTTGCATTTCTAAAGCATATTAAGTATCAGCTCACCTTTTTACATAAACCATGAGAAACCATAAAAACGCTAATTTCTCAGCTTCATTCTAGTGTTCGTTTCACACATGTGCATATCAGTGGCTCATCGGTCTTTGGTCCGAGTAAAACTGTTTCCTCACTTCAGTGACTGTTGGAGGAACTGGAGCGCTGCATGAGTTTATTCTTCATAGGATCAGATACTCAGCCGCTAATCAGCTGCTATTTTGGCTCATTTCAAGTTGGATCCAGAATACTGAGGAAAAGCTTATCAGAATCATCTGCTTTCCCCCCAGCTGAGATGTTGCACAAGGGTGCAATCAGTGGAAATTAAAGCAGAGTGATATGAGGAGCTGTAGGAGGCTGCGCGTGGTTGCGAACGACAGACCTCCACGGGACCTCCAGATTGAAGTGAGACCCATGCGTGTGCACGTGAATCGGGTCCCCGTGCATGAGAGGGCTGCCGCTCAACTTTGCGCAGTGCCTCTGGAGTCGCGCACCACGCTTTCACACCCCCTGCCATGCACACGGGGCGAGGAGACAGTAATTAGCTTCCTGCTGAGGTTGGCAGCTTTGAGCGGGACCCTCCTGCTGTGTGCGAGAGGGTATGGACACCCTCACCCAACACACATAGTCAGATGGATGAACTGTACAGTAGTAATTTCATTGAAGAGTAAACAAAACATCCTGTTTCGAGAGTCGAGAGATGAAATTTGAGGCAGAAGTGCTATATTGTTCTGGCTTGTAATAGCGTTGCTAATCCAAAGGGCTCGGTTACATAACATTCCAGAGGATTCCTGACGACGCTTATTGTCCTGGGAGGCTCTTGTGAGCATTATCATGTATGATTCATCAGTAAAAGGACACCGATGCACAAGGCCTCTCTCTGTCTTGAGTCTTCGGCAGAGGGATGGGGGAAGCTTTCTGCGTTTAAAAAACTCACCTTGTCATCTGTGACTCTTCCACCTGTTCTTTTCGTACCTGCTGATGGAAATGTTTGCGTTATTTGCCAAAGAAACAGGGAACAATGCCCTTCCCTGCTACTGTAATATAATCTCAATGAGGGAGGGATGTGGTCCGCTCTGTTTGCGTTGTGATGATGAGTGGAAACGTGGCTTGTTCTGGAAAGAAAGCGTGGTTTGTGTGGCTTTAAATGAAAGGATGAGCCTTTCCTGTGCATTACAGGTGTGGTGGGTTTTTAGCGTCAGAGTGATTTACTGCATATATGCCAGATACCTTTGTTAAAAAAAAAAAGTGCACACTTAAGCATACTTTTAAAGAGAGTACTTATGTAAAAATATGCTTTACAAGAATATACTGAATGCAATGTTTTCGAACACTTAATTTTAAGTGTTAATCACTTTACTTGAAAATGTATTATAGTTCAAATTTATTTGGAATGGAATTAGCTTGTTGTCTTTAAAATATGGTTAAAACTAAAATATACGTCAATGTAATTTCTGTTGAAATTTTTGTTATGTATTTAAATATATTTGTATTTACAAATTTGTGATGATGAAGTTGCAATTTAGTACATTTAAAATATGTAAATTTTTGTAGATAAAAAAATATTTGTAATATTGAATAAGATAAGTACTTTACATGTGCATTAGTTTGTCAGTCAACACATCAAAATAAGTGTAATTCTTTAAAGCATGGCAAAAGATGGTTTAAAACAGGATTTACATGATTTAAGTAACAATTTGTCATTATAACAAAGTGCACTAATGTGCATTAAGAAACATTAATGTAAGTTTACTTTCTTGGTGTTTTTAGTTTATTAATAATATATTATCTGCAAATACAGTTTTTACAAACACTTTTAAGTTTTGACATACATATTAAGTACACACTTCTTTTTCACTTTTGCTTCATTTATGCTCTTTCTTTTGACTTTTTCCTAACTACTTTACTTTAAGCCCTACAGATCCACTATCAGTCGAAATTCAGTGACTCATGTATTCCCTGATGATGACACAATAAAAGATATTTTTGCATTCAAATTGCCATTATGTTACATCAGTATATACGATATGTGGGTTGACGTGGTTAAATGTTTCCGGCAAGCGATGACGCATTTCTCAGTAGAACAATGAAGTTTAAAGTGACTCACGAAATATCTCCATTTCGCATTGTTCTCCCCGGAGACATACAGATTAGGGCCAGATCTTCCAAACCAGAAGAAATCTCTACAGTCTATCTATTGTGCGGCTTGACTGTGATCTCTCCCCCTCACAGTCTTGCATTTCAGTCACCCAGCTGTGTTGAGTCCTATTTGCTTATTTGCCATTCTTGATCCAAAGAATAACAACCTCTGCACATTTCCTATAATTCTCAGCACATGGATCCTGATGTAATCGCTAAGAAGATTTTGTTAAGTTACAATAATTAGCTGCTTATTTGATCGCTTTTGGAGCGTGCTGTATGTAGCAGAACTCATCTTTTGTTGAAAATAAAGCTTCAGGAGTTCAGGAGTTTGAGTTTCCAGTGTCACTATTCAAATGTGTTGTTATTATTCATATTGTAAGCATGTCATGCGCCTCTGTACGTAATAACGAGGATGTTTTGTGACTCACTATATGCCACTGCCTCCTTCTCCATCACAACAATAGGACCATTGTCTTGCTTTTATCAACTTTTCGCTCATAATCGCACAGAGGAGTGGGTCGGTTTGTCAGTCGGATGTTGAACAGCGTCTGCTGGTGTTTTAACAGACACCCCATGATGGGTGCCATTCATAACCAGAGCAAAGGCTAAGTAGGGTTAACTTTTTTAAACTGGCCCACATGTTTTTATTTACGCAGAGGAATATGGCTCTCAGAGGGGGGAAAAAGCATCTTGCCCATTTCCTCCATTACACAACAGTTCTGGTGCACTACGGTATGCCACTGTTGGTGCAATTACACCAGCGGGCATCTGCTTTGTCTCTCGTGCTTCTCATCCCAAGTAGGGTCCTCCAGGCCTGCAGATAATGTGCGCACAAAGCCACTATTATGGCCCATGAAAAAAATGGCCCTATACCCTGGGTGCAAACTTGTCTCAGGACTTGTGCCTCATTCACACATAGTTTCCGCAGCAGGTCAATGGCAGTTGCTAAGATGCTGGGTTGGCTGCCCATTACCAGTTCAACTTCCAGCCAAGGTTGAGCCCTGAGCTTAAAGGAAGGTGCCTGCTTCTTCTTCCCGAGCAAAATGCACTCCTCTGGGTTCTCAGACTTGGAGATTTTTTACCTGCAGCTGTTCTATCCTAATAACGATGACTATGGAGTGTTCATCAGATGAAACACAGAATGAAGTTGAGACACGTTGGAAAACCAATAAATATTGTTGTCTTAGAACAGAACCCTGTGTTGTCAGAAACATCTCGAGGGAGGACCAAGACGAGTGGAAGATTTTAAATATTCACCATCCACGTCAATACCCCATAGCAATGAATTGGTGCACAGCCAAGAGCAATTTATTTGGATGGCAGCACATTCTCTTTGGGTTGTATACCTTACATAGGCTATCTTCAGGCTGTGTTAGATATCCATTTACATGTCACTTTAACTATTTAACACTTTAGTCACGTGACTCTTTTGTTGTCTTATACTGGCTTTAAAACAAAATGTCAGAGTGACCCATATTCTATTTACAGCTTATGGCTCACGAAAGTATCAGCATGTTGTATCCTCAGTATCTTTGTTTTCCAGACATAAACACATATGTGTGTGTGTGCGTGTGTGTGTGTGTGTGTGTGTGTGTGTGTTTTCATAATTGTAAAATATGAAAACCCAAATGGTTGGTGTTAATAATTCATAAATTATTTAATTATTATTTAAACTATTTTCATTTAGTAGAAAAAAAAGAAGAAAAGGGATCCTGCACACTACAGCTTGCATATAAAAATATCTATTAAATGCAAGTTAAAGTTTGTAGTTAATAAAACTTCTAATGACTATTTTAATTAAAATTATTTAATTAAACAAAAGAAATAAATGTTAATTTTCTTAACATTTATTTTATTAAGATTCAAATATCTGAGAGCTGTGTGTGTGTGTGTGTGTGGTTCAGGCATTACCTATCTCCTTTATATATATGTAAAGTTTGCACAGTAAAAAAATATATACAATTCTGTACCCAGAATTGAGCTAAACCTCACAAAATCTCACAAAACCTCCTTTGAGCATCCTCATAAAATTTCATAAAAATAAAATTTCATAAAAGATAAAGTTGTTTTCTTTTCTTTCTCTCTCTCTCTTTCTGTGTGTGTGTGTGTGCGTGTTTTTGTGACATATGAGGACACAAATTTGTATAATGACATGGGTCACACATGGGTAATACATAGGTATTACAAGGAGAAGGTGATTTATGAGGACATTACCCCATGTCCCCATATTTCAAACGGCTTATAAATCATACAGAATGAGTTTTTTTGACAAAGTTTCCTGTAAGGGGTAGGGTTAGGTGTAGGGTTGGTGTAGGGCGATAGAAAATATGGTCTGTACAGTATGAAAACCATTACGCCTATGGAATACAATTCACAAAAACAAACGTGTGTGTGTGTTTAATTGTAGATATTTTTTAGGCTTAGTGTATGAGTTAGAGTTAGGTTATAGTTATATTTATAACTAGCTGTGTAAAAAAACAAAAAATCTATGCAATGTCCCCATTAATTGTGTGTGTGTGTGTGTGTGTGAGAGAGAGAGAGAGAGAGAGAGAGTGAGAGCGCGTGAGAGAGTGGTAGGCCTTGTGGGATTAATCAGGTTATTTAACTGCTGTTTATTTACACTGTAGTGGGATGATTTTCTGGACCGCACTCTCTGACAGCTAAAATCAGCCAGGCTTTATTTTCCCAGGAACTATACTAAGCTCATGACACATGCAATCTGGATTAAACACCAGCTCTGTGCTGGTACTCCTGCCTCTGGCCAGGGCCTTCAAATATGTTCCCTGCTTTGGCAGGTTTGATGAGTATGGCATGTGATGTTTGGACAGAAGGTTTTTAAAATACATGAGTTTATCACAGGGTGCTGGTGTATTACATCAGTCACACCCAGTCAAATAAACCTCCTGGCTAACAGAGCAATCACGCTTGGAAAAACATCAGAAAGGTCTTGGGGAGTGCGGTTGACTTCATTTTTGAGCCAGATTTGGACAAAACACATTTCTCTCTCTTACACCATTCGCCTGTTATGTGCTCTGTCTAATGGACTGTGTTGTTGGAGAGGTCCATTAATGAAAGAGAAAGAATAGAAGAGAAAGAATTGAAGAACAGAAATTTCTAGAAAATAATTTTGACTGCCAGTCAAAAAATATCATTGAATCTACCAAAGCTGGCCAGTGACGTAATGTTGACTCCAAAGGTACTTTTGTAACATTTCAAATATTTAATTTCAATTTTCAGCCATCTCAAGCAAGCGCTGCTTTATTTTATTTTTGTAGTACTTCACCTTTAAATATAGAGCATTTTCTGTTAGGACTGGAAATTTCTCTTCTACTTTGGTATCTATCACCTTCGGGGTTCCCCAGGGTTCTGTATTGGGCACTTTTTTTAATCTTTATAAATGTATTCATTTATATACTTATATTTGGTCAATATGTATTTATTTAGAATGCCTAATTTGTTTCAAAAAGTTTTTTCTTTGTTACTATTAAACATTGCAAGGCTAAAATCTTTCTACAGCTAAATGAGAGGAAGACAAAAACTGTAGTTGGGCTCTCTAGGTCTTAAAATATAACTAATAAATGATGTTGTGAAATCCTTTTCTACCACAGGGCTACTGCTAAATTAAAACCTTTCATTTAATAATCTCTGTACAGTAAATGAGAATCTGTTATTCATCTCAATTTCCCCTGCAGATGAAACAACACGCAGTCGCTAGGCTCCTTTCTGGCACCAGTAATAGGAAAACTATTTCCCGAAAACTGGCCTTTATTTACTAGTATCAGTTCATTAAAGAATTTGTTTATTTGTTGCTTTGAAGCTTTAAAAGGATTTGTGCCCCTTGATTTCCAATATTTTCCATCACTACTCCTCTGGCTGTCATAAATCTTCAAAGCAATTACTTCTGTCCACCTCACAGTCCTGATTAAAGTTTAAAGGTGATCATGATTTCTTTGTTGCTTCCAGAGGCAATAGATATACCACTATGCATTTGATACTCCTGTACTATTATATATTCAAATTCTGTCTGACTATAGCATTTCGAGTTTTTTTGTAGTGCTAGTGTAGTGCTTTGTCTTATTGTAATATTATGTTTATATTATGAGTTGATTTATTTCATTGTGCAGTACACGTCAAATATTCCCTATAAATTAATATGACTTGACTAGTGTGCGGCATCAAGAAATATCGCGCTATTAATGGAACTGGACTGACTTGTATTATAATACATTGTGTGTATTGTCAAAGGACTATTGGAATTTAGAAAAGGTTGGTTTTATGAACAACAAATGATATTAAAGGGATCTCAAACACTGTTTGTCCAGTCTCTGATGATCATGCAGATCCGTTTTTAGATTTGGTCTATAATGAAGAAACTTATAAGCAAACCTGCTCTGAATAATATGAAAATGTCTCAAGAAGATGTCAAATCCACCACAGATGTGTGATGAATAGATCAGCAGCTCCAAAGACGGTGTTATGTAACATTATCAGCGATTAGTGTTCTCATCACATTTATTTACTTACTGAAACCTGGCCAGAACGAGACTCTCTGAGAAAAATACAGAGATTGACAGAGGTATACAGAAACTTGACTGGATGTGTCCGGCCTCTTAGCTTGTGCAATGCTGAACAGATCGACTCTGAAGGATTCTGGTATGTACTAAAGCTGCTTTTGTTTATACTGCATGTCAATGTAGGGACAATTATTCTGTAACCAAAAGTGTAAATTGTACTCTGTAAAATAAACTGCAAGTCAAATGCATCTTCTGTGTCTCCTCTATAGGTATTCTCATGCAATATAAGGGCTTCGCTTTACATGTTATTTAAGCAGACATTCCTATGATTCTTCGAGGACATTTAGACTAATGGTATTGTATAGCGGAATTCTAAGCACCAATTATCCAGCATGTTCTCTCACGGAGCAAGTAAACGGGAAGAATCCGAGAACCCGCTGGCCATTGGCTAACCTGACTTAAAATCATTAAGTGCAATTACAAACACCACCCTTCTGCGGCAGCAATTTGCACAGACATGCCTGATCAAGAAAAAAGGAGCTGCTTTTATGTTTGTCGACGTGCTGTTTTACACGTTGTCGTGTTACGGTGCTTTCCTTTGAGCAACAGAGATTCGGTGCTCATATGCAGTGCATTGTATATGCTGTATAATATGCAACAAAGAAAATATTACTCAGCATGATAGACCCACAGACACGAACAAATACATAAAGGTTTTGTCTGAATGCATTAGTTAATGAAAGAACTACAATAAAGTAAAATGAGCCTGTGTGGGTGGAAAAATAAAACACAAAAACTTTTACAGTCATGCTATTGCATACAGTCAAAGGCCTTTATCTGGTTATAACACAAAGAGTTCTGAACTAGTTTTGCTTCAGAAACCAGATTGTACTGCAAATACTGTGATGGCCCAACACAGTACAAAAAGTAAAATGCACTTAAACTCAAAAATGTAAATGTATTAATAGGTTAATATTTGTTTACATTTCTTTTGGTCCGGACTGAAAAAAAAAATGATACATTTAGTCCTGATTCACTTAGCATTCACAATGTCATTTTTAACAACACATCAAAAGAGACCAAAACTGAAGGCTTAAGGATACAGTCACAACCTGATTGGGCCACTTTTATGATGTATATTTTGCCAACTTACGAACATCCAAAACTGCTGTGCGCTGGGCTAAATGCATTTGTTGTATGTGTGTAAATATGGCGGTATTTTTACAAGCTGATAACTGACAAAGACCTTATAAAATGTGTCAAGGAGTCAAAACAGTGCTAGGAATTCTTCCATTGCACACTGCTGTAAGGAGAACTTGGTTTTGACGCCTGTACTGAACTGTAATAGGCAACATAGCTTCTATGACTAGAAGAACCAGGTGTGCTTGAGCATTTTGTCCATTTCATCTTGTGTCATCACATCCTGTTTATGGTTCATTTAGATGTATTTGGCCCACATTGCATGCATATTTCAGTCATCAGAGTTCATTTGGAAGTGGATCGAGGCTCACCTTTTCAGGGGTCTAGATCTGCTTGTCTGCTTGTTGTTAAAACATGCACATATTTATCCTTGTTGCAAGTGAATCGTATTTAGTCTGGATATTTTTTCACCTTTTGTAAATGGATTTCCAGGACAAGAGCATGACACGCAACCTGGCCAGTCTGCCTGATTTGGCTTGCTTCTAAATACTGTAGAGTTTGACTTGATGCCAGCGAATGATATGGGAAGCCATTAACAGTTGTTAAGGCTGTTTGCTGTCATGGAAACATTAATATGTTTATGTTATTTTGCATTAGCAATTGCATTTTTTCCCTGCCGCCTGCGACTCTTTCAGAACAGATTTGCAATCCACAGAACCAGAGATCTATGCATCTCTCTTTTCTAAATAATTATACAACGACTGAGATGCTATTGCATTCATTATGAGCTGTGACAAATCTCAGCCTCAGAATCTCAGAATCCTCTTCTCTGGTCGCTGTTGCAAACAAACATTTTTCAAAGAGAAGGAGGAAGGACTGTATGCCAAAAATGGCCTTTGGTCTAGACAGGTTTTATAAACATACCAAAAGTAATTGCTCCAATATGCTTGCCTGGAATGAGTTACACATTGTGAAGGGTCAGTTGGGTCCTTTCACAGACCTGGAGGAAGATGACGCAGTGATCAATGGAGAGTGTTTTGCATTTATGCCAGCAGGTGGCTGGGACAGAGTTAAAGCAGCAGATTTGATTCATTAAAGCCGTCTTTAGAATTAGGTATGTTTATTTTGGATCACCCCCTGATTTAAAACACCATGTGCATTTTTCCTCCTTGTTTAGGTAACCTGCTTATTGCTTAGTCTACTGTATACAGAGGCATTAGCCAGTTAAAATGTTTTATTAATGACTGGTCATTGGTTAAATCACCTTCTGTTAAGTCCAGCTCCAAAAGTATTTGGACTCTTATGGCACACTAAAAACTGAATGTCACTGCTAAAATATCAAGTGGTTTGTATTTAAGCAAAATATTGCATACTTTTCAAACTAAATATTTCAGAAAGATTTTTAGGGTTTGAATAATAAAACAGTAGAAATAATGGTCAAAATGTAGACAAAATGTATTGTGACACTTTGTGGTTGTCAAAAATTAGTAGATCATGTTCATTGTTAATGTGATGAAATTGTAGAAATATTTTTCACTCAGACATTGCTAGTAAATTTCACAATTAATCACTAAGTAACAAATTGATTAAACATTTTAAATGCAGTATTTCCTTCCAAAACATACATGATAATCTTTATTTACAGCTTTGAAAATCTTTTTTTTTCCTTTGTACTGTTTTCTTCACAGTAGCTTGATTCAAAATGTTCCAGATGTCTTATTCTTTCGATCCCTGATGTAGCTGTCAGTGGACAATCTCAGCATTATGACGTAAACAATAAAGAATAGATATAGCTGCCTATGTTTTTGGTATGACTGACAACATAAATGGCCTTGACAGTGGTCGCTGATTCGGGTTAAAGAGGTGCATTGACATTGTCTGTTACCATTATATCCAGTCATGCAGAATGAAGGGCAGCTTCACATATGATTTTCATGCTTTTCAGTTCACCCAGACCTTTGGACGGGCCACAGACAGACATGAAATGGACTGAGGCATGGCTGATGACAGCTGGGATGAAGCTCTTGTCCGCAGACACAAATACTCAGATGGTTCGCTTCATGCCCTCCAATCATCCATGGATGAGGAGGAAACTAGAAACAGTCTTCTCAGGGCTATCATTTACAGAGCCAAACACTGTTTGGTGCCAGTGCAGACAACAATAGGTAGTTTTACTCATCACTGTGACATAGACATTTAAAAAAAAAAAGGTGACAAAAATACAAAAGCACAAAATTATATTATAACGTATTATGTATGAAAGTAAATAGCACAGATCAGTAACTATAGCTAGTACAAGCATTGAATGAACCTTTATGACATGCATAGAAACTCCGTTTGCATGTCTCTAAGGTGTAATATTCAAATAAAAATTTGCATTTTCAAAATGTGTTTGAGAATTGCTGACTATGTCTTTTAAGCCTTACAAATTTGGAAGTCTTCATGAATTCATAGTCACATATGAAATAAAATACACTCTTCAACGTGGAAAAGGTGTTGTGAATGAATGTGCCCTAGCAGCTGTTGTTTTGTTTTTGTTATGCTAGGCTAATTCAATTTAAAAAGAAAATGCTGATGATATATAAAGGTGGACAGCATCAGTTCCAAGCAGTTGCCACCATTATGCAACTGTGTGTAGTGTTTTTACACAAACTCTGCACAAAATAACACTTACGCAGCTTTATTGGTGAAACTAGCATACAACATTTTATGTGCATTACATAACACTATTATCACCAATTTAAAAAAAGCTTTTTTAACATTTAATTATGAAGAAGAAAAAACATGAAAAAGGGTTCATTCGCAGGTTTACTTAATTATAGCTCTAAACACTCTTCTACTACAGATGATGTCCAGATTGTATCGATTTACTTGGTTACAAAAAGAAAGAGTTTGCTAAACTGAGTCTTTATTCATGAGCAAGAATCAGAGAGAACAAATTAAGTGATGCAATGATCTCCCCTGACAAGATTACTCCTAATAAACTTTTTAACTCAATTTGATCGCTTTTTCTCTGGCGATATGTAGACCGTGTGTCAAAACCTAGGGCGCTGCCTACCTAGGCAGCCTCGACTGCATTCAAACGATTAAAAAATGCTTTCTAGGTAGGCAACTCGCTCGGTTTGGAGACACAGCCACAGTTAATTCGTCGGCGGGCTCTGCATATCAATGAGGCGCTGGAGCGTGTGTTTATAGAAGCTCAGAGCTCGAGAGCAACTCTTCAGATTGAGAAGAGCGTGGCGTGCAGCGGATCACATACGACCTGACATTACAGAGACGCAGACGGGGTTATCATCACACTCGCACTGTTTGAGCATCTCGATTATTGGATTTGAGTGGCACAAACAAACCGGAGGCTGCTGGAGCTTCTCAACAAACTATTGGGGATGAATCGCTGTACGGCCGCTTTACTTTTGCTGGTTATCGCCGTTTATTCACTCAACACAGAGGGTGAGTGTGTATTATTTATTTATTTTTCAACATTCTATTTTTTTATGCATTGTTAAAGTGTCAGTCAATACAGAATTGGGCGTTTTCGCTATTTCGGTCTTTTCCGGAGTGCATGATTTTAGTAGCCTATAACAAATTTATGCTTCTGTTTTATCTCTGTTTTTAACTTTTCCCGCAGAACGCAGCAGCGCCTTTTGCTGGTGCAACTTGTCTAATATCTCCACTTGTCTCAGACAATCTAGTTCATTCTGCAAAACTTGGCCAGTGGTAGTAAATAGTGGCTCTTTGTGTTGCTGGATGAGTCTTGTTGGCTTGTGTCCTGAGAGGCTGTTTAGAGATGATGCTGAATGGAGCAGAGAAGATTGATGAGGGATCAGATGTAGGTCACGCGCCTTTCAGCAGCAGCTCACCTGCTGGAAGAGATCGAGGGAAAACAGCAAATGGCACTTTAATGAATCTCCACCACGCCAGTCTGCTGCGCTGTTTGTTGATTTTTGTGCAGCCTCGTTGTCGGTTCAGTTTTGAATGCGTTTGAAAGTTAGAAAATGCTGCCTGGAACATGCCAGAAAGCATCTCTGGAAGATATGGCCGTGTTATATTTAACCAAAAAAAGAAAAGAAAAGAAAAAGTAATGCCTGATTAGAATTTTCATTACCTTAATGCAAAAAGTAAACAAATAAATTCTCATTAATACAGCAGTCAAAGTTATTGTTTAGACACAATGTTACAAAACTATCTTGCATATTTACAGTACTTGTCCTTTACTGTTTTTTGACATGCATAAAGAATTAACAAATTACATTAATGCATGTTTTATTAAAGGAATGCATTTGTAAAAATGTGTACACATTCACATCGTCTTTTCATGTTTAGGCTCTGTTTTCTTTATGCAGCTGTAACTTCTTTCTATTTCTATCTTCTCTATTCAAATATAACTTTCTTTTTGAGGTTGGGTGCAACGTGAATCCGATATCTCTTGACAGTTTTTGTGAGATCTACTGCATGATTTTTCTTGAGACTAAACCATGCGTTTTATTCATTTCTTAGCATACAAGTGCAGATGCACGAGAAAAGGTCCGAAGATCCGGTACAAAGATGTACAAAAGCTGGAGATCAAGCCTAAACATCCGTACTGCCAAGAAAAGATGATATTGTGAGTTGCAAAAAATTTCCATCATCTTTGTTTTGCTCGTTTGGGTCTGTAAGTGTGTTTGGTGTTTATGATTTGCAGTAGGTTCTTTAACTGGATAACAACTCAATAATTAGCTACTTTGTGTATAATATATATTTATTAAGCAGCTAATATTTCCAGTAGGCTGTAATAGACTTGTCTTAAAGTAACAACAAAATAATAAACCATTTTTTAGGAGATGTTTGTTGATTTCCTCATTGCTGTAACTGCAGCTCATAAGTGTCGGCTAGATAAAACAGGTCCTTTAATCTTGAGGTGGTCAAGCATGGTGATCCAGCTCAATCCAGTTCACACCAGTTCAATCAGCTCTAGCCAGACTGGCAGGTAATGGCCAACAAATGCCTCATGGACTACGTAATGACCATAAATGACCATCTTAGATCGGCTATAAACCTTGTATAACCAGTTGCCAGCAGAAGCTGTTTTAACTGGATTTTCAATTAGGATCCGGATGACAATTTAGTGGCGCACTTAGAAGATGCTACAGTCAAAATGAAATTGAAATTGTTTAGCATGGTTATGTTGTGACAATGCATGAAGCCTGAAGAGTGTTTATGAAGCCTGTAAGATACAAACGTGTTTTCTATGGTGTGAAGCAAACTTGTGTTTGTGACAAGCATGTCTTTTTGATAGACATTTATTATACATTCTGTTCCACCTGCTGGCCGTTTTAGGTATTGCAGCATATTTACAGAGCTGGAGATATTTAAAATCGGTCTATAGTAAAGTTATGTCTTAAATTCAAACGGAAATTATGATCTTCGTTAGATAATTATTTGAGTGTTCAAAAGAAGTTTTAGTATTATATGCTTTATATAGAAATCTCATTGCATATGGACAGAGAGAGAGAGATCCGTCTGCAGTTTAGATCCAGAAATTGTGAAATGTGATGTGAAACTTATTGCTTGATTGATTTACAGCAATATTTGAAGCGCACAGATATTCTCGATTCAAGTTCTGTACCGGTGCAATCGATTGAAGACTATATAATATCCATAATATTTCAGCTAGTCGTTATACTTGTATAATTAAGAGTTAATGCAGAAATATATTTTATATAAGAATAAAAATAAAAAAAACATTTGTGGCTGTTTATCCTCAGAATGTTTGGTAAATAGTCCCTGGACGTTTAGCTCATTTGTGTGGATTTGCATTGGTGAGCACTTACCTCAGTGAAAAACAAACCCAGTGGACTCTGCTGAAAGTGTTCCTTCTCTTCAGTTTATGGCACTGGATTCGGAGTGTGAGTTTAACATTCTAGAAGCTTCTCCAGTCCCACAAGAGCTCCTGCTCTGTTTTAAGAGGCCAATCAAGAGTTTAGAGTCAACAAACATGTTCTTTTGGCTGCACAGGTGAATAATAAAGTGAAAATCAAAATAAAAGGCTATGCACTCTTGGTCAGTTTGCTTCAATGATTCCAGCGATGTGGTAAATATCTTCTTAATAGGCAAAATAAGCTGCGGTATTGAATTCTGCTTTGAATTTGTATTTGTGTACCAGTCGAGTCAGCAGAGCATTCTGCGGTCGTGATGATTCACCTCAGAATCACTCAGAAATAAAGTCCAGTAACCATTTGTCAGGATTTGTCCAATTTCTACCTTCTGCATATAATTTAAATGATCGTTTCAATCGAATCTTTAGTGCAAATCAATTATTATTTTTATGATTAATGACATGCATGAAATGTATTACACTGCTTATTGTTTGTGTTGCTTGAATGTTCTCCCCTTGTCTCATTCTGTTTACCCATTTTCTCCTCCCATCCACTCGTCCGTAATTTCTCCCATGTGTTTATAGTGTCACCATGGAGAATGTGTCCCGTTTCAAAGGTCAGGAGTATTGCCTGCACCCCAGACTCCAGAGCACTAAGAACCTTGTCAAGTGGTTCAAAATCTGGAAGGACAAACACAGGTAGCGTCCAGTAAACTTTCCCTGATCTTCTTGAGATTTCAAACATCGCTTCTACGTTAATAGATATAAACGACTGCCTGCCAGCACTGCGAACATAAAACCCAGGTCAAAACCCAAATGACTCATGTACTTTGACATATTTCCCAAGATAAATATTCAAGCGAAATTCTGTGAGAAAAAAGGGACCTAATATTTGGACATTCCAAGTGCCGTTATAGTTTGATTAAAGATTACAGAGATAAGCGTTTTCTATTACTGTAGATTAAAATGCTTTAATTTTGTGTACAATAACAATAATAAGAGTTTCTGTGCCTTAAAAGGTCTTCAGTTGGAGCAGAAAGAAAGTTTTCTTCAGTATTTTTGTTCTGTTTTCCATTACAAATATCTAAACATCGTTAAATCAACATGCAAATTAAAGATATTAAGTCTTGAACAAAATGTAGTGAGTTTACGCTTGAAACAAGAGCCAAACATCTGTCAGTGGGTATGAAACTAAACCAGCTGGCAGACATTTGCTCTTGTTTCAAACAAGCTCAATTAATTTTGATCAGTTGCTCAGAAAACCAGACTTTTTTTCATCTGATGTTATTTTTTTGCTTGTCATGTAAATGGATCTTGATTTTAGAATCTTCAGACACTTTCACTGAAAACCATGAGAAAAGTACTGAAGAAGAACTTTTTTTTTTTTTTTCATGTAATGACAAAACAGTTAAAGTTATTTCCATATTCTTGTGGCTGAGAGCAAAGGTGCTCCATTCAATGCTTTCCTTAAGTTTTCTGTACTTGGTCTTAAAATAATTTATATTCAGAAAAGCCCAAACCCCAAATAAGATGGAGAACATTAAAGGTGCACTCAGTTTTGTTGTTCTTAAAGTGTTTATTAAAAAGGAATTTAACAATACTCTTGAAAATGTATGAAATGTCATCATGAAATCAAAAATTGTTTGGAATATTGCAGTGTTTATTATAAAAATTAACCCATGCACATGTTTTTAATCAAAAACATTTCCCTCATCTGATAGATAAAATCTAGTCCTGCCTACTTTTTCTTTTTTTTTTTTGAGAAGTCATTTCACTAAAGTTATGTCACTTTTTACGAATTCTGTTTCATGCTGACTTTAAAGTCATGTGCACTAGAAGACTCGACACCACTAGGTGTCAGTATAAGCCCAAGCACAACAGACAAAAAAAAAAAAAAAAGCTTTAAAAAGCCCAATATTAAACCTCTCAAATATTTGTTTTTTGTCCCTTTGTAGGGTGTATGAGGCCTAATCGTTCTCCACTATGCACGAGGCTGAAAACATTGCGGGATGCGCTGCACCTACAGTGAACTGTGGAAGACCAGAGGACCAATTTTTTAAAGCATGACAAAGCATATATACCCAGATGAGCTTATCAAGCACACCAGTTATATTAATGTGGAATAATTTATAGTCATACAAAAATGTTTCTTATAAAATGTAATTATGAGCCAAATGCGCGGTTACGGCAGAGAATCAGCCTGTGAATCAGCACCATCTGTAAGAAGTGATCATTACATTTTTGCAACGTGTAATGTTTTCTGAAGCATCAGTTCTCGGTCTGATTCATTGTGTCGTGGTATATAAAGGGGTCCTGACACTTCTATTTGGATACCGTCTGGTTTGAAACTGCTGTGATATACTATCCACGAGTGTCAAAGTAGATCTTAGAGTTCTCACAGTACAAAAGAACAGAAATATCGAAGATGTGTACATAATATCTACAAAGACTTTGTGTTCTATGCCAACATTCAGCCGGTAAAAGGAGGCAAAGTGCTATTCCTCAAAATCATTTTCAAAATATTGTTTCTCATTGATCTGCCCAAAAGTGCCGGAGGAACTTTTTATTTTTTACTTATTCACTTGTTACTTTGAAATTTGGTACTTCATGGTGAAGTGAAAGAGACAAAGCTGCATTCAATAATATCAACCATTTAAATCATATCATACTCTATATTTACACATATACTTTGGTGGAAATGTACCGCCACACGACAAGCACATGAACTTTGGGGCCTGCGGTGGGCCATGTGTTTAAAATGAAGCTTTTTATTTAATATCGGCCCTCCTATCAGCACATTATGAACTACACGAGCCTCCTCTTTGAGGTGTGCAGGTTTTGTAAGCTATTGTTTTCATTTGTTTGATATGACTGTGTTTTTCTTTTTGGTAAATGGAATGTTTCTCGTCTCTTGTACATCAGATTGTATGTAAAAGCACACAGAATAGGTTCTTGTGTAGAGACCACCTCACCTAGTCTAGCTTGTTCAGAATTTATTAGTGAAGCCTATGTATTGTATCACAGAATTGTTGTTTTACTATTTAAATAATAAATCATAGAAATTTTTGTGTGTTTGGACTGACCCATCAAACACAACTTAAGTCCAAGGAGTGTAATCTTCAAACACGGCAATAAACATTTAAATAAATCACTGGGTGTGTCTGCTTTATATTGATTAATTGTTTTATTTGCATGTCAATTGTGTGATAATATGGTTTTGCATATAATGTAGTCACATTTTGGCAGTTTAGAATAGATGGCATAGATAAAGTTATTGTCCTGTGAAAAAAGGTTAACTTGACGAGCTCATGCTGAGATTAGTCTATAGGACATCAGGGTTATTATAGTAACTAAAATAAATAAAATATACAATGACTGTAATAAAAATTTAAACTTATTTTATTTCAACATTTCTCATTTTTATTTAGTTTAACTCAATAACTAAAGCTAAAACTGATATAAAGTTTATAAAAACTATTGTATAAAAAAAATAAATTAATAAAGACTACAAAACCATACAAAATTTGTACATAACAAAACATTATATATCATTATTTTTTTTAATAAAATCAAATCTCCTAAATCAAAGACATCCACTGCATTCATCTAATAAAACTCTTATCATAGAGTTTTATTACCATTCGTTGTTTTCTATGATATAGAGCAATTAGAAAACAAAAACAGACATCCTTTAGATGAACACTGTAAAAAAGAAAAATGTAAGAACACCCAAATGAATATTCAGTCAATAGATATAGATATACATGACTTAATTATATTATTAAAATAACCTTTGAAATAAAGTAAAACAGCTAAAAATCAAGATTAGAAAATGGATTTTCAAGAAAGTCAAGAATATGAAAACAGTTTGTTGAAAAAAACAAAAAATGTATTTGTGAGTCATACAAATTTATTGGTCATAAAGTGTATATGGTGATAAACATACAGATACTGAATCTTCTGGAAATTGTGGAATTTAGTTGTTTTAATTAGTTACAGTTACTTTAAGTATTTTAATATATTGCCACTAGTTTGTATGGATAAAGTTTTTATCATTGTAGCAGAAGTACCATATCAATCAATTATACAGTTTCTTCATTACAATTTAAAACAAGGGTATGATATATTGTTACTTTAAAAAAAAAAATTCTGTTCCGTTTTCCTCCCAAAAAACGGATTTACTGTTTAATAAACTGCATTTTTGCAGTCAATAGAAGGTATGCGTTTATACAGAAAATGATTTTACAAAAATAAACTCGCTATGAAAAATAGGTTACTCGCTGGAGTATAAGGTGTGACAACTTGCCCCGGTCTTGTCTACAGTATGCGATGCATGAATGGAATCAAACACTGGGTGGCGCTGCAGTTCCATGTAAAATAATATTCTCTTTTGGACAGAACAGCTTTAGGCTGTTTTGAATTGCATTACTTGAGTTTACTTTTTCTTTCGTTTTAAACAACAGTCTATTCATATATGACCTTGCAGTTCAGTGATGAAACACTATTAGAACTACTACTAAAAACATAACTGTGTTGCCTTACGTTAAAACTATGAAATCGAGACCATGACAGTTTTACCATCATGTATTTCTAATGAAAGTTTTATGCGTTTGAAAGCTTGAATGTTAAAGCAATGAGCATCTACTATAACATTTCTGTCTTTGCTCATGTTTGATCTAGGATGGCACCATGTGAAATGTAAATTATTTTTATGGAATATTCTGGAAAACAGAGTGTGTTGAGAAGAATGCTGAGAGAGAGAGAGAGAGAGATAAAGAGAGCGAGAGAGAGAGGGGCGGGGTCAGTGTGTTTTTGGCATCGCTGTGGGTGTGTAACTAACACTGTCTCCATTCCAAAGAATCAACTACTTACATTAAAACGGGCCATGCCAGCCCGACACTGTAGCTAGTCATCATTATTATTCATATCGCCTCCTTTGAACCAAGGACTACTGGAATAATTCCGTTTGCTGGTCGTTTATCGTCTGGTTTGACCTGGTAAGTGCGGATGGTATTGATGAAGAAGTGACTTTAGCGGATGCTAGCAGTCGCGTTAGCCAGCTGAGGGATCGCCTCACAGCGACTCATCCTGTATTTGCATCGAGCTATTGAGTTCCACTCTATTTTATTGTTGTATGATGGTTGTATTTTACACTTTACATGTTTAATTAATTTCTGCCTTCATGTAATGAGGATACAATGCGCGTGAAGTGGATTTCACGCTGTTTTTGTGCGTTGACTGGTGTGTGGCAGCGGGAATAGATGTTGACAGTGCTAAGCTATGATGCTAACAGGGTAGCGTAACGTTAGAAAGACGTTCGTTATTTAATTGTGATAATTATACATTTGGAGTGTTTTTCAGTGTTTGATGTACTTTGGTCAGGCGTGATGCACAAACAAAGATGCAGCAGCTTTTTGGTAGATTTCCTTCATTTGCAATTGTGCTTTTATTTATTTATTTTTTTATTCGAAAGGGTAAGATGCTTCTGCAAGTTAAGTGGAATTGTTGACAGCTGAAGGTTCAGTCTGTAACTGACAAAATCACTCCCTGTCTGTAAAAATAAATATATTCTCGCCTTATTGGTTTTGAGATGTTAAAAGTCTTCTGAAATAAAAGAGATTGCCTAGGTTCCTAAAATAGCTTCAGTTTGGTTTAATTGGGATGTGAAACTTGAATCCTGTATAGAGCTGTTTCTGGAACAGCAGCTGAGGGGGATTGTGCTGTTTAATAATAGATTAATTATTTAAATTATTTGACCTTTTTTATTTTAATTGTATAAACAAATGTTTTTTTAACGCTTCATTATTAATTCAATTATTATATATTTAGTTTTTATCAAGTATTAATTTTTTTTACTCGTTTAATTTAACTTTTTTTTTTTTTAGTTAGTAATTTGTTTTCTTTTTAAATATTTTTTCTGTACATTTCTTTCTGTTAATGTATTTTGTTTATTATTTATCTGTTCATTAAATTTTCATTATTTTTTATTTAAGTTTTAGTTTTAATTATTTGTGACCCTGCACCACAAAACCAGTCTTAAGTCGCTGGGGTGTATTTGTAGCAATAGCCAAAAATACACTGTATGGGTCAAAATTATCGATTTTTCTTTTATGCCAAAAATCATTAGGATATTAAGTAAAGATCATGTTCCATGAAGATATTTTGTAAATTTACTACTGTAAATATATCAAAACGTCATTTTTGATTAGTAATATGCATTGCTAAGAATTCATTTGGACAACTTTAAAGGCGATTTTCTCAATTTTTTTTTTTTTTTTGCACCCTCAGATTCTAGATTTTAGTTGTTTCTTGGCCAAACATTGTCCGATCCTAACAAACCATACATCAATGGAAAGCTTATTTATTCAGCTTTCAGATGATGTATAAATCTCAATTTCGAAAAATTGACACTTAAGACTGGTTTTGTGGTCCAAGGTCGCAATTATTAATTTATAAAAAATGTGCTCTATTTTTCTCTGAATATTCATACAGACCGCCTAGCACACCTTTGCGGCCGCTGGACCCCAGTTCAAAAACCCCTGGAATTGACTATATAGTGTGTACATTGTGATAAATAGCTGTTATTTGCCTTTGCCTGACCTTCAGCACGAAGCACTTTTCAATTGTGGTGTCTTTTACAACATCAGAAAGTTCAAGGATATTCATCAAATCCTGAAAAAGCCATGGAAATTTCTAGCTTTTATAGCATGTCAAATATATTTAGCCAGCTAGAAATGGCTCTTGTGAGTTTGAACACTATCTTGGATTTGTAAAATCATTTTCTAGTAATAACAAAAAACTGGAAAAGGCATGATGATAATATAAAAGAGAAGTTATAGAAATTCACGTAGTCTTGTGCTTAAAGACAATGCTAGATGGTGACCTTGTAAGCCAAATACATTTGCATGCATGCGAAGTCATTGACTGTTGTCCGCTCCTGTTGCTGTAGATTGTTGTGATAGCCGCTTGTTTTGTAATGCAGCAGGGCCAAGCAAAACCAAATGCATCAGATCTCCCAACGAGCCACAGACGGGATGCCTATCAAACTAGACAAACCCTTGCTTTCACACCAGCATGAAACCAGGCTGCTCAAAACAAAAGCGGGTACTAGGATAACTTGTAGCTATCGTTGGGTTTTTAGCTGCTATACGCATGGATATGACGATAAGGCCTTTAAAACCTGCTGAACGTGTCTTGTTCAGATTACAGATAAACCCAGCTGTCCTTGAGGAGATTTCAGCGCTGCTACTTGGCTCTTTTCTGTGACAGACTCTCTTTAGATTCATCCAACCGCCTGTCATGAAAACAGTTGGAGCACCATATGGGTTGAGAGCTAGATTACGGATAACTGCTTTCATTTGTAACGCCGGTTCTCTGTTGTAATAAATGTGCTCTAACAGTTCACTGTGCAAAATAGCAGAATCAACATGCTTGAAATCAGATCTTGAACACTGAACGGAGCGATTATTGCTGTGGTGAGCACAGTCATATGATGAGCTGCTTTGAATTTTTTTTTTTCAGATAACGAAACTGAAAGCTTTGAATTGGCTTCCTGTTGGTTCTGTTAAACGCTTACTCCACCCCAAAATGAAAATTTTCTCATTAAACACTTACCCCCATGTCGTTCCAAGCCCGTAAAAGCTTCGTTCATCTTCGGAGCACAATTTAAGATATTTTAGATGAAATCCAGGAGGCTTGTGACTGCCAAGTAATTAACACTGTCAAGGCACAGAAAAGTATGAAAAGCATCGTCAGGATAGACGAGAATACTTTTTGTACGCAAAGAAAATTTAAATAATAATTTTAAATGATACTATTAATTCAGCTGGAAAAAATGATTTTTTTTTTTTTAAGGTAAGTGGTTGCAAACAATTTATTTTAGCTACATTTAAATTTAAAAAATGTTTTTTTTAAATGTATTTTTCAACAATTCAGTCTCTCCGCATCACCGTAGCGCCATTTAGAGATTATCCACTGAACGCAAACTGCGTACACTCTTCTGTATCAGAGAGGAGACGAAATGTTGAAAAAAAAGTTATTCTTTTTATTTTCTTTGCGTACAAAAAGTATTCTCGTCGCATCATAAAATTCAGATTGAACCACTGATGGCAGATGGACTATCCTGACGATGCTTTTCATACTTTTCTGTGCCTTGACAGTGTTAATTACTTGGCATGAGACAGTCACAAGCCTCCTGGTTTTCATCTAAAATATATTAATTTGTGTTCCGAAGACGAACAAAGCTTTTATGGGTTTGGAACGACATGGGGTAAGTGATTAATGACACAATTTTCATTTTGGGATGGAGTAACGCTTTAAGAAAATGACTTTATTTCAGGTGGGATTCGTGGCCATAGAATTAGCTCAAACTGAAATCTCATTGCAATTCTGTGAGTGAATAAACCACTGAAGCTACATCAGCTGTTAGTCATCCTGAAGAAGCATTTGCATTTTGTAAATTAGCCTGATACTTATGTCCTATTTTTGTCAGATGGACCCCAGCTTTTAGTGGATGTTGCATAATAGTCATCCGCAGTGGTGTGCCCACCTCATTTGTCTTCCGGCTCAGTGTTACTCAATATTTGCAAATTTAGACAACAGAAAGCTTATTCGAATGGAAATCCCAGCGACAAACATTTGCGTTAGGCAAATCCTACACAAAACCTTTTCTCTGTGTGTTTGTCAGCGCATGCTCATGAAGCTTTACAATAAAAATACCACAGACATGCATTGAAAAAGGAACCTGAGTCATATCCAGAGACTAGAATATAATACTTGAAGATAGACTCTTCTGAGTTTACTTGGGGAAACCACATAGTAAATCTCTAGGATCAACCACACAGAGCAATGGCAAACAACACTTGGTTCATTCCGGTGATTTTAGTTTTGTTTTGGTAACGCATGTCCAGTAGAGACTTTAACACGTACAGCTTTTTTTCTGGAAAATAACTGGTAAATTCCATTTAGAGATCATGTATGAACAGGACCGTTTTTTAGAAAAAATGCAAAATCAGTGCTGTTGAATTGTCAGGGATAAAAATTTAACAGCAAAAAAATAATGCCTGTCACTCAGAAATCAAAATATTTTGTCAAATTTGACATCTGGGCAAATGGGGAAAGCGGCACAGCGTTTAAAGGTCATTTCACATTATTGATGTCACAGAGTTGACTGTATTTTAGTGCTGATGTGTGCATGTCGTCTGTTAAAGATGAAAGCCGCTGTATGTGTGAACCGCAGATACGATTATTAAAAAAGCTGTAGTTGCTAATTTTATCCCTTAAAATTCATTTTTGATCATCAAAATGACATTTAAATGTCTTTTCCAGTGAAAATAATTTATTTACGTGTAGCCTTTCAAAGCATTTGAGGTCCCCCGAGTATGCGTAAAAACCGAAGTATACTTTGGCCTTTACTCTACATCCTTACCTCATTTACTACAAAATCATAAATATGCAAAGTAGTCCTGACCCCACTCTATTACACCAGCTTGGACTACCTGCCCCACTTTTACTCGGTTAACTGAAGTAGTTAACGTTACAAAATGGCAAGTACCAATATCGGATTAATTCAGCTGGAAACAAATGATACTTTAAAAAAAAATTTTTTAGCTACATAAAAAAAATAAATAAAAAACTGTTGAAAGTTAGTCAACTAATTTTTTATTTTTATTTAAATGTAGCTAAAATACATTTATTGCAACCACTTACCTTGAAACAAATTAGTAAATTCAATGAATAATTTTTTTCAGTGTATATATGTTTGAAATAGAAACTGATTCTAAAGAGGAAAAGCAAATTATTCAGGGTCATCTGCAAGTCTATGTGTCAGAATGGTAATTGCTTTCTACGTGTAACAGTAATTAATATCATTAGCCTTTGGCTTGACTAAGTTACTGAACAAGTTATAATGTTTCCAATGTTAAACAAACCCTGTTCCCATTCACCACCTCAGACACCTTCCTTCCAAAAATCAACATCTTTAAGTAGAAATGCTTTACTAATGATATGAAAAGCCCCAGTGAATTGATTGGTTACATGTTTGTAACGGTAGGAAATAGCCTCAATTTTCAGACTTTTTTTTTTTGGCATTTTTGCCTTTATTATGAGAGGACAGCCTTGTGGTACATAATGCAACACCGTCTTCACGGTCTAAAGGGGTCTATATAGGCTAAATAGAGTCAGCAGATTCAAATAAATGCAAAAAAAGAGGACTCGTTGCAATTCAGTATGCAAACGTTTCAGTAGATCATCACTGCTGGTTCAAAACAAAGTTTGAATAAAAACTGTTTGTTATGAGTTTATATATATGGAGTCAGTATATGTGTCAGTCATGTGATTCATATTTAAATTAATAATAGGAAAATAATATCCTGTTATTATTCTTTTCAGACTGTCTTTTTTAAGATATATTTTTGGCATTTATTATATTTATTATGATATGTCAGCTCTGTCCTAAAGTGAAGTGGGAGAGAGAGGGGGCCCACAAGGCTATTGGCGCAGACTAATTTTCAGACTGTCTTAAATATACATAGTAGTTTTGAGGAGAAAATTCTTAGCAGCGGTGACGACTGATGAATCTGCACATGGTTTATCTTTAAACATATTAAAACACCAGATAGACATGTAAACGGCATAAAACCTGATGTTCAGAAAAGTCCGTTTTGACTGTAATTTACAGAGTTTGATGTGTGAAAGTTGCCACTGACTTCATTTGTGTCCTATAAATACTGCTGAATTTATACTGTATCTCTATGTCGCTTTAAGTAGTCTTTTAGGTCACGAGCAGCAAAGACAGACGTAGACGTAATGAAGTTGTTGTCTTAAGCAGTTAATCTGCGCTCTGACCCCTGCTGCTCTTTCTCCGGGTCCCTTCAGAACGTTGTCAGCAGCTGATTAGCTAAATTTGCGGTTTCTCTTGTTTCCATCCTAATGATGAGAGCTGCGTTCAGTGTTGCCAGGGACCACCGCACTGCTAGACTGGCATTTTACTTCACGCTTGAGCATCCAGTGCTTTAGTATTTGGAAATTTCCATTCCCTGCAGAGCTGAGTAGGAGACTCTTAATCAATAATGTCAAAGACAAGCTCAGGTTGTTCTTTTAAGTGATAGGACTCATCACTTGTGTGGCCTGCTGGATATTTATTAATAATTCATACTTGTCCTGCTTAATTAATTGATTTATTTGTGGATCGGATCTTTTCTTTGATGGTCAGGCTTGATGGCTTTTTTTTAAATCACATGACTGCTCTCCATCCAGCTTCTGCACAACATGGGAAACTTACACCCTGCTTAATGCAGGATATGAATGCATTTAACCTGCAGTTACACTTTTAATTTTTTTAAATAATTTCAAATATCAGTATTCAATGTTTTATGTTTACAGTATTAAAACATGATATATGCATGTGTAACTGCAGGTTAAATGCATTCATGTCCTGCAAACAGTACAAACAGTAATACTAATAAAATGGGAATAATACTAAACCTCTATTCAGATAGTTATTGTTTCTCATGTGGACTTCTGTAAAAATAAATTGATGAGTGATAAACTCATGCTTTCCGATGGTGATTTTATTTACATTGGAAGAGTGAGTTCTGTAATCCTACGAACCCGCTGCTCATAAGGTCAGTCATGTGACTCTTATTTAAATTAATAATAGGAAAATAATTTATATGAATATTTTAACTGGAAAATTGGCATGCTATGGTCAAATGGTTTTCTGTCTTGCATTTGATGTCAAAATGATGGATGTCATGTTAAAAAGTGGAAATTAGTAGAAATAAAGTAATGCAAACTCCTATTTGCATAAGGTAAACATTTGACTAAACTACTTGTACAACTGGTAAATGATTATTTGTGCATTCCCTAATTTATATAAACACAGATGAAAATTAAAAAAAAGATTGAAAACCATAATAATGGCCGATTTCAAAAGTTTACATGATTTTTGTTCTTTTTTTTTTCCCTAACAGCTCACACTCCAGGCACGGCTCGTCTATATAGGCATATTCATCCAAAACATAGACCTCTATATAAACTGAATCAATAATAAATTGTAAATGTATTTGTCGGATTTTCTGTACTATTTTAAGTCGTAAAGTAAGTAGTATATATTAAAATCCCGCGCATGGCTTTAGCAGGCATGCATACATGATACTAAGAGGGGCAGATGGTGCCTGAGACCTCTCGAGCTCAACAGCGCCCCACAATTTTGCAACGTCAATCTGTGGTGAAAAGGGGAACTGCAGCGCTCTGTAATTGAGAGCCATTGGGGCAGATTTGAGACTGCCAAACTTATTTTCACTTTAACGTTACCTTACGTGAACCTCGCTCCACCAAGACGATATCAATCCGCTTCAGCTATGTGTCTGCATCAGATCAGTAACTAGTTGGCAGTAACTAGTACAGCATTTTATGCATGTGACATTACTTCGAGCCTGTCGATCAACATTAGCGCGCCACACACAGGATAACGCAAGGACATCTCTGCCAAAATTTTGTGTTCAGAGATTAGAATATAAAGTTTACAAAATAATCTGCCCCACCTAATATAATTCTAGTAAACAATTCCCCACATTTCAATTATAAAAGGGTCCATCTTTAAAGTGCATGCACATTAACTCAAAGCTTATGGATTTATCCCCTCTTGTAAACTCAGAGATGTGGATTTGAACAGCAGTTAAATTACCAATTTTACCAAAACAGCAGGTCATTTGGCCAGGAACTTTTACGCAAGTAGTGGGAGAAAAACACAGACATTCTGGATTTGAACGGCAGTAAAATCACTGTGTAGCCCCTGCAGATGTTTAATGAAATGAAAAACTCAATTACTGGTAAAATCTAACAATTTTTTAGCCGATGTCTAACAACAGACATTATTTAGACATTATTCACCTGGTGCAAAATTTAGTCACGTGAGTGATTTACTCGTAGTGTAAAGGTTTGCGGTGAATTAATTACATACAATTATGAGGGACAAAAATACAAAGTAGAGACATTTCAGTTCAGTGTTGCCTCGTGAGACTGTAAAATTTAATATCAAGGTTTTTTACTACTAGTGCCATAAAGTTATATCAGAATTGAAGTGTTGCATTCAGCCCAGTTCCCCTGATTGCCTGTTGTTACCTGATTACCAGATACCACCTACAATAGTGCTTTGCCTAAATTACAGGAAGAATGCTCAGATCTAGTTTTAACCTTGAGCTCCTCCTAATTGCATATCTTTTTAAAGATGTCCCTAAAGATAGCCGCAGTTATTAATTAATCATTGGCGTTTGAGATTTAGTTTGTGTGCTGTCAGTGGGCTGATAATCTCCTTGTTAGGTTGTCTTCAGGACACTGTTGTTCCAGGGAATGTTCTGGAATTTTTGCAGCCTCTCTTTGTGTATCTATCGCATGCTTTTCTGTGACTGCATCTACAAACTTACCAAGTAACCAGTAACCATAGCAAGACAACTTAGCTTTGCAAACATCATGTCACCAAGGAGATGCGGAGAGATTTGCCTGCAGAAAATTCCAGCATCGTCCCTTTATGTGTTCTCCAGAGCTCTGAGGAATGAGCCAAGGTCATACTGTGCTCCCTGCTAACTGTCTCAGCACTGAGCTGCTTTTAGCTTCTCAAACAATGGCGAACATTGTGAGTGAAAGGTCATCGTGCATGATATGTGGGCTTAGAAGCATATCTACTCTCAATTGTCTGCAGATTATAACATCTGCTGTTAGGGGTCAGTTCGCACATCGTTCCTATTTGTTTTCGGGACATTTTGTTCCTGTTCCTCATGGTGTCGGGTAGTTAGTCGTGCCTTAAAGAGGTCTGTAATTTGGCACAGTTCTCTTAACATCTTAAAAAGTCATTTGTGTAAATGATAGTATAGGTAATGGAGTAGATCTAATGAACTGTAACACTGTGTACACATTTCAGAGAAAAGGTCCATCCTGGAAGACTGATTTTTTTTTTAACCTAAAATAGAGGGGATTGAGGTACACTGCCATTCAGAAAGAAAGAGGGGGAAAAAAGAAAAAACATTTGTGATGTTTTCAGAAGATTTCTATTTGAGTTCTTTTGAACTTACTATTCATCAAAGAATCCTGGGGGAAAAAATGCATCAGTTTTCACAAAAATATTAAGCAGCTTAACAACGTTGATAATAATCAGAAATGTTTCTTGAGTAGCAAATGAGGATATTTGAATTATTTCTGAAGGATCATATAACACTAAAGACTGGAGTAATGGTGCTGAAAATTCAGCTTTGCATCACAGAAATAAATTACATTTTTACAAAATATTCTAATAGAAAACGGTTATTCTAAATTGTAATAATATTTCACAATATTGCTCTTTTTACTGAATTTTTTGATCAAATAAATGCAGCTTTGGTGAGCATAAGAGACGTCCTTAAAAAACATGAACTAATCTTACAACCCCAAACTTTTAAACAGTAGGTTTGTCATGTTTTTGGAATTCTAATTTCCTTGTTTAGAGTGTTGGAACACTTTTATTAACATTCCTTTTCCAAGAAAAATGAAAGTGAAGCATCAAGGCTTTCAGTTGCATGATTGGAAACCTTGTTTGGATTAAAATTCCACTTAGTATTAAATGTGGTTCATGTGATGCCATATGGAGCAGGGTGAGCAGATTGCCTGCCGTTTTTCTTCCTAATTGAGATTTAAACTTCGCCAGATATGGTTTTCAGACCACAGATGTTCATAAGTGGATAAGTGGTTTGTAAATTTGCCCCAGCTAATATTTAATCAGAAAGATTATTATCTGTTTTGATGCATTTGCTAATGCTGCTATTCTTTGTGTGTGTTTTATTTTCTCCAGCTTAACCACTAAAGTCCTGAACAGGATTTGCGGTCTGTCAATGAGGAACTACAGGCTCATCTTCTGCCATAACCTGAAGCAACCATAGATGAACAATTCGTTTGCTACTAGTGAGTGGAGCAGGAGATAAAGTGAACTTCTGGGTATTTGTACAACAAGGTAAGCTCTGCTGTGACGAAAAAATCAATTCATATTGCAATCATACTAGCTGAGATAAGATGCGTGAGACCAGCTGGTGTTGTCATGAAGACATCAAGTTCAGATTGTGTGTACATTTCTGATCATGCCGAACGCTAATCAGATGCAGTCGCAGAGTTTTTCCTTAACGTGAGCAGCTTGTTCGCTGTGTTTGTGTTGTTTGTGTTGGAATTTGCATGTTGAAGGAGAATCGCAGCCACCTGCTACCATCAACCAAATCGGCGTGCCGCATCTGATGGCTGTACGATCTTTGCACATGACAGTCGTTCCACTTATTTCAGCTCTCCTCATCTCCACGCTCGCACACGATAAGAACTGCTGCTTATCGTGGAGGTCCCACTCCAATTTTCAGCTTGTTTTGTTCTTGTTGTCCGAAGTTTGTTGTTTGAGCTCGCGCCCCACCCATGATAGCGTGTTTGTACTGGGAGGTGACGAGCCAGCCGGCCGATGTGACCTTGTTCTGGGCATCTCTGTGTGCAGACGGACTGAAGCAGCTAGGCTGTGGAGGCGATGAGGAAGAGCCTCAATACTTCCCTCAGCGACTCCCTTAGCACGGCCAGAGTGTTCGGGATCCCCCTGGAGGAGGTGCAGCACAGCGGACAGCCAGGACATGAGGTCCCCCTGCTGGTCAGGAGCATCGTCGAGTATATTGAAGAGCATGGTGAGTCGGGGGGGATACCTGGTGATTCATGGTACTTTCTTTCTAGCCTTTATTCGTCGTCAGTGATAGCAGCATCACAGTTACTGAAATAACTCCAGGGATAGAAATGAAGACCAGAAAGTGTATATTTATCACTTGCATCATGGTTTTATGAGTTTTCCAATCCATTCAGGCAAATGAAAATATTACATATACACATGCATACATATATCAAAATGTATTCAAGAATATATCAAAGTTAAAACATTGTCATCGAAGAATGTAAGCTTGCTCACTTTACTTTTTTTTTTTTATACGTACAGTAGTCAGATAGTTGGAGTTTGTTGTGGTTTTCAAATACCATGCTGTTGTGATTTATTGTGTTTATTTATTTTTAACAGTCACTTTAATTTAGTTGGTTTGTGTATCAAATATACATTCCCATCCAAAAGTTTGGGGTCAGTAAAATTGTTTTTACTATTCAGCAAGGATGCATTAAATTGATCAAGTGCCAGTAAAGACATTTAAAATGTTACAAAATATTTCAGACAAATGCTTTTCTATTCATCAAAGAATTCTGAAAATAAAATCATGTTTTCCGCAAAAAATATTAGCATAAAGTTCAGCATAAAACCAAATCAGCATATTAAAATTATTTCTAAAGGATCTTGTTACACTGAAGACTGGAGTAATGATGCTGAAAATATATTTAAAAATATGTAATATATTAAAATATATTAGAAATATATTTTAAATTGTAATAGTATTTCACAATATTACAGTTTTTACTTGATCAAATTAATTTATTGAGCAAAAGCGATTAATTTTTAAAAGATATTAGAAAAAAAAATCTTACTGACCCCAAACTTTGGAAGGTTGTGTAATTAGTATGATGTGATGTCATAATAATTGTGTTTATATGCCTTCAAAACCCCCCAAAGGCCCAATCCTATTTCTACCCCTTAGCCCTTCCCCTTTCCCCTACCCCTTCGTTTTGCGCGTTCACGTGAAGGGGTAGGGGTGTCTCGATTCTCTTTTGGTTGGAGGGGTAGGGGTAAGGGGAAGGGCCAGATAGCCCTTCAAACGAAGATTTTTCGGGACCACACTACAAACGAAGAGGTATGAATCATCTCAGCGTAAACCGGCTGCAGCTGCAACATGGCTGCCCAAGCGAACAAAAAGACACATAAATGTAAGCATTATTGGCATTAATAAAGATTTTAATGAAAAATAATCATTTGTTTTATGTTACATTCAATCGTGAGTTCATATTTACGGTCATGTTATTCAAAGAAATGTTTGCAAAAAAATCGCTAAAGTTTCCTAACGTCGTATCATTACTGACTGCACGATAGTGCCACAACATATTTTTAATATATGTCTGATCAGGGCGATAACCACCATAGACATTGAGGGGCTAGTTCCCCCAATAATTAGAAATCGCTAAACCTTTTTCTCAAATATTGAGAGAGAGAGGAGTGTACAGGCGTCTGTGCGTTTCTTTTTACAATGAGTGAGTTTAACATTACTGTTTTTGAAGTATTTAAACTGTTATGAATAAAAGTCGTGGGGCAGCGTTGACAAGTTTCTTTGCTCTTGGATGTGAGCTACGCGATCTCCGATGTCTGCGTGTCAGTAAGCAGCGCATTAATATAGAACTGTAATTAAAGTCTCTAATGCACACCAATAGGTATGTGTATTGTAGGAGCTAGACGATGTATGATCATGTGTGACGGTATAGTAGTGGTGTCCCAAATCTTAGGGGAATATTTTCACCCCTACCCCTTGACACTCTGTTTCAAGGGACAAGGGGAAGGGGTATAAAATAGAATTGGATTGGGCCAAAGTCTTTACTCTCAAATATGCAGCAAGGTTCTGTAACATGAGTATATAGCGGTTACATAAATAGTTAAAATATTTTTGTATTTCTCAAAGTAGCACAGCATGCAGAGCATGACATTTTCATCTGATAAAGCCAAAAATGTTGTTTGGTTTGATTGTACGATTGGAGTGGCTTCCCTGTACTCCCACATCAAAGATGTACTTCCTTTATTGTACAACATCACAGAGTTAAAAGCGAAAATAAGAAAGTTTTTCGGGCCAAGACTTGCTCAAATACCACTGTATCAAGTGCAGCAAGTTTTCTCACCTACTAATTAACTGCCGCATATAGAGATGTAAATGCAGAGTCCTTCACATTTGACTCTTTTTCAGTTACTAGTATCAGCAAATTGCTGAACTTTTCACTCTCACATCCAGCAGACTGTGAGAATATTTTTAATTTCTCTTTAAAGAGATGAGGACTGCAGCACAGGCAGGATGTTGAAACTAAGTTGGCAGGGCTGTTAAGTTCTTTAAAGGGCTTTAGCTGCCGCTGTTGTCTCCAAACACCAGCTCTTCCTCTCGGAGTTTAGCACACTGGCGTTTCTCCTCCACCGTTTCATACGGAAGGATGTTTTTGTACTGAAGCTAATTTAGACATAACAGCGAGCGATGCTGTGGCTTCCCCTCATGCAGTGCAGTCTTATATACACACACAGAGCACCAGGAATGGGAACCGAGACAGACCGGCTAATGCTGATTTGCCAACTGAGCTTTTAGGAAGCTTCTGATCTGATCTGGCAGAAATCTAGAGTTTATTTTAAAAGCGCTTCAGTCAAGAACCCAGACATAAAAATATCCATTATTGGTTTTATTCTCAACATTTGAGTTGAAGAATGTAAACTTGTTCCATCATGAAATTAAAATATGCCACAATAATTTTTTTAAAATCGGCAAGTCTGTTTCATTATCTCATAGATGTCAGACCGAGAGAACGTAGCTGATGTTATCACACTAACAGATCTGACTAAAGGGATTACGAGTTTAACAAGCAACTGCTCCGCTTAGTCAGCAGCTCTGTGCAATGATTCAGCGATTAGAGTCTCTTCGGTGAGATGTTTATACGTTATTCTGGATGTAGGTTTGTCTAAGTGAGCTGTGTGTTTGTGTTTTGTAGGAGGGCTGCACCTGGGTCTATTTCTAGTGAATGGGAACGCAGAACGCGTGGAATGGCTCAGGCAGCGCTACGACAGTGGCGTTGAAGTCAAACTGGAGAAGGAGGCCGACCTGGCATCCGCCGTCAGCCTGCTACGCCTCTTCCTGCAGGAGCTCCCCGAGCCAGTCATCCCTGCAGGCTTACAGGCGCAAATAATGCAGCTCTATCAAGGTGGGTGAAGCTTTCACGCTGCCCTCTTCTGTTATCCTACCAGCTGTCCGAATTAGCTTAAAGAGATAATTCACCCAAAATGAAAATGTCCCCATAATTTACTCACCCTCAAGCCATCCTAGGTGTATCCAGATGAATCCAATCAGAATTATATAAAAAAATGTCCTGACTCTTCCATGCTTTGTAATGGCAGTGAATGGGGGTCAAGATTTTTAAAGCCCAAAAAGTGCATCCATCCATCATAAAAAGTGCTCCACACGGGACCAGGGGGTTGTGAGAAGCGACGAACGTGGAAGCGAAGAGAAGAGAGCAAAACGAATTAAAGAAAAAAGAAAAATGTCAGAGGATTTTGATATAAGCCAAGAGGAGACTGGTTTTCCTTTGCTGTAAACAAAACTTGGTTCTGGTGAGACTAGCATATTCTCTCGGTTACGCTACGCCTACATCCTTCGTCATCCGCTGGAACGCCACTCTCTCGTGAACACTCGTAAGACAGTTAGCGGAAGCTAGAGATTACAGTTTATAAAGTTTTAAATATGGATATTATTCTTACACATTGATTCATCACAGAAGACCTTTATTAAGCCTCTGGAGCCGTGTGGAGCGCTTTTTATGATGGATGAACACACTTTTTTTGTGCTTCAAAATCTCAGCAACCCATTCACTGCCATTATAAAGCTTGGAATAGCCAAAACATTTTTTAATATAACTCGGATTGTATTTGTCTGAAAGAAGAAAGTTATATACACCTAGGATGGCTCGAGTAAATCATGAGTTAAATATCATTTTTGGGTGAACTATCCCTTTAAGTTGAATCTCTTTGCATTAAAATGCTTGTTTTACCTTCTGGAATGTTCTGGCAACTTGACAGACTTGTAATATGATTGCATCATCAAAGCACGGCCATAGTCTTTCACACCTTTACATCAGCCAGCTCACCTCATGTCATAATAACTGCACGTCCCTCTGAACTTCCTCCTTGTTCTGACCGCTGGTTTGTTTGCTCTCCTTTAGACTACAGCAGTGAGGAAGAGCTGGGCAGAAACATGAAGTACTTCCTTCAACAGCTGCCTCAGGTCAATTACAGCTTGCTCCGCTTCCTCTGCCGATTTCTGTCCGGTGTGGCGTCTCTTCAGGAGGAGAGCTGGAGCATAGGAGCTCTCGCTGCCGTCTTCGGGCCAGACATTTTCCAGTAAGATGCTTTTATAGTTTCTGATAATTCATATTAGCTATTTTGCTTGCAGAAGAAAATCATGTTGGAAGAGCGTACAGTCATTTTTTCCAGTGTAAGACCGTTTAGACTGGTATATGCCCACACAGAATCTTCAGTTTCGAATGTGTGGGAAAATCTTAAATATGGTCAAATGATAAACAGAGCTAAGATTAATTCAAAGGGCAGGGTAGATGATGTTGAAGTTGACTGTCAAATCAATTGTGTGGAGATCCGTGAAAAAAATGAATGCTAAAATGTAGGCCATAATTTCTGCAGCATTAGGTTCACACAAAATGCGTCTAAAAACCCGAGATGCAGTGCTCAGGAATGGTTTTTAAAAAAGCACAGTGCAGAATGCCTCCTCTGCCGTGTTGCCGTCAAATAAAACCGTTGCCATGCCAACTTGCTACTATAGCTCATACAGCTTGCCCCGCCTCCGGGGTCTTCTGATTGGTCCACTGTTTTGGAGCTGACGTTGATGAGTGACGCTGTGTGTTAAAGTTGAAATTCTTTGTCTTTAAAAATGTGGCGCTCACGTGTGAGATGCTGCAAAAGACGCGAATGCAATGGTTATACACATCCACCTAGCGTTTGCATAGAAAAACAATGGAAAAATAGCACATTGGAATGGAAAAACACGTTCTGTGTGAACAGACCCTTAAGGTCCTTGCACACTGATTCTGAAATTTTCGTATAGGGTTTTTTTTTTTTTTTTGTATTCGTCATCCTTTCCTATCAAAATGCTTGCTACGCATGCGAAAACACAGAAAATCGAACCTGGTCCGAATTTTTTTCTGATGGACGAAAGTTTCGGAGGCAGTGTGTAAATGTGATTGACACAACGTGAGGTTGTATTTATTTTTTAACGTGCGACAATTTCTGGACGAGAATTTCAGACTCTGTGTGCAAAGACCTTTAGTCTCACTGAACGGAATAGCAAAAACTGTTTTTAAAACTGATTCCCAAACACTTGTTTCCTGTTTGCCATTGTTAAATCGGACAGACAGTGTTGCCCCAAACTCACTCGAAGTCCAGATGGTTGGATTCTCAAACAAACAGAGCAATATTTTGATTATTTTGCACTAAAAAGTCAGCATTTACACAGTTGAGGAAATCCTGATTCCTGTCTATGTTCTGCAGTTTAGACACAGATGTGGAGGATCTGAGAGAGCAGGAGTCGGTCAGCCGTATTCTGGCAGAACTGCTGGAGAACCAGGAGGAGTTCTTTGACTCGGACGACGATGACATTTCCAACACCAATGACTACAGCTCCATTAATGACCAGGTGAACTTTCTTTCCTATGTGCTTCAGCAATGCTATTATTGACATTAGTTCTGCTCATCTGTATGCACACAAGATATTGTGAAACTGATGCTATTTATTCAAAGCCCAAAAAAGTTAATGACAAGGATTCACCATTCAATCAGCCACTGATCTCCACCAGATGATATTATAAATCGCTGCATGCACCACACAATACACGGACATTTATAATGAATGAGCTTTGTCTCAGTGCTCTGCATATGACAGCAGCCACGGAAGGATTCAGATGTTTACAGCCTGTTTATTATGAAAACAAATGACATGCATATAAATTGTAGCATGTCCATTTTCAAATGTAATTATAGTAATTCGGCTGAAGGGCTGTCCAATTAGAGATAAAAACAAAAATGCAAACAGATGCAGAAGTGAATTAAACAACAAATACATTAGTGATGGTAAATCTGAATATACTTACTAGAAATATGTTGTACATGCAGTATGTTTATCCTGGGGTAACATCACTGAGAAGTTTTGTAAATGCATTATTAAAAGTGGTTTGTGACAACTTAACCCAAGCCCTAAAGAGTAAACAAATCGCATATGCTAATAATTATTTATTAGTATTGGATAAAGTGTGATCATTGCTAATATCTCACAGAGTGAGAACAGAATATTACCATAAATGTTGACGTTTCACAAAATGACATTGTAAACTGATGATAAAAAAAAAGCTGTTTAGTTTCAATTAGTTTCAACTTGTAACACTTTTAAAATTCATATATATTCATATTCATCATATTTCCTGATCAGTGCACAGCTAATTCTTAGTGCAGCGTTTACAAATGCTTTAGGGGAAGTTGTACATTTGTTTTCTAGATCAATAGGCTTAGTGTAAGTCGGTATTAGCTTTGTTCCTCATGAAATACTTGCCCAAACCTTGCAAATGCGATATTGCGATTTGAGTTTTAAAAGGCGATTATATACTTACGCTCTGTGTTTGCTTTAAAGCTTTTAAAATGTGTGCCGTTTGCCTCAGTTCCAGGTGGAGGCAGCGCTTTTACACAAGCAGATGTGAAACACAGAAAAAGGAAAAGCAGTGTTAGAAGGTTATTATGTCTGCAGTGTTATGTAATAGACTGAAATCCATCCAAAGGCGTTGTCTCCTGCGTTCGGTGTGTCTGTGAGTGTTTGCAGACTGCAGGTTCTCTCACAGTCATTTGTCTTCTTTGAAAGTGCAGATTGTTTTAAATCTCATTTGTATGACACTCACATCCTTTTAAGGAGCTTGAGATTTCTTGCCTCACCAGACTTTACATATCTGCTTTCTTCATATGCACATGAAATGGTTAATAATGGGCTGTAAATTCTCTCCAAGAGACTTCTCCTTCTCACTCAAGTCGGACTGGCAAAAAAAGAGGAAACAGCCCTTTTGTACACAGACAATACTAAACCACAGTTATATAACCGAGTGATGTAAGTTTGGTTTGGTCTCCAGGGACATCTCGTTTTCATAACAGGCAGAATTTTACAGACCTGGGAAAGGTTAATCTAAAAGACATAACTTGGAGAGCTGCCTTGCTGTCTAATCTCTACATAGAAAGCTGCCTTTTCGGTTAACACCTTAGCCATCGTTAAACTGCTCAAATGACTGATTTGAAAAGCTTTACATAGACTTAACTCACAACTGATTCCAATAGAGAACAGACAGAAATGAGTTGGCAGTTCATCGTTTTGGGGGGTTTTGAATGTGTTTTTGGCTAAATGCCTGACGTAGGGTCTGTAGTTAACACAAGCTTAAGATATTTTTACATTTTATTCTATGACGTATGAAGATTTTAATGGTGGACAAAACTTGTAAGAATCATTAACGTTTGTTAAGGGAAATGACTTCTGTACTGTAACTTCCAGGTTGGCCTACGAAATAGATCATCACTGCAGCATTTAATAGTATTCACATGCATTATGTAAAATAGTACAGGTGCGGTCACATAGCAAAATTTCAGCTGAATTTCAGTAATTTTGTGGGGGAAAAAAGGTCCATTTGTCTGTTGTCAATAGAATAGCGATTATATAAACTACAGTTCACACAGACGTCACTTTCAAACCAAGCAGTTACTGGTCAGCGCTGGGAATTTGTGTGGCCAACTTGAAGCTGGTGCCAAATCTGAGTGTGGAAATCTTCCAGCCTCACATGAACCTCATTCCGGACCAGGCCTTCACATTGATGATGCCTTAAAATGCACACTATGTATGAAGTTCATTAGGTTTTGGACCAGAGCTGTAGTTGGGCCCGGTGAAATGTTTTAATATTTTTCCCAAATTCCATTCTGTCTGTCTATCTATCTATCTATCTATCCAAATTCCATTTTTTTTTTTTTTTTCCCCCATTTCAATTTTTCTGGACTCTTATTAAAGGGTTAAATTAAATTGTATTAATCAAAAAGCATATCTAATTCAATAAAATAACGACGCTTATCCAATTTAACATCAATTTATTAAAAGTTTTATTGTTACCAAATTCTGTGTTTAAGTATGTCTAATTATTTGAATGCATAAAAACAAAATTTATTAAAATTAATTTTTATAATAATAGGGCCCTATGAAATTTTTATTTATTTATTTTTCAGAAATTCTGTGTTGTGTATTTAAATCTTTTCTGGTTATCAAATGAAGCCATTAAAATATAAATTAAATTTAATGTTTTATCAAATGAAAATTAAACTCTTTAATTTTTTGACAAACAAAAAATTAAAATTAAAACATGGAAGAAATGTTGTGTGATTATTCCTTAAAAAAATAAAGTTGTTATAGATTTAATTGTGCTGACCTGCTTTTGGTTCATTCATCCAAAATTTGATGAATTTGCTCCGCATTATACAGAAAATTCCATTTTTATGATTGGATTCCGCCATTCCATCTGCATTTTTATAGGGCCATTCTCTAGTCTGCTTGTAGCAGATCCACAGCCTCCCTTAAAAGATAGGTCAGGTTGAAAGAGATATTGGCTTCAGTGGGTTCCACTGCAGACATACTTGGACATTACAGGGTCCTGTCTACTGAAGGTCCTCCGTACTGTAAGAGACAGCCTAAGAAACAGAAAGGACAGAAACAAATGTAAGCAGCGTGGGGAAGGTCCTGGGTGACCTATCTGGATCCAGGCCAGTGCTCAAGGAGCTGGCATATGCTGAAATGAATATGGGCATAAATCTCAGATTTATTTCTAAGCGTGTCCCGCTCGAGAGACTCTCCCAAACACTCATCATATGCCTCACCCAGGGCTCATTGAGATGAGATGGAGCTGACTTGTGTAATTGTTTGGCCCATGTCAAAGCTGGTGTGATTTAACATTGAATAAAGCATTCTGGCTTGGCAGGGTTTATTACATAAGTGCCTAAGATTAAGTCATTTTGATAATAGCATATTACTAAGAGACTGGACTTGGGACAGAGGTGGACGATGTTCTGTCCATATAAGGATGCACAGCTTGTTATGAGCAGCCCTGACTGGTGACCGTGCCCTGATCTCCCTAGCAACACTTGCTGTTGTGTATTTATCATTCAAACTCTGGTGACTGTAAAAAGGTTGTGTCCTTTTGTTCTTCAAATTCCTGTTTCTGCCCTGAAATGTTCAGACCTGTTGTGGCCAGACACAGAAATGAAACAGGTCACCGTGCAACGCTGCAGATCTTTGCACACACAGTTGCTGAGCCTGTTTTTCTGTTCCTCAGAGGCTGTGAGATGAGTTCTTCATTCGTGTGGGCTGTTTTTCCTTTTTGGTTTGTGTGTGTGGTTGACAGCGTTTTTACTAATTAATGAAGAGCGCCTTTAATTAGAGTCTCAGTCAGCTCTCTGCTGTTGGTTTTTGTATGCAGATGTTGTTGTATAATCTGGAGGCTGCACATTAACAAAGCCTCTGAGGCCAAACAAAGGCTGAGTTTCTGCGTGCTTCAGCTTCTTGGAGGTATTAAAACATCATGGATGAAGCTGTGAGGATGTTTTGCCCGCCCTGGCTGCAGTGTCTGTGCTTAAGACTATGTGGTCGTGTTTTGAAAGCAGTAGTAGTTCACAATAATGAAACCTGTGAGAGGCAGGGGTCATTTACTTCACATCTGCAAGTTTTACTTTGTTGATTTTATTATAACACCTCAGTCCATTGAGACATCGAAAAACAATTCTACATCAGTATTATTTTTAGTTATAATAAACACAATTAATAGTAATAATTGTATTAGTATTTTGTAGTTTTATAATAATATTATTATTATTGAGTTTTAAGAAATAGAATAATGATCATACATACTACTACTACTAATAATAATAATAAAGTTTATTGTCATTGGCGTTATTAGTACAATAATAATTTTATTAGTGTTTTGTAATTTTATTATTATTATTACATTAGACATTGAATAATAATAATACATACTACTACTACTAATAATAATAATAATAATTATTGTTTTAGGCGTTATTATTAGTTATAATAAACACAATTAATAATAATTGTATTGATGTACATTTTGCATCATTATGTACATTAACTTTTATGCTTTTGGCACCTTTATCCAAAATCAGTTTTACCCAAAGTGACTCAGAATGCATTAAAGTTATACTTTTATGCTAGATCTTTACGTAGATGCGCATTTTGAGCTGTGCTGTTGCTGAATAATTACACTGCATAGTTTTGGTGTAATTGCATTATCTTCCTGCAAAAAGCAGATCAAATCAAATGGCGAGGTCCCTAAGGATGCCCACCTCTCGCAGATGTGCAATATAACACACTTGTTTGGAGAAATATAGTGTGAAAGGCAGGTAGGATGAAAGATCCTAAAATAAAATGGCTTAAAATTGCAGAATCGGGGGCTTTAGTGTCCAAACGATAAATGAGTGAACTGTGGCTGGAAGCATATAGAAATGTGTGAAAATGCAGTCATCCTCCAAGCTGTTGGGCACGCTGCATGTGACTCATATCTGCACGGTCGCTCAACAGCAGCCCCGCTCGACCAATCAGATGTGGAGGGAAATGGTTGCTATGGCAACATGGCAGCGATACCGCAGCAGATGCAAGGTGCATTTGATGGTGTGATTGTGCCAAAGTTTGTCTGATATTAAATACTGTCAGATAGATTTACACACGGATGTGCAGCCTTGAACGCTGTGTGCCATGCTTTGAATTCCTCTGACTGTTAGCACATATTTCATCAAAACCTATTTTTCACAAGACTCTAGTGTTACGTAACTCCTTCAAGTCTTCAGGAAAACCACACTAGTGATAAACGCATGCTCTCAGATATACAGCGGTGGCCAAAATGATCAGAACACTAGTATTTTCACCAACTAAAAAAGGTTTTAAGTCAGTTATTTCTATCTTTTGCTTTAGAAATATCAGTTTACATTTCCAAACATTCATTTTGACATTAATTGTAATAATCCAGCGAGGTTTTTGTCTGATAACAGCCAGTGCTCCACACAGAGATCTGATCTGATCATCATCAGTCTGTCTGGAAGGACATGAAGAAACAGAACAAACTGAGACAGACTCAATCCAGAAGCAGGGCTCCAAATTAACTTTTTTACTTGGTAGCACTGGTGCTCCCAACTTTAAAAAGTCACCATCCTAACCCTCGCCAAAGAGGAGCTCGCTCTCTGTGTTTAACCAAACTCAGATTAATTTAGGTGGTTTATGAAAGACATCCGTCAGTGTTTCTTTTCATTTTCTCTCTTCTTCAGCCCTTTGCATTTCCTGCGGTAGTTAGCACCCTGACAGTGGAAAGCAGTGACTGAGTGATTGACAGCTAATATTAACCAGTCTAAAATCTGCATTAAATTTAAGAACGTGAAGATGAAGTTATGTAACGTTTGATAGAATGGCAGACCGGTCTCCGTATCAGCACACAGAAGGCACGTAACTCTGAACGTTTTTAGAGAAATGAAAACAGGTCGCACTACAACAATTATATGCACTCGCACATGCTCCCAAATATATTTTGAGGTTGCACAGATTAAATTATAGGAGCATATGCGACCAGAATGGTCGCAATTTCGAGCCTTGCGAAGAACTGTGACGTCTCCAAGATGCATTTTTACACAAGTGCCTAAAATTTTGAACAGTGCTGTTGCTTTGCAGGTAGCTTTCTTGTAGCATCGTGGAGACGTTGTCACAGTTCTTCTGGATTGAGTCTGGCTCAGTTTGTTCTGTTTCTTCATGTCACTCCAGACAGACTGATGATGATCAGATCAGATCTCTGTGTGGAGCACCGGCTGTTATCAGACAAAAACCTCACTGGATTATTACAATTAATGGCAAAATGAATGTTTGGAAAAGATAGAAATAACTGACTTAAAACCATGTTGTAGCTGCTGAAAATACTAGTGTTCTAATCATTTTGGCCTCCACTTAGATAAGATATGACTTAAAATTATTTAATGCACCATAATTGAATTGTCTAATATTACATTTAAAATATTACAATTGTTAAAATTTATTTGAATTACATGCTTAAAATAGATAAAATAATCATTTTAATGATGATCCATGGCAGCATTAGTTAACATCCTGTGGTTATCACCAACGTACGTGTGATGTCAAGAGTCAGCGGTTGCACTCACAGCATGCGTGCGATCATGTTTGCAGGCGTGCAAATTAGACTCCCTGCTGATAATCGGCATAGGTGTGGGGCGCTGCTCAATGCCTGGATCTCATAGGGGTGTAAGAAGTTGACATGTAATGTAATACTAATGATGAATTAGACATAAATGCTGCTGAAGTGGTGTCAGCGGGCTTATGGTATTCACATTTCCCTCTCTCTCTCACCCCTGCAGATCTCCGAGCTCCTGGAAGAAGAGAAGTTGGAGGCTTGTGAGGAGCTCCCGCGGGACGGCGAGGACGGTCCCTCCTCCCTTTCCCCTCAACATGCCCATGTCGCCCCCTCCTCCAGGTAAAAGCAGTTTTAGAAACATCTTCATCTGGGATCTGTCTAGTCTGAGGCATCTCCCTGTGCAATTTAATATGAGCTTGTGTGTGTGTGTGTATATTTAAAGGTACAGTAACTCAAGTTACCTTTACATAACCTCACATCTGTGCCACTTACCACATGCTGACATGGTTTTCCACCAGCTCTTGATATGAATAATTTGATTGTGTTAACGCAACAAAAATGTGGGTTCGATAAGATTTTTTTTTTTAAAGAAAGTAATTCATCAAAAGTGACAGCAAATACAATTACAATGTTGCAAAGGATTGCCATTTCAAATGCATTCTATTCTTTTGAACTTTCTATACATCAAAGAATTCTGAAATAAATGTATCCAGTCTTCCTTGCTAATATTAAGCAGTACAACTGTTTCCAACATTGAAGATAATAAATTACATTTTATCAAATAAATTCAAATAGAAAAGTTATTAAATTGTAATAATAGTTTGTTGATCAAATAAATGTAGCCTTGGTGAGCATAAGAGACTTTTCAAAAACATTTCAAAATTCTACTGAAATTGAGTGTTCATTTACTAAAAGTTATGATGCTACAAAATGTATGATTAGTCTGACAGTTTTTAGTTTCAATTGATTAGTACATTTGGTTTGTACAGGCATAGGCATGTTTTTAGCTTTTGCAGCGTGGGAAAGTCCAGTTAATTTTAGTGAAACAGACAGTTCATGTAAACAAAATATTTATATAATTTAGAATGATATAAGTTTGGCAGTATTCCAGTATTTCTGGTTATTTGCTGTGGATTTATCTGTCCAAGTTTAATGCTGTGCCCTAAATGGGAGTTGACCTACATGAATTAACAATTAAAGAATTAAATGAACAATGCTTTTTGTGCCAGAAAAATATGCCTCAGGTCCAAATAATAAATTGCATGATCGAATAGTATGTAGTTTAAAAAATGCATTTTAAAAAAAATACATATTTTCCCCTTAAGTAGCTACTTTTTTGTTTGCATGTTGCAGTTTAGCTAATTACTTTCCCTAAAGAGTAGCTTGATTATAGTTTGAAAATATGAGTAGCTTTTAGCTTTCTCAACACTGGTGTCTCTGATCCTCATCTGCCCGCTGCGTTGAGACCCATAACTGACCTATCATCCGTCTGAGCCGTGATCTCTCTTGGCTTTTGTTCCTCTGAAGTCGATCAGGACACGCTTTCAGAGGGTGACTTCAAACTCCAGCGTCCTAAATGTCAGATGGCCTTGCCTTGATGCCATGTTATAAAGCTAGCACTTCAGAGCCATACCAAGTCAATGAGTCTGTCATCTTTTTTTGTGTGTGGCTGTTTTTATAGACATGCTCTAGATTTTAAGTTTGGTATGTAAGGGTGTGGAGAGTATGATTAATGGCTGTCGTTAACCTGTAGCTCTTCCCATGAGGCATCGGGCGGTCTGCCGAGAGGTGTCTGGTAAGGTAACACAAAATGGATTGGTAGCATGTTTCTGTCTGACACCAGCTAAATTGGATAGGTGTTTTGGATTGAGACTAAATGCGAAACGTTTGTGACTCAAATCAGTGATGATAAGGTAGCGGTGTTTGGACAGTCGCTCCGTGTTTAAGGTGATTAAATGCTTCAACCTTTAATCCTAATAAACAGGCGGCCATGAGAGTTGGCATGTGTCAAAACAACATTGAGAAATACTTGCTGAAGCAAGACCGATTTATATTCTTGCATTCTTTCCAAAATTAATTTATTTGTTTGGCTCTGTTGCTGTCATTGGTTTTGTTCCATTAAAACCGCTCCCTTCTAAGGGTTCTCAGAAGTGAATTATTTATAACATTCATAGGCATTGCATCATGGAAATAGCATACAAGGAGCTTTATTCACTATTGATTTTTGATTTTGACATTTGACGTTGCTTTTGTAACAATTTGACACTTGAGTGTTACAAAATACATACCCACACCAAAAAATTTTATGCTCACCAAGATTGCATTAATTTAATCAAAAATGCAGTAAAATTCTGAAATATTATTATAATTTTAAATAACTGCTCTCTATTTTACAATGTAATTTATTCCAGTGATCAGAGCTGAATTTTCAGCATCATTACTCCAGTCTTCAGTGTCACATGATCCTTCAGAAATCACTGTAATATGTTGTTTTGCTTCTCAAGAAACACTTATTATTAGCAGTGTTGTTTCTTATTATTCTTTTATTATTCTTATTCATTTCTTATTATCAGCAAAAATTGTTGTGCTGCTTAATATTTTTGTGGAAACCCAAGATATATTTTTCAGGATTCTTTGATGAATAGAAATTTCAAAAGAACAGTAATTAGTAGAAAATACATTTTTATAATATTTTTGTTATAGAGAAGTTTTTGTATAATTATAAATGTATTTACTGTCACTTTTGATCAATGTGTCGTTGCTAAATAAAATGATTAAAAAAAAAAAAAAATCTCACTGACCCCAAATTTTTGAACAGTAGTGTATATTTGTAGTCAGCTTGTTGCAATGCATTCTGACTTTGCTTTTTTTGTGAAAGATACATGCTCTGCTGACTTAGAATTTAAACAAAAATAGGTCTTAAAAGGCAGCATAATTGTACTGCCTATCTTTTAAAAGTCTTTGTGTCAGGAGAACACATGTGTTGTATGCTGTAAAATGCTGTCTTGGTAGGTTTCGGAACAGAAATGTAGTTTGCATTTGTGTTGCATAAACACTGTTCCCCACCTAAACAAGTTCAGACCATCTTCTGTGCGAGGCGAAGCTCCAGACGGCCTGTCTGTTTAGGATCTTACATACACTTTGCTAATCCTACCCACTTTGAAGTGTTTAGTCTCTGCACGAACCGCTTCGGATGGCAGCTGCTGCAGTAAGTCCAAGTCAGACACAAGCAAACACCATGATCAGCAGGGAAATGGGTGGAGCAAAGCTGCTAATGAATACGAGCGCATCCAAACGCTCTGGGTCTAATAAGCTGTTCATCAGTGCCAGGCTTTTAAAAGATTCGCCCATGGCTCTTTTCAGCACAAAAGCGTTTGGACATTTTTCCAGCATTTCTTTCCACTAGTTTTAGCACATATATGAAAACATTTGGACATTGTTTTTTCTTCCAAATCACCTTGTATAAAAGGCTCAATATGGCCGGTCTTGGGTATTGCATTATTTGATGATTTGGTGATTTATTTCTTATGCAAAGATGATAGCCAAGCATTACAATGGCCGTTTAAGTTGAAGCTTTAAAGGAAAGGCTGCAGCAAACCCACTCATTTCATTGAAAATGGCCTGTTTGGGTGCAAAAAAAAACGTTTAAAAGTATGTCATGACCCATTTAATGCCAAGAAGGCTTTCACATCGTTAACCTCCTTAAGGACATGGGCCATGTCACGACAGAGGCGTACAGGAGCATTGTTATTTTTTGATGCTGTGATGCTATCTTTAATGGCCTGTCATAAACAGCAGTAACAGATAGCATTTTATAGCTTTTATGATATGTTACGAGGCATTTTTGCTGTGTCAGGATAGCAAATAATTAATGATTAACTTCAGAGAGTGCAATTTGCTCCAAACAATGTGCTATAAGTACTTTCCGGCCTGTATTTTCAGTTTCAAATGATATAGTCAGCATGTTTTGTAAAATTGCTTTATTGTTGTATAATTTGGCATGCTTCTCAAATAATCAGTGAAGAACAGGTTATCCAACAGTCAAGTGTGTTTACAGATGATAAAATTAGGAAAAAGGTCAAAGCGTCTTGATTTGGTGGCGTCTTGAGGAAGAGCAGCAAGACTTGTTTATGTCGGAGTCCTGCAGTGATTATACTTGCCCCCATTGTGCCCCAGTGGAATCTGAAAGGGTGTCGCACATAAAGCTAAATATAAGCGCTGCAATGTATCCTTCGCCAGCTATGGAAAATACTTTCACACAGCCCTAAAATAAGCGTCAGTAGATTGGTGTTCTTGAGACATGTTGTTCAAGCTTTGGAACGTGTGAACAGTTCTTGACAGCATTGGGCTATAGGTGGAAGAGTCAGTTACTTTCACACTGCCTAAAGACTGCCTACACAGCTTTACATTATAGATGGAGCGGCCATCATAGTTGACATTTTCTGTTGAAAATTGGAGTTTTGTGGCTTTAGTCCATGTCCAAGTCTTTGTATCAAAAACCTCTGATTTGGCGTGTATATGAAAAAAAAAATAATAATAATAGAAACTGACACTAGAACAGTGTCCAAAGTGACTTGCTGTGCATTCAAGTTGTGCGTGTAGTATGTTCATTCCCTGGGAATCGAACCTGTGACCTTGGTCCTTGTGTTGCTAATGCTGTAATCTATCAGTTGAGCAAAAGTAACAAAAACTATCCCACTGGAGCACAATGGAGATTGCTCATTGGTTGGCCTTTGTGGGATTCAAACCTACAACCTTTTGGTTTCAAGCTTAGATCTTCAATCATTATGGCACACTACAGTTAGAGGACTGTGGTATATTGGGGCATTGTAGACGTTGGGACCTCCTGAAAAAGATCTGTGTCAACACATTTGAGAGTCTTCCCTCTGTATCAAGTCTCCTAATTTTCCCATGCACTCTTGTACTGAGCCATCAAAACAAGTGCAGTGTTTACTCAATGTGAACTCTTGGCCTATATGGTCAGCCATACATGGAAAGTGTAATAACTCATTTCCACTCCTCTTTTTAAGCGTTACCGCAGGCATCCAGCAAAATTTATTGGGTTTCACCCTTCTTTCGACATCCTACCACCTGAGCATGTCAAGCAGCAGGCATAACACGCTGGGAAATTTGATACTCGCTGTGACCAAGCTATCAGAGTACATGCCATGAGAATAACGTCTGTATGACTCTGCCATCATCTGTATCTCTCTTGTTTAATGGGGTTTCTTATTCTCATATTATCTCATCAAAATTACATTGGGAATGACAACTGGGTCATTTCACTGGTTGCTGAAGTGGAAACTTCTTATTTTGTTTCCAGTTAACTGATACACTTGCTCATCCTTAGAACTCTAGGAAGTGTGACATGTACTCCATCTGGCCGAGACCAGTGTCTGACCGGTCCGGGAGTGTTAGTTGACACTGTGCTGCTTAGTGTGCTCTATTGAATCAGCAAAACCGAGTTTAGCCTCAAAAATGAAACAAATGCTTATTTAATAAAAATAAATAAATAAATTAAATAAAATAAAAAATGTACTTAATCAATACTCAAGTAAACAATTAGTTGCATATAAACATTTAAATTACACATAAGGCAGTTTTATGTCAACTTTTTCATTACATAATTAACCCTAAAAAGGGCAAGACCATAAAGAGAAACCAGAAAATTAATTAATTGGTATTTTCCATCTTATTAGGATGTAATTATAAAAATAAAAAAAACAGTACTTTTATTTTTGTATTTTAATGTTTGTATTCCCCAGGATACAAAAAACATTTAGGGTTAGTTTTGTTATAAAATTGATACAATCTGAAAGAAGCTCAGATTTCTTTCATGTAAAAAGTGAAATGGCCAAATGTTTTCAGTTCAGTTTGATTTACAATGAATTAAAAGCTCAAAAAAAAGACACAGTCTCAAAAAAATCCATAAAAAGTGATATACATTACTTGAATGCTATTTCAAGTCTTCTGAAGCCAGATGATGGTGTTGTGTGAGAAACCGACCAAAATGTAAGCTGAATGTGAGCAGAACAGCAGAAGCATTGAGTTTTGAATGATGACAGAATTTCAATTTTTGGCTGAACTATCCATTTAAGATGGTATCTGTGGCTGTATTCATGTATTTACGCGTGATTTCATCAGTCAGTGATTCCCTTAACTGTAAACGGTAGTGCTGTAAGGGGTGAAGACTGTCTGTTGTTTGGACAGTAACAGGGTTATATAAATGTCTAACAGGTGTTTGAGTTGAAGGGAGGGAGTGCCCTGTTTCTGTGTGTGTGTGTATGGAGAGACGATTGGCCCAGAGCACTAGCGACGAGGCTGCGTCAGACGGCCGTGTATTTAAGCGAGGGTCCAGCGTTTCCACTGCAGCACTTTTTTAGCAGAGTGCTGTGTCCCACACACAGGCAGACAGCACATACAGGACTCCGCAGAATGAGTGCCGGCAGCCTGTGTTTGCTCTTTGACCTGCTCATACAGACTTTAGCACCACAAAGTGCCCAGTCGGGATAACCATACGCCCAACGTGAACCACCAGAACGGCTCATCGACGAGAATCAATCCGAACAACATGGCTTGTCAAGTCCTTCTCCACAGGTAATGTTTCAGAGGAGAAAATCTCTAGACATTCAGTGGAAAATAAGCTGTGGATGTTGCGAGAGAGGCTGCCGTTCTGGGTGAAACTGGATTGATTTGTTCCCGTCAGACTGTCTTGTTTATTGGTTTTCGACCAAGGCTGCATGTGACATTCAGATGAGATGGCTCACTGCCTCTCAGATCGCATGACGGAAAGCCCTGCTAACTCGCGTAACACTGCTGATGAGTTGAAATAGGATTATTTGGAGAATCGAGCAGAATTGTGAAACTGATGAATCACAGCATGATAAAGCATTTCATTCACAACCAATGAGTGCCGTGTGTGTGTGTTTTGGCCACTCATGCTGATAAGATAAAGTGCAGAGTCAGAGGAAGTCGTCTGTGTGTAATCCTCTTAAAGCCTCAGCTGATCTCATTGCGAAACAACGCATTACTCTTAGCTCCGTCCACTCTTTATTTCTGGCTGCTTGATTATTCACAGTTTAGCCCTGTGAAAATATTTTTAAGGACAGCATGAAGCATGTTAGGCTGTGATTACTATTGGCTAATACAATTTTGTATGGTTATGTCATCAAAAGAAAAAAAATCTGTTTAAAGGCACAGAGAGTTAATACATGTTGGCTCCGTTTACAGCTAGCATTAGCATGCGTTTTCATTAAAGCAGTGTGTTGTATCAGGGTTTCTAAAAAGTTCTTAAATCAGAACAGAAAGTCTTACCCCTGGTTTACAGACAAGGCTTAAGCCTAGTCCCAGACTAAAATGTAAAATGTTTTAACTGAAAGAAAACTGATCTTAAAATATATCAGTGCCTTTGTTTTGTCTCAAGATGCACCCCAGTAATATTTTGAACTATGGCCTTAGTTTAAGCCCTGTCTGTGAAACCAGGCCTTAAATTCATAATGTCATGATTGGGCATTAATTTCTGCATGCATTTCTAGTACAAATATCTAAACTGCCTTAAATGAAAATTAAGATATTTGAAGTCTTGTTTCTAAAAAACATTTAACAAAATTGATTTCAAACAAATACATTTCTGTCAATGAGCTATGAAAACATGTTTTCACCTTGAATTAAATACATTTTATGTGCCCATTGGCAGATATTAAATCACTTAATTTGAATCCATTTCTAAGTAAAATTTTCTTGCTTCTTGATTTTATAAATCTTTAGACATTTGCACTAGAAAACAAGTGTGATCAGAAGACACACAGTACAGTGAAAGTTATTTCCATATTCTAGTCAATTGAAAAGTAATGGAGATCTATGGGAAGTTGTATTGCCGAACTGTTGCTAATACAACGCCTTTTCTACTACCAGGACATTTACATTTTAGAGAACATGTTGACGTATTGGGTTCCCTTCCATTTGGTCCTTAAATTATTTAGCTAGATTACATTTTACATGCTTGTTTGTCTGATTTCTCTTCCTAAAGAGAGCTATAAAATGTTTCTCTCCTTTTCTTCTCTTATAATCCCTTTAGTAAGGGTTCAGTAATCAAAGGGAATGCAGGAAACCTGTAAATGATGGAAATATTTTAATTAACACAAGCTCTTATGTAATATGTCAGTGACAAGTTCATTTTTGCGTGACTAAGTGCAATTGGATCTCCATCCAGTTACACTGGAAACCCATAGTAAAGAAAGATTATGAAACAAACTACATTTTATTTAATTAAATTAAATCATTAGTTATCAACCATAAATATTTTCCGTCAGTATCAGCCAAACTGACTCTATATCATGCATCTGTATTTTTAATGTTTCTCAGGCTGAATCAATGATTCACAGAGTTCAGGTGAGGTCTTGCAGAAGAAATGAATGGAAGGATGTTACAGAAGGTTCTTTAATAAAGTGCTTCATGCTGAGTAATGCACGGTCAGTGTGAATGCATTACTGTAACTGATCTCTGCTACGGCCTCCAGAGCTCTGTGTGGGCAAGATACTGAGTGTCTTAAACAAGGCTCGTTTTGTTCTCCCTTGCGATATCGAGCGATGCACTTTTCAGTGCTGACTAGCACAAAAAAACATTTTTTTGAACATTTTTCAAGAAGTGCTTCTCTAGTCCAGTTGTCCCAGCAGCCGTTTGCTTTCTCCATGACACTTCCTCTTTTAATAGCAATGCTATTTTTAAATAGGCAATGCCATTTCAATGTGCCATAGATCTACATTAAGTTAAGTGAGATGATAAATGCAGTCTGATGAAATAATTTTTTTTAGTCTATTCTATTGTGGCTTTGTGGCCTCATATAATTGTACAGAGAAACATAGAAGCTTACATGAGCACTGAGAAATTTGTATTATTTAGTATTAATCATTTTTTCTTAGTGTAAAGAACATTTTGAAGAACCCTTTTCTACCGTAAAGAACCTTTTGTGGAATGCAAAGATGTCTTGGATATTAAAGGTTCTTCATGATTTAGAATGAAGCATTAGCTGGTCGTGTGATTTATATCTTATTTGTTGTGAGTGAACACTGTAATTTATTTAAAATATCATTCATTCTTTTAGGGGCGGAAAATGTAATGGGAAAAGTTACTTGGTATACTTTTAACGTGAAGTTAAGATTTTTCCAAATTAAAACTGACAGATTTATCAAAAAAAGTGAACTGGTCTGATTTTGTGGTCGTTTCTTTTTATAAATACTCACATCCTAGAAATCAGGAAATCATTTGACGTTCTGACCTTGTAGTCTAGCACTAGACTCTAGTTTGTAGTTTCTAGAAAGTGTCAGATGTCAGGATTTTCCCTTTTCATGGGATGACATGGACACAAGCCTTCCTAGCGGCCTAGAGAGCTCAAGGGGTCAAGACATTGTACCATAGACGCCGAATGCACCGCTGCCGCCGAATAACATGGGACCTTGCGCTTGTCCTGTTTCTGTATATGCGTGTGTGTGTTTGTGTGCTGATGTGGCCCTGCCTGTGAGCACCTGCTGTATCAGTCAAGGTCTTATTTGTTCCTTTCCCAGAACCTGACACGGGTGCTAACAAGTATCAGGCAGCTAGTGTTATGTAAGCAAGCGTTCCTAGCATGTCTGAATTTGTCACCCTGCCCCCAATTCATCTCCGGTGCCCACTTCCTGACACTCCTGACGTTTCCTGTGACCTTTACAGGAAATGATAAACTATGTTTTTCTACAGTCTACGTGACTTGTGAAATGTACACTAAATGAGACGTCTTTTCCCCGAAGACACATGCGATGATTGTATAAGGATGCAGGGTAGGAAAAATCATACAGTTAATATAATCATCCTAATATTTCCTTCCATTTCCTTTCTTTCCAGTTCGCACATTTCTTCCATCAGCATTCTTCCAGGATCTGCCGCGTAAGTATCTACTTCTTTTTTTTTTTAAAAAACAGTTCAGTGGCAACCATATATGTATGTGTAAATAATTCATATGTTTTATTCTTAGAAGTCTCATCTAGAATCATTTGGTTTGCTCTGAGTCTTGTTTGTTTGCTATCGACATGAACAGCATACAAGGCCTATTTGAAGTTCATTTCTCTGACGTTAATTTGGACCATATGCAATTATGCTCTGGCCTAAATCAGATTTGTTGACTCAGACGGCCACAGTATGCAATAAACAGCCCTTTTAGGTGGACAGAAGGCAAAATGTAGCTGAACAAATGTGATTATGGTCTTAAAAGCAGATAACTAGGGCATGCCGTCTTGCCGACAGAGAGACCGTCTGGACTTTGTGATTTAGAATTGAAAATGGAATTCCACCAAATTGCTATATGTTGCTGAGATTCCACTAATTGTGTTCATAATGAAAGAAACCCACCGGCAAATAGAGGGTTAAGCTTGTCTGGATTTTATTTATTTAATATGATAGAACTAAGAAAATGTAGCATGTAGATTAATTGGTTAGAAAGAGTATGGCTCACTGAAGAACATTCAGCTCTAATGAAAAAATTACATCTGCAGCGTATTGTGGCAGCAGGAAGAATATTATCCCATTTTGAAATGGCCTCGGAGCAGAAAATGCATTAAAGTATCTGTAACCAAACTGCAGCTTCAGGCAAAATTAGTGCATCTGGCTATGAAATTCTGCAACACTTAGGTGCACAGCACAAACAACACCATCCTCTATTGATTTATTGCTGGAATTTTGGCACACACAGAGGCAGTGTGACATAACGAGCCTTTTGGCCCAAATGGGCATGTGGATGTTGGTTAGGAAGGCATGCTGGGGGTCCATTATTCTTATAACTTCAACATAGCTAGAGCCTCAGTGCAGGACACTTCAGAGACTTGGGTGTTGTAATACTGAAGGTCTAGTGCGCTCAAAACACTTCTATTTTGAGACACAAGAATCTGTGATGCTCAGAATGGAGGGTTATTTGTTAGAACTTTGAGCTTGCGCTGAAAACTCCTTGGCTGACCTTCTTAAAAAGGTCGAACTGTGATTAAATATGGGTACTGTGTGTTCTGGCCTCAATGGAAAGCTTTTTTTTTATATGCAGTTGTGTCAGACGCCTTGAATGTGTTTATTTGCAGTATAATCCAGAGGACCATCCGTGCTGCAGTTGAACAGCACTTGTTGGACTTACAGACGTCTATTGACAAGGAGCTCGGCAGCTATGAGAGTCAAGTGTTGGACTCCCAGCCCTTTCAGGGGTGAGTTTGACAATACACACAGCACATGCCGACGCTGAACCTGCTGTTTATTTGCTTGTAGTTGAAATTTGAACATTAATATTTGGTGTAAATGTGAATCTATATGTATTTTTCTCTACAGAAAAAGCCCTATTCAGAAGACAGCAGGGCCTGAGGACCATGAAGATGTGCAGTCTGAATCTGAGGCAGAGACTGAGACTCTCCCGGAGGTTACAGAGGAGGGCCTGCCGTCAGAAAATAACGAGGTAAACAATTAGAGGGTTAAGCTTGTCTGGATTTTATTTGATACGACAGAACTAAGAAAGTCAGAGGAACAGCGATTAGACCAGTAATTCTCAACCTAGCTGAAGCTAAAAAAAAATAAAATCTATTAGAATTCACCCCCTCTGCAACTTTTAGTTTGCTTTGGAGATCCAGAATTCTCACAGCCTAGGAAAACCTGAATATATGATGTAGCCGAATTTTAAAAGTGTTATAGATGTGGAAAAAGTCATGCAAACTAATAAAATCTTTAAAAAAAAAAAAAAAGCCATGTGCATTTTTCATGAATACTTATGTTAAGCTCTGAAATATTTTATTGGACAGAAATTGCAAGTAAGAAAAAATAAATAAATCCGTATCCTTAGTCCTTATTCTGTAAAACACAAACGACTGGAAGAGTCATGTAGATTAATTGGTTAAAAAGAGTATTGCTCCCTGAAGAACATTTCTGGAATCCTGATATTTAATTATTTTAATTCAATTTATTTTAGAATGCACATAGATTAAAATAAGTTTTGGGCAAGGGAGGCTTTGAATATTGTTGTGGACAGTGGAGTCAGAAAGGTAAAGAACCACTGCATTAGATCATTTCTGTAGTCCTTGAGCATATTTAGTCTCAATGCTATCAGCAAGGTCTGTAATACCTCCTCCTCAGCAGAGTGAGAAACAAGGGCCTTCCTGTCAGATAAACAGCGGGCACAAGCGATCTTCCCCCGTTTAACACCGTGCCGGAGCGAACAAAACATTTCAGATAAAGCACTTTCCTCAAGTAGCTAATTAAGTAATGAGATGAAGCTGGTTCTGAAGAACCGTCAGCAGAGCTGATGATAAAGGTTTGCGTCTCTTGACTGTGAGGTGTAATAAAATGACGAGCGTGTCTGGGGTCTCTGGGATTAACAGTCTCTTTGGGAGGCTTCTCTTCCCTCCACGTGCATAAAGTTCTTGTGGCCTGGCCACGGGTTAGGAACATATGAACTGGGTCACCTTCTTTTAATAGCCATCACTGAGGAATGACAGCGCCACCTGGTCAACGCAAACACTCCCTCCCTCAGAGAGCCAACCCATTCCTCAATGTTATCAGCTCCTGACCTTGAGACGCTGTCATCAGTAAACACACACAAAGGCCTTGATGAGTTTGAGTGTTCAGAACATTTGGCATTGTGCAATGCCAAAACGTATTATCTTTTTCACTTGTAAACCTGTCAGTACAGTCAGTGGTAATTACTCTCCTTTTCCCCGCAGGAATCTCAAGGTTCTCAGCTCAGCAGCCCTGTCACGGAAGAAAGCTCTGGGATGGACCTTGACACGGAGACTCTCATAGACGCTGAGAATCTCAGCACGGAAAGGTTAGATTGGAAACGTTGAGATGCGATCACAATTAAGAGTTTAATTTTTTAGAGGCGAAATCAAATCATTTCAATAGAAATCCATGCATCTGGAATTGTGCCACTCATAATTTCCTCATGCAGGTTTCTCTGAAAAATCATCTTTCGGCCTACATGAATGCAAATGCTTCTCTAGCTACTTTCAATATCATGTTGTTGCATTTAAAAAGTATGCATTGTACGGTCATAATTAATTACGGTCACACTTTAAAGTCCAATTCTCATGAACTACCGTATTGACCCGACTATAAGACGACCCCCCTTTTTCCAGATGTACCTTTTGGAAAAAGGCTTTTTGAAAACCAAATCTTGTTTGTTTGTTTTCTCTCTGTAAAACACTTTTTTTCTTAAATTATTTTCATATTGCATATTTTTCATATTTTGAAAGTATGGTAAATACTTGTAAAATGTACCAACAATGACATTGAAAAATATACACTTTTTGATATACCATAAAAATAACAGGTAGCCCATCTGAACTGTATAACATTTAGGCTATCCATCTCATAGTAGCCTACCAAAATTGTATTAACAGTAGAAGTGAAATCTTATTGTAGTCTTCAAATCTGGGTACTGTCTTGTGTTTTAAAATCACTTGCAGAGGAAGTTTGGTCCCATCGGGCTAACATGACAGTCACGACTCGTGCCGCTGTAAGCTTTTCTTTTTCTTTTGTTTTCACTCGCGATCTTTACAACACGCATTACATTACATATTTCATGGCACACTCGTTTTAAGCGTGTATGGCGCCACCTATTGTTGTGGGTGTATTACTGACATGTCAAAAGTCTAGACCCTGAATATAAGACGACCGCGTTTTTTCAGATGTATTTCCAAGAAAAAAAACATTGTCTTATATTCGGGTCAATACGGAATGACTTTTGCCTCAATCTCATAATTTGCTGCTTTATTAATAGTAAAGTAGTTGTTAAGTTTAGGCATTGGGTAGGATTAGGGCTGAAGAATAGTCATGCAGAATATGTGCTTTATACGAACAGCCACTATGTTAATAATAGGTATGATATTAAGCAACTAGTTAATAGTGAGAATTGAGCCCTATACTAAAGTATTACCACAAATCTTTTATAGTCATTTTACAGGTTAACTACTTTCATGATTTAGTGAATGCAATAGCACACACTACTCAATCTGACATGCCTGAATAATATTTTTAGTGGCACGATGGGCATTTGAATAGCACAGACATTTTACCCCCTTGAACACTGGCACGCAAGAACGCACATTGAGTATGTATAGTGGAACCTCACGCTTGAATGCACTGGCCAGGCATTCATGTCTGTGTTTGTGTGCTCACGTGGAGTATATTTCTGGACTTCAGCTGCTTTGCAGCCCATTAGTGAAAGAAAACACTCTTCTAATGATTTTGAAAGCTTCCAAAAATAACATTTTACAAGGAACATACAAAATTGTTCTGTTCTTTTAATGGAAAATAATAATAGAAATCTCTAGCTAGAAATAGCTTGTAAACTTTAAATTGTGTTCTTGTAAAAACTTTTGTAAGCCTGTTACACCTTGCATCGGATAAGCGAGCGTCCTAGATTCCAGAGTCACGGTCTGTTAGCTTGTATAGTATGTGTGGGTGTGACTTGTGAAGTTTCAATACGCGTAAACTTTTGCCATCCTGCCTGAATTCTCTTTGCTTGTTTTACACCCTTATTAATAGACTAAATATGACTAGGTTTTTTTCCAAGCAAGGTATTTAAAGAGCTCTATAATTGACATGCGTGAAGGGAACAGATCACATAGTTGCCATCACCTCACTGTAGAGTTCATAGTCATTTGTTTCCATCTTCACACAGACTGGAGAACTACCCAGACTATGAGCAGATGGACCAGGCTGATGTTATCACCCCTGTGAGTATTTTTGAATAGCACCAGGATTCTGTCTGTTTTTCTGTGCTGAAGCGTCTAATCAAAGCTCTTCAATGATTCGCAGGAGCCCGGAGACTGTGATTTGAATGCTAATAATGAGTCCACAGAGCTAGACAGCAGCCCTCAGTCTTTGACCGGAAGCATTTTCTCAGACAGTGAACAAGAAGGTAACTATTTCTGTTATTTCTCTATAAAAGATAAGTTGCACTGTATTAACTGCTTATGTGAACAAAAAAATTGTCCCTATACAAAATAGTATAAATGAACAGTTAATATATGAATAATATGAAAAAAACACTAATATTGTTAGCTTTATTAAAAAAAATGTAAACATTAACCAGTTGCATAAGCTTAGGGCAGCATCGGTGTAACTGACTGAAGTGGGGAAACTTTTTTGAAATCAGTCATTATTTTTGCAGTCCAATTTGGTACAAATTGTGGTGAAGATAACACGCACTTCACCTTTGAGCTCATGTAAGACTGATGGGATGTGTTTTGTGTATTTATACATTGGCTGAATGTTAACAGTGCGCTTGAATTTGAAACTCGAGTTTGTGAATTTAATAGATCACAGTGCTATAAATATGGAAGGTAAACAGTTATTCATAAACCACCAACATACACATTTCTGCTTTCTCATGTATGTGAATCATAAATATGGTTCATGTGGTCTGAGTGAATGCTAGTTATGACTCATTTGTATTTCAGCCATAGATCCACAGCATTGTGTGTGTGTGTGTGTGTGTGTGTGTGTGTGTGTGTGTGAAAGGATCATAGCTCACTGCACTCTTCTGTGCTATCTCTCTCTCTCTCTCTCCGCCCATGCCTGGTCAGCATCATGCCCCATCAATTTCCCACCCATTGACTTCACATGTATGCACCTGCAGAGAGAAGGGAGCGGTAAGTAGCATCTCCACAGCCCTCCCCTCAGCTCGTCAATCGCCCGCTGCTGCTCTCAAGCTGTTTTCACTCATTTCAAACCTGAGTTTGGCTCCTCCCCTTCCCTTTTCCCCTTCCCACACGGCAACCTTCTCACAGTACTTTTATTTTTTTTTTTATTTTTTTTTTTTTTCCTACCAAAACTGCACCCAGAACAACACTTGTTGATGCTCTTGTTGCTTGAGAGGTGATTTCTTAAAAAGACAAGTACCATTAAGGAGGTCCAAATGGAATCTTTTGGGCCTTTTTTGCATTTTTCCACCTTGATTTAAGGGAAAATCTGTGGAATTTTGCAGTAGGGATTTAAATATGGAAATGCATGTTGAACAGAAGTAAGAGTATTAAGTTTAATGTATTAAATAACCCAAAATATTTAATATACATGCATGACTATGAGGAATGTTGTGAATCAGTGTTCCCATTGCTCTGAAAATCTGCAGAACTTTCTGGGGGCTCAGATTCCATGTAGAATTAAATTATATTATACTAAGTGTGCTTGTACAAAAGCAGTTTACTTCTGCAAAATTAGGTTGAATTGCTTTCATACAAATGACCAGCTCCAACAATAACTATAACTGTAAAGTTTTAGTAATTGTCGTTTTCACTACAGCTTTAATGATAACAACAGAGGAAGAATATTGTTGGAATCACTTTCAGAAGAATTTTTTTTTTAAAGTAAAACCGATCAGAACACACCCCACTTTAAAGAGCTTAAGCATTCAAACCAGCAGGAGACAACAAAATTGCAGTGGTGCGCTTATAATAAACAGAACGTTATTATCCATTGATGTGGATAATAACACAATGCGATTAATCGTTTTGCAGTTATTATGAATTCACTATACCCCAGATGCCCATTTTCTAGCAGAATCTAGCATTCACGCCAACCAAATTCAGTTCTGACGTCAAATGGACTCTTAAAATCTCAGGTGAGAAAACGCCTTGAGTTTGAGTTCGCCCCCCTGAGACTCTGACTAACCCTTCGGCTCCTCACATGCACCCAGTTGGTCCTGCTGTCTCCCACTATTTACCATCTGCCATCAGCAAATGCATCAGCTTTCTCCTAATCAACCACCATGTCAGACATCTAGGCAGTGCAAATTTGATCGTTTAAGTTTCCATAGCAGGCCCCAGTCCAGTGCATTCTCTGCCCTCTCGGGTCGGGTCAACGTGACTTCTGCTCCGAGCATGATTCCCTGCATCGAGCATGATAAACAATTGCTGTTGTCATTGCTGATGTAGCAGCTCTTTAAATACTCTGGCTCCAGAATGTATGTGTGTGAATGTTTGCCTGAGTGGATGACATTCAACTGTGCACTCTTACCCAGAAGCTTCACCTACCGAATAACACAGTGCTCGTCTATTTCCACGAAGCGTTCTGAGGAAGTCTTGGATTTTGTGTGCTGTCTGGCTCGCTCCACATGTTTCAGAGCAGCTCTGATTTCTGCGCACCTGTTTAGACTTTGGGTTAATAGCACAAAGCGACCCAGGCCTGTTGTGAACTTCTAACTCTGTGTGGAAGTGTATGCGATTGAACTGTTGAGTTATGCTGATGATATTTAATGGCAGTGCTTGTGTCTGTGTGTCTTTTTCAGACCCTGTACCAGTGTTCATGTCATGGCAAGAGGAGACCGAATCAGGGGAGGCCCAGCTGTCCCCGCTGGCGGGCCGCATGGTGCCGCTGCCTCTAGAAGACGATACTCAGCCGCTGCTAGCCCGACGCTTCCTGGAATTTGGCCACAGTCAGCGGTTCTTGCAGCAGGACCACGATGCTACATCCTCCACCAAAGCTTTGTCCTGTGGAAGGTGAGCAGAGAGACCACAGACACTTATGAATACTCAGATACACTGACAGCCAAACTCACGCTCGTGTCACATCTCTCACAGGCCTCGCCGTGCTTCCCTCAATTCCAAAGACAGCCTGAAGGGCGACAACGTCTCCCACCAGCTCACTAAGAAACTCCAGAACCTCAAGAAGAAGATCAAGCAGTTTGAGGAACAGTTTGAAAAAGAGAGAAACTACAAGGTTAGAATGATATACACTAGTGCTCAAAAGTATATGCTTTTGAAGTGGTCTCTTCCAAAGCTGCATTTATTCGAATTTAAAATACAGCAATATTGTGAAATATTATTGCAATTTAAAATAACTCCCTTCTATTTAAATATAGTGTAAAATGTAATTTATTCCTGTGATCAAAGCTGCATTTTCAGCATCATTACTCTAGTTTTCAGTGTCACATGATCCTTCAGAAATCATTCTGATATGCTGATTTGCTGCTGAAGAAACATTAATTATTATTATCAATGTTAAAAACAGTTTTTCTCAGGATTATTTGATGAATAGAGCAGCATTTAGCTGAAATAGAAAGCTTTTGTAACATAAAGTCTTTAATGTTACTTTTGATCAATTTAATGCATCCCAGCTGAATAAAGGTATTCTTTAATTTATTTCCCCAAAAAAAGAATGTTTTTGCTGACCCCAGACTTTTGAACAAAATAGTGTATGATGTTACAAAAGCTTTCTATTTTAGATAAATGCTGTTCTTTTGAACTGTCTATTCATCAAAAAATGCTGAAAAATTTGTACACAACTGTTTTCAACATTGATAATTATCATAGATGTTTCTTGAGCAGCAAATCAGCATATTAGAATGATTTCTGAAGGATCATGTGACACTGAAGACTGGAGTAATGCAGTTCAATGAATTGCATTTTAACATGCATTCAAATAGAAAAGTTCTTTTAAATTGTAAAAATATTTCACAATATTTTGTACTGTATTTTGGATCAAATAAATGGAGCCTTGGTAAGCAGAAGAGACTACTCGAAAAACATAAAAAAAATCGTGCTGTTCTAAATCTTCTGACCTGTAGCACATGCATTAATAATTTCAGAAATGATCGGTTAAGTTGATATTTGTGTTTCGTTTGTAGCCGTCTCACGCTGATAAGGCAGCTGATCCAAAGGTGCTGAAGTGGATGACTGATCTGACCAAAATCCGCAAGCAGCTCAAAGGTAAGAGTGGCTGTGTGGGCCGGGGGGGGCGGCGATATGGGTGTGGAGTTTCTGATAGTCAGTGTCATGTGTTATTGGGCGGTTTTGGTCCAGGCCTGCTCCCCTGTCCTCTGTGGGAGAAGTGCACCTTACACTGCATGTCTGTAGAGGCTCTGGGGCTCTCTCTCATGGGACCACCCTCATACTCTACTGGAGAGCCCTCTGCTCACTGTGTTTGGCCCCCCACACTTCCCATCATCCATTTCCATTTGATGCCCCCCATCAGAGGTGCACTGTCGTATAAAGTCTCTCTTTCTTTTTAACTAAATCCACTCGGACGGCCCGCATCGGCAGGACGACAGCACCTCTTACCCAAAGGTTCCCTGAGGCACCAGGCCGTGCTTCAATCATACAGACGCCACTCGTCCTCTTCCTCCGTCCCGAACACACCCCATTTTACACTGTCACGCCCCCTCAATGCCTCTAGACAGGCGCCCCACTTCTGTAAGTACTCTTAAGCAGCAGTAAGTAGACTTGAGTTTGACACTCTCTGCTCTCCTCTCTCTCTAAATTTCTCTGACCGCGGTCTCGCAGACGCTTTCCCGCTACGGGACGCTCTCAGCCACGTGTCTCAGCTTCTTTAATCATCTAAAGTGTATGTTTATGAGGAATTTCATATCAGGTTCAAGGGCTCACAGGCTGTTCTCAGTCGCCGAGCCTGTGTTTCCAAAATGCTTCTTTGGCCCTCTTATAGTGTACTTTGTGAGGTTGTCAGTGCGCTACTGATGGACTTTTTCGTAGTTTGTGGTGATGCTGAGTGAGGTCGTTCACTGGCCTTGTATTTCTTTCGGTTAGTGTTAGGGCTGCACGATAAATCACAATAAAATCGCAATCACGATTAAGCAAAAGCTACGATTGTCATGCGCATATTGTCAGTGAAGCATGGTTCTGTGATCAGTAGTAAATCTCTATCCGAAGGCCAGAGAAACTCCAGAAGAAATCCAGGAAATCCCTATAGCAGTAGCTAAATAAACAGAAGATTTAAATGCTTTCATTGATTCAGCTTGACTAATAAACACACAACTACGACAATATATGATTTATCGGAATTCTTATTATAATTTTCATTATAATAAAGTATATGATAATACAATGCCTTTATCACTGCTTAGAATACTATGAAATATGTTGCGCGCCTTATTGTGTGTAAGAAGCCACATCATCTCACAGAAGGATTTATATCAAACACTCGACTGACGTTATGAAGCAAGTTTGGAGTAAAAACATGTTATTAAATATGGTATTTTCTAGAGGTCGACCGATTCATTGCCACAACTATCGGTTATCGGCAAAAATCCATGCCGATAGTTTTCAGGTTTGCAACCGTTGCTGGAGTGGCTGAGAAGGGTCCGCTGGCATTATACAGTACGAGAGCGGCCTCTAGAGGCGGAAATCACTGACAGCACGTGTTGTTTATTTTGACACGTGACACTGCACGCTGCACAGAGCGGGAAACTCCAGACGCGCATTTAAATGCAGCCGACAGAAAAGCCTGCCGCGGAACAGAACGCCATTCACATAGTTTTCTATTAAATTACATTATATTTGTCCCAAATCGTTGTGAATGTATAATGACTTCACCCTAGGCTATAAATTATGTATTGTGCATTTTTCAGTAAAACTTTTGTCTTTCTGTGGCTCTAATAAAGTCTGTATGCTTCATGTAGAGAGCTGTAATAGATCGCGCTCTCTCTTTCCACTTGCTCTGTTTTTTTTAAACACCGAACTTCAAACTCATTTATGCCACATTGTTCATTCTTGAAGCAAACTTATGTCCGTTTGGTGATTTAAATAAATTGTTTTAGACCGCCACTTGATCTGAACGCAAAGCGCCTGGTGTGTGTGTGTGTGTGCGTGTGTGTGATACCTCTGAGTTCTCCTAGACGCAGCGTTGCGCGACTAACTTTTTTTTTTTTTTGATTAGATAATTATCAAGTGTTAAAAAATAGAAGCAAATAAAGTGTGTGAGTACACATACAATATCCATATGTATGTAATTTTAATGCTATGGCCTTGTGTAGATATTTAAACATGGCCATCTTTAAGCATGACTGTTGAAATTAAATGGTAACATTTAACAATAAAAGTCCATTCGTAGCATTAATGAAAACTGTAGAAGTATTGTTCCTTGTTAGTGTTTTCATTTCAACATTTACTATTAGCTACTAATAGGCTATATTTTTACATTTTAAAGTTTCTTCTTTTAACATTAGCAAATTATGAAATAACTTTAATGATCAATATAGTAAATAATATTAATATTTTTTATTCATTTACAAAGTATGGTTCAGTACTGTTGCTGCTTTTTTTTTTTTTTTAAATAGTAAAGCACTAGCTCTCTTTCAGTATCCATTTTGAAAACTATCGGTTGATTAATCGGTATCGGCCAGTGTGGTCCAACCCAGCTATCGGTATCGGTAAAATCCACTATCGGTCGACCTCTAGTATTTTCACGTGCTTTCAGATGGAGCAGCATTTAATATACAAAGACATAGTTCATTGAGAAGCTACGCAAACAGCTTTCATAATTGATTTCATAAATGCGCAATTACATTAAAAAAATGTTTTTCGTAGCTTGCCAGTGAACTACGGTTCTGTGTAGTAAATGCTGCTCCATCTGAAAGCACATGATTTACTGCTGATTACAGACCCGGCTTTACTGACAAGATGCACATGACAATCGCGTTCGATTAATCGTGCAGCCCTAGTTAGTGTGGTCAACTCCATCCTAAATGCTACCAGCAAACCTTCTGGCTCCTAATTTGGTCTTTTTTGTCTCTCTCACCCAGATGCCAAACACAAGGCTGAGAGTGAGCTGACTCCACAGACGCGTCCACGCAGCAACACACTGCCCAAGAGCTTTGGATCCACGCTGGATCAGTCGGCTCACGAGGACCCCGTGGAGAGTGAGGCACGGGGTCACCGGCCCTTACGAGAAGAGACACTGGAGCTCATTCAACACTGCATCCAAACCAAAAGAGCCGAGGATGGCTGGCCAGAGGACGTCAGAGTGAGTTCCAGCTTCTTAAACTTTAATCAGCAGCTTTGATGTATTTCGAATTCATCTCAAAATTTCTCAGGCAGATAGATTTGTGCCATCTACATTACATGACTTTTGCACAGATTTTTGACCTGATTTACAGTCTGGATGAGTCGACGCTAGTTGTGGAAAGTCAGAGCTAGTCTTCAGATTTTGGGCTGCCGGTGTTGACAAATTTCACCAAAAATCGAATAGTGTGTAATGGGCACAGACTTTTTTTTGCCTCAGACTATGATTCCATGCAGTTCAAGCATATCAAATGTGTAATTATTTAGGCTGATTTCAGAACACATTGTTATCATTCATCATGTGTCTTCTAGTAATGAGGCATACACTGCCGTTCAAAAGTTTGCAATCAGTAAGATTTTTTATGTTTTATAAAGAAGTCTCTCATGCTCATCAAGGCTGCATTTATTTGATCAAAAATACAGAAAAAACAGTAATATTGTGAAAAATTATTGCAATTTAAAATAACGGTTTTCTATTTTAAAATACTTTAAAATGTAATTTGTTCCCGTGATGCAAAGTTGAATTTTCATCAGCCATTACTCTAGTCTTCAGCGTCACATGAACCTTCAGAAATCATTCTAAAATGCTGATTTATTATTATTATTATTATCAATGTTGGAAACAGTTGTGCTGCTTAATATTTTTTTGGAACCTGTGAGATATATATATATATATATATATATATATATAATATTTTATTTTATTTTTTTTCAGAATTCTTTGAATAAAAAGAAAAGCATTTATTCAAATATTTTTCATTTTCTATTAAAAAATAGAAAACATTTTACATTGTAATTATATTTCACAATATTTATTTTGATCAAATAAATGCAGCCTTGATGAGCATAAGAGACTTTTAAAATCTTACTGATCGCAAACTTTTGAACTGCACGGGTTTGTTGTGATCAAAACATCCTAAAAGTCTGTTATTGTTATCATCAGTCATTCAGTGTATGTTGCCCAGTTTTTCTCTATTACCATTTAAGGCAAGCTTTTTTTGACATCTAGTATTTTAATATCTGTTCAGATATTAAAAGTCATGTAGTTTATCCAACCATAACATCTAATTTGAGAATTTAATTTGTTGCTCTATACAGAAAATGACCAAGGAGCAGCTTGCCAGTGAGAAAACAGTCCTGCAGAAGAATCTTCTGTACTATGAGGGACTTCATGGGCGCCCCGTAGGTGTCTCTCTCTCTCTCACACACACACACACAAACTTTTCCCATGAATGCAGTGCTCTGACAAACGTGTCCTCCTGCAGGTGACCCGAGAGGAGCGCTTGATTGTGAAACCCTTGTATGACAGATATCGGCTGGTCAAGCAGATGCTCACCCGTGTCAGCATCACCCCTATCATAGTAAGACACCCTGTTCCTCTTTTTTCCACACCCTCATTAGCCTTTTGGATATTTGGTGTTATGAATAATACATAATTAATGTTTGCAATCTGAAACCAAGTCTAGAGTTTATAATTAATGCATATTCTAAGAATGATATTGAAAGTGGCTGAAATATGATAGGATTGTGAAATGAAAGCTGACACCGCTTTGTAGAGCTGAAATAGGATCTAGGTTTTAGGATTTTATGGTACGCTGGCTAGACATTTAGCACAGAAGAAGCAGAATAACCGGGCTCTCCTCTCTCGCACAGGCTTCTCCCTCCAGCAAACGGCGCAATCAGATGCTACAACCCATCATCGAGGGCGAAACTGCCCACTTCTGTGGTGAGATCGAAGAAGAGGAGGAGGAGGAGGGCAGAGGCCAGCAGGAAAATGTAGAGATGCAGAGCGAGGGCTCAGAAATCATCATGGACTCAGTAGCCCAGCCCAGCTCCCAGCAGCCCACTCAGGAGAACATCCTCAGCTCTGGGAAGCTCAATCTCGATCTGCGTCTGTCCAGTTCCAACGCCTCCTCAATGTGAGTGTGGACCAGAAAATCAAAATTGACATTGAAGCTAGAGCTGTACGAGTAATTGTTAAAAGATCGCGACACCCACAAGATTCAGACACCCACATTATCTATTTTCTAAATGATAACAATTCGCCTGCATCTGTTAAACCTTTGAAAAAGTCATACCAGAACATTCAAATCTGCGTTCGCACTGCTGCTTGCACAGAAAGCAGACAGTTACCATGTTTAGCAGCTTCTTTTCAACTACACAGAATTATTTCTGTCTTGCAGTCATTCATGTTATGACTGAAATACTGGGATTAAAGTTTATAGTTCGGATATAAACACTGATGTCTATGGTAGTCATCTTTTAAAAGTAATTGGCGCATCAAGTGTCGATTGCAACGTTTTGCCACTAGGTGGCAACAAGACCCTGTTAAAAAATGTATTTGTCATTGAATCATTCATTCAAGAGATTCCTTCAAAAACGCTGATTCATCCAGTAATGAAACAAGTGAAGTATTTATGAGTGAGTCATTGAATCATTCATTCAAACCACTTTTTCATAATTTTAATATAAAAAAATTGGTGCATTAAATATATCATATATTAAAATGTTTAATAATTCATTCAAATTAATTAAACGCTTTTAAATAGACTGCAGCAATTAATATTTTTTCACACATTATTTTGTTTAATTCGGAATCGTGGGAGAATCGTGATCTCTATTTGAGACAAAAAAATTGTGATTCTCAATTTATCCAGAATCGTGCAGCTGTACCTCAAGATGAGTTCATCGTAACTGATTTGGGTGAAATGTAGCATTGCATCACTTGCTCAGCAATGGATGCTCTGCAGTGAATGGGTGCCGTCAGAATGAGAGTCCAAACAGCTGATAAAAACATCACAATAATCCACACCACTCCAGTTAACATCTTGTGAAGTAACAAGCTGACAAGTGATGTTTTTAACTTCAAACTGTTGTTTCTGGCCAAAATACAAGTCCTCTACCCATAATACTGCTTTCTCCAGTGAAAAAGCCATCTGGTCTGAATCTGGAGAGAAATCTGAAAACAATTATGTGGGTGGATTTTGATGCCAGAGGACAACAGGGAATGGATTATTGTGATGTTTTTTATCAGCTGTTTGTACTCTCATTCTGACGGCACCCATTCACTGCAGAGCATCCATTGCTGAGCAAGTGATGCAATGCTACATTTCTCCAAATCTGATGAAGAAACAAACCCATCTACATCTTGGATGGCTTGACGGTGAATACAAATATTTTCAGCAAATTTGCATTCTTGGGTGGACTATTCCTTTAAATCTGAAGCCATGTTGAAGGCCTCAGTCTGGAATTACCCAGCAGGTCTTGGGTTTACAGTGTGACCTACATTGGCAGAGACCTCGATTTCTACACCTTGATTTATGTGCATGCGTGTCCTGCAGTTTATCAGGTAGGAGCAGCAATTGGCTCATGCTCTCATCATATGAGGTCTATTAATAGAGCTTGGCAGAGACTTGGACATCTGCAGGAGTCAGTGGCCTGAATGTCTCGAGCTGGATCAAGCCGTAATCCTGCATGAAGGAAAACAACTGCACAAGCAGCCAGATCTAAGTCTAGTGTACTGTATCGGGTGCCGCTGAGATCCATGTCACCTTGTTTCTAACTTTTACCGACCCGAGTTAACCTCAGAGCCGTTCAAAGCGGGCTTAGGAGTGTTTTGAGTACACAGTTTCCTGTTCCTATAGCATCTGGAGAGTTACAGCTCCATATATGGAAACCAGCAATTTAACACCACCTGTATCCCACAGGCCCGAGCTCCTGGAACAGCTGTGGAAGGCCAGAGCGGAGAAGAAGAAACTGAGGAGGACCATCAAAGAGTTTGAAGAAGAATTCTATCAACAGAATGGCAGGTAGGCCTCCCACGCTCATTTCATCCGAACATACAGGACATGTTTTTGAGAGTCAGCGGTGGGCCATATACCAGTTTTGATAAACCAGTAGAAATGTATGTTTTCAAGCAGGGAACATGAGGTACTTGTTCCAAAGCACAGAATTGTCCAGCCTGCTAAGCTTCGCCGCCTTATTATTGTCTGTATCGTACTTTTCTACTTGTGCCTTTTTTTTTTAGATGTCGTCAGATTGAGTGAATTAATATAGAAATGAAGCCCAAAGATTGTTATAGATAGATAGGCTGCCGTTCAAATTTAAAATAAGTTTTCTATATTGAAATACTTCAAATCCAATATATTTCTGTGATCAAAGTTGAATTTTCAGCATCATTACTCCAGTCTTCAGTGTCACATGATCCTTCAGAAATCACTGTAATATGTTGATTTATTATCAGTTTTTGCAGCTTAATATTTTTTGGAACCTGTGATACTTTTTCAGGATTCTTTGTTAAATAAAAAGTTAAAAAGAACAGCATTTATTCAAAATAGAAATCCTTTGTAACAATATACACGACCGTTCAAGAGTTTAAGGTACTTTTTTGGAAAGAAATTATTACTTTTATTTGGCAAGGATGTGTTAAATTGGTAAAAAGTGCTAGAAAAGATTTCTATTTTGAATAAATGCTGTTCTTTTTAACTTTTTATTCATCAAATAATCCTGAAAAAAATCACAGGTTCCAAAACAAATATTTAGCAGCACAACTGTTTTCAACATTGAGGATAATTGCGTAGCAAATCATATAAAGAAATGAATACCTCTATTCAGGACTTTTATTCAAATTGATTAAAAGTGACAATGCAACACATTTATAATGTTACAAAGATTCAAATTTCAAGTAAATGATGTATTTTTGAACATTCTATTCATTAAAAAACCTGGAAAAAAAATGTATCGGTTTCCACAACAATATGAAACAGCACATTTGTTTTAGCTTCAAAAATAATAAATGTTTTTTGAGCAGCAAATCAGCATATTAGAATGATTTCTGGAGGATCTGAAGGACAATATTACTGTATTGCTATCACTTTCGATCAAATGTTCTGATTGAAGTCGTTTTGCTTGTATTGTTTTGATTTGAAACAGCATTGTAAAACAGAAAGCAGGAGTTTTTTGTACATCTTTAACACACTGGCTTGTCGTGCAGTTTTCTTGTTGATATGTTGCACAAGTCTGGGTAATCAGACACTGCGTGATAAGAGCCTCCTGTGACATTGTACCAGACAAATGTTACAGTCGCTACTGTAAACACGTAGTACACTTGACCCTCCGCCAGATTCTGTTCGGTTCATTGTTAAACAACTGACATTGATCAGCTGTTAAGTAACCGATAACTTGATGCTATGTAATGCACCTGACATGCCCAGCGGTTAAAAAGTAACCAGAGTTCTACGTAAATGCATCATGTTTTATCTTCACCATATCAACATTGCTCTCAAACACAGTGTTTTTATTTCCCCCACAGGAATGTTCAGAAGGAAGACCGCTTGCCTATGATGGACGAATACAAAGAGTACAAGCGCATTAAAGCCAAACTGCGGCTTCTGGAGGTCCTCATTAGCAAGCAGGATTCATCCAAGTCCATCTAAAATTGTCCCGTTTGCATCAGACATGGCCTGCGCCATCTCAAAAACCCATTCTGACTGTAGTCCATAAACGTCCACCGCAGTCCCTCCTCACTCAACCGCGGGAGAAGAAGAAGAAACGCCTGTACTCCATCATCCAAGAAATGACCTACAGGAAGAGTTTGATATTCAGACTTTTGTCTTTCTTTTCCACATTGACAAGCTTTCTCATACTGAGAATCATGCTGCGTTGAGTTTCGCATCAGTTCTGCGTATATATATATATGTACATGGACATCAAGCACTGAACTCTTCCTCAGACTACACAGATGGTCATCATATTTCAACACCCGAATCATACTCCTCCTCTCTCTAATTCATAAGGGTCTTCATGCTCTCAGAGGGTGTGATTTGGGTTCTGTGTATGTATACTTGTACAGATCTATACTATTCTGTATGTAGGCTTAAATATTTCAATGTTTTTCTTGATTGAGATGTATCAGTGAATTATCGAGTGCGATTTTTCGCGCCGTTACAAATCAGAGGACTCTTGTATCAAGCTGGTGCTCTCTTTGTTTTTTTGTAATGAGACTTGGATCATCTGATCGGACTGACAAAAGCTACTCCAGCTGGACTGTCACAAACTCTTCCTGATTCATATGTAAATGACACATAGCTGTATGTCTGCGTTCACATCTATATGCATCTGACTAACAGACGATGTAACGAAAGTGAATATATATATATATATATAATATATATATATGCCAAACTGACATGTTAGATCGCAGTGGTACATAGTAGATAATTTCTGACACTATATAGAGTTTTTGTTTGTTTGTTTTTTTGGTACGTTAATGTGTCCTTATTGGTTTTTCTCACCTCTAGACTCTTGGTTTGCCAGTGTGCACACATTCAACATTCAACTTCAGTCTGAAAGCATCCGCTCATGACCAATAATGCTATTAGATCAAAGAACGTGATAATTAGATGACCTTGTGCTTCTGATAACCCTGACTCCTGATGTGTGACCTACATGCTGTCATAATCATGTGTCATGTGACTTCAGGGCACAGGATGAGGTTTCCTGCACTTTGCAGCATGTCATGTGATCTGTGTCACGGTCACTTTACAGCTGCCAGCTCATATCGTAACAGTAGCAGCTTTAACGTGCTGCAGGCATTGAGCTCAACTGATAATAAAGTCTTATCGAAGAGATAGTGAAGGAAGGATGCAAGGATTGAGAGGAACTACTGGTCAAGTTTTTTATTTTGGCGAATGCACAGAAGGGATGTGTTCGTGACCGATGAAGGAGGTGATGGAGATTATTTGCACAGCATTCTGGGAATGCAGTATGTTTCGTTTGTTCCAGTTGTTTCTCGTTTATTCAAGCACTACTTGCGCGCGAAGGCGGCGAGTGCAGGTTGTTATCGGACGTGTTCTGGCACATCTATCACTGTGTGGTGTCGTCCTTTTTTATGACCATTATTTTGTACTCTGGTTTTTTATCGTCTCACTTTCCACAGTTCATCTTAATGGCGTGATTTCCTCTGTGTTAGTGAAGCACCTGCTTTGTCCTGTTTTGTAAAAGCTTGTCAGTAGTAGGTTTGCATGGCAGAAATTTGTATTTCTATTTTTGTGCCATGAAAATGAAGCAATAAATTGGCATTGGGGCCCGTATCAGTGGAATGAAAGCCCTCCTGTATCCAGTATGTGCATTTTCAATAAATAGCTTGTGAGTATTATTACCTGTTGTGGTCATGCCTTTTTGTACCTGTAGGAGTGCTCCAAAATCAACTAAAAATATATAACATGAAGAAGTCTATAAAAAGGGTCCATTGTCCATGGATGTGGCTAGAAGGGATACAGCTATGGGTGGAAACTAACAATAAATTAATTTGTTTTACCTATTAGATTGTGTTTTTAAAAAACCTACTCCTTACAATAATGCAAAAACAATTATTGTTGCACAGTGTGACAAAAACTATGCTATGTTGATGTGCGCATGCCCAGTAGCTGCAGCTGTATCCCTTCTAGCCTTAACCATTGTCTATTGTCAATAGTGCAGATGTATGACGCACAGCTCACACAGAAGTCACTTTCAGAGCAAGATCAATGCAGCGAGTCTGTGTGACCGCATTGTGAAATCTGTGTGGGACATCTTTTGTCCTCACAAAATTCCTGATGGCTGGATTCCTGCTGCAAAAGATGGACTGCGTCTGTGGTAAACGTTGCTTGATTTTGCAAACTGGTGTTTATTTTTGCATTAATTTAAATTAATGTTTTATATTTTTTACTGAACTAAAGCTTAAAAATACCATATGTTTGCATATATTTAGAAAACATGCTAATTTCACATACTTGTTTATCTGAAAAACAATGCTACAGCCAGTTATTTGACTTTGCATTCAGTGTCGGAATGTCTGTTTTTGTTTTGGTCTGTGTGACTCCGCCCACTTCCAGTTTATCCAATGGTATTTCCACAGCCCGGGTTGCAAGTTGGTGCAAAACCCAGCGTTCTGCCATGGAAGCCAAAAAACTAACTGGGTCAGAGATCTACCCGACCTAAAAAGCCTCGGCATCCATCTAAATTTCTCTATGACCAGAGGAATATTAAAACACTGATAAATCACCTCATCAATTTACAGTCTGAAGCTCATCGCCTTGCATAATCATTTGCGCTCGTTCCTGGTCCATGTCCTCAATCTGGCAACCCGAGCATCGAGTCTAAGGAGGAGGAGGAGGCGGGAGAAACAACTCTCCTTGGTATTTTGAATGGACTTCAGTGGCTGTTAACTGCTAGCTGTCAATATTACCTACACCTTTAATTTATTAATTAGTTTTACCTTGTACTGCACTTTAGGTGTGTCCCTTATATACTTATATATATATATATGCCATTTTGTAGTAATATGAGAACTACCCATATTATGCACTTAAATCTAGGACAGGCAATGTTTTTGTTATAGTGGCTGAAAGTCTCTGATAGTAATCAAATTATATTAAAGTCATCTGTGGAAGCTTCAGGACCATAAAATGTTTGTCCAATCATTACATTGCACCCAAATGCAGTGATAGGATGTCCTACCTGCCTGTCAAATAGCAGCCAATAGCGAGAGTTTGGGGGCGTGGCTGCTCCTTGTTTAGTGTTGAGGGGGTGGGGCAAAATAAATTCCGATTTCGTTACAGAAGTGCAAAACTTGAAGATTTGTCAAAATACACAGATACAGACAATGAGGTAAAACATCATTATTGGCCGTGTTTTTAGACGATGTAGGAGTTTCATGGAATGATCTCTGGATTACAGGTAAAGTTAATAATGTTGTAAATAATGTTCAGTTTCTTGCACAGACCGATTGTTTCGCATCATAAGAACTCAATATATCGTCAGGAGCCACGGGTATTAATTTTGTCTTCACTGATATGCTTTTTTATTCTCAAACCCGGGCAGCTGCTGACTTGAATTTTATTAATCACCAAGGACCACAGTTTCAGCTAAAAATAGTAATTGCTGTTCTACTGAAGAAGAAAAGTCACCTACATCTTGGATGGCCTGAGGGTGAGTAAATTAACAGCATATTTTCATTTTTGGGTGGACCTTTTAACTGCCACCGGTGTCACTAAAAACAATATAACTATAACTGTTATGTAACACCAGAAAAGCCTTAAAAAAACATTAATCGGGAAAAAAAGGAAGTTTGTAATGTTGGACACTTAATGCATTTAGCTGTCACAGCTTTCCTTTTATCAGACTTAAATACTGCATAAACTTATAAAGTCCATACACTAGACTAGACTGAGTACATAGTGCATAGCATAAGTGCATAATAGTGTATGGTATGTAATTTGGGACAGTGTTTGTTATTCTTCTAGTTTACCAGTAGTGGCTAATGAAACACAAGTCTGGCACATTCACTGAATAAGTCATCTAAATATACGCTATAGGCTTAAAATCTGCTTGGTCAAAATTTGAAGTTAATGCAAATCTGTAATCACGTGTTTAAGATCATTTTCACTTTCATTTTGGCAATGCATGACCGACTGCTGCCCTCCAGTGACAGTTCAGTTCATAGACTGGCAGTCACAACACACAGCAATCAAATTCTCTTAACAAAGCTTAATTTATTAATACATTTTGTTTAGAAATACATAAATACCTTGTTCACAAACCACATTCGTGCATAATCCATAGATGATGCCCTGCACTGGAATGTCATAGTTTTAGAGTTGTGGATCATGATGTGTAAAGACATCAAATGTAATGGCAGTAGTTACACCAGGCATAGCACAAAATAAACTCTGAGTAACTGGGAACAGCAAAAACCTTAAAAGCAATGTTTTACTGCATAGTATGACTTTCAGATCAGTATATATCCAAATTAAAAAGAAAGTAGGTCATGAATGAGAATGTGATATGTGAGCTGGGAATGTTGAGTGTTTTGTTAATAATTCATATTTGTTACCAACTAAATTCGTTTTCTTTTCACAATGATCAGTATTGTAAACAGGAATGGTCTACAGTGAAGCTTTACAGATCCTATAACAATGAGAAAGCTTAATATTTTTAAATAAAAATAAAACAGTCTTTCAAAGTCCAGTTCTGTTGAACTACAGATGCAAATTACCCAGTCAAGTGCACTTGACATGAACCTGTGCTATCTTGGTGTTTACCTCCGACTGAAACAGTACCAGCTCTACTGAATAAGATGAACAGTGCAATTTTACCAAAAAGACACCAAGCCAGTGCTATTTCAGTGACCGCATCTATAGAGAGAGTTATCGTGATCAAAGAAAGACTCCGTGTGTCCAACATGGACGATTGCACACCAAACTGCATCATGAAGAGTGCTTGTGTACAAGTAACTAACATACAGTATTATGAGTTACATTTGGCACATTAACTGGTATGGTCACATTTACTGTTGTTCATCAAATTTCCACAAGCGAATTCCAGTCATTTCAATAGGAATCAATGTGCTCTTCGCAATGGATTCAAGTTGAAATTTCAAGCTGAAATGTGACCATACCTTTACCCTGTGAGATTTATATGATCGGTTCTCGCAGTTTAACATCCTCAATACTATATGGCACGAAAGCAGCTGGTTAAAACAACTTATGGGCTTGTTCCCATAATACTTTTCACATGAACATAAAGTAACCCTGTAACCAAACCAACAGAAGTTAGTGATATCCAGTCCTGATCCGCTTTAAAGGGCGTGATATGCATTAGTGTTAGCCCGGAGAAACAGTTTTGACATCAGATCGACTGTTCCTGCGATGCGAGTGTTTGTTCAGAGCGTTGTCAGTCAGTAGTAAAGCAGGCAGAGAGGCCTCTGTTGGCACAATCTTCACCTGCATCAGCTCATCATGTAGGCATCACATACGTACTCTGTCCTAGCAGATTATACACGAGGTCTCATTTAATACACACTATACTGGGCGACCTCACAGCCTCTCTGTTAATAACAGGGCTAAATGGCACTTTCTGGAGACTGGAAGAGGTCAGGGTTTAGTGTGTGTGTGTGTGTGTGTGTGTGTGTGTGTGTTTCTGAGGCAGCCAGGCTTTGAGATGGAGAGCTTCGAGCACCTGTCTTAAATCACCGTCTGTCTGTCATAGCTCAGCCCTCGACAGGTGCGAAGAGACCTGCTGCCCAAAACTTTTTGTCATAATGACTTGTCAATAACTGACACCCCTGGAACAAACAAGAGAGTGGTTTAGTTTAGTTTTAGTTGATGAGTTGAATATGGAGGTTGTGAGGGTGAAGCAGACCTGCGTAGCTGCGTCCATTGCTCATGTTGGTGGGAATGAGACTCCATTTATCGGCAGCAGGGTCGTAGTACTCCACAGAGGACAGGTTGCACGAGCCATCGTCTCCTCCAATCACATACAGTAAACCGTTTATGGCACACACTCCTAGAGACAAACACACTTAACTCAGTTCTCCCTTTATAAACAATGATTTTAAAGGTCTTGAAACAGATCCAGTGTTTGACATTCATAACAGGAACCCCTGTGAACATATTGTTTTCATATATACAGCTGTGCTCATAAGATTACATACCCCTTGCAGAATATGAAAATATGTTAATGATTTTAACTAAATAAGAGGGATCGTGAAAATTGCATGTTATTTTTATTTAGTACTGTCCTGAATAAGCTATTTAACATATACTCCACAAGACAAAATAACTGAATTCATAAAAAATGACCCCGTTCAAAAGTTTACATACCCTTGAATCTTAATAAACCGTGTTGTTTCCTGGATGATCCACGACTGTTTTTATATTTTGTGATAGCGTAGTTGTTCATGAGTCCCTTGTTGGTCCTGAGCAGTTCAACTGCCTGCTGTTCTTCAGAAAAATCCCCCAGCTCCTGCACATTCTTCGGTTTTCCAGCATCTTCTGCATATTTGAACCCTTTCCAACAGTGACTATGATTTTGATATCCATCTTTTCACACCAAGGGCAATTGAGGGACTCATACACAGCTATTACAAAAGTTGGAAACATTTACTGATGCTCAAGAAGGCAACACAATGCATTAAGAGCCGGGGGATGTAAACGTTTGAACAGGATGTTCAATTTTCTTATTTTTTTCAAAGATCATATTTTTTTCATTTGATACTGCACTAAGCTACACAAATACTTAAATGTTTCCAAGAAGACAAAATAAGTACAATTTATCCTGATCATCCAATTCAAAAGGTTTACACCCCCCAGCTCTTAATGCATTGTGCTGCCTTCTTGAGCATCAGTAAATGTTTTCACCTTATATAATAGCTATGTATGAGTCCCCCAATTGTCCTTCATGTGAAAAGGTTGATATCAAAATCATACAGCCACTGTTGGAAAGGGTTCAAATAGGCAGAAAATGATGGAAAACCAAAGAATGTGCAGGAGCTGGGGGGTTTTTCTGAAGAACAGCAGGCAGTTGAACTGCTCAGGACCAACAAAGGGACTCATGAACAACCATCATCACAAAACAGAAAGACAGTCATGGATCATCCAGGAAACGACACACAGTATTAAGATTCAAGGGTATGTAAACTTTTGAGCATGGTCATTTTTATAAATTCAGTTATTATTGGAATACATAAACATCTGTTATGTGAAACAGCTCATTCAGGACAGTATTAAACAATAACATGCAATTTTCATGATCCCTCTTCTTTGTTAAAATTAGTAACATTTTGCATATTCTGCAAGGGGCATGTAAATGTATGAGCACAACTGTGTGTGTGTGTGTGTGTGTATATATATATATATATATATATACACACACACACACACACACACACACACACACACACACTTGATTTCTTTAGCCCTTATAATGCATTCAGGTCATTTTGAACTTGGAAGAGATTCCTAAAAAAAAATGTGTCTAGACTATCAAAATAGATTTTTAAACAGCTATAATCATTTAAAAATATTTATATAGAAATCATGCATTCAATTTTGACCTAGATGTCAATGGCAACTTTACACATGGTATTTCTCAGAGATCTTAAGAGTTAGATTTGCCTCAAAAATACTTTCCTATATCTCACAAACACTTCTAGAACTTTTTTTTAATAAACATGAATATAAATGTAAACAGACAAATAAACTATATCAAATTAACTACTGTCCAAAGCAGGGTAAAGCAAAACACCAATGACCAAATTGACAAATAAAATGTTTGAAGGAGGAAAAGTCCATTCTGCTGCCACCTACTGATCAACCACTGCAGCATGAAAATTTTTTCATTATAAATGTTCCCTTTAATGCAAGTAAAATTAATATATATATATTTTTTAAACATTCTAAAGTAATATTTATGTTGCTTTGATGTTATTTTGTTAGAAAATTAAAATTTAGGTTTGATAAATTTGGACTGTTTTTAAGCAGTCATGAGTTATATGTAAAGAATTTAACTTAACTGATTAATTTTATACTGCTAATTCTATGATAGGTTCATATAACAATATATTAAAATTAAAAATCTCATGAATATTTATTAAAAAAATATATTTTTTTTTGCATCACACTGGTTTATTTATAATTTTAAAAAATTACTTAATTATTAAAAAGTAGTATGCAGTAGTTATAAAACTGCAGCATGCATAACTTTGAAATGTTTCACATTCACTCTTTAATGAGAAGTTATTTATCAGATATAATATGGTTTGTGTTGACCCCATGGCTGTTTTAACCTTATGTTTCACTGGGTCAAAACTGACCCAGAATAGTCTGCTGTTTTATGCATTATGAAGTTGGACTACAGTGGAAAATCTTGTTTTCAATTATTTGTCCTCCTAAAATGTTAATTAGTCTCACCTGCGTTCCTTCGGCACATGTTCATGTCACACACCTGTCTCCAGGAATTAGTGGCAGGATCATAGACCTCCACACTCTTCCTCACCAGAGGCCCGTCATGTCCACCTGCAGCATACAGCTGTCCACTGAGCACTCCGACACCTGTACAAACACACAATCACAGCACAGCCAGTGAATACATGGAGATCGCAACTGTAATAATCAGCAGAATATGCATATTCAAATCATGTCCAAAAAGGAACTAACCAGCTCCACTGCGTCTAGTGCTCATGTCCGCCACATAGCACCACTTATTACTGACCGGGTTATACTCCTCTACAGTACTCAAACACTGCCGGGACGCTCCGTCATAACCTCCAACAGCATAAAGCTTTCCTGTACAAGCATCAGACACACTATGTGAAATCAATACACAAACAATCTGCATGAGCTAACACAGCTGCACAGTTTAAATACGTAACAACAACAGCTAAAAGGTGAAATATTGTTCACTATTGTAAAAATCATGCCACCTAAAACCTTTTATTGTTGCATGCCCAATTTCATGAACATGTTTGCACTTGAATCTCAATACGATGAACAGATTGATCAACACACATGAACTCAAAATGCTCACCGTCGACCATTCCCACCCCAACACTGCTGCGCCTGGTGTTCATGGGAGCCACAAACATCCACTCATTAGCCTTGGGGTTGTACGCCTCCACTGACGACAGACCTACCGAGAGACATTCATCAACCAAATGCCAAAACGTCAGTCAAACAGGGCTAATGATGACGCTGCTTGTGCACGTGCTTAAACCAGGCAGAGTCATCTGTAAACATACACTACACTACTGTTCAAAAATGTGGGGTCGGTGCGATTTATTTTATTTATTTAGTCTCTTGTTCACCAAAGCCGCATTTACTTGTTTAAAATGTACAGTAAAAATACAAATATTTTGTCAAGATGTAATCTATTCCTGTGATCAAAGCTGAATTACTCCAGTCTTCAGTGTCACATGATCCTTCAGAAATCATACTAATATGCTGATTTACTGCTCAAGAAACATTTCTTAATATTATCAATGTTGAAAACAGTTGAGCTGCTTCAGATTTTTGTGCAAAATGTGATGTTTTTTGTTTTTTTTTGTCAGAATTCCTTGATAAATAGAAAGTTCAAAAGAACAGCATTTATTTGAAACGGAAATCTTTAGTGACATCAAATGGGTAGATTACTTACAAATTGTAGTCTGTTACTGATTACAGATTACATGAAAACTCTATTCAGTAACGTAATCTAGATTACTCATTTTAGGTAATGTAACCTGACTACTTTTAGATTACTGTATTTTTATCAAACTTACTGTTAAACATACCATATTGATATAAAAAAGCAAAAGAAAGAATGTATTCAGTTCATTGATATCAACATCATAAAATGCATTAAGCTTTACATTACAGCAGGTCTTATATTAAGTTCTATTATTGATCATCAGACAGCAACAAACTCCAACACGCGTTTGGCCAATTACCTGACTATCTATTTACCATAACAAAGAAATCGAGAATATAAGAATCAACCGTTACTGAAGGTGATTGGACATGATGATAACTGTGTTTCACAGCTGTACATCACCAGTGTTCAGTAACTTGTAGAATTATTTGTTTCATACATGGTCTAATTGATTGAGAATTTATTTTTGGACCCAAATTCGGAAGCATGGTTTGCAAATTTATTTACACAACATTTGTGAATATATTCAAAGCTAAACGGTATGATAGACAGTAGGATTTTTAGAAAGAAAAATTAAGAGAGAAAAAAGAAGAATTAGGATAAAAAGAATTATGAATAATTTACTAATCATGTGATTTTGTAATGCATAAAAAGTAACTGTTATCTGATTATGAGCATTTTAAAATTAAATGAGCATCTAAATTTTTGGTATCCGATTACCTAATCCAGATTAAATGTAATCAGTTACTACCCAGCACTGACTGTCATTTCAGATTAATGCATTTTTGCTAAATAAAAGTTTTTGGGGTTTTTTTCTAAATAAATCGTACTGATCCCAAATTTTTGAATGAATAAATCCTGAAATAAATTTTTCAAAGGTATACCTGTACTCCCGTCAAAGCCCCCGACAGCGTACAGCAGGTCCCCCAGTACAGCTGCTCCTAAAGTGCTGCGGCGCTCTTGCATGCTGGGAACAGAGCTCCACTGGTCCTTCAGCCCATCGTACACATCCACCGTCCGCACGCGCAGGGAGCCGTTAAATCCCCCCACCGCATACACCTTACCGGCCATGTACACCACACCTACATGACACGCACGGAGAGGGTAAGACCAAGAGAAAAACCCATTTAGAGATGAGGGACAGAACAGAGAACAACCTGCTCGACAGCGTCTGGAGGGTAAGTCGGCCACCTGGTACCAGCGGTCCTCTTGAAAGTCATAGCACTCCACGCTGCGGATGGCTTTAGGTGCCTGACCCCCTACGACCATCATCACCTGTCAGATTCACAACAAAAATCAATCTATCTGAGTCAATAAATTCATCCAGGTCTTCAGACTGTGACTAAGATGGTAAAAAGTTTTGAAGCGGATGCTTGCATGTCAGGCTTCAATAAACTGAATACAATATGTTGTCTTCTATGAGGAAAGATCTGATCACTTTAATAGCCTGACCGTTAATCTTGAAAGTGTTTACCATTAAACATTCATTTCAGTGTGATATTTTGAAATTACAAGGAAATGAATGTTGTTTATAAGAGAATTTTGGTTTTATTGTTTTTTATTTCATTTGTATGGTATCCGCAAACTATGATCGACTGTTATAAAGCTGAAAGCCATGAGATAATCAGATATAATAATAAACATATTTAAATCAGTGTTTTTGATAATCAGGGACCATATTCACAAAACATCTTAAGGATAAAAGTAGCTCCTAACTTGCCGATTTAGGAGAAACTCTTAAAAATAATGTTTGTGTCAATCATAATCTTAGGAGTATTTCACAAAGCATTTTAGCACTAAAACCAGCTCCTAAATCTGTGAAAAGTAAAAGGACTCCCAAGTCACTAAGACCAAATCACAAACCATCCTAAAATGGCTGTTGCTGGCAAACTGACTCGGAACGTACACATTTTGAAAACATTTCACGATCATTTCCCTTTAATTCAATTATGTCTGTCTTTTCATGTACAAGTTGGGCTAGAAGTAACAGCTGTCCTTGCGTCCAGTTTGGTTTTCTTTTACGTTTGCACAACGTGTTACTATCAGCCATGATTACTCTAGTAGTCTGTTAATTAAACGGCTGCTTATATCCAGGGAAGTCACTCTGCATCTATATTTGCAGCTATTTTGAACATACAAGCAAGCATGTCTTGTGAGTTACTGTTTGAATCAGACTTGGTGAATCATTCAGAAAACTAGTGATAATAAATAACTAGTAAGTGCACCCAAACTTGACCAGTACTGTAAGTTTGAAGTGAATATATTAATACCTTCGGCAGACTGACTGGTGTGCGTGGTCTGGTTCTGTCAGTCTTTATAAGGTGCCGCTGGTCTGCAGGTAAAAGGTGGTACTTCATCGCCTCAATGAGAAAGTCCTTACAAGTGTTGTTGTTTTTTATTAAGGGCTCCTCCTCTACAATCTGTACAAATACACATATAAATCTTAAAAATAATGCTTGAATAAAATCACAAAAGTAAATACAGAGAAATCGCTAGTGATGTAACGATTCACTCAACTCGATGTGATACTGATTTCACAATACGATTTTCTCACGATTTTTTAACAGAATGAAATTTAGGACAAATTATTAATGAGAAGGTGTCCTTTTATTATTTCTCAGACAAAATGCAGCACATTTCTTTGTGAAACTGATATATGTCAAATAAAACTAAACTGAAATTTTAAAACAAATCCCAAATCAAATCAATAAATAATACAAATAAAACAAATCTCTTCATATAAACAAACTAAGACTTTGTCTGTGCTCTTTCCATTTAAAATTAGAGGCAACCACTGCATTTTAAAGAGATAGTTCACCCAAAAATGAAAATCCTGTCGTTAATTACTCACCCTTATGTCGTTCCAAACCCGACATGGTTACCACTGTAAACAAAGCAGCGCTGCACTTATGAAAAGAAAATAGCATCTAATGCTGCGTCCCAGTTTGCCTACTTATACTATGCCCTAAAAGTATGTTCTCATTTTGTGAAGAAAAAGTATACCTTTGAGTCTGTATCAGAATAGTAGGCAAGCTTGGTACATAGCGTCTTTAATGGATGCTCTGTTGCTTAGTTACGTGCATCCTGTCACCATTTAAACTGCACTATCAATCAATCAACTTTTCAAAGTTAACATTATCCATATTTCGTTTAATTTCCTACCGTATTGCCGAGAACTCTCTTCATATGTTTGCATGATGCATTTAAAAGTTAATGACCAACCGTATCATTATAAAAGTTCACAGTGTTGCTGCAGATGAAATATAACGCGGATAACATTAAATAAATATTGAAAAGGGTGATTCCGATTTAAAACGTTCTAAGTCCACACTAGTGTTTTCAAACGTTTTCCAAAAGTTTCTCATCCACATTGAAACATCAGAAAACGTTAAATTTGCTTTATTGCGCATACATAAAGCCTCAAAAAAGCTCACTGACATGATACAGACGGAATAGACATGATATATTTTCATGCAATTCTTCTATCAGGATCATTTTATTTAGAAAAATATCTCACCACTCACTCATGATTTTGTCTGACCTAAAACGCAACTGCCCTCATGTTTTGCCGCAAACAGTAATCGTGAGTAAATTTTCTGTCATCTTTGCAGGACTGTGATATGAAGACTGTACAAAGTAACACATCTGTAGAAATAGTGTGAAAGTGAATAGCACATAACAGGCACAATACCGGTATAAACATAAATATCTATTGGCAGTGTTGGGCAGTAGCGTTGCTACAAGTAGTGACGCTAGTAGTTTAACCAAAGACTATAGAGACTTTGGTTTAACTACATTTCTCAGTAGCATGGTGGTAGCATCGCTGCTTTCTGAATCAAATAGCTTTTCAGTAGCTAAGCTCTTTTTTTGATCAAGACAGTAGAGTCAACAAAAGCTAACGTTACATTATCCAAAGAAAACATTCTGAAACTCGAATATAACAGCTACGGATCACTGATCCTGGATCAGTAAGTGACGCCACAGACATTAAACCTCGTAATGCCATTGGCTCCTCAAACTGTCAGTCAAACCTCATTATTCCTCCCGCCTCTCTCGTCAATGAAGTGCGAGTTTAGAGCATCTCAGCTTGTTTGCTGTCTGAAGGTAAATAAAGAACTGTTGATTGAATAAGTACAGCGTTTTCTTTACTCAAAAAACTGGGCAAAACGGGACACGAGTAAAAAAAATAAATAAATAAAAAAAAAAAATTCTCTGGTCAAAAGCTTCGTATTTGAACTTGATTTTGGTGAAATGTTTATATTAATAGGCTATCTAATGACACATGTAACGATGCAAATAAATGTAGCCTGTCTGTAGGCCTATACATCTATATGGTAACACTATACAATACAATTTCATTAATGTTAGCTAATGTATTATCTAACATGAGCATACATAAATACATTCATTACAGTATTACATTAAAATACATTTATTACAATATTTATTAATTTTTGTTAATGTTAGTTAATGAAAATACAGTCGTTCATTGGTAGTTCACAGTGCACATAACAAATGTTAACAAACAACTTTTGATTTTAATAATGCGTTAGTAAATGTTGAAATTAACATTAAGATAAATGCTGCAGAAGTATTGTTCATTCTTAGTTCATGTTAACTACACTAGCTTACTAATGTTAACTACTGACCCTCATTGTGAAGTGTTACCATTTATATAAATGTATCTGTATACAATAAAGCCACAATACCAACTACCAATAGGAGGTTTCCAGCAGAAATTTTTATTTTGCCTATGTCACAATTTGAGGTCAATCCGGCCCTGTATTTGATACGGATTATGTTGCCAAATTGGTTTGGAACAGTTGTTGAATAAACAATTAAACTGAACATGCCTGTCTATCTGCTTGACTGACAGTTTTATTGATCACTGAGAGAGCATTGACTTGGTATGATGTTGGTTCAATAGAATTTTTTTTTTTTTTTTTTTAAATAGCTTGGATGTAGTAAACTACTATTGCCATGTTGCTGTAGCTTACATTTCCCAGGGCTGTAGCTTTAGTGTAGTAAAGCTTCATTTAAAGAAGAGTAACTGTTAGCTTAGCTCACTACATTTTCCAAGTAGCTTGCCCAACACTGTCTATTGGTACAATGTGTCACATTACTAAACATGCATCATCGTTTTTGAACGTATCCGTTTTCACAGTCCACACTATAACGCGAAAACGTCGTTTTCAAGTTTATTTGCTTTGGAGAGCGTTTTCAAAAAGCTTCGTTTTCCTGGACAAAAATGCTGTCTCAGTGTGGACGGAAAGCCAAAACGGAGAGAAAAAGATGCGTTTTCAAACGAAAACATATTAGTGTGGACAAGGCCTAAACTTGTCTGAAAACAGTCAGTTCCCCTCAGAGACACATTCATATAAACCCAACCTTATCACGATTCGTTTAACATCTCAACCGACTCGAATCGTCACATTTATATCAATTTTCAACCAGCTTTGGTGTGCATCATTATATCCCTAGGACTCGCTATGAAATTGTACGCAGTCATACCTGAACCAGGTAATCTCTGGACAGCAGCGGCAGTCGAACATGTTCCATGAGTTTAGGCATGTGCTCAAGACGGGCCTCTTTATCGTGCTTTATCCAGGCGATCATGGCTTCAAACACCTGGGGGTGTAAACGACAAGAACAGAGTCTATTATAAATATTATATGAATGCAGCTCACACCCACAGCAGACCAGGCCGCCATCCTCCACTGCCTGTGTGTCGCTGCTCAGATGACACTGAAGCATCTGACAGCTGCCATCAAGTGGGTGTGTGAGCGCAGACTGGAGACACAAGTTACTCGTAAGCAGACAGCAGCTAATGCAGTGTGACTGACAGATGGCTTGTCTCCTTCAGCATCACACCAGCATGTACATGTGAAAACCAACCATCAACCGTCTGCTCTCTACAAATCACACAAGGCTGAGCTAAAAACAGGCTCTGTGATAGGGCTGTCAAAATGGCTGAAAAACTAAACTCGAATTTTGTACTTAAATATTATCAATATTCGAATTATATTCGAATTTAAGAGGCATAATTTTTTTGAACCTTAAACCGCATAAACACATTGCATTACACCAAATACACAAAATAATGTTCTTTTTAGCAACGTCATACGACCCCTTTAAAATAATGCCTATAAACCATATATTATTAATTAAGTTGCTTGACAAAACCGATAACCAATCACAAAGAGTACTTTTCTATGAGATGAAACATATGAAACATTCTATGAAACATGAGATGCAGTGGGATGGGGGAAACGCCAATTTTTTTTTTTTTTTATGTTTTTTTTAAAAGTTGAACTTACAAATTTTACATGGCTTTCTAAACATGCCGCTCTCTTGTGAGAGACGTGAGTGCAACGGTGATAGATGTCTCTATAGAAAATGCGATAAATATGCATTATGTGTGAACGGCTTGGTTTCAGTTTTGCCATAAACAAGATTTTCTCCTCCTTGATGTTCTCTTTTTCCACAATATTTTGAATGAACAACGTAGCAGCGCCACATCTGGTGGTTTAAACTGGATAGGCTAAAAAAAGCATTAAAATGCAATGACACCTACAGTGCCCTCCAAAAGTATTGGAACAGTGAAGACAAAATTGCTCTGTTGGCTGTGGAGTCAAAACATTTGCAAATATGATGAAAAGATGAATATGAGACAAAACTACAGAATGTCACATTTTATTATTAGCCGTTTCATACATACATGTTTTTATTCAGGTTTTACCAAATAAAAAGACTAGCACTTTTAGAGTTCATCCCACTCATTGATGTGAGCATAAGTATTGGGACAGTTGAACATAAGGCAGATATAAAAGATTAAAAGCTATTATTTAGTTGCAGATCCCTTGCGCACAATCGGAGCAGTGAGTCTGGGACCCATAGACATCACCAGACTCTTCATCTCATCCTTTGAAATACTTTTCCCAGCCTTTAATGCAGCCAATTCCAATTGTTACTTGTTTTGGGGAGTTTCTGCCATTACTCTCCTCTTCAGCTGCTGAAATTCATGTTCAGTCGGATTTAAATCTGGAGATTGACTTGGTGCAATCTAAGACTTTCCATTTCTTTGCCCTTATAAATTCCTTGACTGAACTGGCAGGGTGTTTTGGGTCATTGTCCTGATGCAATATGAAGCACTTCCCAATGAATCTGGTGGCATTTTCTTGAATATTGGTAGGCAAGATGGTTTTGTACCCTTCCAAATTCATTCTGCTACTGTCATCATACATTAAGTCATCAGTAAAGTTGAGAGGGCCTGTTTCAGAGGCAGCCATGCGTGCCCATGCCATGACGCCACCTCCACCATGCTTTACAGATGAGGCTGTATGCTTGGGATCATTTGTAGTTCCGTTTTTTTCTCCACATTGTTGCTTTCCCATCACTTCGATAAAGGTTTATCTTTGTCTCATCGGTCCAAAAACACAGTTCCAAAACTCTTCTGGCTCACCTTTGTGCTTTTTTGCAAACTCTAATATTGCCTTTCTATTTATGGTGCTGGTCAGAGGTTTGTATCTTGCTGTGTAGCATCTGTAATTCTGTGTCAGTCTCCTGAGGACAGTAGATTGTCAGAGCACCCCAGCTTTCTGGAAGTTGTTGGTGATTTTACAGACACGTCTTTTAGGATTCATTTTCACAGCTTTTATGATTTGTCTGTCATCAACTACTATTGTTTTCTCAGCCGATCAGGTCATTGTTGGTTGCTGGTGTCGCTGGTGGTTTCCAAACTCTTGATTTCTCCATGCCCTTTGTTTTTGCTAGAGCTCTAATTGACTTCCTCTTTTCTTTTAGCATCCAAATTGCTTGCTTTTCTCTCAAAGTCAGTTCCCTCGTCTTCATCCCGGTTTGTGTGTGTCATCATCGAATGCAAGATTCAGAATGCAGAAGTAATGGATATAACTGATACGACACATTCCCTGCTTTTAATATCTGAAGAATTAATGCAACAGGACACAGATGATCACTTAGAAAGATCTGCGAGGCAGCTGTTCCAATACTTATGCTCACATCAGATAGAGGTAGAAAACTTTAAAAGTGCTGAACTTCTTAGCTGGTAAAACATCTATGTGTTGAATCACCCAATAATAAAATGTGACATTCTGTAGTTTTGTCTCATATTCATCTTTTAATCATATTTGTAAATGTCTTGAATCCACAGCCAACAGAGCAATTTTGTCTTTACTGTTCCAATACTTTTGAAGGGCACTGTACATCGTCATCGCTTCTTGTGTGCCACTAATAAGGCTGCCTGACGCACACCTAAAATTCGAATGCAACGTTTTTGAAACCGAGAAGCACAATGGAGAATATACAACTGGGACAATAAACTTGGTAGTGTTACCTTCTCTTCAGTGGACACGGTCAGTTTGTCACTGGAGATCAGACTGCACACCTGCTGCAAGGAGAGGGCCATGAACTCCTCACTCACCATGACATCTGTGAAGTGCTGCTCTGCTTGAAACAAGCGAACTGTCAAAAAACTGTATCTTGGCATAAAAATACATCTTGGTGGGTTGCTTAAACAGCTAGCTTTTTCCCATCCCGCAATGACTCAAGAAAGAAGAGAGCTTACCGGCGTAAGCGTGGGCCTGGCTGAGCAGTCCTGTGCAGGCATGAAGGTCAGCGAACGCTCGGATGCCCAGGCAGTTGGTGGGATGAAGCTGCGTCTGCAGGAAGTCGCAGCAAACCTGTCGAACATCCATCAACTGCAGCAGGCTGGCAGCTGGGAGCAACACCTGGACACAGCAGGAACAACACAAAGAGATGAAAACTCATCAAGTAACCAGGCAGGAAGCCTGCAGACTGGATTCATGATGACTAACCAGTATAGGTTATGTAATAACTAGGTTTTTTTTTTTTAATATAGCAACAGAATTGTGCATTCTCAAACAATATAATACATATACATACACTACCAATCAAAAAGATCTTTTAATGTTTCTGAAAGAAGTCTCTTACACTCACCAAGAATGCATTTATTTGATTAAAAATACAGTAAAAACAGTAATATTGTGCAACAGGGCCTATTACAATTTAAAATAACTGTTTTCTGTTGAAATATATTATTTACATTTTTTAAAAATATATTTTTATATATTATTTTCAATATATATATGTAATTTATTCCTGTGATCAAAGGTGAATTTTCAGCATCAGTACTTCAGTCTTCAGTGCCAAATGATCCTTCAGAAATCAATCTAATGAGCTGAATTGCCGCTCAAGAAACATTTCATCATTCATTATCAATGTTGAAAACAGTGCTGCTTAACATTTTTGTGGAAACCATGAAACTTTTTTCCCCCCCTGGATTCTTTCATTATTAGTAAGTTCAAAAGAACAGCATTTATTAGAAATAGAAATCTTTTGAAACATGTAAAATGCCTTTACTGTTACTTTGGATCAATATAATGCATTCTTGATTAATGATAATTTCTTCAACAAAATAAAAAATCTTACTGACCTATTCCTTACTAATTCATCTTTTTTACCAGTGATGATTCAGTAAGGAATCCAAAATTAATTACACTTCACTTTACATATTATTATCGTTCATCATTTTAAATAAAACATTATTTTAATAGAGACTGAATTATTAATAGATCATTGTGAAAGCTATTGTCACCACTTCAACTGTTATACTAAATTAATATTATTAAGTAAAATTATGAATTAGGAACATAAATGAATTTAACCCAGCATTAGCTACTTAGCATACAAGTGAAAGTCTCAGGGAAAAACAAGACTAATATAGAAAAGCGCATCTGCACATTTTAGCTCAATGGTCACTTTCTTCCTAGAAAAGGAATGAAAAAGGCCTATAGAGAAATTTAACATAGGGTGAATCACTGCACTGAATGGCATTGTTAAAATCCCCAAGGACCAACTAAGCCATAAACAGCCGCTACCCCCACCAGAGCATCTGCCCATCCTATCCAGATGAAAACTAGGCCACTTCACGCTGCTCCTGCATAAATGAAATGAAGCTTCTCTGATCATCTGTTCTCCACCGCTGTATTCTGTACATCCAAACAAAAGCCCCACATACAAACAATAGAGCTGCAACACAAAGGGCAAAGTGCACATCACAGAAAACTTCCTCTCCCGCTCTGCGTGTTTCCTCTGTTAATAATGAGAGGAAATACCCTGCCTCTCAGCACTCATAACAGAGTGCCAGATCTCCAGAGCCAGGGAGCGCAAACAGCCTTAAGAGCTAGTCATTAGTTATATTTGAAACAATAGTCTTCAAAGGTATGTTACCTGAACATTATCCTCAGACACTTCGATCTCGGCAGTGTAAATATAATCCACCAGCTTCAAGAGCGTCTGTCCATCAACATCCCTGATCTCCACATGGTGAGCCTTGCTTTCACTCATGTCACCTGGACACATCAAGCACAACACAGAATCAGACACACAAACTGTTAAAATGAGGCTTAAAAATGGAAGAATGAACATCATGTAATTAGATGGTCTATCCTCACTAAAGTTCACCAAAACTAAAAATTCTGTCATTTACTCGCCCTCATGTTGTTCCAAACCTGTTTTACTTTCTGTGGAGCATAGAAGATATTTTGAAAATTACAGGGAAATTTTTTAAAAAAAAATACAATTTTATATATATATATATATTTTTTTTTTTTTTTTTTTTTTTTGTCTTTGGGCAACAAAACTGTTTGGTCACCAACATTCTCATTCTTCAAAATATCTTCTTTTGTGTTTTCAGTTTGGAACGACATGACAGAATTTTCATTTTTTTAATTGAAAGTCATAATTATAGGTCTAAATGAGGAACACGTGGCTCCCATCAGTGTAAGAAAAGCATTAGGATGTGATGTAGTACCTGTGAACATGGCGCAGAAGTAAGGACTGCAGGATGCTAAAACTACTCTGTGTGCTGGTACCTCCACTTCACCCGCCACCAGCAGAACGTCACAAAGCATCCTCCGACTGTGATTAGAAAGAAAAAATAAAGACATAGACGAGTAGTGTTTTCCCAAAAGTATTGTAAGCCCACAGAGATCATAGAAACCATTGGTGTCAACAAATCTCTATGATCTAGACAGTCTTCCGATGCTTCTGGAGAACACAGGCCAGAAATATCTTGTGGACAAGCAGACACACTAACACAGTTAATAATTAACTTCAGGTCAAGTCAGATTTAGTTGTACGGTGCTTTTCACAATACACATTGTTCCAAAGTACCGTTACAGAAAATCATGATTTTTTTTATATTTATAATATCTTAATATTTTCATGCCATATAATTGCATTAAGAAAATCGCATTAAATCAAGCAGCTGAGAAATGCTTCATAGTACATATCACCCTATGTAAGTATACTGCATGTATGCGGATAAAGTTGGATATATACTTATATTTCCAACTTTATATAAAGACCTGGCTGATATTGTTACTTTTTGCAACAAATTATTTAATTTCTATAAAAAATCCATCCTGTGTCTACCTGAATAACAAGCTGCTGAATAAGTTGCATTAGTTTACCAACCTTCTCAAGTCATTCATGAGCCGAAAGGCTTTGCTCATGTGTGTGTGACTGAAGGTGTGCAGCCCTGGGTCTTTGGCATCGTCCTGTGAGTCCAAACTAGGCAGAGGACAAGGGACTCCAAATCTAATGAATAAGTCAAACAGATCTTTGCAACTAACATGTTTAATAACAAATGTGTTTATTAAAAACATCTTCAATGTACTACCAAAGTCAATCCCTTGCTCTCAACACACATTAACGTATACTACTTTTGCATGACAGTTATTCGCCTACAATTTTGATTGTACTGGATGAAGTCGTCAGTTTACAGACCACATCAGTGGATAGGGAATCAGTTTCTGCAGGAGACGATTAGCACTAGATTATTTTGAATGGCTCATGAACTGCTTGCCTGCTAATCCAGCATTATTTCACACATTTACGACGGTGTTTACGATCATTTATATATGTATGTAACACTTAAACGTGAAGTATGATATTAACATGTTAAAATACAGAGACTTTAAGTGAATACACAACAGACCGCTAGCAATTTAGCCGCTACAAATAGTACTAATAGCAAGTCAGAATGCGTTCTCTAGTTAGTTTTACGGTTTAAATGACACCTTTATCCACTACTAGTCACGTCGGTTTCCTCTTTACCAAAAAAAATAAATAAATAACATGTTAGTTAACTGCATCTTTTTCTCCCTCACAACACTTACCCGTCACAGTCCATGGTTTGAGCAGATCGCGCTAGGCAGACGGCTAAAGTTAGCTTGCTACATCATTTTCTGTAGATTTTATGTCTCAGGCATTCCGTTTATTGACGTTTGCGTTCGTTTAAAGCCTCCAGTCGAGTGCTGAACGTTTTCATCAGGCTGTTTCGTGCTCGGTGCTGTCTCTCATGAGATGGCAGGGGTTGTTTACGTTACCTGACTGGTTAGCAGCTCGCAGCTATCGCTGGGCTCACTGACTTTTACACCCAAGAACGTCGTAACGGTCCTCCATCATCAGCGCGTCGCTTGGCAACAGCGATACAATCGCTTCAAGATCTCCAAGGTCGCTCTTCAGAGCACAACCACAGCACTAACATGCTTCTGTGGCCCTTATCAGCTATATGAAAGTTAATCATTTATTGTGTAAACGTTACTCATTGTTTATTCTTTCCATCCTGTGTAACACCACTTGATGCATTCAAACATTAATAACAGACTCAAAAGTTATCCAGTTAATTTCTTTTATTTAAATTCATCAGACATTCAATGCCATGTTTATTCTTGTTCATGTGCACAAGTACAATGTGCGCTTTTCCATTATGCATTTGATTCAACTCCAGTCAAAGGAACCGAATGCAGGCGCCCTCCACGTACCATTATCATGGCATCATCTTGGCACCAGGTCTGTAAAAACAAACAGAAGACACATTTTGCAGCGACGCGAGCATAATAGATGCCAAGCAGAAACATGTTTGTTGCAGTGTTCGGCCTCTTAAGCTGACAAGATCAAAATCTCAGTGATAAGGCCCACAAGACAACCATGATGCTTTAACCAAGGTAAACTTAAAAGGAGTGTGCAATTAGGGTTGCACGATTGACAAAATTCATAATTCTTAATTATTCCCTTGAAATAGTAATTGCGATTAATAGATTCATTAATAATTAAATACGATTATAGCAATTTACATGAAATGATGTTTTGAATGGCATTATGCCATTGTTTGAAGCAACTACATATAATAAACAAGCTGAAAATACTAACTGAAATACTATTAAGCCTCAAATGTCAACTATACATTGGGATCGGTTTATTCTTTAAATAAAAAGCAATGGTATTATGGTGTTAAACTAAATTAAAACAATGGAAAAACCCTTAAGATTACCTATAGAAAAAAAAAAAAAAAACAACTTAAGCACCTAGAATCGAGTGTTTTAGTGTGTTTAAATTGTGTTTTAGTGATTTGAAATCAAAAAGACATTCATTTTCAGGGCTTAATGTACAAAATCTTACCATGGGTATCCTGCCTCTCGGAGGTCCACAGGAATCTGGCACATGCGTTCATATGCAAACTCTGCTAGAACGCAAAGATGGAGAAAAGGAAATTGGTGTGACTTACTGTATAACACTGATTTAAAAAAAAAAAAAAAAACACAACACTTGCTTACCAAACTCACTGGAGTTCTTTCTTCATCTTTCAGAGCAACTGGATTCACAGCCGCAGCAGAGGTTCATCAAGCGGCCGCGCTTAGAAGTGAGATTTTATTTAAATCCTTCCATTGCGTTCTCTCTGTGGAAAAAGAAGACAGATGCAGATGCATGTAAGCGTCAAGTCAACAAGCGGTGTCCTGAAACATGTCTAGCTACACAACCCCTTCAGATTTACACACTGTGCCTTTAAGAAGGGTCTATGTAGGAGGTGTGCTTTGAAAATGACAGCACTTTTGAAAAGGCCAATGCCAAGAGGTTGTACAGTTGCATCTTCACTAGTCTCACTCAATTATCAACAAAATCCACTGTCCTCTTAGACTGCCAGAAATGTAGGACAAAACACGAGCAAAACACCGAGATGAGGAGGGGAGGGGGATTGATAAGATGTTAAGTAAATAACTGAAAGCACAAACCTTGCTTAATATATGCTGATCTCCTTTGCATTTGATGTCATTAATATCTGGAACTAATGCATCAAGTATACAGGAACTATAAGCTCCGTTCTCCGGTTTGACCTTAAACTGAAAATCGGCTAAAATATTGGATTAAGACATAACTACATAGACCACAATCACCACAGCGGCACACACATTGAACTACAGAGCATGTTCTAATTTCCACTTTTCCTCTATGTTACATGGTCACCGCCAGTTAACGCTATTCACAGCTAGAATTTAGGCAATGCTGAAATAAAGTTGCATGCACGCTTTACTTTACGTTAACGACTCACAAATACCTGATTTCGTTCCAGGTGGATCCGAAGTATGTTAAAGACACACCCGATGTAATGTCTGGTGTATAAAGCATTTCTACAAACCTGGAAACCTGGTGCGTTTATCCTATGGATTTTCAGCTGGGTTTCTACATCTCTGGAGTAGCCCTGGAGAATCCAATGACGTAGTAGTGGACACAGCTAAGGTATAGATCCGTCTTATTTGATCACTAAAAGTATTGGAACAAAGCTCTAAACATATTTTAAGAATAAAGACAACATATGGTTGGGAAAATATTGACATCCCCACATGTCTGATGCAAAGAAATGTCATTAATATGGAGCACTAGAGCCAATGCCTGATAAATGGCAAAGGGTGGCCTCCAATATTAGTCTTACCTAGATTGAAAAGACAGAATCGCTACACGGGCCTCATATGCGACCCAATAAATCTCAACTGGCCATAAACCATAATGGCTACGGAATAATGACTTTTATTAACAGAAATACATACAGTTCAGTTGTATCTGAAATAAACAATATTCAATAGGTTATTCCGTTGAAGCAGTAATACAATGAGACAAGAGCATTTAAGTCCTTTACTAAATGATTAAACGGTAGAAAAACAACTCAAATCGGTCTTCAGAGTCCCGACGAAAAGGTTCGTTGTAACACCAATGACAATATTTTCATAATGTGCTTGAACTATTTAACAAATGACACTAATTGGGAGGAGACACACGTTAGTCACTATATTAATGGATGTTGAGGGCTGTTTTAGTGAGCCTGAACATTTGAGGCTGAAGCTAGTTCTTTAACTTGCTACGTTTTTGAGACGCCAAAGAAATTTCTGTTTATTCCAACACGTTTCTTATGTTAGGACGAACAGCTTCTAGTTGCCATCGAGCCTAATTAAAGAAAAGTTCAATCTTTCGTTGGTTGGCGGCAGACTCTGCAGCAAATTGAGTTCAACAGTGCCAGTCCACTTTTTCAGCTGCCTTGATTTTCTGGAGTATTTTTCCCATTCATTTTTAACAAGTAGTTAGAGTTATAATTAATTCAATCAGCTATGCGTTTGATTTGAAGCGCAAAAAAAAAAAAAATTGAAACAAAACAGGTAAAAGTACTGCAATCCCAAGAAGCATTGCGAATGATAGATTAAACTATTGATTTAAAGGTGTGGAGTGTGTATACAGAAACAAATTTGTTTATTGCGAAATAAGCAAATATATACAAATTATCATATCATGCGTCATGCTTCATGGGACTGGGTCGGCGCTAACATGTTTTATTTAAGATGATTTGAAGAATCATGGTTAATTTCAATATAATTGCAAAATGAGTTGAAATAATGCCCACTGACGGCTTCAATAAACGTATAACATCAATTAACCTCATAGCTCACAGTAGGTCTTTCCTTATGAAGAAAATGAATGGGATTTTTACTTCAGGTACGGTTGCACACAACAGATCACGTGATATGCAAATCATGCCTGCTGCCAGCCAATGAATTTTTAAATCTCTACAGGGGTTCACTGCGATTGGCTCTCAATCAAAACCAGATTTAAATGTAGGGCTACAAAACGATTAATGGCATTCAAAATAAAAGTGTGTTTACGTACTGTGTGTGTGTACTTTGTATATTTATTATGGATATATAAATACACACTCATATGTATATATTTTGAAAAACATTTGTGTATATATATATTTATACTTTATATTTTATAAAGTATATTTTATATATATAAATCTAACATTTTCCTTAATATATACATGCATGTGTGCATTTATATATACACATAATAAATATACACAGTACACAATGTAAACAAACTTATTTTGCATGCGATTAATCGTTTTGCAGCCCTATAAATGTATTGAAAATAAAACACACAATAAAAATACAATACATATACTAAAAGGAGGAAAAAACACATGCCTACACTAATTAACAAGCAAAAATACTACCCTTAACTTAATCCCAAAGCACAAAAAAAACGTGAGTAACAGTTTCGCGAACAGGTAGCCTGCCCCGGACACCACTGGCCAGTCTTATAATAAGTAGAGATCCAGAGAAGTAGTCCTATGTCTTGCTGAAAAAAAACAAAAAAACTCCCTAGTACTTCAGGGAAGAGAGCAAAAGGATGTGTAGTAGTAGCAGTAACAGCTGTGAGATGTTGAGTAAAGTCGGAAAGGTGAGCCCTACCTATGATCTGCTAGGCTGGATAAAGTTGTGAACTCCTGAATGGAGCTTGAGTGTTTCAGTCAATGCCATGCCACATTAAGGTGGCTCAATCTGGCTACTTAGCTGAAGATAATGTGTGGTCAAAACTGTGATGTGGGCTGGGGAAGGAGCTGCTCTTAATTTGTGACCTAATATACGCTCCTAATACGAGCCTCCGTAACCCCCCCTGCCGTAACCACCACCACCACCTCCTCGGGAGTAAGGAGCGTTGCTTCTGCCCGAGTAATTACCTTTCATTGGGCCATAGCCAGAGGACTGCTGGCCATAGCCGCTGCCAAAGTCATTGTAGCCGTTACCACCGCCGTAGCCCTCCATTTGGTCCCCGTAGCCTCCCCCATACCCGCCACCGTATCCGCCTCCGTAGCCTCCGCTGTAGCCGTCATTGCCTCCATAGCCGCCGCCGCCGCCGCCGTAGTTACCGTATCCGCTGCCGCGCCCGCCGTAGCCGTTCTGCGGTCTTCCCATCCCCCTTCCGCCGCGGCCACCACGGCCACCGCGACTACCGGCGGCCTGCATCTCCTGCTTGGTCAGGGCTTTCTTCACCTCCACTTTATGCCCGTTAATAACGTGGTACTTCAGCACCACGGCTTTATCGGCCGAGTCGTTGTCCTCAAAATACACGAAGCCGAAGCCCCGCTTCTTGCCGGTCTCTTTGTCCGTGATCACCTCCGCCTTCTCCACCGCGCCGAACTGGGAGAAGCAGTCGCGGAGGTGATCCTCTTCGATATCGTCTTTAAGCCCGCCGATGAATATCTTCTTCACCTTCGCGAGGGCCTCGGGTTTGCCCGCGTCTTCCCGGGCCACGGCCCGCTTCAGCTCGACGTTGTTGCCATCCAGAATGTGCGGTCGGGCCGCCATGGCCGAGTCCGCCTCCTCGGGGCTCGAGTAGGTCACGAAACCGAAACAACGCGAGCGCTTTAGCTGCTGGTTCTGTACAACCACGCAATCCGTGAGAGTTCCGTATTGCTCGAAATGATTTCGCAGCCCATCGTCGGTGGTCTGGACGTTGAGGCCACCGACAAACAGTTTGCACAGTTGATTTTCCATTTGGGCCGTCATCTTCGCAACCTAATCTCTGCTGGGTTGATGTAAAATGGCGGTGAAATATAAATGGCGGCGGCGGTGCGGACGGATGATGTCATGTAAACGTAACCACGCCCACCGCAGTGTGAGATCAACGGGTTCAGTGTTGCCAAGTCCTCTGTTTTCCCGCGAAATTGGGCTACTTCTTACATTAAAAAATGTATAGTAAGTACTATAGTGTTTTTGAACCATATACTCTAATTTGTTGTGGTAATTTTATAGTTGCTGTGGTAATATAACAACTATAATAATATAAACAAATACTTTACCCAATACTGTACTAAGTTTTCTACAACTATAGGGTATATTAGTATACAGTACACTACAGTTTATTGTAGTTAAAACTAAAGTATACTACAGTATTTATTACAGTTTATCAGTTCACAATTGTTAATGAATGCTACAGCATACTGTAGTGTTGTAAATACTATAATATATACAGTATAATACTTTACTATAGTATGGTTCAAAACACTATAGTATTTCTTCATGTAGGTGTTGCCGTTGTTTGTTTTTCATGTCAACGGGACTTTGTGATCAGTGCCAAAAACCTGAGAATGTAGAACATGTTTTTGTGTATTATTGCACAAAATATGAAATTTAATGGATGATCTCGGTGGAAGACATGGCGGATTAACTGGACGTGGATTAAAGAAATAGGCTACTGGAATGCAGTAGGAGCTAAATATTTTATTAGTTTTTTGACTAAAACAGGACTAATATCAAGAATATGAAAAAATAAGATGTTGTATATGGGAAGTAACTAGATCCTGAAGATGGTGGTAATGCAACACCAAGGATGCAAGCTGCTGTTAAAACCAAAAATGCTGTTTTTCATGTCCGCGGGTTGAAGCGACCCCAATAATGTCATTTAACATGATAATTCTGCAATATGAATTTTACCAGAGGAACCTCGCCAAAAAAAACGTGTATTTAACCCCCCGAAACGCCATTGGGCTAGTTTGGCGGATTTTTGTTGCGAAAACCTGGCAACCCTGGGTTTAATTTATTTTGAGTACTTTAGTACTATCATTTGTATTTAGGTAATATGTGACCCTGAACCACAAAACAATACATTGTATGGGTCAAAATTATCGATTTTTCTTTTATGCCAAAAATCTTTAGGTTATTAGGTAAAGTTAATCATGTTCTGTGAAGATGTTTTGTAAATTTCCTACCGTATATATATCAATATTTGATTAGTAACATGTATTGAACTTAATTTGGACAACTTTAAAGGCGATTTTCTCAATATTTAGATTTTTAGCACCCGCAGATTCAAGCTTTTCAATCCTATCCTAACAAACCATACATCGATGGAAAGCTTATATTTGTTTATTTCAGATAATGTATAAATCTCGATTTCAAAAAGCTGACTCTTATGACTGGTTTTGTGATCCAGGGTCACATACATTTTGTACAGTTTTTCAGAAACTTTAGTCTGGTTAGCTTTCATCTGCTGTGACGGATCAAACATTTTCTCCTCTGAAGAAACGAGTACGTAGCGTTCGTTGAAAAGGACATCTAGTGCGCATGCGCAGTGAAGACAACAACAGCCCACTACAGCAAAACAATGGCGACTGCCGTGGAGAATATCGTTAAAGTGTGAGTACATGTAGTTTTTAAACTCTTTGAATGAATATGCCTGTGATATTCTCAATTTGTGGCTGATTCGGGACGGTTTTATTGTCAACAGTAAAGCTGAAGTATTGGGGTGCCGTTTGGTTGGCTAATAATGAAAATCTGCACCTCGTTCATTCATCGTTTTCTGACATCAAAGCGCTACATACAGCCATGTGTGTTTTTTTTAAATCAGCTGCACTAACCAGTCACTAGTTCTTTTACCTCGTTGTTGTGTTTTCTTGTCCAACTTTTTCAAGAAAAAAAAAATTGTGTATAGTATTGCCGTTCCTTTTTTTAAACTGGCAAAAAATATTACACCTCATTGGGGTCCATTGATGTCCATTGTGTTCATATGTGACCCTGGACCACAAAACCAGTCATAAGGGTCCATTTTTGGAAATTGATATTTATACATCTAAAAGCTGAATAAATAAGCTTTCCATTGATGTATGGTTTGTTAGGATAGGACAATATTTGGCTGAGATACAACTATTTGAAAATCTGGAATCTGAGGGTGCTAAACAATCAAATATTGAGAAAATCGCCTTTAAAGTTGTACAAATGAAGTTCTTATCCATGCATATTACTAATCAAAAATTAAGTTTTGATATATTTACAGTAGGAAATTTACAAAATATCATCATGGAACATGATCTTTACTTAATGTCCTAATGAATTTTGGTGTAAAAGAAAAATCAATAATTTTGACCCATACAATGTATTATTGGCTTTTGCTACAAATATACACGTGCTACTTATGACTGCTTTTGTGCTCCAGGGTCACATACCAGCACGTTGTGATGCACCAAATGTAATAGTGAAAAATCCCCTGCTATTTTCTCAAGACTATGATTTAACTTCTCAAATGTGAATATGTTTACTAACGGCAAATCTAAATCACATGCTTTGAATTAACTTGTATTTGATGTTATTGTGTATGTGTGTGTGTGGACTGAAGGCTTGGAGAGCAGTACTATAAAGATGCTTTGGAGCAGTGTCACAGTTATAACGCCCGGCTGTGTGCCGAGCGGAGCATCCTCATGCCCTTCCTGGACTCCCAGACTGGAGTCGCTCAAAGCAACTGCTACATTTGGATGGAGAAGAGACACAGGAGTGCAGGTTCAGCATCAGCCCAATACACTTATTCCATTCTCAATCCGTCCTGCTGGTGCTAACATATGATTTCTATTTAAGGTACCGCACCGGGACAGCTGTACACATATCCTGCTCGGCGCTGGAGGAAGAAGAGAAGAGCTCACCCACCAGAAGACCCTGCTCTGGTTTTTCCTCCACTCAAAGCAGGTATATGTTATAATATAGCCTGTTTGTAATGCTTAACATCATTTATTTCTTGCAGTGATTGTCTTTACTTGTTCTTGTGTTTAAATCTATAACACAATTTTTGATACACGAATTTCTAAAGCCTATGAAACCCTGTTTTTTACACAATCTACTACATTTTATATAGTAAATGTATTAATAACTTATATATTATTAGTAATATTTTTAGATGAACACTTACTGGATTGAAGCAACGTGCATTTTTTTTTTTTAATTAGAAAAATCATGTTAAAATGTGAGCACCATATAAGATGCATCATGTTCATCTCTCAATCATGACTTTATTGCATTGCGTTACATTTTTGATAATGAAAACTACAGTGCTTTGATCATAAAACTGAGCATTTAAATATCCTACTAAAACATTTTTGTGAGGTATAAATTGAAAACTGATATTTATATGCATTTTATGTAAGTAGTGCTGTTATAAATATCTCACTGATTTACATTACAAGCTCAAAATTAATTTTTTATCTAATCTCCATATTCTTCTACATTTTACTATATGAGCCAAAAAAGCTGGTGTGTCAAATGTGATACTCAACATAAACACATATGAGACCCTGGAGCACAAAAGCAGTCATAAGCAGCACAGGTATAATTGTAGCAATAGCCAACAATACATTGTATGGGTCAAAATTATCTATTTTTCTTTTATGCCAAAAATAATTAGGATATTAATTAAAGATCATGTTCCATGAAGATATTTTGTACATTTCCAACTGTTAATATATCAAAACTTTTAGTTGCTAAGAACTTAATTTGCATAACTTTAAAGGCGATTTTCTCAATATTTAGATTTTTTGCACCTTCGGATTCCAGATTTTCAAATAGTTGTATCTCAGCCAAATATTGTCCGATCCTAACAAACCATACATCAATGGAAAGCTTATTTATCAGCTTTCAGATGACGTATAAATCTCAATTTCAAAACATTTACCGTTATGACTGGATTTGTGGTCCAGGATCACATATGCAAACTTTTTTTTAAGGTTAAATAAACTGTTGCATTTAAAAAAAAATAATAATAAATTAAAAAAAAAAATTCAGACTTTATAGGGTTAATAAATATAAACAATATAGATTGAGATATTTAAGTCAGAGAAAATATTTAAAATTAGATTGCAAATCCTAACCAAATGATTTAAAACTGCATCTTTTTAAAGCTGAGCTGGAACTGAACCTGAAAAAAGATGTGTTGGGTCCGTTGGATGGGAGCAGTCTGGAAGCCTTGCTGAAAGGAGAGCCGATGGATAAAAAAGTCTCCACGGAGCTCAGACCGCCTGAGGAAGAAGCCAGTCTGACCGAGATCACTGGAACCAGTGCGGCCAGCAGCCACAGCAGCTCCACACGCTTTAGGAAGGTATAAAGCAGAGCTTTTCAATGTGGCTTTTTATGTACTGCACATAATTGATGGATCTTCCTGTACGAATACATAGCCTGATCGTTTCCTGTCGTTCTCAGAGAATCCTTGAGCCGGAAGACTACTTGGATGATCTGGATGATGAAGATTTTGAGGAGGAGACTCCAAAAAGACGAGGAAAAGGAAAGTCTAAGGTAACATGCCTAGTCTGCTGTTGCTTAATTAATTGAATATTGATACAGTGTTAAAGGGATAGTTCACCCAAAAATGAAAAATCTGTCATTAATTACTCACCCTCATGTCGTTCCAAACCCGTAAGACCTTCATTCATCTTCGGAACACAAATTAAGATATTTTTGATGCATCCCGTGAGCTCTCGCATAGACAGCAAGTATCCTTACACAATCAAGGCTCAGAAACGTAGCAAGGACATCATTAAAATAATCCATTTGACATCAGGGGTTCAACCATAATTTTACGAAGCTACGAGAATACTTTTTATGCGCAAAGAAAACAAAAATAATGACTTTATTCGACAATTCGTCTCCTCTGCGTCACCCTATAATGCTATACTCTCCAAAATGGTGCTATAGGGTGACGCAGAGGAGACGAATTGTCGAATAAAGTCATTATTTTAGTTTTCTTTGCGCACAAAAAGTATTCTCGTAGCTTCATAAAATTATGGTTGAACCCCTGATGTCAAATGGATTATTTTAATGATGTCCTTGCTACGTTTCTGAGCCTTGATTGTGTAAGGATACTTGCTGTCTATGCAGGATCAGAGAGCTCACGGGATGCATCAAAAATATCTTAATTTGTGTTCCGAAGATGAACGAAGGTTTTACGGGTTTGAACGACATGTAATTAATGACAGAATTTTCATTTTTGGGTGAACTAACCCTTTAAGCGTTTATTATCTCCTGATGTTCTTGGTCATGCGATGTCCTGGAGGAATAGTTTTATGAAAATGTCATTTTAATCTGCCAGGGTCGAGGAGTTGGAAATGGAAAAAAGAAAATGGAAGCTGCTGCAGCTGCCCAGGAAGATCGAGACAAACCGTATGCTTGTGACAGTGAGTCATGTTATTTTGAGTGATTGTTGTTTTAAAAAGTTATTCTTTTGTAGCATTATGGCTATTTATTGCCTGGATCATTTTATAACAATTAGAATTCTGTTTTAAGCAACATTCAGTTAAATTGGATGTTTTTATTATGCTAAACTATGGTTCACTACTATTCAAAAGTTTGGGGTCAGTCATTTTTTGTTTTGTTTTTTTCAAGTAACAGTAAGCGTTATAATTTCAGTTTTAAATGCTGTTCTTGAACTTTTTAATCATTAAAGAATCCTGAAAAAATGTGTCACGGTTTAACAAAAACATTAAGCAGCACAATTGTTTTTAGCAAGAAGAAATGGTTATAAGCAGCAAATCAGCATATTAAAATGATTTCTGAAGGATCGTGTGACACTGAAGACTGGAGTAATAAATTCAGCTTTGCATCACAGAAATAAATCACATTTTACAATATATTTAATATATAAATCATAATAATATTTCACAATATTACTGTGTTTGTTGAAATAATTGCAGCCTTGGTGAGAAGAAGAAACTTGTTGCAGTAAACCCAATTTGAGCAATCATCTTATTGTGCTTGTGGTTTTGATTTCAGGAGAGGGAGCTTTAGTACATTGAAAACCTTTGTTGAAACAGCGCTGAAAGTCCTGTTCACACTGCTGTTTTAATTTGAAACCTTTTCTGTTTATTAGTCTGTGGGAAACGCTATAAAAACAGACCAGGTTTGAGTTACCACTACACTCACTCTCACCTGGCTGATGAAGAGGGAGAAGACAAAGAAGAACCTGAGATGCACACACCTGCACCACAAGAGGAACCCAAGAGTGAGTTCATTCATGACACATCATTTATATGGTTGTTCATGATCAATTTATAGGATTTAACGAGTACGAGATGTACTGTTCTTCATGTTTGAACCACACCCTTTATACAATATTTAAGAGTTAGATATTGTTAGATCCTTGTTTCTTAAGGATATTGTATATGGCATTACAAATATTTGTAACTTTTGTTACGACCACATTGATTGCAGCCTCGATTTGGATATTCCTGCCAGTCAAAACATTAATGAAAGCGGATTCATCTGATCCACTGTTTTAATTACAGCCCCTAAGAAAGGACCAAATGGCCTGGCGTTACCCAATGACTATTGTGACTTCTGCCTGGGCGACTCTAACATGAACCAGAAAACTGGCCAGTCTGAGGAACTGGTGTCCTGCTCTGACTGTGGACGTTCAGGTGCGACACAGAGACACACAACAAGCTCTAAACCTCCACGTTGAGATGCACATAATTGGCCCTTTTCTCTCCTTAGGACATCCTTCGTGCCTGCAGTTCACTGCCGTGATGATGGCAGCTGTGAAGACTTACCGCTGGCAGTGCATTGAGTGCAAGTGCTGCAATGTTTGTGGCACATCTGAGAATGACGTGAGTCTCCTCACATGATCAGTCAAACACGCAAAACCGGTGTTGGGGAAAGTTACTTTAAAGCCTGGTTTCACAGACGGGGCTTAGGTTAAACCAAGATTAGGCAATAGTTCAATTAGGACATTTAAGTAGTTTTTATGAACATGCCTTAGAAAAAACAATACTGGTGTGTGTCTTGAGATAAAACAAAGGCACCGACGCATTTTAAAGGGGTCATATGATGCTAAAAAGACAGTTAATAATGTCCTTAATTTTACCATCAGTTCAAGCCTAAAAGGGGAACAGAGTTGCGTGACATACACGGTGATGATGCTCGTATGTATTTGCACGCAAGCAAATAAGAAAAGTTAAGCTGACTCCACTGTGATGTGACCTTGTCTCTCTCTCACACACACACACACACACACACACACACACACACACACAAACAACGCGTTACTCTACACTGCGCAAAACTCCACATTTGAACAGTCAATAGCAAATACTTAAACTAATAACAAAACATACTTACAGTCACTGATTCAGAAGCGTCAGATTGTCTGAGCAAAGTCGGAATTGACCCTTTTATTATTATTTTATTTTAAAAAATGTAGCCTTTGTGCACAGCCAGCCTTGTACTCTCCTAGGTTCACGAAACTGTCATCCATAAAATGCGTTGCACAAATTCAAACATTTGGGTTGTGCTGTTCTGGTGTAAACAAATCTTAACAATGATTCCTAAATGCATCTACTTCCGGAAGGCCAAATAAAGTGTTTTGCTTTCGCACAGAAACACACAGCGTCTCCCCGACATGACTGCATCAACACTAACTGATGTTACCGAAACCACGCCTTCTTTCTTTGCGTGCACATTTGGGCGGCATTACGCAAATATTTCCACATCGTGACGAAGACATGTGGGGGCGTGTATGAATGAGGCGTGTTTGTAACTCTGCAGATCGTATACATGCACAAACAGCTACATATAACACACTAAAGAAAAGGAAAACAAGAAATCGCATCATATGACCCCTTTAAGATCAGTTAAAGCAAGTTTCTTTCAGTTGAAACGGCTCAGACTTACATATTAGTCTGGGACTAGGCTTAAGCCTTGTTTGTGAAACCGGGGGTTAAAGTAATGCATTACAGTATTGCGTTACTCCCTAAAAAGCTAACTAATTATGTTACTTAGTTCTTGTGGATAATAGTAATGCGTTACGTTACTTTTGCGGTACTTTTTAAATCAGGGCTGGACTTACTTGTTTGTTTTTAATATAAAAAGTTCTATTTCTGGCAAAAGCCCTTTCACACCAAAAGTTAAATGAATAAGTCTGAAGGAAATGTGGATTCACATCCATACAGTAGAGGGCACCGCTCAAACAAACCTTTCAGCTGTGCTGCCGTTCTGAATTGCATGAAGAATATGAAGCAGGAGAATAAAATCCAACACTCTTCAGTAAAAAAAATAAAAAATCAATTATTATTTATCTGGTCATTTTTGCTTATTAGTATGGTTGAATTGGATTATCGAAGGTCAACAGCAAAGGCATTGGTTAATAAAATAGGATTAAACACAGCATATTTGTTGTCTAACATTTAATTATTGCAGGTTTGTGTCATATTTTTCATTGCATTTCACTGATTTTATTAGTTTTGTGCAAGTGATAAGTTACTCACATGCATGTTCACATTTTACACACAACGCCTCTGCGCTTACTCCCGATTTCTCTCAACATGGAGACTGGAGAGCTGCCAGTCAATAAATGGGAAAACGATTTGAAAACGTAACTTTAATATTTTCTTGTAAATTGAAAAGTAATGTTACTTTACTAGTTACTTGAGAAAAGTAATCTGATTACATAACTCCTGCTATTTGTAATGCGTTACCCCCAACACTTCACAAAACCGTCTGTCAATGTGTTTAAATCTTCTTCCGCAGGACCAGCTTCTGTTCTGTGATGACTGTGATCGAGGATACCACATGTACTGCCTCAGCCCTCCCATGTCAGACCCTCCAGAAGGTACGAGCTATCGCTTTTATCATCGTTTACTCCGTCTCTTGACGTTCCAGACTCATACCACTTTTTCTTTTCTTCCATTAAATGCAAAAAGAGAGACATTTTCAAGAAAGTTTGCACCTTCCATTCCAAAATTGTTTCTGGAATAGATTTATCCACTGTTTTCTATTCTTTTCTTTTTTCTTTATAGATTGGTAGAACTTTCTTACTTTAATCTCGCTGTGACTACATGATATGAAAGCTTACTTCCTTTTAAACTTCCTTTGTATTCATTGATTATTATCAGCATCTGTTATCTCTTCATGTAGTACAGAGTGGTGCTCAAAACCATTTTGGACAACAGAACAAGCCAGTTTCACCCTTTAAGCTAATTAACGGACTTTATAGAACTAAGTTATTCGTTTTATATACTTTAGATCTCAGAACAAATGTCAGTGTCCATATTGTATGTTTTAGGTACAAAAACTTTATTGTAGGAAACTTGTCCAAAGCGTAAGCTAATCAACATTTGTCGGTCGTAAGCTATTGGACATGCAGGATCACTGAATGAAACAAAACAAATTAAATGAAAGGTAATAATCACATATGGCTTTATTTAAATATTTCAGTGTGACATACCATGACACCCGGTTATATGTACATGCCAAGGTCAATATGAATCGATTCATTGAACAACCCATCCAAAAAAACAGGTTTGTGGAGATGAATCGGACTTCCCGTCGATATTAGAGGCCAAGAGGTGAATTAATGATTAGCTCTATGAACCGAAAAGGCTATTAAAGAGGATTTGCCTTTGAGGGAATCAATTCTCGATTCCCAAAACCTTGGAATTAAGGAATCCATTCTTTTTAGAAGTCTATCAATCTCCAAGAATTTCACAAAAAAACACCATTTAGAACACATAAAAGTGGTCCATGTGTTTGTATATGCACACACACACACAAATCACATATTTCATGACTGCTACCAACAGAGTAAAAAAAAACTGCACAGAAATTTACTTTAGTACTATATCTCTGAGATCCATAAAGCAGCAAGTCATCCACATGTGAAATAATATGCATAATGAGAGGATTGATTTTTTTTTGATAGCATTTTGCTTTTAACATCAGCATTTTTTATTAAAGTTAATATAATTATAATTTAAGAATATATAAATATAATGTGCCATGATAAGTTGTTTTATAACCCTTGTGTTGTGCTGAAAATCCAAACTAATTTGGTGTAAAAATTGCATGTAAATTTCTATTATCAATCACCAAATCTTGGATTCAATATTATCAACTGGTTTTATTTCAGTTCGCACAGGTTTCTGTTTTTTTTTTTTTTTGTAACTGATTGGTTGTAGACCTCAGTGATCTGAGCTCATGCACCTCAGTTCATGAGTGAAAAAAAAAATTATTTTGGATAATGTTCATGGAAAAGCAGAGGTGCATAAGCTCAGATCAGTGAGGCCTATGATCAATCAGTGTACAAAACCTGCGCTAATTTAAAGAAACAAGCTGATAGAAAAAAAACTGAATCCGATATTTGGTAAAAATACAGCATAAAGAAAATCCCCAAAAAGATTTTTTTTTCAGAGTTGGATGTTGTTTATACCCTGTGTGAGCAAAGTAAGTTTTATTCCAGTGCGATAACATTAACTAGCGTTTTGGGAAAAAGAAAACCTCTCTGTCAAAATGACCGGAACACAACATTGGGGTTAAGTTTTGTGTGCTGTAATCCAAGTCTTGTGATGCAGTGCAATAGCATTGCATGAGGAACAGACCGAACAAATAAAGATCTCATCTAGATCTTCAAACTTATTTTGTGAAGCCACATCTTCGACACCAAAACGATTTCACAAGTTTAAGTTAGTAGTAGTTATAGTTATGTGTTTGCCACTGATTAATATTTGGCTTTAATCTCGTTTCTAGGAAGCTGGAGTTGCCACCTGTGTCTGGCTCTTCTGAAGGACAAGGCCTCCATTTATCAGAGCCAAAACCCTGCGATGGAGTGATAATGAAAACAGTCTAGCTTGAAGAATGCAATCCATTAGAAACGCATTCAGATGGTCGTGAAACAGCGGAAAGAGAAATCATTGGCCCTAACGTAGCCATTGTTTTTGGTTTTTATTTCACTATGACTGTTACACACATCACAAGCAGTGTTTGAAATGAAAGAGTGCATAAAGGAAAGGTTTGAGATGGATCAAATACGCTTCATGCATTATGAGCAGCATTTCCACATTCCTTGATGTTAGGGCCAGTGGTTCAGATGATTAAGCACCTGTTTATGCATTGCCAAATTTTTTTTTTTTCATCTTTATTATTCACTCAAGATTCATTTGTTTACATAGAGCAAACATATGGCTTAATCCTTCAAGGATTTTATGGATTTAAATATTCATTTGTACAAGAAGTGTATCTGTTTATCTTTGTCGTAAATGATTATTTCTTGTAAGTCGTTCTTTCAGGAAGTAATTGTGCCAAGGTCCAGATTCAAAAACCAGAAGATGGTGCTTTTTTTTTTTTTTTTTAATTGTTTTTTGTTTCTTCATTTTCTGGATTCACTCATTTTAATTCCACAAAAACACTCTCATGAGGCGGGTTATCTTTCGTAGCAGAATTTTGTATGTGATATAACCAATATCTATTATTGTTGACTAACCATATTGAATTATCGTGAGTACTGTATCGTTTTGTATTTGTTTTTGGTATATCATGTCAGTTTGTATTTGGTATTAAATGTAAATGCTGTATTTTTCTGTCTTTTTTTATTTACATTTTTCATATTGGCCTTTCCATAATAAACATACGTGTAACAGATATATTAATCTTAATAATGTGTATTTTTTTATGAATGCTAACAGCAAAGTAAATAAAGGCTGCAATGAAGTTTACCATAGTACTATAACTCTGAGACCCAGTAAAATGTATACATATGAAATAATAGACATGAGGTAAGAGATGTTTTTTTTAAATATAGTTTTTAACATCAAGATTTTAGATTAAAATGTATATAATTACAATTTAAGAGCTTTTGTAATGCAGTATGAATTTTATTTTTTTATACATAATTCTCACGACTGTTACTAATTTCATGTCTGCAGCTCTAGTACAAAGTTTGTATGTTAACCCTCTGGTGTTGCTCACCTGATGGTCAAATTTGTTTTCAATGAAATAAATGTACAGTATCTTTTTTTTCCCCCAATATTTTTCTTTATTTTTTAGAACGGAGCAATAGAACAGAACTTTAAAAAAAAACAAGCAAACAACAACAAAAAAACAACCCTATATACCAGTCAGACCTTTACAAAAACAAAAGTACAATTCTTCAGCAGGAGTGTTCTCCACAAAGGTTAGAAAAGGTTGACAAGTAAACAATCTGTTTTTTGACCCTTTCATTTAACATCGGAGCTGTTCCAATTGTATGTTATACATAACATCTTTAATCCAGTGTCTGTATGTTGGAGGCGAAAAGTCTTTCCATTTATATAAAATGAACCTCCTGGTTAGACCTGAACAAAAAGCAATAACATCAGACTGGGATCTGCTTAGATTATAGTCTTGAGTAACATCTCCAAATATTGCTGTCAGCATGGTTGGAACCAAACATTTTAGAAAAGGTCTTGAAAACTGAATCCCAATATTCTATTAATTTCAGACATGACCATATGAGCTTGCTTACATCGGTCACATATAGGGTTCACATCACTTTTAATCTTTGCCAGTCTGTCCTTAGACCAACGAAGACGATGTATAATTTTAAACTGAACAATCGTCTGTCTAATTTGGTCCTCCATTTCTTTTTCCCATTTTTGTTTTAAAGTTTCTAAAGTAGCCAGATTAAGTAGATTAAGTAGTCCATAGATTTTGCTAATGGATTGTTTTTCTCCACACCTATGTTCGAGAAGAGAATCAATGAGAGATCGATGAGGACAACAGGGGAAACAGTTTGAATTCGATGATACAAAGCTTCTAAGTTGTAAATACATATAAAAGTGTGTATTAGGAAAAGCAAATCTCTGGACTAATTGTTCAGAGGAGGCAAATGTGTCATACAAATACAAATCTTACAATGACCTAATACCATTTTTTGACCATAAATCAAATGCTGCATCTGTCGTAGATGGAGTAAATATGTGGTTCTGCGCTACAGGTGAGGCAAGCGGGAGATCATTAAGTGCCAAATGACGTCTAAACTGGTACCAAATTTTGATAGAATGTAACACAACTGGGGGAGAGTGTAAAGTTAGATAAAGGATGTGCCAATGGCAGCTTAGAACATAATACTGAGGGTTGTATTGAATAGATGGTTTCTCTATCTCTGCCCAGCTGGCTGATGTCTCATCTTCCTCCAGCAAGTATAAAATTGCCCTAATATTCGCCGACCAGTAATAAAACAGAAAATTTGGAGGGGCAAGACCTCTTAAACTGTAGGGTCTTTGTAATGTTTTATCCATTACCCTAGGATGCTTTTTATTCCAAATAAAACTTATAATTTGAGCATTTAAATTACGCAAGAAAGATTGATATTGAGAAATATTGGTAAACATTGGAAAAAATATAAAAACTTGGCAAAACAGTCATCTTAATGGTTAATCCTTCCACCCAGGGAGAGATGCAAGGACTCTTTCTAAATCCTCCTTCAAATTGTCTACTATATTATAATTTTATAATGTTTTGTGCTTTTATTGTAGTAAATTATATTTATGGAATAGTTGTGATCCATTTATTAACCACTGAGCGTAGACCTGAAAATGAATTGCTTAAATGCTTTGGAGCACAGACTTAAGTTTGGTCTCTTTTTAAATAAGACACTTGGCAAATTATAGCTGAAGTGAAGAAAAAAAGAAAAAGTTTAAAAAGTGAAACTAAAAAGTTTTTTTTGTGTTCACGTAACAAGTGCCAAAACCTTTACCAAGTCTTGTACCATTCTGATGAAGTAAAAAATAATAATAATAAACGACGTAAGATTTTTGACCAAACATCACCAGAGGATTAAAGGGTTTATGCATGATAAACACATACCCAGATGCTACATTTTATATTCTGAATGTGTCAAGTAAAGCAATTAAAATTTAAGAACTGCTACATGCCCTGCAAAGATTTCACAAACAGCTGGTCTGAACTTCATACATTTGAAGCACAACTTTGATGTCTAGGATCTTTTCAAGCCTTGGCATCATCATAAAGATCAGTATTTGTCACTGATATATCATGAAGAGAAAACCCAACATCGTGATGTAATCAGCCGTTCCCAGTCGGGGCCCATCTGATCCCCTTCCTATGCTCCTTCCACCTGCAGAGCAGCAGCGCCCTGAACGTGACCCGGAAGTGCTTGTTACAGAGCGCGTAGCAGAGGGGGTTGACCGTGCTGTTGACGTAGCAGAGCCAGTATCCCAGCTGCCACAGGCCCTCAGGAACGCAGTCGTCACAGAAAGTGGACACCAGGACCATGATGTTGTAGGGGGTCCATGTTACAATGAAAGCCAGGAGAATGGCACTGAGGGTCCGGGCTGCTTTCTTCTCCCTGATCAGACACGAGGTCCGGGCTTTGCGGCCCTGCTGGCCCTGCTGGTCCGCGGTCAGCGATCGAGCCGGAGCTTGAGCAGAACTCATGGTTGTGGGATTCATAGGGGAACTGAGTGAATTCTGACTTCCCGACTCACAGCTCCTCTTGGTGGCGTTACACTCACTGACCGCAGTTTTATCCATCCGAACGAGTGGAATGTATTTGCTATTGTCGTCCGTGTCTGTGTCCATCTGTGGATGGCTGTATGTGGTATACGAGCTGGACATCTCGTCTCTTTCCCTTCGTTTCTTCCACCACGCTGCTGTCCGGTGGGTGATGATTGGACAGATGGTCCTGTGTGTCTTCTTGTGCTGGTTCTGATCCGTTTGTGGTCTGACATCTTCAACGGTGCAAGAATTGCTTTGACATGATCTCTGGGAGACATATATTATATGACAAAAAAATGTAAACATCTTTGTTCTTTCATCAGTATATAAATATCAAGTATTAGTTGACTTCAATTTGACTGATTTTAAGCTTATTTAATAACCCTATGAAATCCAAAGGAGTAGTTTGTTTCTTGTAGTCTAAAGCTCCCTATGCACTATATAGTGCACTATATCCAAAATGATGATTTTATATGTATTTTTGTCCAATAAAAAGTCTCTAGAAGGATAAATTCTAATTTATAAAAAATGACCCTGTTCAAAAATGTACATACGCTTGATTCTTAATACTGTGTTTTTACCTGAATGATCCACAGCTGTGTTTTTGTTTATTGATAGTTGTTCATAAGTCCCTTGTTTGTCCTGAACAGTTAAACTGCCTGCTGTTCTTCAAAAAAAGTCCTTCAGGTCCCACAAATTTGTTGGTTTTCCAGCATTTTTGTGTATTTGAACCCTTTCCAACAATGACTGTATGATTTTGAGACAACTGAGGGACTCATACGCAACTATTACAGAAGGTTCAAACGCTCATTGATGGAAAAACCATGCATTCAACTTTTTGAATTTGAAGATCAGGGTAAATTTAACTTATTTTGTCTTCTGGGAAACACGTAAGTATCTTCCGTAGCTTCTGAAGGGCAGTACTAAATGAAAAAATATGATATTTAGGCAAAATAAGAAAAATGTAAACATCTTCATTCTGTTCAAAAGTTTTCACCCCCCGGCTCTTAATGCATCATTTTCAAAATCATACAGTCATTGTTGTAAAGGGTTCAAATTCACAAAAAAATAATTTGTGGGACCTGAAGGACTTTTCTGAAGAACAGCAGGCAGTTTAACTGTTCAGGACAAACAAGGGACTTATGAACAACTATCACTAAACAAAAAAACACAGCTGTGGATCATTCAGGTAACAACACAGTATTAAGAATCAAGGGGGTGTAAACTTTTGAACGGGGTCATTTTTTATAAATCCAACTATTATTTTCTCTTGTGGACTATAATGTAAACGTGAAATATCTTATTCAGGTCAGTACTAAAACAATAACATGCATTTTGTATGATCCCTCTTATTCTGGCAAAATAATTAACATTTTGCAGATTCTGCAAGGTGTATGTAAATTTTGATTTCAACTGTAAAAACAAAAGTAAAGTCAAAATATCAATAAAGACGGTACATAAACAATACTAAAATAACACTAGCTCTCACTAGCAATAGCATGTAGCACATCATCTGTCTTTCAGGTTGCACTAATGCTTGTAACTTTCTTGGGAAAAATAGTTTTTACGTTTGTTTTCTTTTTATGGTAAATGTAGTTTCCCCCCCATTCTTTATGTAATCCTGGTAGCTAAAACAAATTTTTCCAAAAGTTTGGATCCTCTGAGAAGTGGTCATTTTAGAAGAGAAAATAATCAGTAAGTATTAGCATAGATATTTTAAATTCTGTGATGTTTTGTGTGATTAGGTATTATGATAACATTATAAAACTTTAGCTCTTTATATTCATCCTGTTGCAGTATGTTCCAGTCTTGGTAGTATTGTTTTCCCCACAATCAAAGTCTCAAAAATGACAGGCAGGGAAATAAAACAAGATATCATGTCCACAAATCAAGATTTTTGTCCCGTTTATCCCGTGCATGCAATTATTTGTTCCCTTGTTTTAGGTAAATCATGGCCAGCGAATTATTACACAATGGCCACAATTTAACAAAAATGAACTAAACTAAAACCAATTACTAAAAATTAACCACAAATTAATAAGCTGTTGGAAGGAATTTTATTGCTAATTTTATTTGGAGATTATTATATTATGTATAGTGCTGTCAGTCAAGATGCATTAACTGCATAAAAAAATTCATTTTGACAGCCCCAATTTGTTTTTTTGTTTTTTTAGGAAGAACCATTTTTGGTTCCCTAAAGAACCTTTCAGTGAACAGTTCTTAATAGAACCATTTCTTTCCTAGTATAAAGAACACTGTAAATCTAAAAACATTTTTTCCACTATAAAGAACATAGGTTCTTCATGGAACCATTGATGTTAACAAAGAACTTTTTTAAAACCTAAAATGTAAAATAATAGACGAGCCCACTTGAAACCCACCTGAGATGCATTTCCCGTGCGTCCTCCCTGTGAAGCGATGAGTCCAGCGAGCTGCTGAGAGCGTTTCTCTGTCACGCGGTACACCCCCCAGTACAACGCCACCATCACGCTCACCGGCAGGTAAAACGCAGCGATGGCTGTCCCGAATGTGATCACAGGCTGAGACAGGAACTGCACTGAACACTCTCCTTCTGGAACAGTCCGTTCACCCACTATATACTGCCAGAACAAAATAGCTGGAGCCCAAAGCACAAACGAGACGGTCCACGCTAAACTAATCAGCACTGCCGCTCTTCTGGGCGTTCTAGTGGCCCGATAGGTCAGAGGTCGCATGACAGAGAGATAGCGGTCCACGCTGATGGCCAGCAGGTTCATAACAGAGGCATTGCTTGCCACATAATCCACAGTCAACCACACATCACAGGCTAGGTTTCCTAAAGTCCACTGGCCGATCAGGATGTAGGTAGTGTAGAGGTTCATTGAGATGGCGCCCAAAATGAAGTCGGCCACAGCCAAGCTCAGGAGGAAGTAGTTGCTCACTGTCCTCAGAAGAGGGTTGACTCGAAAAGAGATCATGACCAGGACGTTGCCTATGATGGTGATGATGGAGAGCGGGATGGTTATGAGAGTGATCATGGCCATCCTCCAGGTGACGGGACCAGAAACCGCCACATCTGTCCCGTTGATTAAACTAGAGAGATTCAGTGTGAATGAGGTGCCGTTCATCATGGACTGAAGATGGCAGGGTAGATGAGATTATCTTTGTGCTTTAAAACTCCAGTGCATGCATCATATCGCATCCTTTAAGGGATTCCTGATGTTTGATCATTCTGCGTAGACAAAAAAAAAGACATATGTGACCCTGGACCACAAAACCAGTCATAAGGGTTACTGAGCTGAATAAATAATCTTTCCATTGATGTATGGTTTGTTAGGATCGGACAATATTTGGCTGAGATACAACTATTTGAAAATCTGGAATCTGAGGGTGCAAAAAAATCTAAATATTGAGAAAATCTCCTTTAAAGTTGTCCAAGTGAAGTTCTTAGCAATGCATATTACAAATCAAAAATTAAGTTTTGATATATTTACCGAAGGAAACTTACAAAATATCTTCATGGAACATGATCTTTACTTAATATCCTAATGATTTTTGGCATAAAAGAAAAATCGATCATTTTGACCCATACAGTGTACTGTTGGCTATTGCTACAAATATACCCCAGCGACTTATGACTGGTTTTGTGCTCCAGAGTCACATATCATATAGGTTTTATGAATATACTGGATGTTTAATTCATACAAACTCTCAATTAAAAAGTGTTTTGAAAGTTAACACACAAAGTGGGGGGAAAAAAGAAAAGAAATAATCATAGTTGTTGTTGTTTTTTTTTAAAACATTACTTAATATCATACATTTTTTTGGAAGTCACACCATGACATTTTTCAACATAAGCTAACCTTTACTTCTCACAAAAATGTTGATTTCTGCAATGCAGAAAAGGCAGATGGAATCGCAGACTCCAGTCATAAACACGTAATTTATTGTATAACGCGGAATGTCACGGAATTTGTCAAATCTTGGATGAATAAATCAAAAGTAGGTCAGTACACTTTAAATGAAATGACGATATTGCTGTGAATATTAAACCACAAAAAGATTAATTCAAATATGAATCCTGCGTGTTCTGTCTCTGTGTGAATGAATGGCACAGACGCGCAGTGTTTTCTGCGTCTGCCATCTCACTATATGAGGACATAAACACATTAATTTTAACTCCAGAGCTGCTCTGAGAGTCACTTTATGAGCATTTTACTGTTTCTTTTGAGAAACACTGTCCTTATTTCACATACACACAGAAACTGAAGGTCTTCAAGGCAACCCGTCAAAATAAAAGTTCGGTTTAGCTTGAAGAAATTGTGACAGAGTGTACATCACAATATTTCTTCCATGTTTTAATTTTTACAGTATGTTTAATTACCATCAAAATGAAAATACACAACATTTCACAGGGCCCCATTATTGCAAGCAAATTAATCAATTAGGCTAAGTTGTTTTTATGAATTCAATTATTATCAAATTTAATTAAGCCATTAAAATGGAACCAAATTAAAAAGGTGAACACAGAATTTGTTATAATTAAACAGAATTTGAGAAAAAAATAAAATGGATTTCATAAGGCTGTAAAATGTAATTTTTCTTAAACTTTTAATAAATTGCTGTAACATTGTAAAAGTTTCATGATTTAAATTAATTACAATGGATTTGACTTTTTTTTTACTTTTCTGAATGTTTCTCTATGTTGGTTAGACTTGGTTGACAACATAAAAAAATAATAATAAAATTAAGAATTAATTTTTGTCTTCTTTTCTACATTCTGATTTCAGATATTTCAACTTGACATTTGAAGCCTTTATTTTATCAATGTGTGTTTACTTTATGATTACAAACTAAAATACTGTGACTTTTTATCTTGGTGATGATGACTGTAGAGAAACTATATAAGCCATGACCCTTAATAAGAACAGTGAACTCTGATTAGTACAAAAGTCAGGGAGTATTTGTTCATGTTAGCCTGTTTATTGATGGCCAGCCTGAAACACACGCTAGCCAGCGCTGCAAAGTCAACACCGTCATCCTGAAATCAACCCTTCATGTATATTTAATTTACTTGTGCTGTAGCAACTCAAGGCATAACACTGTATGTCTCTACGTATCGCAAACACTGTACGGTCACTGTGTATTAAAGCATCTGTTAAATGCCAGAGTAAATTTGTTGTTATATAATCGTAAATGTTATATAACAATGTAACCTCACAGGAGTCAGTCTGTTAAAGCTAGAAATAAAGTGAATAAATGTAAAAGAGTACGACTTCTAGGGTTACTATAGGACACTATTAATATAGTTACTAATGTATATAAAAAAAGACTTTAAGTACTTGACAAACATCACTTTCTAGTCCACGGATGCAGATCCTTCTTCTGAATGGCATCGTTAATCCCGTTAGACAGGTTCCTCTGTATGAAAAACCATCACTCACTAAATGAGGAACATGGAGATCAGTGAAACAAATGTGGGAAACGGGTCAGTGCAGACCACTAACGTCAACAAATACCATTATTATTTATTTGTACTAGAATGACAGATTACATTATTAAAGATTTTCAAATAAATGTAAAGATTAGAAAGCTATAGTCTGAAGCCTCAATCTATTTTAGCCATTGCAAGCATACAATTACTCTTATTGCAACAACTTTATATTTAAAAGCTCATTGTGGCCCTGTTTTGATCCCATACACACTTCAGTCAAATTCATGGGGAAACAAATGTGAATAAGTCCCTCTAAGCACCACTAATTATTTCAACAAAGGAACACACAGTGTCAAGAAAGGGTCAAGGACAAAAAGATTGGTCATTTCCCTGTGATCAGAAGGTGAAATCAACAGTATATTGCATCTTAAGATGGGGACGACCAGAGCTGTACATTTCAGCAGTGCTGCGTAGATTTCTTACAAATTGCAATCTGTTACTGATTACAAAATTGTAGTCAGTAATGTAATCTAGATTACTCATTTTAGGTTATGTTTTCTGACTACTTTTAGATTACTTCTGACCCAATTTGTTTAACCTATAGATTTGAATGGAATTATTGTTATAAAAAGCAAAGAGATTCTTTGTCATCAACATCATGAAATGCATTAAACATTATACATCACTCCAGGGTTTCCCAAACTGGGCTAAATGAAAGAACTGCAGAGTTGATGAAAAGATCATATCAAATATAAATGTAAAACTAAAGTACATAAATTTACATCTAAATAATTTTATTTGTTCACCTGCATGTTAATGTGACCATTAATCGAGATCAGAGAACTGTAAATGTGAATTTGTTGAATTATTAAAATATTAACATGGTCTAGTTGACCGAGAGGTGCTTTTGTCCTTAAATTCAGAGGCATGGATCACAAATGAATTTACATGACATTTACGTAGCCATATATTGTGAATTTTCAAAGCTAAATGAAATGACACACAGTAGAATTTTTAAGAAAGGGAAATTTAAAAGAGAAAAAAGAATCAATAAAATACATATAAATCATTTACTGCCAATGTGTGAATAATTTGTAATCATGTAATCCATCAAAAGTAACTGTAATCCAATTATGAGCATTTTGTAATATAACCAAATTACAAGTATACTAATTTTTTGGAACCTGATTACGTAATCCAGACTAAATGTAAATAGTTACCCAGCACTGGTTTTGAGTCAAATCTCCAAAGTATGTTTTGCAGTTATTTTGCATGTTTTAAGCTAAGAAAATTTTTTTCTCTCTCTCTGAACTAAAATTCCAGGATAATTATATCAGACATAGTCAATTATATAATTAAGGCAGATTTCAATTGGTTGAGATGTGGTCTCAAAGTCGTCAAGATGGGGCAAGTCCTCATATTTTAATGTTATAAGGTTACAATTTATTAATAACAATTTATTAATAACACAATAGTTTTATTTATTTAACAATACAATAGCCAAAATAATAGTTTTATTTATTTATGTTTATTTATTAATCATAAAACAATTAAAGTAGCCTAAATAAATGTAGCTTACCTTACACAGTAAATCAAATGTTAATGTCAAATTCATGTTACTTCAAGTACCTATAAATCACATCTTGCCTAGAATGACTATTTTCTTTCATTAACAACTTTAACTGCATTTTTCGCTGAACAGTTTCCATTTAATCAAAATTTCAAGGGGTTTATACAGCTAACATTTTTTTTTTTTTTTTTTGTAATGTTCAAAATGCATAAAGAAAAGCTGACCTGCTGTAGAGATCCTCTCAGATCTGTTGTCTCCAGCGCACCTGTAACGCAAATATTCAGAGAGCTCACAATCAAACAAACTCAAACTCTGAAGCTGACACTCCTCACTCCCAAAACTAACGCCAGATCCCACCTACCGTCTCATGCGTGACTGCTTCAAAACAAGGCATGCAAACCTTGTTTTTTTGTTTTTTATATACTGGGAATTTGGGCTATATGAAAAGTTAATCCGTTAACCGTCTCGATAATTAAAATTGATGGAGCCACTTTCTGTCCAGTGGGCAGATTTCATCATCTTTGCTCACTTGCCTCCAGCAGAGGGCGCTAAACAACAAGAAAAGTCGCCCCGTCACTCTTGGCAGCCTAGTTTATTTCAGTTCACTGATTCTTGTCTAATCTTTAGCAGGCCAACTTGTTATCGTTTCTGAATTGACAGCATAGCTGTTTTGTCAACCTAAGAATGGCCTTAAAAACATTTGATCATACTTTATTAATTTTTGGTAAGGGGTAAGAGAATTTTCTTTTTCGGAGTGTCTATTTAGCTACACTAAGTGGAAATAGCCCGCCTTGTTGGCAAAGGCTATTTACATTAACTCCACCCACTAGCGTGTGATTGGGAGTGTCAACAACACTACAAAAGCCGCATGTTAAATGTCAGCTTTAGAGGCGCATTAGATGGTAAGGCGCGTGATCTTTGACGCGATCGACCCGAGTTCGAAACCGCCTTTTGCCGAACTTTTTTTTCTCCCTTTTCAAATATCGCATCGGAAAGGCATTTATTTTCAATAAAAATGAAGGAAATAATCAAAAAATGGAAAATAAAGTATCGGGTAGGGTTAGGGTAGGTGTAGGGAGGGCTTTATTGTCCCAATAAAGTGGCATCCATTTAATAGTTTAATTCGAATTAAAACTATAATTTACACTCAATACGTTATTATTGTGTACTGTTTTATAATGTAGGCTACTACAATACTGAAGTGCAGATAATTGCCACTATTTGCAATAAATAGTATAAATAGCAGAAAATCTTGCTATTTTAACATAGTGTAAATAGAATCTATAGCTATTTGCACTTAGTGCAAATAAGCTGCCTTTATTTTTACCCTTACAAAAATAAATAAATAAATAAATAAATAAATAAATAAATAAATAAATAAATAAATAAAATAAATTTAACAAAGAAAATAAAAATGAAAATAATTATTACATTTATAATTATAATTCTTAGGTTCCCCCCAGAAAGTTAGCAATGAAAGAAGAGTGTGGCATGGGCATGGGATGTGTAAAGAAAATAAAGAAAAATCAAAGGAAAAAAAGAAAAAAAAGAAAAGAAAAGATAATAATATAATAATATACGATACAAGCAGTATATAGATCAAAGACGACCATATCAGTCACTGATCAGTCCACCATACATAGATCTCTCTCACACACACACAAAATAAATAAATAAATAAATAAAATAAATAAAACAAAATAGAATGAATGAATGAATGAATGGCATCAGGTTTCAGTTTAACATCCTTTACAGTCTATGGTTAACACACACACACACACACACACACACACAAATTTAGTCCTCAGACGATAACTAAACAGGCACTGAGCGAATAAGGAGTGTCGCGACTTTTATTGTGAAATTGGTAGAGAGTGTGCTTCCGGAAGTCATCAGTGTTCAGTCATCAGACTGCAGCGATGGCATCTTCTGCAGATGTACACGTCCGAATATGTGAACAAGAAATCATCAAGTATGATTTAGAAATAAAAGCTTTGGTTCAGGTATGAATGTTTTATTATTCATATTTATAAAACATAAACATTATGATTAGTGTTGTTTTAGGGAAAGTATTAAAAAAAAATTAGAAATGCTGATGAAATGAATGAATTACAAGGACAATAAAAAGCTAATAAGTGACGAATGGCATTTTAATGTTATTATGGTAAATGAAAAATGTCATTGTTGTTAGTGCCATGTTAAATTATAATTTTTATGTGTTTTGCTAAATATTCTTCTCCTGTAACTAACTGTACATATTGTTCCATATAATGTTTCCAAACATTGCAGGATGTCAGAGAATGCACAGGACCACAAAGCAAACTGACAGATTTAAATTTACAAGTAAAAGAAAAATTTTGCAATCTTAGACAACGTATTCAGGTGAGAAACAACGTGTGCACATTTGCTGATTATTAAGCAAATTCGAAACTTAAGAAAAATATTATAACATTTTTAAACAGGATCTTGAGCAAATGGGAAAGGAACAGGACAAAGAGTCTGACAAGCTGACCCTACTCAATAAAGCAGAAGGACATCGGAAACAGATGCTTAGGTAATGACGAAGTGCTTCAGTTGTGTTCTTCTCAGATTTAATGCATTTTATAGAGTAATGCTCAGTTTGCATTATTCAAGTGGAAGGAGGAGTGTATTCGGTCTCAAATGAAGAGTGTTCTTCTTCAGTAATCAGACGGCTTGGAGGAAGGCCAATCTCGCCTGTAAACTCTCCATTGATAAGCTGGAGAAGGAGGATTTATTAAATTCAGAGGACATGTCGATAAGACACAGGTGAGTTTGAAAGCAGCATTTCTTCACTGAACGATGTTTTTAATGCTACTTCTGATGACCTGAGTTAATTCTCTGTGCGTTTGATCAGAAAGATGACCAAAGAAAGCCTCGCTCAGACCTCCAGTGGCATAACAGAGAGTCTGATGAGCATCAGCCGGATGATGGCACAGCAGGTTCAGCAGAGCGAGGAGACCATGAGCACATTAGGTGGGCATGCCGCAAGTTTTCCATGTTATCCATGTCTGCATGCTGGGAAACTAATGGTGTATCGTTTGCTCCACTCCTGTAGCGACGTCTTCCAGGACAGTGCATGAAACTAATGAAGAGTTTAAAGCCATGACAGGAACTATACAGCTGGGCAGAAAGCTGATCATTAAATACAATCGACGGGAACTGACAGACAAGCTGCTTATTTTCCTCGCTCTCGCGCTCTTCCTGGCTACGGTCTTGTACATCCTGAAGAAAAGACTTTTTCCTTTCTTTTAAATACAGACCAAAGTGTGAGCAATGAATATGATGCATAAATGATAAAAGAAGAGCACCTACAAGCCGTAAAAACTTTTTGCTTTCCTTGTGAAACTGTTGATCATGTCATGACAATATATATATATATATATATATATATATGACAAGTCAAAATATATACAGTATATGATAAAGTCATGTGATGTGTTACTGTTGACTGACCAAACTATGAAAACTTGTGTTATCATTTTGTAGGTGTCATACGTTATTTTTTATACCATAACACTTTTTGCGCTTAACTATAATGCTTCATATATATATATATATATATATATATATATATATATATGATAATGGTATTATTAAGAGTACAATAAAGAGTAATTTTGTAAAGTTAGACCTGTTACGGCAAAAATCTTGCAAAAGAAGTGAATTATGAATAAAATGTCTTCATTTTAAAATGTTTTACAGTGTAAACTGATGATTATTTCTTATGAGAAACCTGGAATTACTCATTTTGTATCATGGGTTTTTAATTAGTGATGCAGCTAAAAAAAAAGTATCTAATTGAGTCTTGTATATCAAAGTTTTATAGTTTGGAAAGCCTGAAAGTAATGTATTCACACACAGTCAAAATAGTTTATGAATATGAATTTCCATCTATTTTGTTCAAAACAATTTTATGTGCACTGCTGTTCAAAAGTTATATTCTCTATACACTGTAAAAAAGAAAAAAAAGTTGAGCCAATGTAAAATTTTAAGGCAACCAGCTTCAGCAGATTTTTGAGTTTGCTCAAAATTTTGAGTTGCCTTAAAATTTTAAGTTGGCTCAACTTTTTTTTTTTTTTTTTTTACAGTGTAGGAGAAAAAGTAAGTCACTTCTGCTCACCAAGGCTGCAAAAAATTCAGTAAAAACAGTACTATTGTGAAATATGAAAAACTGTTTTTTGCTGAATACGTTAAAATGTAATTTATTATATTATGTGGTGGCAAAGCCAAAAAAAATTTCAGCATCATTACTCCAGTCTTAAGTGTCACATGATCCTTCAGAAATCATTTTAATATACTGAGTTGAAAAAAGTTGTGCTGGAAATGTTTTTTTTTTTTTTTTGTATTTATTAACTTATTTATATTTTTGATGAATAGAAAGTGAAAACATAAATGTCTTTACTGGCTCTTTTGATCAATTTAATGTGACCTTGCTGAATAAAAGCATTAATTACCAACTCAAGTTGTGTGTTTTGCTCTGCATTGCATCAATTTAATTTCTCATTTGTATTACATACAGTTAAATCTAATTCAAGGTTTATTTTTATGAAAACTACTTTTGTAATGCACTTTTTAGGATAAGCCTTCATGGTTGAACCGTCAGTGTTGCCACCAGCCCTCAGTTTTTCAGTTTCATGCCTCCAGCTGAACTAGATGCTGGAGGCTGTCACATGGACACCTACAGTATGACAGGCAATTTAGGTGAGTTAAACTCACATCCCGGGCAGCAGTGAAGCAGCAGCTGTTATGCAGGGCAGGACAGAACCGGAGTATCGCAGGGGGAAAAGCTCAGAAAAGCTATGGCCATAATCAGAGCTCCGCTGATAAAGAGGCATGCGACCCTGTCTTTCCTCCGATAAGACCCGGAAAAGCTGATTATTCCATCCCTGGTCTCTTTCTCGCTCTCTCTCTCTCTCATTCTCCTTCCATTGTGGCCGGAGGACAAGGTCTGTTATTTTTAGAGATGTGCGCCCATGTTATCTGACTTGTTCTTTTCAACGCCTCTGAAGAGTGGGCCACTATTGTAACTGTGTGACCTTTCTCTTTACCTCTCAGTGGCCCCGTATTTGACTCGAAATGACAATCATTTCCACAGTAAGCTTGCTATTGTAATATATATTTCAGCTGAAGGTGGATGCTGGTTCAGATGTAGGCAGATGCGGTGGAGAGGGGGAATTGTGTTTACTGATATGTGTGGAGAGGCCAGAGAGATGCCCGAGGACAATCTATTACTCATTTTAAGTGGCAGCAAATGTGGATCTCCTTCCCTCCTCCATCCAAGTCTTTGCATGTGCAGCCATGCACCCTTACCTCTCTATGTCAAGCAAATTGTGCCATTCTGCACACTAAGCAGAGCACTTTTGTGTTGTCAATCAAGTGTGACATCAACCTTTGCAAGAATAGCATACAAAAATGTTTAAATGGTCTAGGTTGGAGCATCTGTTGCTATCGACAAAAAGCATTTTGCTGTTAGAGAGTTTAGTTTTAACATTAATCTCAGCTGGACGTTTTATTCTGACGGCCTGTCAAATCAAATCACATGATACAGAAATAATAAATGCCCTCTGAAGTAGGCCTATTTGCAATTTGGGATTGTTTCTACAGGTTTACAGCGCAAGAATTAACCTCGGTTCAAGCCCTCGCTGAAACGTCTTTATTAAATATCAGGCTATATTTATTTTTTATATTTTTATTTGATTTATACGAAGTCACAGTAAAGTATAGGCTATATCTCAGGTTAACCTTCGGTAAAAACCCCGAAAATGTTCAAACTTGCAAAATCGTGTTTACCAAAGATAAAGGTTAAAAGTTTGGGGGTAAAAAACAAAACAAAACAAAACAAAACAAAACAAAAAAAAAATAGATGAAGCCGTGCTTTTTTTATATATATATATATATAGGCCTATATTAAGAGTAAAAATAAGGAATAGGGATTAGAATTGTTAAGAAAAAGTTGGATTCAGTAAATATAGCCTAATAACAATAGCCTAATGATAATAATAATAATAGTGTTTATCAATTTGTAATTCGTAAATACGAATTTAGCCTAGTTTTTTAATTAGGCTAAGTCAAATATCAATTATTATTGTTTATGCTAATATTTAAATCGTTATTCACAAACCAAATAATAACTGCATAGGCTACATTCTTGAAAAGCCTTTATTATTTTCTTTTAAAATGTTTACATAGACTTACACAAGCAAATGAATAAAAACACCTTAATTCGAGCCGTATGCGGTACTTTCTGGATATGCACACAAATAATGTTTCTTAACAATCATTGTTGCCCTTTATTGGTTACAGTTTTGGTCTGTTAATTTTTATAAAAATGAGACTGGCCTTGAAAAGAGAAAGAAAGAAAGAAACATCTTTCGAGTTTTATAAAGGCCTCATAATACATCTGGTGAAAATTATAAATAATCTACCTATTTCACGTGCGGTTTATCTCTCATAATTTAACTCAAGTGCAAGCAAATTATTCAGACAGGTTTTTAAAGAAAACGATGCATATAGCTTTAAAGTTATTAAAGAATGAACGTAAAGATATTAAAGCATAAGAATGAACGTATCTTGCATCTGACAGAGCAAAAACCATCCCGGCCCGCATTCTGTCTATTCAAATAGCAATCATCAATTATGAAAATATTATTTGAATATAAATGTCCATACATGCAATTAAAGTTCTTTTGGGGTTTTTTTCACCAAGCTCGGATGCCGTGTAGTGAAGGAACCCCGCTGCTGGACTGAAACGGAGCCTGCACGTTATTTAGATCTCCAACTCCAAAGTTGATGTAGTTGCTGTTGGACTGTGAGGGCTGGATGGAGGACATGCTCGACGGATAGTTGCATGAGTAGTTCGTGTTGCCCGGACTCGGGAAGTTACTAAACGCTGGGTAGCTGTTGTAGGTGAAATGATTGATCCCCACATTGTAAGAGGTGTTGTATGTGGACGCGTCGCCCAGGCACGGTTTTCCATCCCGAACCAAAACCGGCACCGAGATGCGTCTCGGAGGAGCGATGCCCACCATCTCCAGGGTCTGGTCCTGACGCTGCCTCTTGCACTTATAGCGTCTGTTCTGGAACCAGATCTTGACCTGTGTGGAGGTGAGTTTGAGCACGCTGGCTAGATGATCTCTCTCAGGTGCGGAGAGGTATTTCTGCTGTTTGAAGCGTCGCTCGAGCTCGTACACCTGCGCTTGAGAGAACAGAACACGAGGCTTCCTCCTTTTCCTCTGTTTGGGTCGATCCGCATCATCCAGCTTCAGATCTTCACTTGGATCTTCCTGAGAACAGCTGGTGTCTGAAAACGGATGATTTATTTCATTGATAGAATTTAACGGGACACACATCGTCAATATAATAACACTTACGTTTTTATCCATTCATTCCATTTAGAAATTAAACAATTTAATTTATACCTTTTTTATTGATATGGACTAATAAGTGACCTTTTCGCTGCAGGTTGTAAACTCTTGGAGGTTTTTGAACCTCTTGGATTTTACTTAAAATGTTTAAAACATAATTTAAAACTTTTAAAATGTAATTTAAAACATTTAAAATTTCAGTGAGTTGAATTTTATGCACTGGTGCCGTTTTATTTATTATAGGCTACGTTCTTAAAAATAAAGGTTCCAAATGGAGTTTTCGCAGCGATGACATAAAATAACTATTTTAAATTCCATAAAGAACTTTTTTTGAACAGTTCTTAAAATAACTTTTTTTTTTTTTTTGCCCTATAAGTGCGAGGCACATTTTATTCCGAAGAAGGATCGGTGGGTGTTAAAGTTTCTCTATGGAACCAAAGATGTCAATTTAAAAAACACACACACACACACACACACACACACTATTTTTAAGAGTGCACATAGCCTAGTGATTTGTAAACGAACTTTTCTGGCGAAAAAACGGCAGTTTTATTACTAAAAAGCGGCATAAAAATTACGATTACACTTATCTAATTAGTTTCATAATCAATCTACACACGTGTTTTTTTTTTTTATTATTATTTTATCTCAATATTATGAGTTGGGCATTTTTCAGCCGAGTTTTTAATTCTAATCATGAAACGCATCTTTAGTTTCCAATAAATGTCCGACTCTTGTGAACGCTCACCTTTTTTCTCTTTGTCTTCAAACGTGTCATCCGTCTTTGCGTCTTTAACATAGTCCATTTCTAGGAAATTCTTCCCATAAAAGGCAGCAGCACCGAAGTTCAGAGAGCTGTTTTTGTTGCCTTTGTCGTCCTGAAGGTCTTCGCTGAAGAGAGAGGCTCCGGATGGCATTTCCATGAACTGCTCTTGTTTGAAAGTGGACAGCATGCAGGATGAGGTCGGAATAAGGGCACTGTCCAGCCGCTGAGACATGTCCAGAGAGACCAAGTCCTCCTGATTCTGCTCCAGGTTCAATATGTCCCGCACTGAGAAAGGAGTGGAAGTCATCTGGCTGGAGAACATTGCCATGGAATGATGGTCCTCTTGGGCGACCCGGTTGGCATTTATCAGGGTCGTTTAATGAATACGGTTGAACTTTTGTGTTTAGAGGTAGCCTATAAACCCACGTTCATGTTTCTAATAGAGCCCTCATAACACACTTTTGGGGTGTAAGGAGTGACTGCATGCTGTAATGAGGCAGGGGGCGGGGCTAAACATTTCAGAGCTTGCCATTGGCCAAATGACGCATAATATTAAAATGACTTGTGAGAGTTCCATACAAGTCCATGCATAAGATATAATATCCACCAATTATAGCAACTTTACTAACACCAACGAACATGGCTGTTATCCATATTATTGTTATTTTGTTTATCGTTCGCTTGGTGTTGCCTGTTTTTATTAGTTGCAATGCTGCAATTCAAGTCAACGCTTTTTTATCAAGTGAAGTCTGTCAGCTCTGAGAGAGATGGATTTAAATCATCCCTTTAAATTATAGCCTTCCTACGAGGCTGCAAATGTCCCTTTTAGCTGGAACTGGCACTGAGCGCAAAAGTGCGCACTCGGTTTGTTTGTTTTCCTCTTAATTGCTTAATCCAGAGGAAACTATACGGGCCAGAGAAGAGTTTTCTCCAAGGGATCAGACAGTGCCATTGCTGGAACCTGAAACCTGCAATGACAAACCCAACTGTCTACCACTGAAAGATTCTGGTGCCACTGGGTTTGTTATCAAGACGTGATAACAGATGACAACAAACCAGAAACCCACCCACGCCGAACAGCCGCAGCAGAGGAGCAACACATGGCAATTCATATAAAATATAGACCTGCTGTGTGGCGGAAATTATAGATATTGGGCAACAAGAACACTTAGACATCTGTGACTGATAGTTTGGTAATGCACTATGCCAGGTACGGACATCTCCTATATATTTTTAATAAATTTGTAAATAGATATACATATATAAACACACACACACACACTGTAAAAAGTGATAAGTTGACTTAACTTAAAAAAATTGAGGAAACCCGTTGCCTTAAAATTATTAAGTAAATAATATATATTTTTTTAAAGTTGAGTGAACTTGACAATTCACTTAATAATTTTTTTAAATTACGTAATAATTTTAAGGCAATTGGGTTTCCTCAATTTTTTAAGTAAAGTCAACTTATCATTTTTACACACACACACATATATATATATATATATATATATATATATATATATATATATATATATATATCAAATATTTTTATATTTTGCTTGCATTTTCTATTTAGACGATGCATTTAGACAACAGACAATAGCTACAGTAGACAATTTTAGACAATAGCCAACAGAAATTCTAGTTTCTTTATTTTCTCATTTATGTTAATTAGCTCTAGCCTATAATTAAAAGTGTTTACTTCACATTTTTATTCATCTGTATTTATTTTAGGCTCGTTTTGGACATCTGTGATCATTCGGTAATACCTTACACTATTCACGTTACTCAGCCTATCGGTTTCTGTAATTCATTTTTAGAGATTCATCAATAAAAATAATAATAATAATAAACTAATATTACAAGCTCCTTAAAGCAATTAGTCCTACATATTAAGTAGGCCAGCTAGTAATATCTGTTAAAAGTGTAATTACGCTGCAATAAAAATAATCCAGTTTTTTTGTTTTTTGGCAGCAGCATTGGACAGTGGTGCCGTTCCTCTAGATATTAGTCATCGTTTGCATGCTTGTGCAGAGGAGACAGACAGTATTATCGTTTATTTTATCTCTAACGGTTAATGCTGCAGAGTAAATGGTGCTCGTGTCTGCACTAGAGCTTCATGTTTATAGTTTTGGAGAAAATCAGTGCGTCTGAGTCTCAGACAGGCGTTTCTGATAAATGAACGAGAGCACTTTTCTCTATGAGCGAATCAACACTCCCTTATCCATCGCTGCAATAATTGGTGAAATAAAGTAAACTGACTCCGCAGCTTATGGAAACTGCTTTATATCACGGTGATTTATGAAGCATCTCCTCCACCGAGCGCCACTGCAGTTAATGACAGTCTTCATGACGGATGGAGCTCAAACCGTGCAAATGTTTCTGGGAGTTTACTACGGTTTTCTGAGACAGAGCTCATATCGAATAATTCGTCTTGGTTGATGCATTTCTGAAATAAATATTATGACAGACTACACGGTCGAGAGAAGGAGAGCCACAAACTCCCACAAAGCAACTGCATCTGCAGGTTTGTCTTTCAACAGCGCATTTGGAGCAGATAAAGAGTTGGATAACGTTCTTGAAAACTTCCTGTAGGCCGACCTGTTTAGGAAATGATGGGGCAGAGGGGTGAGATGGGTGTTATCTAAATGAGTCTGCTGCAGTGATGAAACCACAGACCTCTTCATCCCTGTCAATCACTTCCAAATTTAACACCTCCTGAAGGAAGCTCGTGCACGAGACCTGCTGCGTGGGGATTTCTAATGGACTTAATTTAACACATGCTTCAACTAAATATGACCTGTGCTAAATGTCAAGACAAAACATCATGTAAAATTGTATTTAATTGTGCAACATTAAACATTTGAATATGTGTAACCAATTAAGAAATTGTTTTTATCTTTAGGCTATTTTTGCATCAAGAATCCGCTTTTCTAAATAGGTTAGCCTACTTTCTTGCTTTGCTACGTGTTTTTATGTCCGATAACATCTCGATTTTAAGTGCTTTTATTAAAAAAATTGTGATGTGTTTATCCAGCAATTTTTCACGAATTGATCACGCGTCGGTTAAATTATTATAAACACTGCTTTAAAGTATAAGAAAGAAAAGCTAAAATGTCATTTCATATGTAGTTTTTGTAGTTATAGGCTAGTCATTATTTATTATTACGATTTATTATTACAAAGATTTAAATGTTTAACTAGCCTGCCTATAAAAAGTCTTTTAAAAAGCCACAAATTAGGCCTAATGCATTTGTGTTCGTCCCTAAAATTTAAGTGCACTTTATGAATTCATGCCAGTATTGAAAGAAATTCAAATAAAAACTACAAAGTTGAAGTTGCAAAACAAAACACTGTGAGATCAGACGTAGATAGCTAATCTGTAATATTGCATGAAGAACAGAAGAAGAAAATCATTACTGTGATTTAGAGCTGTGCGTTTTGTCATCACATCATTTGTCTTGCATGTCTCGGGGAATAACAGTTTTCCTTATAAACTCATGTTCACAGCTTTGGCAGTGGATTAGTCTGGAAGACAGAGACATGATTGCTCCCGATGGGACTCAGATGACCTGCTCTCCTTTGAATGCCTCAGAATAGTTTTGACTACTTGCTCACATTGAAACATGTTCATATGCTCATATTTCAAAAAGGCTTTGTCACTATATTAATCATAATTAAAGAGGGCTTTTGCAGCTGGTGGCTCCCGAATGACTGAGTTCATGGATGTGGAGTTTAGTCTCTTGGCCAAGTGACTGTTTTCCAAACAACATTCCCTGTTCAGAAGATAGAAGCCCCGTACACTTTTCCCATAGCACTCCATTTTTTTAAAATATTATTTTATTTTATAATATAGCTAATGTATAACACTTATTATTTTGCATGTGAAATTAAACTACATTGTAGCACATTTGCTAATCTAGACTCCTTTCTGTCCTAGAGTTTTGCCGAACCTGCCTTCTGGTGGCGGATCTTAAAATTGCAGTGATATTGCTGTCAATGTTTCATTCATTCATGTAGACTACTGCAGTCAACACAGTCGACAAGGTAAAAACAACTCTTCACAAAAACAAACGCATGTCCGTCTGGTAGTTATATTGGCAGAAATATGTATAGCTTTAAACAGAGGGAAGCTGAATATCAAATGCTTAAATTGATAGTTCACCTAAAAAATGCTGTCATCATTTACTTCCAAACCTGTGTGACTTTCTTTATTCTGCAGAACACAAATAAAGCTATTTTGAAGAATGTAGGTAAACAAACAGTTTTCATTGCAACTCACTTCTATTATAGACTAAATAGAGTTTTTCAAGGTTCAGTAAATGTGAATGCTACATATATTTTGTCAGAATAACAAAAATAATGCAAAGAATAACTCAAATTTTATATTTTAGGGTGCCTTCTTCATTATGAAATAAAACAGTCCTTTTACAGTAACTTTTTAAATGCTACTTTTAAGATGATTTTAAATGCTACCTGGATATGTGTGACGTCACTGCACAGATGAACTTCATTAAAGTACAAACACATTTAAAAACTTTTGGAATAGTTTATTTCTTCATACAGGTAAGCATCTTGATTCTTCCAGTAAAAATTAAATCCAAAATTTTAATCCAATTTAATTAAATTGAATTTAATTGAATTTAATCTAATCCCAAAACCAAAATTTAAAAGTAAATCCAAAATTGAGTAAATCTATAAAAAAGTAAAACTAATAATTCAGTGAATTACACTGTTAATTTTGTATTTTGTTCAGAAAATGTTTATTCATGGCAAAAATTATCTTATTCGCTGCCTTGACATTGATCCATTTCTTAAATCTCTGATTTAAAACAAGAAAAGTGAGATTCTTGAAATATTAAGATAATTGTTTTTGTAATACCACTGATGCATAAGGATTCTCTCTATATATTTTATAGCGTTATATTTTTGTCATTTTATATTTATTTTATATTTTACTATTTATTTATTCTTACTTAATTTTGTTAGTGAAACTGTACATGCAGATCTGATGTAATTTTATTCCTGTAGAGGTTCTATGTGTTGTGTCTTTTCTATATGTTGTTTGATGCATTAAAAAAATACAAACACATTTAAGCAATTTCTTAAATGCAAATGGAAATGTTTTAAAAGTAGGGCTTACTCAGTAACAAACATGAATCCAAAAATAGAACAAAACAAATGACAACCCAAAGTATCCTATTTTCCTCACATTGCATTACTCAAAGTTAACCGTTTTCAATATAACCTTCTCCAGATCTTGACCAAAGCTGTTGATATCCATAGGCAATATATATAAATGACCGCTAGAGGGCAGTAACGCAGTGCTTTACATCGAGAGTGGTGGCCTTCCAACAGCAGAGCCTGTAACATTGATCCAAGCACATACAACAAAGATGTAAAATCAAATCCTAAAAACATTGTTTGCTAGCCTTGCTCAGTCCCTGTAATTGTTGCTATGGATGAGCAGGTTTGTTTAGGTGTGCAAAGACTGTCTGATAGTCTATAGACCCAGCACCATATTTAATTAGACAGAAGTACAGTGTGTTCAATGGATTGTACTAACAATATACCAATTGTTCAGCTGACAAAAAAAAAAAAAAACGAACAAACAAAAAAATCAGTAGACAAAGACTCAAAACAGCTCTGAAAGTTGAGTTGTGAAAATTAAGGCATTTAGGACCTTTACACACTGTAAAAAAAAATGGAAATCCATCCAAAACAGCCTTGTTTTCATCTGTGTTAAATACAATATGCGTCTAACCTGACTAAAGTCTAATAATCAATCTCTGCATGTGCAGTTTTTAATCGTGTATGCCATGTAGCTGTGTAGCTTTTAAGTCATCTCTGTGCCAGTGTACTCCAAAGTCTGACGAAATTATAAAACACATTAAGTAGATAAAAAAAAAAAAATAAGGTAATTGTGACTTATCTGGCAATTCTGACTTTTTCCTCTCAGGATTGAGTGACAGAAACTTGAAATTGCAAGTTACAAAGTCAGAATTGCATGACAAATTCGCAATTCTGACAAATAGTCGCATTCAGTCAGAATTGTAAGAAAAAAGTCAGAATTGCGAGATATAAAATTCAATAAAAAAAAAAGTCTATTTTCTTACAATTGTGAGTTTATATCTCACAATTCTGAGAAAAAAGTCAGAATTATGAGATGTTGACTCACAACTGAGAGAAAAGAAGTCAGAATTGTAAGAAAAAAAAGTCACATTTACCTTGTTTTATTTTTTATTCAGTGGCGGAAATGGGCTTTCATAAATATGAAATACAATTTATTTATTTTTCCTGAGGAAATATACAAAAATACCCCTTAATACAATACCACCTGCAACTGACTGACACATCTTAATTCACAACTAAAGCCTGGTGGATAATTTTTATTATTGATTAATTGATTTTTAAAGGAACTAGTTATGCATGATGTCTCAGTATTGATGCATGAGATTTAAATGGCACCGTTCCAGCCATCTCTGGAAACAGGGCTCTTTGGGAGCCCAACGATGCATTTTTGACTGCACGACCAGATCACCCGCACCTCCAGCTCAGTAAATTCATCAGCATTCAGAATGGCCACTTTGTTGTGGTGTTGGCCTGTCATATATTAGGTGCAGCGGCCCAGCCTGAGAACCAGTTCGCCTGCTGCTCGACCACAGCCACCAGAGCCTCATAAAGCCTGTTTATAGATCTTCAGCCCCATGACAGGAGAGGCCGAGCCAGAGCCAGAGCGCAGGGGAGCTTGTTTACGGTGCGGTCGTCTCATTCCACTCAGACGAGAGAGAAAGAGCGTTTTTCCCACTGCTGCGATGAGCTGAGTGTTTCTGCAGGAGGCTGGTGGAGGTGCCCGCTGCAGCTCAGCCTGGCGCCAACCCCATGCCACACGCCCTGACAGCTTTATGCACCAGTCAAGAGGAACGCTCTTCACATCATCACCGCTGGCTCCAGACGACATGGACCTGACTAACTTTTTTCTCTTACAGAATCCAGATTCTTAGAAATTCAGGCCTGTTTGAATCACAGACTGTAAAAAAGATGGATGGCGCGTCTCCACTTCCTTCCACTATAGAAAAGTGAAGCCAAAACATTAACAGTATGGCCGCTGTCATCTTGTGAAAATAACGTCATTTGGAGACAGAGTCAGTCCAGCAGAGATTCGTTTGGAGCTTGAGACTGCGCCGTAGTGATTCGTTTTGGGCCAAAGTCTGCACCGTAGTGATTCGTTTGGAGACAGAGTCTGCGCAGCAGTGATTAGTTTGGAGCCAGAGTCTGCGCATTAGAGATTCGTTTGGAGCCAGAGTCTAGAGATTAATTTGGAGCCAGAGTCTGCGCAGTAGTGAATAGTTTGGAGTCAGAGTCTGCGAAGTAGTGATTCGTTTGGAGTCAGAGTCTGCACAGTAGTGATTAGTTTGGAGCCAGAGTCTGCGCATTAGAGGTTCGTTTGGAGCCAGAGTCTGCGCATTAGAGATTAGTTTGGAGCCAGAGTCTGCGCCGTAGAGATTTGTTTGGAGCCAGAGTCTAGAGATTCATTTGGAGCCAGAGTCTGCGCAGTAGAGGTTCGTTTGGAGCCAGAGTCTGCGCATTAGAGGTTCGTTTGGAGCGAGAGTCTGCGCAGTAGAGTTTCGTTTGGAGCCAGAGTCTGCGCCGTAGAGATTTGTTTGGAGCCAGAGTCTAGAGATTCATTTGGAGCCAGAGTCTGCGCAGTAGTGATAAGTTTGGAGCCAGAGTCTGCGCATTAGAGGTTCGTTTGGAGCGAGAGTCTGCGCAGTAGTGATTAGTTTGGAGCCAGAGTCTGCACCGTAGAGATTCGTTTGGAGCCAGAGTCTGCGCAGTAGTGAATAGTTTGGAGTCAGAGTCTGCGAAGTAGTGATTAGTTTGGAGTCAGAGTCTGCGCAGTAGTGATTAGTTTGGAGCCAGAGTCTGGGCATTAGAGGTTCGTTTGGAGCGAGAGTCTGCGCCATAGTGATTAGTTTGGAGCCAGAGTCTGCGCATTAGAGATTAGCTTGGAGCCAGAGTCTGCACCGTAGAGATTTGTTTGGAGCCAGAGTCTAGAGATTCATTTGGAGCCAGAGTCTGCACATTAGAGGTTTGTTTGGAGCGAGAGTCTGCGCAGTAGTGATTAGTTTGGAGCCAGAGTCTGCGCCGTAGAGATTCGTTTGGAGCCAGAGTCTGCGCAGTAGTGAATAGTTTGGAGCCAGAGTATGCGCAGTAGTGAATAGTTTTGAGTCAGAGTCTGCGAAGTAGTGATTCGTTTGGAGTCAGAGTCTGCGAAGTAGTGATTCATTTGGAGCCAGAGTCTGTGCAGTAGAAATTCGTTTGGAGCTTGAGTCTGCGCCATAGTGATTTGTTTGGAGCCAGAGTCTGCGCCGTAGAGATTTGTTTGGAGCCAGAGTCTAGAGATTCATTTGGAGCCAGAGTCTGCGCAGTAGTGAACAGTTTGGAGTCAGAGTCTGCGCAGTAGAGATTCGTTTGGAGCCAGAGTCTGCGCAGTACTGATTCGTTTGGAGCCAGAGTCTGCGCAGTAGAAATTCGTTTAGAGCTTGATTCTGCACCATAGTGATTCATTTGGAGCCAGAGTCTGCGCCGTAGAGATTCGTTTGGAGCCAGAGTCTAGAGATTCATTTGGAATCAGAGTCTGCGAAGTAGAGATTTGTTTGGAGCCAGAGTCTGCGCAGTAGTGATTAGTTTGGAGCCAGAGTCTGCGCTGTAGAGATTTGTTTGGAGCCAGAGTCTGCGCCGTAGTGATTAGTTTGGAGCCAGAGTCTGCGCCGTAGAGATTTGTTTGGAGCCAGAGTCTGCGCCGTAGTGATTAGTTTGGAGCCAGAGTCTGCGCCGTAGAGATTCGTTTGGAGCCAGAGTCTAGAGATTCATTTGGAGCCAGAGTCTGCGCAGTAGTGAATAGTTTGGAGTCAGAGTCTGCGCAGTAGAGATTCGTTTGGAGCCAGAGTCTGCGCCGTAGAGATTTGTTTGGAGCCAGAGTCTGCGCATTAGAGGTTCGTTTGGAGCGAGAGTCTGCGCAGTAGAGATTAGTTTGGAGCCAGGGTCTGCGCCATAGTGATTCGTTTGGAGCCAGAGTCTAGAGATTAATTTGGAGCCAGAGTCTGCGCAGTAGAGGTTCGTTTGGAGCCAGGGTCTGCGCCATAGTGATTCGTTTGGAGCCAGAGTCTAGAGATTAATTTGGAGCCAGAGTCTGCGCAGTAGAGGTTCGTTTGGAGTCAGAGTCTGCGCAGTAGTGATTAGTTTGGAGCCAGAGTCTGCGCATTAGATGTTCGTTTGGAGCGAGAGTCTGCGCAGTAGAGATTAGTTTGGAGCCAGGGTCTGCGCCATAGTGATTCGTTTGGAGCCAGAGTCTGCACCGTAGAGATTTGTTTGGAGCCAGAGTCTAGAGATTCTTTTGGAGCCAGAGTCTGCGCAGTAGTGATTAGTTTGGAGCCAGAGTCTGCGCATTAGAGGTTCGTTTGGAGTGAGAGTCTGCGCAGTAGTGATTAGTTTGGAGCCAGAGTCTGCACCATAGAGGTTCGTTTGGAGCCAGAGTCTGCGCATTAGAGATTCGTTTGGAGCCAGAGTCTGCGCAGTAGTGATTCGTTTGGAGTCAGAGTCTGCACAGTAGTGATTAGTTTGGAGCCAGAGTCTGCGCATTAGAGGTTCGTTTGGAGCCAGAGTCTGCGCCATAGTGATTCGTTTGGAGCCAGAGTCTGCGCATTAGAGATTAGTTTGGAGCCAGAGTCTGCGCCGTAGAGATTTGTTTGGAGCCAGAGTCTAGAGATTCATTTGGAGCCAGAGTCTGCGCAGTAGAGGTTCGTTTGGAGCCAGAGTCTGCGCATTAGAGGTTCGTTTGGAGCGAGAGTCTGCGCAGTAGAGTTTCGTTTGGAGCAAGAGTCTGCGCCGTGAGATTTGTTTGGAGCCAGAGTCTAGAGATTCATTTGGAGCCAGAGTCTGCGCAGTAGTGATAAGTTTGGAGCCAGAGTCTGCGCATTAGAGGTTCGTTTGGAGCGAGAGTCTGCGCAGTAGTGATTAGTTTGGAGCCAGAGTCTGCACCGTGAGATTTGTTTGGAGCCAGAGTCTGCGCAGTAGTGAATAGTTTGGAGTCAGAGTCTGCGAGTAGTGATTAGTTTGGAGTCAGAGTCTGCGCAGTAGTGATTAGTTTGGAGCCAGAGTCTGGGCATTAGAGGTTCGTTTGGAGGCGAGTCTGCGCCATAGTGATTAGTTTGGAGCCAGAGTCAGCGCATTAGAGATTAGCTTGGAGCCAGAGTCTGCACCGTAGAGATTTGTTTGGAGCCAGAGTCTAGAGATTAATTTGGAGCCAGAGTCTGCACATTAGAGGTTTGTTTGGAGCGCGAGTCTGCGCAGTAGTGATTAGTTTGGAGCCAGAGTCTGCGCCTTAGAGATTCGTTTGGAGCCAGAGTCTGCGCAGTAGTGAATAGTTTGGAGCCAGAGTATGCGCAGTAGTGAATAGTTTGGAGTCAGAGTCTGCGAAGTAGTGATTCGTTTGGAGTCAGAGTCTGCGAAGTAGTGATTCATTTGGAGCCAGAGTCTGTGCAGTAGAAATTCGTTTGGAGCTTGAGTCTGCGCCATAGTGATTTGTTTGGAGCCAGAGTCTGCGCCGTAGAGATTTGTTTGGAGCCAGAGTCTAGAGATTCATTTGGAGCCAGAGTCTGCGCAGTAGTGAACAGTTTGGAGTCAGAGTCTGCGCAGTAGAGATTTGTTTGGAGTCAGAGTCTGCGCAGTACTGATTCGTTTGGAGCCAGAGTCTGCGCAGTAGAAATTCGTTTAGAGCTTGATTCTGCACCATAGTGATTCGTTTGGAGCCAGAGTCTGCGCCGTAGAGATTCGTTTGGAGCCAGAGTCTAGAGATTCATTTGGAATCAGAGTCTGCGCAGTAGAGATTTGTTTGGAGCCAGAGTCTGCGCAGTAGTGATTAGTTTGGAGCCAGAGTCTGCGCTGTAGAGATTTGTTTGGAGCCAGAGTCTGCGCCGTAGTGATTAGTTTGGAGCCAGAGTCTGCGCCGTGAGATCGTTTGGAGCCAGAGTCTGCGCCGTAGTGATTAGTTTGGAGCCAGAGTCTGCGCCGTAGAGATTCGTTTGGAGCCAGAGTCTAGAGATTCATTTGGAGCCAGAGTCTGCGCAGTAGTGAATAGTTTGGAGTCAGAGTCTGCGCAGTAGAGATTCGTTTGGAGCCAGAGTCTGCGCATTAGATGTTCGTTTGGAGCGAGAGTCTGCGCAGTAGAGATTAGTTTGGAGCCAGGGTCTGCGCCATAGTGATTCGTTTGGAGCCAGAGTCTGCACCGTAGAGATTTGTTTGGAGCCAGAGTCTAGAGATTCATTTGGAGCCAGAGTCTGCGCAGTAGTGATTAGTTTGGAGCCAGAGTCTGCGCATTAGAGGTTCGTTTGGAGCGAGAGTCTGCGCAGTAGTGATTAGTTTGGAGCCAGAGTCTGCACCATAGAGGTTCGTTTGGAGCCAGAGTCTGCGCATTAGAGATTCGTTTGGAGCCAGAGTCTAGAGATTAATTTGGAGCCAGAGTCTGCGCAGTAGTGAATAGTTTGGAGTCAGAGTCTGCGAAGTAGTGATTCGTTTGGAGTCAGAGTCTGCACAGTAGTGATTAGTTTGGAGCCAGAGTCTGCGCATTAGAGGTTCGTTTGGAGCCAGAGTCTGCGCCATAGTGATTCGTTTGGAGCCAGAGTCTGCGCATTAGAGATTAGTTTGGAGCCAGAGTCTGCGCCGTAGAGATTTGTTTGGAGCCAGAGTCTAGAGATTCATTTGGAGCCAGAGTCTGCGCAGTAGAGGTTCGTTTGGAGCCAGAGTCTGCGCATTAGAGGTTCGTTTGGAGCGAGAGTCTGCGCAGTAGAGTTTCGTTTGGAGCCAGAGTCTGCGCCGTAGAGATTTGTCTGGAGCCAGAGTCTAGAGATTCATTTGGAGCCAGAGTCTGCGCAGTAGTGATAAGTTTGGAGCCAGAGTCTGCGCATTAGAGGTTCGTTTGGAGCCAGAGTCTGCGCAGTAGTGATTAGTTTGGAGCCAGAGTCTGCACCGTAGAGATTTGTTTGGAGTCAGAGTCTGCGCAGTAGTGATTAGTTTGGAGCCAGAGTCTGCGCATTAGAGGTTCGTTTGGAGCCAGAGTCTAGAGATTCATTTGGAGCCAGAGTCTGCGCAGTAGTGAATAGTTTGGAGTCAGAGTCTGTGCAGTAGAAATTCGTTTGGAGCTTGAGTCTGCACCATAGTGATTTGTTTGGAGCCAGAGTCTGCGCCGTAGAGATTTGTTTGGAGCCAGAGTCTGCGCCGTAGAGATTTGTTTGGAGCCAGAGTCTAGAGATTCATTTGGAGCCAGAGTCTGCAGTAGTGATTAGTTTGGAGCCAGAGTCTGCGCAGTAGAGGTTCGTTTGGAGCCAGAGTCTGCGCAGTAGTGATTAGTTTGGAGCCAGAGTCTGCGCGTAGAGATTTGTTTGGAGTCAGAGTCTGCGCAGTAGTGATTAGTTTGGAGCCAGAGTCTGCGCCGTGAGATTCGTTTGGAGCCAGAGTCTAGAGATTCATTTGGAGCCAGAGTCTGCGCAGTAGTGAATAGTTTGGAGTCAGAGTCTGTGCAGTAGAAATTCGTTTGGAGCTTGAGTCTGCACCATAGTGATTTGTTTGGAGCCAGAGTCTGCGCCGTAGAGATTTGTTTGGAGCCAGAGTCTGCGCCGTAGAGATTTGTTTGGAGCCAGAGTCTAGAGATTCATTTGGAGCCAGAGTCTGCGCAGTAGTGAACAGTTTGGAGTCAGAGTCTGCGCAGTAGAGATTCGTTTGGAGCCAGAGTCTAGAGATTCATTTGGAGTCAGAGTCTGCGAGTAGTGATTAGTTTGGAGCCAGAGTCTGCGCAGTAGTGATTAGTTTGGAGCCAGAGTCTGCGCCGTGAGAGATTCGTTTGGAGCCAGAGTCTAGAGATTCATTTGGAGTCAGAGTCTGCGCAGTAGAGATTTGTTTGGAGCCAGAGTCTGCGCAGTAGTGATTAGTTTGGAGCCAGAGTCTGCGCTGTAGAGATTTGTTTGGAGCCAGAGTCTGCGCCGTAGTGATTAGTTTGGAGCCAGAGTCTGCGCCGTGAGAGATTTGTTTGGAGCCAGAGTCTGCGCCGTGGTGATTAGTTTGGAGCCAGAGTCTGCGCCGTGAGATCGTTTGGAGCCACAGTCTAGAGATTCATTTGGAGCCAGAGTCTGCGCAGTAGTGAATAGTTTGGAGTCAGAGTCTGCGCAGTAGAGATTCGTTTGGAGCCAGAGTCTGCGCAGTAGAGATTCGTTTGGAGCCAGAGTCTAGAGATTCATTTGGAGCCAGAGTCTGCGCAGTAGAGGTTCGTTTGGAGCCAGAGTCTGCGCATTAGAGGTTCGTTTGGAGCGAGAGTCTGTGCAGTAGAGATTCGTTTGGAGCCAGAGTCTGCGCCGTAGAGATTTGTTTGGAGCCAGAGTCTAGAGATTCATTTGGAGCCAGAGTCTGCGCAGTAGTGATAAGTTTGGAGCCAGAGTCTGCGCATTAGAGGTTCGTTTGGAGCGAGAGTCTGCGCAGTAGTGATTAGTTTGGAGCCAGAGTCTGCACCGTAGAGATTCGTTTGGAGCCAGAGTCTGCGCAGTAGTGAATAGTTTGGAGTCAGAGTCTGCGAAGTAGTGATTAGTTTGGAGTCAGAGTCTGCGCAGTAGTGATTAGTTTGGAGCCAGAGTCTGGGCATTAGAGGTTCGTTTGGAGCGAGAGTCTGCGCCATAGTGATTAGTTTGGAGCCAGAGTCTGCGCATTAGAGATTAGCTTGGAGCCAGAGTCTGCGCCGTAGAGATTTGTTTGGAGCCAGAGTCTAGAGATTCATTTGGAGCCAGAGTCTGCGCATTAGAGGTTTGTTTGGAGCGAGAGTAGTGAATAGTTTGGAGTCAGAGTATGCGCAGTAGTGAATAGTTTGGAGTCAGAGTCTGCGAAGTAGTGATTCGTTTGGAGCCAGAGTCTGTGCAGTAGAAATTCGTTTGGAGCTTGAGTCTGCGCCATAGAGATTTGTTTGGAGCCAGAGTCTGCGCCGTAGAGATTTGTTTGGAGCCAGAGTCTAGAGATTCATTTGGAGCCAGAGTCTGCGCAGTAGTGAATAGTTTGGAGTCAGAGTCTGCACAGTAGAGATTCGTTTGGAGCCAGAGTCTGCGCAGTAGAGATTCGTTTGGAGCCAGAGTCTAGAGATTCATTTGGAGCCAGAGTCTGCGCAGTAGAGGTTCGTTTGGAGCCAGAGTCTGCGCATTAGAGGTTCGTTTGGAGCGAGAGTCTGCGCAGTAGAGATTAGTTTGGAGCCAGAGTCTGCGCAGTAGAGATTAGTTTGGAGCCAGAGTCTGCACCCTAGAGATTCGTTTGGAGCCAGAGTCTGCGCAGTAGTGAATAGTTTGGAGTCAGAGTCTGTGCAATAGAAATTCGTTTGGAGCTTGAGTCTGCACCATAGTGATTTGTTTGGAGCCAGAGTCTGCGCCGTAGAGATTTGTTTGGAGCCAGAGTCTGCGCCGTAGAGATTTGTTTGGAGCTAGAGTCTAGAGATTCATTTGGAGCCAGAGTCTGCGCAGTAGTGAACAGTTTGGAGTCAGAGTCTGCGCAGTAGAGATTCGTTTGGAGCCAGAGTCTAGAGATTCATTTGGAGTCAGAGTCTGCGCAGTAGAGATTTGTTTGGAGCCAGAGTCTGCGCAGTAGTGATTAGTTTGGAGCCAGAGTCTGCGCCGTAGAGATTCGTTTGGAGACAGAGTCTAGAGATTCATTTGGAGTCAGAGTCTGCGCTGTAGAGATTTGTTTGGAGCCAGAGTCTGCGCCGTAGTGATTAGTTTGGAGCCAGAGTCTGCGCCGTAGAGATTTGTTTGGAGCCAGAGTCTGCGCCGTAGTGATTAGTTTGGAGCCAGAGTCTGCGCCGTAGAGATTCGTTTGGAGCCACAGTCTAGAGATTCATTTGGAGCCTGAGTCTGCGCAGTAGTGAATAGTTTGGAGTCAGAGTCTGCGCAGTAGAGATTCGTTTGGAGCCAGAGTCTGCGCAGTAGAGATTCGTTTGGAGCCAGAGTCTAGAGATTCATTTGGAGCCAGAGTCTGCGCAGTAGAGGTTCGTTTGGAGCCAGAGTCTGCGCATTAGAGGTTCGTTTGGAGCGAGAGTCTGTGCAGTAGAGATTCGTTTGGAGCCAGAGTCTGCGCCGTAGAGATTCATTTGGAGCCAGAGTCTGCGCAGTAGTGATAAGTTTGGAGCCAGAGTCTGCGCATTAGAGGTTCGTTTGGAGGCGAGTCTGCGCAGTAGTGATTAGTTTGGAGCCAGAGTCTGCACCATAGTGATTTGTTTGGAGCCAGAGTCTGCGCAGTAGTGAATAGTTTGGAGCCAGAGTCTGCGAGTAGTGATTAGTTTGGAGTCAGAGTCTGCACAGTAGTGATTAGTTTGGAGCCAGAGTCTGGGCATTAGAGGTTCGTTTGGAGCGAGAGTCTGCGCCATAGTGATTAGTTTGGAGCCAGAGTCTGCGCATTAGAGATTAGCTTGGAGCCAGAGTCTGCGCCGTAGAGATTTGTTTGGAGCCAGAGTCTAGAGATTCATTTGGAGCCAGAGTCTGCGCATTAGAGATTAGCTTGGAGCCAGAGTAGTGAATAGTTTGGAGTCAGAGTATGCGCAGTAGTGAATAGTTTGGAGTCAGAGTCTGCGAAGTAGTGATTCGTTTGGAGCCAGAGTCTGTGCAGTAGAAATTTGTTTGGAGCTTGAGTCTGCGCCATAGAGATTTGTTTGGAGCCAGAGTCTGCGCCATAGAGATTTGTTTGGAGCCAGAGTCTAGAGATTCATTTGGAGCCAGAGTCTGCGCAGTAGTGAATAGTTTGGAGTCAGAGTCTGCACAGTAGAGATTCGTTTGGAGCCAGAGTCTGCAGTAGAGATTCGTTTGGAGCCAGAGTCTAGAGATTCATTTGGAGCCAGAGTCTGCGCAGTAGAGGTTCGTTTGGAGCCAGAGTCTGCGCATTAGAGGTTCGTTTGGGCGAGAGTCTGTGCAGTAGAGATTAGTTTGGAGCCAGAGTCTGCGCTGTAGAGATTTGTTTGGAGCCAGAGTCTGCACCCTAGAGATTCGTTTGGAGCCAGAGTCTGCGCAGTAGTGAATAGTTTGGAGTCAGAGTCTGTGCAGTAGAAATTCGTTTGGAGCTTGAGTCTGCACCATAGTGATTTGTTTGGAGCCAGAGTCTGCGCCGTAGAGATTTGTTTGGAGCCAGAGTCTGCGTAGAGATTTGTTTGGAGCCAGAGTCTAGAGATTCATTTGGAGCCAGAGTCTGCGCAGTAGTGAACAGTTTGGAGTCAGAGTCTGCGCAGTAGAGATTCGTTTGGAGCCAGAGTCTAGAGATTCATTTGGAGTCAGAGTCTGCGCAGTAGAGATTTGTTTGGAGCCAGAGTCTGCGCAGTAGTGATTAGTTTGGAGCCAGAGTCTGCGCCGTAGAGATTCGTTTGGAGCCAGAGTCTAGAGATTCATTTGGAGTCAGAGTCTGCGCTGTAGAGATTTGTTTGGAGCCAGAGTCTGCGCCGTAGTGATTAGTTTGGAGCCAGAGTCTGCGCCGTGAGATTTGTTTGGAGCCAGAGTCTGCGCCGTAGTGATTAGTTTGGAGCCAGAGTCTGCGCCGTAGAGATTTGTTTGGAGCCAGAGTCTAGAGATTCATTTGGAGCCAGAGTCTGCGCAGTAGTGAATAGTTTGGAGTCAGAGTCTGCGCAGTAGAGATTCGTTTGGAGCCAGAGTCTGCGCAGTAGAGATTCGTTTGGAGCCAGAGTCTAGAGATTCATTTGGAGCCAGAGTCTGCGCAGTAGAGGTTCGTTTGGAGCCAGAGTCTGCGCATTAGAGGTTCGTTTGGAGCGAGAGTCTGCGCAGTAGAGATTAGTTTGGAGCCAGAGTCTGCGCAGTAGAGATTGGTTTGGAGCCAGAGTCTGCGCCGTAGAGATTTGTTTGGAGCCAGAGTCTGCGTAGAGATTTGTTTGGAGCCAGAGTCTGCGCAGTAGTGATAAGTTTGGAGCCAGAGTCTGCGCATTAGAGGTTCGTTTGGAGCGAGAGTCTGCGCAGTAGTGATTAGTTTGGAGCCAGAGTCTGCACCGTAGAGATTCGTTTGGAGCCAGAGTCTGCGCAGTAGTGAATAGTTTGGAGTCAGAGTCTGCGAAGTAGTGATTAGTTTGGAGTCAGAGTCTGCGCAGTAGTGATTAGTTTGGAGCCAGAGTCTGGGCATTAGAGGTTCGTTTGGAGCGAGAGTCTGCGCCATAGTGATTAGTTTGGAGCCAGAGTCTGCGCATTAGAGATTAGCTTGGAGCCAGAGTCTGCGCCGTAGAGATTTGTTTGGAGCCAGAGTCTAGAGATTCATTTGGAGCCAGAGTCTGCGCATTAGAGGTTTGTTTGGAGCGAGAGTCTGCGCAGTAGTGATTAGTTTGGAGCCAGAGTCTGCGCCATAGAGATTCGTTTGGAGCCAGAGTCTGCGCAGTAGTGAATAGTTTGGAGTCAGAGTATGCGCAGTAGTGAATAGTTTGGAGTCAGAGTCTGCGAAGTAGTGATTCGTTTGGAGCCAGAGTCTGTGCAGTAGAAATTCGTTTGGAGCTTGAGTCTGCGCCATAGAGATTTGTTTGGAGCCAGAGTCTGCGCCGTAGAGATTTGTTTGGAGCCAGAGTCTAGAGATTCATTTGGAGCCAGAGTCTGCGCAGTAGTGAATAGTTTGGAGTCAGAGTCTGCACAGTAGAGATTCGTTTGGAGCCAGAGTCTGCGCAGTAGAGATTCGTATGGAGCCAGAGTCTAGAGATTCATTTGGAGCCAGAGTCTGCGCAGTAGAGGTTCGTTTGGAGCCAGAGTCTGCGCATTAGAGGTTCGTTTGGAGCGAGAGTCTGCGCAGTAGAGATTAGTTTGGAGCCAGAGTCTGCGCAGTAGAGATTAGTTTGGAGCCAGAGTCTGCACCGTAGAGATTCGTTTGGAGCCAGAGTCTGCGCAGTAGTGAATAGTTTGGAGTCAGAGTCTGTGCAGTAGAAATTCGTTTGGAGCTTGAGTCTGCACCATAGTGATTTGTTTGGAGCCAGAGTCTGCGCCGTAGAGATTTGTTTGGAGCCAGAGTCTAGAGATTCATTTGGAGCCAGAGTCTGCAGTAGTGAATAGTTTGGAGTCAGAGTCTGCACAGTAGAGATTAGTTTGGAGCCAGAGTCTGCGCAGTAGTGATTCGTTTGGAGCCAGAGTCTGCGCAGTAGAGATTTGTTTGGAGCTTGAGTCTGCACCATAGTGATTCGTTTGGAGCCAGAGTCTGCGCCGTGAGAGATTCGTTTGGAGCCAGAGTCTAGAGATTCATTTGCAGTCAGAGTCTGCGCAGTAGAGATTTGTTTGGAGCCAGAGTCTGCGCAGTAGTGATTAGTTTGGAGCCAGAGTCTGCGCCGTAGAGATTTGTTTGGAGCCAGAGTCTGCGCCGTGAGATTCGTTTGGAGCCAGAGTCTAGAGATTCATTTGGAGCCAGAGTCTGCGCAGTAGTGAATAGTTTGGAGTCAGAGTCTGCGCCGTAGTGATTAGTTTGGAGCCAGAGTCTGCGCCGTAGAGATTTGTTTGGAGCCAGAGTCTGCGCCGTGAGTGATTAGTTTGGAGCCAGAGTCTGCGCCGTGAGAGATTCGTTTGGAGCCAGAGTCTAGAGATTAATTTGGAGCCAGAGTCTGTGCAGTAGTGAATAGTTTGGAGTCAGAGTCTGCGCCGTAGTGATTAGTTTGGAGCCAGAGTCTGCGCCGTGAGATTTGTTTGGAGCCAGAGTCTGCGCCGTAGTGTTTAGTTTGGAGCCAGAGTCTGCGCCGTGAGAGATTTGTTTGGAGCCAGAGTCTAGAGATTCATTTGGAGCCAGAGTCTGCGCAGTAGTGAATAGTTTGGAGTCAGAGTCTGCACAGTAGAGATTCGTTTGGAGCCAGAGTCTGCAGTAGAGATTCGTATGGAGCCAGAGTCTAGAGATTCATTTGGAGCCAGAGTCTGCGCAGTAGAGGTTCGTTTGGAGCCAGAGTCTGCGCATTAGAGGTTCGTTTGGAGCCAGAGTCTGCGCAGTAGAGATTAGTTTGGAGCCAGAGTCTGCGCAGTAGAGATTAGTTTGGAGCCAGAGTCTGCACCGTAGAGATTCGTTTGGAGCCAGAGTCTGCGCAGTAGTGAATAGTTTGGAGTCAGAGTCTGTGCAGTAGAAATTCGTTTGGAGCTTGAGTCTGCACCATAGTGATTTGTTTGGAGCCAGAGTCTGCGCCGTAGAGATTTGTTTGGAGCCAGAGTCTAGAGATTCATTTGGAGCCAGAGTCTGCGCAGTAGTGAACAGTTTGGAGTCAGAGTCTGCACAGTAGAGATTAGTTTGGAGCCAGAGTCTGCGCAGTACTGATTCGTTTGGAGCCAGAGTGTGCGCAGTAGAAATTTGTTTAGAGCTTGAGTCTGCACCATAGTGATTCGTTTGGAGCCAGAGTCTGCGCCGTAGAGATTCGTTTGGAGCCAGAGTCTAGAGATTCATTTGCAGTCAGAGTCTGCGCAGTAGAGATTTGTTTGGAGCCAGAGTCTGCGCAGTAGTGATTAGTTTGGAGCCAGAGTCTGCAGTAGAGATTTGTTTGGAGCCAGAGTCTGCGCCGTAGAGATTCGTTTGGAGCCAGAGTCTAGAGATTCATTTGGAGCCAGAGTCTGCGCAGTAGTGAATAGTTTGGAGTCAGAGTCTGCGCCGTAGTGATTAGTTTGGAGCCAGAGTCTGCGCCGTAGAGATTTGTTTGGAGCCAGAGTCTGCGCCGTAGAGATTCGTTTGGAGCCAGAGTCTGCGCCGTGAGATTCGTTTGGAGCCAGAGTCTAGAGATTAATTTGGAGCCAGAGTCTGTGCAGTAGTGAATAGTTTGGAGTCAGAGTCTGCGCCGTAGTGATTAGTTTGGAGCCAGAGTCTGCGCCGTAGAGATTTGTTTGGAGCCAGAGTCTGCGCCGTAGTGTTTAGTTTGGAGCCAGAGTCTGCGCCGTAGAGATTCGTTTGGAGCCAGAGTCTAGAGATTAATTTGGAGCCAGAGTCTGCGCAGTAGAGATTCGTTTGGAGCCAGAGTCTGCGCAGTAGTGATTTGTTTGGAGCCAGAGTGATTCGTTTGGAGTCAGAGTCTTCGCAGTAGTGTCGTGAGGTTGAGCCACGGTATCAAAGTCCCACAGACCCAATCACAAGCTCACAATCATGACACTACACCCCATTTATATAGCATTAAATAATTAATTAAAAGCAAACTGAACATACATCAGCATGCTAAGAACTACCTAAAATGACAGAAAACATAAATAATTTGATTATTTAGTTTGTCTCACGTCCCATTAGATTACATGGAGAGTGTGGGGTTTATGGCCTATACTGCATCCAGTCACCTGGGGGCGATCGAGACGCTTTGGCTTCACTTTTCAAGACTTGTACGGCACACTTGGTTTGAATTGAGTTTTACTATGATTAATCTATGATTAATGTCTATGTGGACTCATCACCCTCACTGGGTAACGCTGAGGTGTTCCTCCTGAAGTCCACTATCATCTCCACTGTTTTGAGCAGTGTTGGGGGTAACGCATTACAAGTAATGTGAGTTATGTATTCAAATTACTTTTTACAAGTAACTAGTAAAGTAACGCATTACTTTTTCATTTACAAGAAAATATCTGAGTTACTTTTTCAAATACTCAAGTACTTTGTTTTCCCATTTATTGACTGACTCTGGTGTCACCATGTTGAGAGAAATCGGGAGTAAGTGCAGAGGCGTTGTGTGCGCTGTGTGAACATGATGTTACTGTAGTTCTAGACTAAATGTCAACATGCATTTAGGCCTACTAATCTCGCTTGCACGAAAACAGTGCAACTGAGATTAATACGTCATCCGCCTGGAACGGCTTCCGCCTACTACAGTTAGCGGAAGTGAGAGAAGAGTCAATGTTTATAACATTTCAAATATGGATATTTTTCTTTTTGTTAACAGCTGTACAAATTTAGAACCCACCCCAACCCATCCCACCCCCTGGTAGACTTAAAAAAAAAAAAAAGAATAAATAAAATAAATAATAAAAATAAAAATACAATAATTTATATTAATAAATAATTAACAATAAAATAATTTTGACAAAGATTTTCCAAAAGATGACACAACAGTAAAAGCGGAATGCCATGAATTTACAGTTTTCACATTAGATCTATGTATACGAGAAGTTGAGAGTTCCATCGACATAATGTCCAACAAATACACCGTCCAGGTTCGTCTGTTCATTGTGTGAGGAGGATTCCAACGGTTGACTAGCAATTTTTTTGCTGCTGTGAGAGCAGCTAACAGTAAACATCTTTGTTGAACGGACAAGGTGAAGTCCCAAAAGTCATTCATGAAAAAATGGCACGGAGTCAAACATATCTCAGTACCCAACAAATATGATAGGTCCTGTGAGAGCTGGGTCCAAAAAGGTGAGAGAGAGGGGCACTCCCCCAAAAAATTGCAAAAACGTGCCTAAAACTCCTTGAGAGTTACACTTAGGAGAAGATGACAGATTCATATAAAAACGTTTCATTGGAGTCAAGTAAACCCTGTGCAGCAATTTCCAATGAATCATTTGGTGATTAGGGTTTTTAGAAGACAATTTAAACATACCTCATACCTGATCCAAAAATAAAACTTGCACATCCTCATTAAGATCCTTAGCCCAGACAGTTGTAATAGATAAAGGTTTGTATGAATGCTCAAGAAGAAAGAGATAGATGACTGAAGCAGAGAAGGGAGATTCCTCAGAAGGAAGGATTAGTTTGCGCAAAGGGTGAACAGGCAGTTGAGAGTTCCAAGGCACCCCATACGCCCGTAGGGCCGATCTAATGCGCAAATACATACAGAAGGAGGTGCCTGGCAGATTACATTGAGTATTGAGATTCTGGAAGGATTTTAACCACATTATGAGTCCATTGTGGACAACCAAATGGAGTACTGCCTGACAAAAGGTTATTATTGTGGAAAATAGGCGAATGTCTATGCCATATTGTAACTAGTTGTGAACGTCTTTCAACATCCCTCCATGTGGAGAGGAGGTGGGTTACAATGGGACCAAAGCGAGATTTGCACTGCCTAAGCGGAACCCCCGAAAAAACAAGATGCTTCAATTTATACGGATAAACAATAGAATCCTCAATTGCTCTCCAAGACACAGAAGAGTCAGGATCAAACCACACTGATAAAGGGCGGAGGGAAAAGGCTTGAGCATACAGTCTAAAATTAGGGAAAGAAAGACCGCCATGTAATCTACATCGTTGTAAGGTAGTCAGTTTAATACAAGAACATTTCCCATCCCATATATACCGTGAAACACATGCATCTAGTTTGTTCCAGTAGCCAATCGGTGGAGCGAGAGGAATCATGGAAGAAAAGAAATTAATGCGTGGGAGAACATTCATTTTAATCACCGATATACGAGCCTGAAAAGAAGTAGGAAGACGAGATCAATTTTCCAAATCTGAGGATACTTTGGATAGAATACTATTATAGTTTTTTGAGATGATTTCCTGCAGGGAAGGAAAAACATCTCCCCCAAGTACTTAAAGTTTTGAACCAATGGAATAGATATAGAAAGGGACATGGAATCAATTTTAGAATTGAGGGGAAGTAAACATGACTTACTCCAATTCATTTTAAACCCAGAGAGAGATCCAAAATGGTCAAATAAATTCAACACACGAGGAATACAATGTGATGGCTTCTCCAAAAACAATAAGATATCATCAGCAAACAAAGAAATATGATGATGAGCATTCCGTATATTTATGGGAGAAATAGTTTCAGATTGTCGGACGGCTTGAGCTAAGGGCTCCAAGGATAGGGCAAATAACAGAGGAGAAAGCGGGCAACCCTGACGAGTACCTCGATGTATAAAGAATGGGTTCGAGCGAACCGCACCTGTGAGAACAGTGGCTGCTTGATTGGCGTACAGAACGTTTATCATACAGTATTTATGAAACTCGATCCTAAACCCAGATGCTGTAGAACCGCCCATAAATAGTTCCATTCTAGTTGGTCGAAAGCTTTCATCGCAACTAGAGATAATACTGCGCAAGGGGAGGACAAAATATTTGTTGAATTAATAATATGATGTAACCTGCGCAAGTTATCCAAAGCTGAGCAAGATTTAATAAATCCTGTTTGGTCATGATGAACTAGCCTATTCATAAATTTCTCTAGACAACGAGATAGTACTTTAGCATATAATTTAACATCAGTCCCTATCAAAGAAAGTGGCCGGTAACTAGAATAGGAAGTCGGATCTTTATCTTTTTTTTAACAAGAGAGAAATAACAGCTATATTAATAGATGGATGAAATGAGCCTTGAGTAACTGAAAGATTTATCATATCTAACATGAGGGGGCCTAAATCCGACCAAAAAGTAGTATACAATTCGATTGGAATACCATCGATGCCTGGGGACAGATCGGATTGTCGACTCCAGGTCCTGAAGAGTGATCGGTTCAGCCAGATATTCCGAATCTGAAAGCCCAGGTAAATCAAGGTTGGACAGAAAAGATGCAAAAGAGTCAGGGTTACCATCAACAGAAGAAGTATAGAGGTTAGAGTAAAGGTGATATTAATGTCTTTTGGGTCTGTCATAATGAGTCCAGATTGGGATTTCACTGCTGAAATAATAGCAAACTTTTCACTGCTGCGTAATCTTAGAGCTAAAAGATGGCTTGGTCTACTCCCTTGAAAATAATAATTCTGCCTGGATCTTTGAATCAGGAATTATGCCCTGGATCTCAGTAATGAATTGAGTTCGGACCTAACCGCCATGATTTTACTGAGTGTATTGTCTGAGAAACAACGCTGATTATCTCTAGTCAGATTCTGGGGCTGTGATTCCAGGTCAACTATCTTTTTGTGTCAGTTTTTCTGAAGGAAAGAGGCATGTGAAATTGAGTTATTCCTTATAAATCCTTTAACTGCATTCCAAAGTGTTTGAGGATCATCCACTGAACCTTGGTTCATTTCAATAAACTAAGCAAATTTATTTCTGAATTGACTGCAAAAGTTTTCATCCTGTAACAATTTAGGGTTAAATCAACATCTAGTGGCACGAGATGGCCAAGGGATCAAAGTTAATCTGCACAAATTTCCATCATGATCCGACAGAGATGATCTGACAGAGAACAGATATCGGCATCACGAACAGCTGAAGATAAAGAAGTAGAAATTAAAATATAGTCAATTCGTGAATAGGATTTATGAGTAGCAGAAAAGAAAGTGAAAGACTTAGCAGAAGGATTTAATAAACGCCAACTATCCACCAATGAGGATGAGGTTACACAAAAAGCCTGAGAATGTGATTCCTTTGGTCCAGATCTATCTAGGATATGCGACATTACAGAATTCGTATCTGCACCCAATACAATTTCAAAATCTGAAAACTTCAAGAGATAAGTTGACAAAACAGAGAAAAAAGTAGGGTCAGGGGTACAAGGGGCATAAACTGAAAGAAATACAACATTCCTATTCTCTACTATTGTTTTTATATGTGTTATTCTAACATCTGTATCACAACCTTTATCTAAAATAGTAATATTTAAAGTCATCCGCACCAATATTAGGAACCCTTTGGTTTTAGTATCCAAAGATGAGTGAGATACCACTTCATAAAACTTAGTATTACACCTGTGTATATCCTCCGCTTTCAAATGGGATTCTTGAACTAACACTATATCAATCTTTCTTCTTCGCAAAAAATCCAGAAAACCTGTACATTTGTGAGGGCCATTTAGGCCATTAATATTACAACTCAGAATATTAAGGTCAGTCATAGGTATCGAACAGAATTACTGCATAATAAGACAAAATACAAGTTTGAAAATAAAACCAGTTGAGTCTACCATTAAACCACCCCCCACCCTTCCCGTCACTATTCAAAAAAACATAAACACATTCCCATGAACTATGGCAGATCAAACCAAGAACACACTTGATCTGCCAGCACACCTTAATATGATCCGTGGCATTAACAAAAACCTGCACATTACTGAAGCACCAACATTGGCCCCATAATCACATATTGACTATTAGGTAGTATCTCTATTCAAAAAAAAAGGAAAAAGAGAAAAAGAAATAGAGATAAAGAATACAACTAAAACAGATAAAATAACATCATAATCAGTAAGCGATACTGTATGCACAATGAAAGCTTCTAGTAACTATGAATTAAGAAGTGAATATTAAAGTGAACAGTGAAAGAGACCAACCATTCTCCGATTAGACAGCAAATGTCCAGCTGAAGCTCACTGAGAGTTGGTGGATGAATGGGATGTGAGAAAAACTCTTGCTTCTTCTGGGGAGTATAGCATTTTAGGTTCACCTTGATTGAGCATGACCTTCAGCGTTGCAGGATAAAGAAGAAAATTCTGGATGCCAGCTTCTCTCATTTCCTTCCTAATTGGTGCAAATGCACTTCTTCTTTTTAAAGATGATTCTTAGAATGTCCTCAAAGTGTGTAACAGTATTCTCCATCTTGTCCATCATATCACTCGCGATCGGTGGCTTGGATTTCTTCTTAATCGGAGAAGCCGATGGTGACAACTCCTGCTGTTTCCGATTGTATGCCATCAGGGAAAGTATTATTAATGAGTAAAACTTAAAATAAAACAAAAAAAAAAATCAGCAAAAAGGGGCCAGACGTACGGAGCTCCACTCAAGTGGGACTAGGTTCATGAGCACGTCACGTGACTCCCCAAATATGGATATTTTTCTTACAAAAACACATCGATTCCCTACAGGAGGCCTTTATGCACCCCCGGAGCCTTGTGAGGCATGTTTTATTATGGATGGATGCGCTTTATTTGACTACTTTTGGACTGTTGAAAAAAAAAAACACCCACCTACTGCTATTCTAAAGCTCAGAAGAGCAAGGACAATTTTTAATATTGGCTAACTCCGATTGGATTCGTCTGAAAGAAGAAAGTCATATACACCTAGGATGCTTTGTGGGTGAGTAAAACATGGTCTAATTTTCATTTTTGGGTGAACTAACCCTTTACGTGTTTTTTCTTTAATTGCTAATGAGACCTTTTTACACCACAGACTGAACAAAATTAAGCATTGCTAATTGGTTGACCTAAATTGGTATTATCAAATTGTGTATGTTGAATAATTTTTGGATGATTGTAATCCATTACTGTATCCAACTTTAGAATTTGTTGCTTCATTGAAATCTTATTGTAGTGTGTAGAGCAGAGAATTATCAGAGAGATGGAGTAGCTAAGCTAGTGTGATTACCTGCATTTGATACAGCTTTCATTCTTCAGCTCAATATATTCACAATAAAACATTAGTTTGAATGTCCGCTGAGAAAAGCGATATCTTTGTCGTACTATCCTTTCATCCGTTGAGGGTGATTTTCGATGAAAATGCTGCTCAATGAATTTGCTGACTGCATTTTTACAAGATGTCGAAAAGTTAAAATAACGTCTTAGTTATCGTCTTTTTCAAAATAAAAGTCTTTGCCGCTGACTCACTCATATTGTCGCCATCTAATGGCGGAACAATGTAACAAAAAAAATTGCAATTACTAACAAACAGTATATAATACTAATATAAACTATTATTTACTGAACAATAATGTGTGTGTGTGTGTTTTGTATAAAAGTTGTAGGCAATATACTGTATATTTAATTCTAATATATTAAATAATATATCAACTTTCATAAAATTTATAACTGGGCATATTTAGCCACAATTAGCTGATTTAATGGCAAAGCCAAAAAATAATTTACAAAGATCACAATAAAATTTTATATTACAAATATAATATATGAAATATATTATAAATACATTTCTAATTACTGACTTTTATTGTGCTAAAATGCTGTGTGAAAAAAAGAAAATCCAGAAAGACACGTCTGAGTAAGAAATGAGATTTAGTATTTATTTTTCCTAAAACAATTGGAACACATGCTATCTGTACCGATATGGAATCTATCATTCAATGTAATAGTTGTACACAGATTTTTTCATTCCTTGTAACAATCTAAAAATGTTTTCCAGGTTTAAACCCAAAGTTGATCACATTTTTGCCCACATGTTCATTGGAATACCTGAGTGAATTAAGAAGATGATTGGTCAAAGTAACTACTGTTGTCTTTAGGCTGATGAATAGCAGAACTGTACAGGCCATTCCTTATTCTTAAACCAACAATCAGCTCCGAACATTTTATTAACCAATCACGTGGCAAGGACCCAAAACAATTCTTTTCGTAGCTATAGTAAACAATAATTCACCCATTTCAATATTATTGTCAGTAATACCCTGAGCTTCTTATGTAGACTTAACCCAGTTCCTGGGTCTAAGGCCAGCTGAGTGCAATTCCAGCTTCTGGCTCTTCTCAGTGGCTCTGGGAGAAAACTGCTATTTTTTACTTGGAAACACCAGTGGCTGGCTGTGGACTTGGCCAGAGCACAGGCAGGCCTGCTTTCCATGAGACACTGCGCGCTAAAGTTGTTCCTATGTTCAACTAATCTGTTTGGGCAAAGCCCAGAAATGCAGCATACACATTGGACTTAAGCGATACTATCAGGGCGCTTTATCATACTGAGACGTGAGGCAGCTAGAAGTTTTTACTATTGTACATCTGCTCGGGTTCTACAGTTCATTTTGGGGTAAAGCCTCTATGTAATATTCTCAAGGCACAATAAGCTTGTTACTGGACGTTGTTTTGACTTCGCTTTCCTTCTAAGAAGCACAGAGCGTTGTATGTGCTAGACCTGGACTTCAATCCTGTACAGCTTGTATTTAATCAAGTATTTCAAATAACAATTACACACACATTTCTGAAACAAACAAACGTATCTTACATATCTACAGTCAGATGCGTAATTGGTGCAATAATATAACTAATACAACAGCAAGCACTATATTACATATAGTATATCATTACTGAATATGGAGGCTATATTTAGACGTGTTTATATAAATATAGATATACGTAGATTTATATGTACATGTTTTATATTCAAACGCTGCATGAAGCATAAAATAAATAAACAAGGTGATTGAATCTTAAGGAGGATATGATTTGCAAAATAGAGATGCTGTATTAGAACTAAAATAAAAGCAATTCTACAAAATTAACAATCTGTCCTATAATCTGGAGTATCAAAAAAGCTGCACCACATTTACCCTGCAAAATGTACAGTTTGGGAGAGCTGGAATGACTGTGGAGATGTGAGGGTGGATGGGTTGAATTAAGAGGTCTGCTGAGTCTGTGAAGTAGAGGATTGGGGTGTCATGGTCAGTTTAGGTGATCCTGCTATTTCACCTCCGAATGTCGCTGATCTTTGAGTCTTCCTGCTCGGCGGGGCTGGCATCTAAACTGGCGCGGCGCGGGCCTTGGCTCCGGCTTCTTGTGTGGGAACTGAAGCCGACCTTTCCGGGTCTGTCCTTGTCTCCTGTTCGAGCGCTCTTGTGGTGCTCGGCATCTGAATGAGAGGAAAGCGGCAGGCGTCGCTCGAGGCCGCTTGACGCTGGAGCAGCAGTGATAGATGTACAGATGCTCAGGCTGTCGCACAGAGCGCCCCAGTTCTGCTCGCACTGCAGACGCACGCTCCGCGTAATGGCTTCCTTCACCTCCTCTCCACAGCTGAGCAAGATGTTCACCAGCTCGACGTACGGCCTAAGAAAGCAGGATGATAGCGGTCAGTCCAGGCCTGGTTCTACGGGGGTGCTAAGCACCCTCAGTTAAAGCTGCATTAATGGCATTTCATTGCAGATTTGGCAAACTATCCAGTGCGTTACGGTTTGCGCTCTGGAGATTGATTTCTATTTGCAGCATTGAGCAATGTAGCCAATCACAGACATATCTGTTGATTTCTTGAATTAGAGGTGTTTAAGTTACAGTAGAATCCACTCTCAGCTCAAATCGCTGGAGTTTTTGTTCTGGTATTATGTTCAGCACGAATCATCAAATCATAAAAAAAAAAAATGTAGATGCGATGTAAATAAGAGATTCGTTGTGCAGCGTAGAGAACTGATTACAACGTATCTTAGTGAGATCGCGATGAACTAAGATGAGTGACAGCTTTTTAGTGATTATAAACGGAGCGCTCTTTGCACCATAGCAACGGACGCCACTAATATATACCTAATATATATTAGTGCTGTCAATATTAGTGTGTTAATGCAGGCGATTAGTTTTTTCAGTTTAACTCAGTTCAATTAGTAAGGACTTTAAGACCTGAAGTGGGTCAGAATAGGTCAAGAGAGATGCGTCAGATGAGCCTCACATTCAGCAGTGGAAGCTCTTAAAGAAATAGCAGCCAAAAAAACCTAATAATCAGCTGCTGTGATGTCTATTAATCAAAGATCAAAAGAAAAAAGAGGAAATCAATAAATTTTGTAGCTTTAAGGATTAATCTAGATTTAATTTAGAATTTAGTGTTTGATAACTTTATTCAATTTCTGTATATTTCCTACTTGCTGAAGGGCACAGGTAACTAAATATGACATTTATTATAATGGGTTAAGATTGTTTTAAGTTCACTTAAATTAGAAGTTATTTTAAGTAGTCTCATAAATGTTAAAATTGATAGCTCTTGTGATGTTGAATTGGCTATAGTCAATGGTTAATATTAGGGGGAAAAACTATTTCCTAGAGACTTCAGTACTAGTATAGGTATCAGTGATACTGTCCTTCAGTCATAAGAAAAAGATGCCATTATACAAATATTAAAAATATACCGTCTTTATGTTGTTTCTACATTAATTAAGATTGAATGTGAAATTATTGCAACGTAAAAGTATTTTTAAAAACTTTAATGTTAGGTGGGATTAATCACGATTAATTTCAGAAAAAATGTGCGATTAATTAGTTAATTTATTAATCGATTGAAAGCACTAATATATATATATATATATATATATATATATATACACCTCTCTCTCTCTCTATATATATATAATAAGGTTAGAGCACCCTAATTTAAGTAGCACCCTCAGTGATTTGATTCTGGAGCCGGGCCTGGGTCAGTCGCGGTAAAAGTCAAGCGGGCGAAAGCTTGCCAGCACTGCTGCTCTACTTTAAAATGACTGACTCTGCTCTCTGTTGTCCTCATATGTTCATTATAGGCCAGTGCTGGAAAAGACACTTCAATGACAGTTTATGTCACCGTACAGTGACTGTGTGGACCTTTCATGAGACGCAGCTGCTCCTCAGACTCAACACTGAGTGTGAATAAATAAATTAACTTACTTAAATTAACTTTACGTAGCTCCACATGTGTTTTAAAATGGAAAAGTACATCAATTTCCTGGAAACATGCAGCTAACGGGAAATAGCGCACTTTATTCATTTTATTTTTAAGCAAACAAGCTTGAAAATAGGCTCGATGTGATTATGATTATTGATTAATTGTATGATCATGGTTGTTTGATCCAACCACAATTATATTAGATAATTGTGCAATTTTGCCCTCCAAGTAAGAGAAATTTAAAGAGATATTTTCGAACATTTTTTGACTCAATGGGAATTCTTCAATGATCACCATTCTTCAAATTATCTTCTTCTGAGTTCCACAGAAGTAAGCAAGTCATAAAGGCTTGGAACAACATGGGTTTTTCATTTTTTTTGGTGGACTGTCTCTTTAAATGCTTAAAGAAATGCCATCAAATGCACAATATTGTGTCAGTAGTATTAAATAAATAATAAAACCACAAATATAGTGTCAAAGGTCTTCCTTTGAATGCAATGAAGGCTTGTGGGTTTGAACAGAATGCATTATATTATATTATTAATTACATAAATATTCATTTTCAAGGCATAAATATAAATCATATGGACCGATACAATTATAAATATTACAAATAAAAAATATTTTAAAAAGTATATATTAGGCTTACATTATAAGCAACGTGAACAAAACAGAATAAAATCGTTAATCTCCATTATTGGTATGACTATCGTCAGCACAAAATTCATGATCGTCACAGGCCTATTCACAAAACCACAAACAATACCGAAGCACAAGAATAGGACACCATATATAGTACGTGCAAACAGGAGCATGGAAAGCTGATACGCTGAGCGTGATACCTACCCTTTGGGAAATAAGTCTTGGAAATGTATCATCTCCACCATGACATTGACGTTGTCTTTTGCAGCTGAGCAGAGGTTGTGTTTCATGTAGCACTCTCGCTGCAGCTGGAAGACCATATCCTTTATGGCCAGGCATTTTCGGCTGATGCAGCTGAACTTGTGCCTTAAGCCGTGAGCCATGCACTTCAGTGCATCCTTGATGAAAGACTTTCCCTGTGAGTGTTTAAAACAGAGTCTTATCAGATCCGTAGACATAAACAGCCTTTTTTTCTAAGGACTAATAGTATGACTGTTTTTGCTAGACACACATCTTGAGACCGTGCTACAAGTTTGAAACCCTCTGCTTCAAATCCACCTGCACCCTGTGAAACACGAGCCAGGCCGGAGGCGGTGCCAGCTGGCCGGGCCGGTCGCTGGGTCATCCTCTGGATGCATCTGAGGGACACGAACCCCGTGGGAGACTGGGGCAACCATGTGCTTACCTGCGAGTCGAACTTGCCAGCATTGTGCAGGAAGGTCATGCAGATTTCCTGAAGGCCCCGGATTTCGCAGGAGTTGTTCTCGAAACACTCGAAGACGCCGCAGCCCACATCTCCTGCGCTCACGAGACAGTGCTGGATCTCAGCTGCAGAGGATAGAAAGAGCATGCTGTTTAAAGCTATATAAAGAGTTTGCGACACTCGCCGATCCAAAGCGATCTCAACAGCAGGTCTATGTTTAAATAAGAAATTAAGCTGCTTCAGAAATATACTTGACACAACCTTTTACACATGAATGCGGAGGCCTATTTTCCGGCTTTGTTTCTCCTGTGAAAATTGAAGAACTGTATTTAGGGGACAAATTTAGCAGAGAGCGCGCTGTGGTAATTAAGGTATGCTATTAAAGTCCATCAAACTGGGAGGCATCTTGCAGTAACTGCCTGAGATGTGGAAAAGCAAGGTTAACTGTATATAGGGCACGACGAGATTGCTTTTACCTTGCTGAAGAGATCAGCAACGACTACGGAGTTTCAGAAAAATTAATCAGGGAAACAGAGACTAGCAAATAGCATACAGAAACAAGAATGTGGATCTTTTTGACTTGAAAAAGCATTTCTGATTGCTTAAACATACTAATACACAAAGGAACACTTTATTTGCATATTAAAAGATTGCAAAAGCACTGATCAATGTTTGATACAGTAGATCAACTCACACAGATATAGACTTCCACATTGGCAGTCTTTATAAAATAGTTTGTGATGTGTCTGTAAGTCGTGTCCTACTAAAGAGGAGCAGTAAGAGAAAGGCTGCATGAACTGCTCCTCTTTGTGGACCCCATTGTGTCCGTAAAAAGCCAACGTATAAAGCATAAATCAGTTCATGAAAAGTAAAAAGCTCTGCAGCTATCACATTACAAACTGCCTGCACTTATTGTTTCTATATAGGGACCTCGCAATGCCTACTTCAATCCTCATGCTTTTGTTAAGAGATTAAATAAAAATACAGACTGATTGTCTTTTTCTAACCGTTAAAAGCACACATCTTCACAAAAAGGAGATATAAGACAATCAGAGATCATTCTCTGAATATCTCCTTGTTTGTGTGACAAAGATGAGTGGTTATTATTTTAACACAAAGATTCCAAGATTAGAATTTTTGAAATGTTCTAAATGAAATAGTATTTCTAAATGCTAATTTAGGTATTCCAAAGGTTTTTCCGTTTCTTTTTCAATGTGTCTTCGTGCATTTCAGCTTTACAGAAAACATGATATGAGATGTTTTTAAGGTCTTGTATATGAATACTACCCAATATCAGTGTAAATGCATTGCAGTGGATCTCTGCTGATGGAGGTGCACAGGTAATCACACAGCACTGAGACCCACTGAGCTCTTCTGCTGTACTAATCTAATCTGGGCCAGTCCCGTGCAAAAGTTGAAAAGATTTGATGCCTGACGTCGCTGCTGTGTTTCATTGTCATAATGCACGGGATTAAATTGCCTTTCTGCCGTGAGAACGGTTAAGTTTTTGATCCACCTAGTGCAACACGTAGAGCCATTGCATCACTCCACACTACAGGTTTAACTTGCTCGTCCGCACAATGCAACAAAAGTTGCGCACGTTTATATTTGATGCTCTTTATAATGAGCACTTTGCATGGCAGTTAATCATAAAATACCAGCCGAGGATGTCGCACGTAAACACAAATCCACGAAAATAAGACGCACGCGCGAACCTGACAGCAATGTCACCGTATATCTTTGCCTACCTTGTGCCACGCTATTAATAGTTTACGAAGATATTGGATTTCTCTACGTGTGCTCCGTATTTACGAGATATCGTCTTCCTGCGTATTCGGAAAATAAGATGTGCATTGGCCGGTTTTGCGCTGAAATCGCGTTCTGACCGCGCAAGACTCAGTCTGGAGCGCGATCGCAGCTTCGCAACACTTGCTTTCTCTTACCTGTGTTCTGTAAGGAGAGACGTCCTTTCTGACTGGCCGGTTTCTCAGGGTGACTCTCGTGAGCGTCAACGTTATCCGTTCCCACCAATTCCCCCAAGACGAGAAGCAGCAAGGCTAGTGCGCATTTGATCAACATTTCTCCACTCAGTTTGCGCGATAAATAATAAGAGGCTGTCAGCGCGGGATCTGATGAGGAGACTGTCGAGATGACACAGAGAGCGTGTGAGAGTGGAGAAGGGATGGATGCTGGATATATTTCCCAGAGTCCGGGTGTCAATTTGGATGAAGGAGTTAAGCAGGTGTTGTCAGTCGCGCTTCCCGACCAATCAGAAACGCAGACCACCACGTCCAAGTTTTAGGGGTGTGTCTGGCGAAAGTTGTCTCTACTTGACAAACTAAGCTTGTAAAATGTGTGAGGGTGGGTGGGTATTTACTCTACAAACGCTTATGAGGCATCAGACAGCTGTAAGGACAAGAGCATGCGAGCCTGTGGTTGTAGGTGTTCCTCTTAATACTGTAACTGATGGATTTATACAGGAGCGGATATGACTCAAATTTAAAAGCAATGAATTTCTAGATATCTAGTCATGAAGAACTCCATATCTGTGACTTTTTCATAAAAGAAATAAAAACAAATTGCACTGACCACTGCTGTGACTATAGCTGTTTCAATATATAAAATATATATTTTAAAATTTAAGCCTAACAAGTTGTATGTATTCTCATGCTGTATATATAATATAAGCAATAAATAGAGTGCAACTAAATAATCACCTCTTTATAAATCATACATGGAATCTATTAAAACAATGTCCACAATTTACTTAATATACACAGTGGTATGCTCCATGATCTTAATAAGTATGAAGGATTTCAGGATTTCCAAAACCCTGCTAAATGAATAAATAAATATAGCATTGACAGGGAATGGCACATTCTGTGCTTGCTCTGGTATATTGGTGACCCAGCAGATGATCATGAAAACAAAGGAACATAATGATTACGTGAATTTTTACATTGCAGTTTTTGAAAAGTCACCAGTCGACACAGCTAATTATATAGTCCCGCTGTCAAAATGTGCTCCACACAGTGCAGAAAACGGGACAAATTTGCTAATGGATGGCAGGGATTGCATCATTTAAACCACCCCCTCTAGGCAGCTGCCATACACAGACAAAGCAACACAAAAGGCATATAGACATGTGTGCACATGATCTGACACACACATGCACAACATATATAGGCACACCACTGAATCAGAGCTTTGTTGTTATTGAGCCTCATTTTATATTTCTTGCAATGAACTCTTAGATGAAGTCCATGTAGAAAATCAATCCCATAACTGCGGTTCACCAATCACCCAATTATGGAATTTTGAGAATTACACAGAACACATCTATTTTGATTAACTCTTTGGTGACTATGGTTTATGACAATACTCTGATGGGATCCAATTCAAGCTATGCAAATCTATTGCAAATGAGAGATATGCCTCAAATGGGTTGCAGGCCATTCTCATGGATGTGGGACTACCAAGAAACTGTCAGTATGGCAAGCCAAGTTATCACTCCTAGAATCTAATTTTATTTTACTAATCTTTTAAAAAAAATTATTATTATTATTAGTTGTTCGCAATCCAGTAGTGACTAATATGTATTTCAGTTTCACAATTAACTGTTTATTAGATCAGTTAAGCCTCTGCCATTTTAGGATGTCTGGTCTTATTTTGTATAAATTTACTTTGTTCTATATTTTATACAGGTTTATTGTCTATATTTTACCCTATATGTAATGTGTTGTTTTAACTGATATTTATTGGCTATTTAGTTATACTAATAGTTAGACTAATAGTATTTAGTTTATAATTTTCTAGTAACTATCTCCATAATAGGCAAGTAATAACAATAAATTATGCATAATTACATGCAAGTAATACATAGCCAAACCCTAATCCTAACTCTAACTATATAGTAAGTACTTAAATATATAACTACACTGTAACAATGACACCTTAAAATAAAGTGTAACCAACATTTCTTATCTCACTAGTTACAATTGCATTTTGCTTGTTATATGTAATTACTAGTGAGAATGGTTACTTTATATTTCAATTAAAATTACTTACTATTGTGATTAAAAAATTTATACCAACAACTGGAATACACTAGTTGCTAAATAAGGTGCAGTAATTACTACTATCAGGATAGAGTCTAGTAGCAACACTGTAAAAAAAAAAAGAAAAAAAAAGATAAGATAATGTAAAAATAAGGCACAATGTGAATTTTATGTTTGTTTGTTTTTTTTTTTTTGTTGTTTTTTTTTACAGCTGTTTATACATCATTATATTATGTTTGAAAGTTCATGGAAATGTCCATGTGGAAAATACTGGACAATGTTTTGGATAAAAACTGGACAAGTTTATTTATTTATTCATTCATTTTTACAGTGAAGAATAGTACTAGTAATTAATGAAACATGCATATTTACTAGGCAACATTCTTAGTACTTTCTAAGTAAAAAGAAAGCACTAAAAATATATATATATGTTACTTAATTTTAAGCAATAAATGTTACAACGGCTTGCCATACTGAGAATTGAGAATTTCATGAGCGGCCACCCGTAGGCGAAAAATAGATGAACAGCGCTGAAGCTGCAGACAAATATTTGGTCAACACACTCTCGTGCTGAGAGGAGAATAAAACATGGTTAGACTGTCAAAGCTTTTTTATAGGCTATTAAGCCCTTCAAATGCTATTGGCAAGATTATTCACAACAGAAAGCCTATAAATTAAAATCTGGTATTTCAGTTCTATAAGCTTTGCTTTCCAGGAAATGAAAGAACGAATGCTTTTGTGGCTTCAAGGGATGCACAACGTGTCCATACTCTGCTATATGGCATTCTGGTGAGACTCTGTGTGTTGCTTTACCTTTTTGGTGCGGTGGTGTAGGTTGTGCCTACCTCACAGCATAGACTGAATCAGAGTCTGTAAGAAAGCCAGTCCATGATGCGCACACACCCTCGGTATCCACCAATCAGCATGCGTTCACAGACCGCAACCTCGTAATGACGCGTGTCACCACAGACGACTGGAGCGCCGAAAAGAGTACTGATGGTTTACCCGTATATTTTGTACTTCTGAGATGCCTAAAAGCGTGTCTCAAAGAGAGAGAGCGAGAGAGAGCGCACCGCGGCAGCCCGAAATGTGCTATTACCGAACGAAAAGATAGCCTGTATTTATTTTAATGCAGTTTCAACGTGATGTCTACATCATAATTTAAAAGAAGAGGTGCAGTCATCTGGCATTATCAGATGCCTCTCAATAATTAAAGGCAATCACATCCGCATAAACGGGGATGAAGCAGACCAAAACCATGCATAAAATACATAAACATCTCTCAGGAGGGTCTTTAATCATGCTGTAATTTATGTCTTGCGTTCAGTCACTGTGTTGCTGGAAAATGCCAGCCTTGCTCACAGATTGCATGAGGCTGTCAACAAGAGTGCTTATTAATTCCCTCTTGGCAGTGACGGTCTGTTAAAATGTGAGCTATCATATTGAAATGCATCAATTTCTGTTTTGCTTAGCTTGCTAATCCCATCAGTCCATCATCATTTTGGACTAGTGTTGCTTCGAGTCCTTCTACGAATGGAAGGCTGCATCTTCTGACTCGGTGGTGAATTTTTAATCAGCGATTTCTGTGATCTCGTACTTCCTAATGTGCCCCTGACCACTGACATCACGATGATCGGGTGTTATTGATAAGAGGACTGTGCTGTGTGGAGCTGGAAGTGTCTCGGATGTCCCGAGTGGCCATTAATCCCACATTCCAGGGGGCTCAGAGTGATCCCGGGTGAAATGGAGAAGGCCCAGGAAGCTTGGTGACTTGGAAGCAGAGAAGGAGACCAGGAATCTCCGAGCTTCTTCCAGGAACCGTGACAGTGGAGAAAAAAGATATGCGAGTATCAGCAGGTCATAAAGCACTCCCTACTATTCTGGAAAGACTCGCTATGCCTTTGCGACATGAAAGCGTGCTCGACTCACCTGACTCGTGAAAAGAGCATTTTTTACAAGCCGAGCACAATTCGCCAAAAATGCACTTTCATTCCAAACGTGTGAAAATAGTGCCTTGGACCCCAGCTTTTACTGGCTTTGAACAATGTGCTATTATAGAGTGTTTTTTATGCTGTGATTTATATTGCAGCAGTGTTGGCAGATTACAGCCAAGCCCTCCAGCTCATTACCGTCCGTGTGGCTTTCCCACTGCAGCACAATAGACTCAGTGATGCTGCCATGTGACCCTTTACCTTGCTTGCACTGTCGATCAGGAGAGGGGTTGATGTCATGTGCTTTTGGAAAGCTCTGGGATGGACACACTCCCGGTGTGGGAGGCAGGTCAGCAATGCGTCAGGACACAATGGGAACCTGGAAAACGAGAGGGAGCGATTCGGGTCTGTGACATGAATTACGGAAAGGCTTCTGTTATGTAAGGCGAGACTTGGATTTCAGTGGGTTATGCTGTTTTGAACCCATAACACAGGATGCTAAATTTATCTCCGTGGAGGGCCAAAGACAACAAGCCAATGCGCTGTGACACACTTACTCCTCATTAGAGATGAATAGCACATTGTGGTGGGTCTGAGATCTCAGATGATCATTAAAGCCTCTCCTCAATGCTGTATTTACTCGTTGTCAATCAAGAGAAGATTGTGTGCCTCATGACCCACATTCGCTGAAGTGTATAGCCACCGGATGGGGAATGAACTGACAATGCTCAGAAAGAGCATAAGATTGAGAGCTTCTCCTTGTTGTTGAGAGTTGCTTTGTCCACATTCACCCTCTGACATGAATGCCAATAGAAATAAACACAAGTTTGAATAGTTAACAGGTGAACATATGCTATATTTGAAGTCTTTCTTTCTCTAACAAACATGCTTTACAAATCACTACAGTTTCATTTCCTTATTTTTCAACGCACAAGTAAGCTACCTTACTATTAACTAGGGTTGCAAAAAGGTGGAAAATTTCCAGGATTTTTTGGAATCTTCCAGGGATTTTTGAAAATTTTCCAGAAATGTTCCACCCCTTTGCAACCCTACTATTTGCTACTACTAAAACTATTTGCGCTACAAACCAGTGTATTTACAATTCCAACAATACAATAAAAGAATATGATAAGAAATACCAGTTTTTAATATCAAGTAGCATAATGAGCTGTTTTGTAAAGCTAAAATAACTGGAAGCGAATGACAGCGGAAGCCTCACATGGCTGCACCCGCTCTTACGTTAAGAATAATGTGGATAACACGGAGAAACATATACCTAGGTTCAGTTGTGAAACTCTATATGGCACAGACTGATTGGTTCTTTACATGCAATCTGCTAGCAATCACTGATTTACACAGCACAAGCTAATTTGCAGCTAATTTACCCTCCACCTCCCCCAGCTCCACCTGTCTACAGGATTTATAAATGCTTATTCATACAGCAGCAGCATACCTTACATGCTCAGAGCAGTGTGTTTAGTCCACCTAGATCTAGTTCACCAATGCCAAAGCCGCTAACATGCTCAAGCCATTCCGAGAGTTGCCATGATTGAGTTGCAGTTTCACAAAATGACTATATAGAGCTCATTCCAGAGGTTGCTTGAAATGAAATGATTGCACCCTTGACTTGTGGCAATGGTGTTGGGCATGCATTTACTCATTTGAGTATGTATGGATGCCTCATCTGCCACCATTGCCTATGTGACTGGGAGCATGCGATCGCCTGAAGCCCGAGGGAGGGGGGTTTCTCTGACCCTGCCTGAGGCACAGGAAGGGCAACAGCAGGCACCTTCTTTTCTCAACTTCCCGCCGAAACCCTTAGGGAGCTTACAGGCCTTTTGTTGAGCGGCAGCACTCTCCTCTCTCCCATACCTCCCCCGCTCACAAATCTTGTGTAAACACCAGTGATTGATCTGCCATCTCTTATTGGAGGGTTTATGTTAATCAGATAGCATGAACAGGGCTTAGTTCACCAGCAGGTAAAATACAATGTTTTCCATTCTTTCTATGACAATTTTGATGCAAATAAAGGGTTAGTTTGCCCAAAAATGAAAATTCTGCCATCATTTATTCCACAGCATGTTGCTTCAAAACCTGTATGACTTTCTTGTTCTGTGGAACATAAAAGAATAAGTCTTTTTGTACATAGGGTTGGAGGTATCCAAACCAGGTTAGTTATCAACATTTTTCAAAATATCATAAGAAAGTCATTCATATGGGTGAGGAAATAATTATAGACCTTTTATTTTTGGGTGAACTATCCATTTAACTGAAAGTATCAACAGACAACAGGAGGTTTATGTGAAAGTAAACTGTCAATTGCAGACTTTGTCCATGAGGCCAGGCCATTAGAGATGAAAATACCCTTAATTCTAATCAAGGTGAGTGATATAAAGTACTGTTCAGGTCTATTTTTGTCTCTATGAAGTAACATTTCGTAATTTCAGCGCAGAAATTTAAAACCTGACTTCTGGATTTTTTCTTCACTCTTAGAACAAACATACCCTTGTTTGCCTCCTTGTTAAAAATATGTTGTTTTTCATTTGCCTGGCTTTATCATCTGAAAACTGTAAAAGCAGGCCTCTAACCAAAGAAAACTACTGAAACATTGCTTATTGAAGATTAGCAATAAATTCTGTGAAACCATAAATCTTATTTCAAGCCAATTCCATGGTGCCTCTGACATTTCCAATGAAATTTATCACATATTTAACACATTTTGATTTAATAAAGTTGTATTATTATACAAAAGCTTGAGAAAATACCGAGTGAACTGTGCGTATTTCTTGTCCCACTTCTCCCCACTTATACGCTGGCACAATCCTTACATTTCACATCAGCTCTCAGACTCGAAGGTTTTCAAAAATGTTTTCCACACAGACTTGCAATTTCATAATGGACAGGAATGTATCAAATGTGCCAATTTGTGACGGATGAAATGTCCTGATAAGAGTCCAGACTGGCTCTGTATAATGATAGGTCAGTCATATCAACCTGATTCAGAAATGCATCGCAAGACACCCTAATAATATAACAACTCTATAAAAACTATGGCATCTTTGCTTCAGTGGTGGTGATACAGAGTATTTACAGAGTGTTTTGCCAAGGCTTGAAGAAACTGACTCTATAATCTTGATCTCCCGGACCTTTGTTTATCTTTTCTCCCTTTGTCTGTTGGCACATGTTGAATTTTTCCTAAAGCTTGCTGCCTTAGACATTGTGACAGATACAAAGATCCCAGAGAGACGAGCCTCCAGAGGAATTTTAAAAGCTACCTCATAATTATGGCATCTGAGGTGCTTCGGACACTTCTGTCTTCTTCATTTTTTTCCCAGTAGTGTCCAGTCTTCACTGATCACAGAATATGCCAGTAGGAGCAAAAGTTGTCTATGTGTGGAATCTTCTATGCGGTTCATACATGGTAGTTATGAATAAATCAAGACAGACTCCTCTTTCGCTATGAAGTGTGCAGTAGTTTCTAGCAACTGTCCCACTACTTCGAGCATGACACATCTTTCTGAAAGAGAAGTCATGATGAAGGACAACTTTGATATCAGATCAGAGCGGGTACTAACATGTCAAAGTCACTTGGCTTCCTGACCTAGAGGTGAAAGTTCATCATCTATCATCGCTTCCTGAGGAATCACTGGACTACATTCATTCATTCTCACTATGACATGGCCTGATCAAACAAGGAGGATGTGGAGCGTCTCAAGCTCAGGTCACCACAGATTCAAGCTGTCAGGTTTCTGTTCTGTTATTCCTTTGGTTCTTTAACATTTCCACAATGTAAAAAAGTAACCTGAGCAAAGAATTTTTAGTATGAGAAGTACTGAACAAAAATACTCTAAACATGTCACTAGCAAAAGTTATTTAGATACTCAAGTATTTGTTCACAACATATCCAAATGTTCTCCAAACTTTTCAAATTGAGTCATCTGAACAAACGATTTTACATTGAACAATATTGCACAAGTTCCCAGCATGCATTGCAGCTTGAAAATATTTTATGTTCATTATTTAAAAATATTATAATTTTACTGGCTTAATTTATGCTGCTGCTGTTGTCACTGTCAGTTAGCTGTCATGTGGATCAGAGTTCACATTTTTACTGATTTAAAATGTGTTGATCCTCAGCATGGTTGAGAATCGTTTGCTGAGGTACTGTATATGTGACCCTGGACCACAAAACCAGTCTTAAGTGTCAATTTTTTGAAATTGAGATTTCTACATAATCTGAAATCTGAATAAATAAGCCTTCCACTGATGTATGGTTTGTTAGGATCGGACAATATTTGACCGAGATACAACTATTTGAAAATCTGGAATCTGAGGGTGCAAAAAAAAATCAAAATATTGAGAAAATCGCCTTTAAAGTTGTCCAAATGAAGTTCTTAGCAATGCATATTACTAATCAAAAATTATGTTTTGATATATTTACAGTAGTAAATTTACAAAATATCTTCATGGAATATGATCTTTACTTAATATAATAATGATTTTTGGCATAACAGAAAAATCTATAATTTTGACCCATACAGTGTATTTTTGGCTGTTGCTACAAATATACCCCAGCGACTTAAGACTGGTTTTGTGGTCTAGGGTCACATATGTGCATCTCATTGCAACTTGTTTAATACATTTGTCTATTAGCATAAATGTTTGCCTTTAGTTATAAGAGGCAAATACTACCCATATTATGTAGAAGGCTTTGAAAATAAACGTAAATCTAAAAGAAAGGTGATTGTTAAAAAAGGTTAGCATTGCTAAATGCTAAAACATCTTTGGTTGTTCTAACAGATCTTTTAACACTCGGTAGACTGACTTTTATTCATTAGATGAACTAAAGTTTTTAAGTTGTCGGTTGCTAGTTGAGTTAACTTAAAAAGTTGATTGTGATAGGTTGCCTTATTTTTTTGAGTTAGGTCAACTTTTTTTTTTTTTTTACAGTGCATGAATTATTTTAGTACTTTAATGGAATAAGTATTTGTGGGGAAGATACAATTCCATTGCCAAGTGACAAGATTTCCAATAATAAATGTCTTTTTTTTCTTTTCTTTTTTTTTTTTGCAAAATGTATATTTACATGTTACACTGAATGTTTAACAGTTACATTGGCTACGTGGCTTTATTTTATTTATTTAAAAAAGTGTAGGGTTTTATACATTATTTTATTTTATTTTAATATTTCTAACACTTGTACATGCATTTAGACTGCACTTACAAATTGCATAATGCTATGAGATTAATGTTTTAAATATAAAAACTGGTATATAGAAATATACTAGAAAAAAATAGAATGATACTATTAAATATGAAAATAAAATTACCAGTAGGTGGTGGTAAGCCACTGTCTTAATAAGTGAGTTGTTGAGTAATTTATTCAATTGATTCTTTCAAAATGACTGATTCATTCAAGAACTAAGTAAGAAACTGTTTTTATGCAAGGATCAGTGAATCATTGACTCGCCAATTTGTTCAAAACTCTCTCACATGTTTAAAGTGAGAGAGATACACTCAAAAATACAATAAAAATGTTTCTTGAATAGAAAATCAGCATATTAGAATGATTTCTGAAGGATCATGTGACACTGTCTGGAGTAATGATGCTGAAAATTTTGCTTTGATCACAGGAATAAATTACATTTTAAAATATATTCAAAGAGAAAGCAGTTATTTTAAATAGTACAAATATTTCACAATATTACTGCTTTTGCTGTATTTTGGATCAAATAAATGCATGCTTGGCGAGCAGAAGAGAATTCTTTAAAAAACATAAAAAATCTTACTGTTCAAAAACCTTTGACTGGTAGTGTATATACACACATATATTTAAAATATAACATAATATATTTAACAAATTATCAAGTTTAAAGTGAGATTAAAGATCTGTCATGATTTGCATGTTTAGGTGAGCTGCCCAAATACAGCAGGTGATGTTAGTACCGATACCTGTGCACATAACTGAGTCTGTGGACTGAATCGATGGCCATCACCATCTCAGCCAGGTAGAACTGAGCCATGCCCTCCGGGATATCATCACCAAACTTACTCAGCTACGTCAGCAGATCTCCACTTACATAGTAATCCATGAGCAGATCCTGCAGAGCAGAAGAGGAGAGACACTCATAAACCAGAATGAACAGACAGAACTGTACATCTGACAAACACTAGATCACTGATTCATGAGCACTGGAACACAACAGACTACAGAGCTGAATCATTCTGAATCAATGTTTGCGTGCTCATCTGTTTCTCCCATTTGCTCTTTTTACATTGATTCTCACTCTATATAGACTAATACAATCAGATACATAAATAATATCTTAAATATTTATTACAATATATACTGATAAATTTAACATTAACTTCAGTGGTTTGAGATAACTGGATGTTTGCAACTGATTTCCCATTGAACTATCACAGTGGTCAAACTATTTAAAATATAGTTAATTAAGCTACAAACTCAACCATAATGCGCAATGTTTACGTATAACATGCATTTTGTGGTGCAGCTCGTCAAAGTAATGGAGTGTTTTCACTAGCTACCTCACCTGAATATATTTGTAAATTTGTGTTGGATATATCTTCGACGTGGAAAACAGTTATATTCGGAATGGACATTTGCATTTGCTGCTCCAAATGATTCAAACTAAGACTCGTGATCATTCAATTCAAGCTCTTCACTAGCAAAAACCAGATCAAAAGAGTCATATTCATTTTCGAATTTCGACACTGCCTGTAATGACTGCTTGTAATAAACTATTGCATCGCAAAATGATTCACTGTTTTGAAGCGCTCCAATCGGATTGCATGTTGCGAATCATTTGATTAATTTGATTGAGATCAGAACTTCGGCGCATATCGTGAATCGGGACTTCGGAGTGCGATTCAGATCGGGACTTGGTAGATTCAGACAGGAACTAAGCGAGTTTGTGAATCTTTTGATTTAGATAGGGACTTTGGAGTGCATATCGTGAATCATTTGATTTAGATCAGAACTTCGGAGTGGGTTCGTAAATCATTATTCAGATCGGGACTTCGAAACACATATCATAAATCATTTGATTCAGATCAGAACTAAGCAGGTTTGCCAATATTTTGATTCAGATTGGAACTTCGGAGCACATATCGCGAATCATTTCAGTTTGGGAATCATTTGATTTAGGTCAGAACTTCGAAGCAGGTTAGTGAATCATTTGATTCAGATTGGGACTTTGAACTTCAGAGCGGGTTCATGAATCTTTTGATTTAGGTCGGAACTTCGAAGCAGGTTAGTGAATCATTTGATTCAGATCGGGACTTCAGAGCACACATAGCGAATCATTTGATTCAGATCAGGTTTTCTGAGCGGGTTCGAGAACGGAAAACGAAAGTGAACATTATTGAGGTCGAGTACTTTTTGGTTTCCCAACCCTATTTTAAACTGGGAAAATAGCATCTAAATGAGCTAGTTTTATTCAAATAAAAGCTTATGTTATGCTTTCCTGTATTGTTGTCTCTTCCTGTGTTCATCCATCTATTAGTGTGTATCTCTTTCTCATTCTCTGTAGGAGTCCATTGTGCTGTGGAGGGAGACGTGTCAGAGACATGCATAGCAGTGAGAAATATGTGGTAATTATTATCTTCAGGATGGCCATCTGTCATCTCTTCCCCTCCAGCTATTTGCTGCTCCCACATTCTTGGTGCTGTGAAGCTGGCTGAGAGGACAGTTGTTGGGGTTCAAGGCGGCTGGAGGACAGTGGTGTGGGCAAAATCATCTGACCAGTGCTGGCGGCTGTGAGGGTGCTGAGTGTGATGGTGAACAGACCACGGCTTTGACCATAATTGTCTTCTGACTTGCTTCTTATTTTACTATCACTGTTTTTCCTCTCCTCCCTTTGTAGCTTGGATGGTTTTCCAGTGTTTAATTCATTTACAAGTGCTGCAACAAATTATCCCCACACAACACGAATGACAGAACACCTTCAAAATCAGCACGCAACTCTCAAGTGAGTCATGGTCAAAACAATGTGGCTTGACTATCAAAAGCTTATGGTGAGTGACACGATATCCATACAGACGTAATCCATACTGATTCTGGAAGAAATTGAGGGCTTAATGGGAGAAATTGAGGGTCTTTAAAGTTCAGATTGAGCACAGACGTCAATGTGAGCTTGTGCATTCTTGCATCGTTCCTTAAAGGTTCGATGTAGGACAAGTTTCAATGCACTGCCTTTTAGCTGGAGGAAATATGACGTCATCAAACTCGATTTGCATAAATGTGCACTTGTTTTATTAGGGTGTTTTTCCTAATCTAGCTGCTGTGCAACTGTTGAGAGTCGTTGCACTCTTGCAGAGTAATGCTCATCAGGGCAGTTCTAGGAACTAACGTGTATTTTTTTTTTTGACATGCTGTAAATCAAGATTTATAAGACACGAGACATCAGGCATACTATTAACATAATCAATGCCTAACATTATAAAATAACATTAATTAACATAATCATAGCCTAATTATGTGTGATTCCAGGAAAGCAGAGAAGACATACACTGTTTTGCATCAGCAAAATATATATTTTAAAAAAGAAGAATTATTTTATTCGACAAAGATGCATTAAACTGATCAAATGTCAAAGTAAAGACTTTTACATTGTTACAAAAGATTTCTATTTTAAATAAATGCTGTTCTTATGGAGTTTCTACTCAGATTTCTGGATCCTAAAAAGAGGGAATCACAGTTTCTACCAAAATATTAAGGAGCATAGCTGTTTTTACCACTGATAATATTAAGTCAGAAATATTTAATATGATTGATTCAACTCGAGTACTAGGTAATGGCAACTTTTCATAAAATGATTAAACAGTACAACAGTTTTCAACATTTATAACAATAATAAGTGTTTCTTGAGCAGCAAATCAGCATCTTAGAATGATTTCTGAAGGATCATGTGACACTGAAGACTGGAGTAATGATGCTGAAAATTCAGTATATTCAAATAGAAACAGTTATTGTAATTTGAAATAATATTTCACATTATTACTGTTTTTACAGCATTTTTGATCAAATAAATGCAGCCTTGGTGAACAAGAAACTTATTAAAAAGTAGTGCTGTCAAACGATTAATCGCAATTAATCGCATCCAAAATAAAAGTTTTTGTTAACATAATATATCATTATAATAGATAATATATACATAATATAGTGTGTACTGTGTATATTTATTATGTATATATGAATACAAACACATGCATGTATATATTTAAGAAAAATATGTTATGTTTATATTAAATATATTTATATATAATAGAAAATATTGTAATATTATAAATAATATAAATATATAAATATATATACATGTAAATATTTTCAAATATATACTGTATGTGTGTGTGTTTATATATACATAATAAATAAACACAGTAAACACATATATATTATGTAAACAAAACTTTATTTTGGATGCGATTAATCTTTTGACAGCACTATTAAAAACACATTTTTTATTTTATTTTTTATTTATTTTATTTTTTTTTTTTTAAATCGACCCCAAAGTTTTGAAATGTAGTGCATAAAACAACTGTCTGTGCATGTGAAATTTTAATGCATTTTAATTTTTATGTTGTATACTTCATGCGCAGTGGTATTATTTTATTTTTATATTTTTTTTATTTTTTTTGGCTCAGATCAATGAATATGATCAACATCAGAGGCCTTTTACAAGAGTTCTGTACAGAAATACAGCTTGTCATTTTCCTTCACCGAACACCAGACCCAGACCCTTGAACCAGAATAAGCATGGCTACTCTCAAACCTCAGCTGTGTTTGAGTAACGGAGGGTTTAATTAGAAAGGGCAGATTTCTCAGATGTAAGTTACGGGGGTCTGTGCGGCCCGTAGTATTTGAACCTATTCCCCACGGTCTCATACGAGAGATCAACGCTCCACAGATGTGGCTTTTCAAGTTATACAAGAGCCCAGTGATTCTGAATGATATTTTATTGACTTATGAAACAGTCGTGTCAACAGAGTCCTCCCAGGCTGCAGAGAGGCTCTAGACCCATAAACCAAAGGCTCACAGATGCTACGGTGTGTTTGTTTGTATGCATGCAAGTTTTTTTTCAGGGAAAGCACTGAGTCACCAGAGTTAGCGTTGAGATCATGTCACCTTTCTCAGTGTTAAATAGAGGCGTGTGACACCTTCTTCTTCGAAACCAGGCCTGCTTTTCCAGGAATGTTTGGGAGTAAGTCACTAGATATATGTGCAGATAGGCTGCCAGGTTCTTATGCATACAGGAGTTCGCCAAACATAGCTGCTCATCTCTGGTCCAAATAGGCCAACTTAGAATGACTTATGTATGATATACTGCATAGCCATTAATGTAAAATTAGCCTTTAGCACTTATTCATGCCATACCAGTGAGTAAGGTATTTTGATTTGAAAAGTCAGCCAAGCCAAAGGCAGTGAAATGAAAGGCATTTGTCAACGCTGCATATGACACAGGAGAAAAGCTCTTATTTTACGATTTCTGTGTCATTCGTAGAGCTTGACACTTGGGACAGAATCCATTGAGTCACAGTGAGTCATTATATTTCAAAATATAAAGAAAAGCATTCAGTCTAGCAATGCACTTAGTGACACTTTCAACTTTTTTCTTTGTGTGCAATTTTAGGTTTAATTATTTTCACTATGTATAAAGACTGGAAAATGTGCACAGTGTGTTTTTTAGGTCAGCCTCTCCTTCAGAAACCTGGACCTTTACAAAAACCTACCATGTCAAGTGTAGTTTAACTGAAATCTAGTTCAGTATATATACTGTAAACCATAGATTTTGGTGGAATATACAGTTACTGTGGTATTTTTGGGGAATTTAACTGTTAAAAAAAAATGTAATTAAAAAAAAAATAAAAAAGATTTTTAAGTGTTTTTGAAAGAAGTCTGGGTAACACATTACAATAAGGTCCCATTAGTTAACATTAGTTAATGCATTAACTAACATTAACAGTGAGCAAGACATTTGTTACTGCATTTATTAATCTTTGTTAACGTTGGTTAACTATTAATTAACTATTCATTGTTAGTTCATGTTAGCTCAGGTCCATAAATAACATTAACAGATACAGAATAAGGCATTAGTAAATACTGAAATTAATAAATGCTTTATAAGTATTTTTAATTTTTAGTTCATGTTAACTAATTCAGTTAACTAACGTTTATTGTAAAGTCTGTTATGCTCACAGAAGTTTAAAAATAACAGTAATATTGCAAAATAATATTCTAATATAATAATAATGTAATATAAAAATTCTATCATTATACATGCTCTGTTTTAATGTGATCGAAGCTGAATTTTTAGCATAATTACTCCAGTCTTCAGTGTCACATGATCCTTCAGAAATCATTCTAATATGATTTGCTGCTTAAGAAACAGTTGTTATTATTAATATTATCGATATTGAAAACTTTAATGCACCTTAATGTTTTTGAGGAAACTGATTTTTCCAGGATTCTTCAAAAAGAACAGCATTTATCTGAAATCTGTTGTAACATTATGCACATTTGGCCAATTTAATGTGTCCTTGCGGAATAACTTTAATTAAAAAAAAAACAAAAAAAAAAACATATCGACCCCAAACTGTTCAGAACACCCTAAAATTCAACATTTTGTTCGCTGAACTCTATTGTAGGAGCCACACACGTCACCCTCTGGTTGCAGATGTGGGTTAAACGGTGTTAAGCGGCTTGTGTCACTTGCTGCGAAACCACCTGGAATGTAGGTGGTACGGCTCTCACGTCTCCCGCTGCACTCAGCGTTCCCATGCAAATCTGGACTGCAACGTCGACGCAGAAAGAGAAGAACCGTGGAAGCAAATACATGGAGTGCCTGAGGTTTCTTAAGTGGCCAGATTTTATGAGTAAATGATTAATTCCTCACATTTGGACACTTTTGCCTTTCCACAGCAACATATTTGCAGGCTAGACAGCTGGTACCAATTTTTGTACCCCAGTCGCTTCAAGGTCCAAGTGCATGTGTGTGTCTCGTGGCTCATTGTTGCAGTAATTCACTCCTTCCTCTCACAGCCGAGTTATTAATAGTTCTTTTTTCCTCACGGTATTTTTAGTCACGCTTACATCTCTGGGTCATTGAAGTTTTGTGCGTGTCACAGCTGCTGATTGTTGGTCTCCAGTCTCTGGTGCCAGACCGTGACACCCTGCATCATCTTCTCCATGCCATGCCTTCCTCCATCTGTTGTTTGAGGGACTCCTGCTCCTCTAAGCGCCTTCACCGCAAAGCCATAATTGCATTAAAAGAAGAACGCCTGGCTTTTGGCCACCTTTTGAGTGTTGAGTTAGAATTTCATTTTGAGGAGAGAACTGGATTTTATTGGAATTGGCAAAATGAAAACAAATAAAAATAAACTCTACATAATCAACTGAATGGTCAATAAATCCTGATTTAACAGTCTTATCACCAAAGACGTGTATTTTTGCACACTGGTCTGGAGCAGGTATTTACAGCTTTCTGATGATGTGAGCTCAGCTGATTGAGCCGATCGCAGAGATTCTGGGTGTTTCTCTGCCATAACCTGTCAAACCTTTGAGGAGTCACATTTATCTCCATAAACACACTAGATCTGTTCCAAAACGTAGTGAGTCACCTATGGAGGCGGTATTTTAAAGCAGCATGGGCACAAGGCAGCAATGATCACGAGTCTCTGACACAGAGTCTTTGTCACAAGTCTTTCTCAATTCTACTTTTGTTAATAATTTTAGGACAAGTTATAGGACAAGTTTAATAAATTCTTAAAAATTTATTATTTTGAGGGATTTCTGAAAATTCTGTTATCAGTTACTCACCATCAAGTTGCGCCAAATCTTGGTAACCAAATAGTTGATGGTAGCTATTGCCTTCAATAGTATTTTTTTTCCCCATTCTATGGATAGGACCGCCGACCACTTTTTGAATGTTACCAACATTCTTCTAAATATCTTTTTTTGGGCTTAACAGAAAGAAACTCATATGGATTTGGAACAACATGAGGGTGAGTAAATGATGACAGTATTAAATTTTTGGGTAAACTATCACTTTAAGCCAGACTTGCCTTGTTAAGCTTGTGAAATAAAAGTAACGGAGTGTCTATTTACACTAACTCCGCCCACCAACGTGTGATTGGGACAGTCAACACTGAAAAAAGACGCTTGTTATCAGTTTCAGTGGCATAGATGGTAAGATGCGTGCTTTTTGACACGATCAACATGAGTTCGAACCCGCCTTTTTCCGAACTTTTTTTTTCTCCCTTTTCAAATATCATATTGCATCGAAAAGGCATTTATTTTCAATAAAAATGAAGCAAATAATCAAAAAGTTGAAAATAAAGGATCGGGTAGGGTTAGGGTAGGTGTAGCGAGGGCTTTATTGACCCAATAAGGTGGCATCCATTTAATAATTTGAATTAAAATTATAATTTATACTCAATACGTTATTATTGCATACTATTTTATAATGTACTACAATACTGAGGTGCAGATAATTGCCACTATTTGCAATAAGTAGTATAAATAGCAGAAAATCTTGGGTAACACTTTATTTCGATAGTCCACTTTAGACATTCTGCTAACAGTAAGTAACTTTGCAACTACATGTTAACTAGCAGTCATTAGAGTATTAGTAGACTGTCTGCTTAATATCTTCTAACACTTTATTTTGATGGGTCCACAACATACAACATACTGACTATGAGAAACTTTGCAAGTATATGTCAACTTGTTCTACTAACCCTAAACCTACCCTACTGAGAGTTAGTAGACATGTAGTTGCAAATGAATGAGAATTAGTTGACATGTAGTTACAAAGTTACTTTTAGTTAGTAGAATGTCTAAAGTGGACTATCGGAATAAAGTGTAACCAAATTTTAACATAGTGTAAATAGAATCCAATGCAAGCCGCTGCCTAAAAATAGGATTTAAAAAATAACAAACTTCACTGTAAACTACATTTTTACGTTAGGAGATTCAAGGTTTAAGTAAGCAGAACTCAGATTTTTAATTTGTACTCATGGTAACAAAATATTTAAGTAACTCATATTTTGATGAAACTTAAAATGATCATGTACTCTCAACTCAGATATATTTAGTAGGGCAAAATTAAGTAGTTTATTCAGTAAATTTAAACATGCTAACTGGTAACAATGCTTAGATTAGTAGAGCCATTACTAAACGAGTAAGGCAATATAGAACATTTAACATATACCTGTTCTTAACTCATACGAAAACTGTAACCATGATGGTAAAATATTAAACAGTACTTAACTTAATCTTGCACCTAAATAAATAAAATAAAATGTGTATATTCCAACCCAATTGGAAATTTGTCAGATAGAGTACACATGAGACTCTATTTTAATCTAAATGTTCACTTCAAATGTTTCCTTTATGGTAAAAGTAAACCCATAATGCAATGTGATGACGTCAGTGAAAAATTAAATCTACTGTAAAAAGTGAGAGTAATGTCAAAAGTACCCAATATTTGTGTGTGCCATAAATTTTTATTGTCAACATGCAAACATCAAACTCTGTATAGAAAGCTTCAAATCGCTCACTTATGAGGTTACATTAATAGTTAAAATGCTGCCTTAAAAGGTAGCTGGCCATAGGCCATAGATGGGCTGCACACATTGCTTCGTATCAGGGTAGGATTAAGTTAATTTGTTAAAATGCTTCTTTGCTCTAGTTTTGCTCTCAACAAACGTTGGAGAGCTCAGTGGCTTCTTCCACCGCTCTCCAGAGGCTCGACTACAGGGTAATGAAAGAGTGTTTAAAAACCTGGGAGTGACAATGGAGAGGAGTAGAAACCAAATCCTTGTGGAATTTGGTTTTTGCTGTCAAAATGTTTTTGCATGAATGGCATTTAAGGATGTTAGGCCAAGTGTAATCCTTTTGTGGTGAGTCTTTTCATTCCATCAGGTTTTTGCATACATAGACAGACTACATTTTTCACTTTACGTTGAGACCAAAGTTGATATTAATGGCTTTCTTTTGCCAACCGCAGGACCGGCCCGAGGCTCCAAAAATCAGCTTATGTGCAGCAAAGTAGAGGCTCCGATGGCTCACGTTCAGTCACGAGCGAGTCCGTGCCAGAAGATAGTGGCAAAGAGGAGCCCAGCTCCGCATACTATCTGCATATCCAGGCCAAGATGTAAGCATTCGACTGAGTGGATAAGTGGAGGACAAAGCAAGCATTTTCTGGGTAGCATTCATTACCTCAACTACTCCGAATCAAAGGATCAGAGGTAAGGAGAGCGTGAAACTAAAATGAAGGAATTACTGAGATTATGGAGAATTCACAGTTCAAATAAAGACATCATTCCAGCACTAAACGTATCCAGTGACTCAGTTTTATGTGATGTAACTCAAAGCTCCCGCGTTGTTGATGTCTGGTAAACCTGGCTGTCACGGAAAAAAATAATAATTCATCAGCGGCCGTAAAGGTGCTCGTCGATACGGTTGCCAAGAACAGCTTCAAAATACTTGTTTTTTTGCAGCGTCTCGCCCACATTTAAGCCTCAAATTCTTGTACTGTGTTTCAGCTCACCACATTGGTCTGGTACCACTGGCCTTAGTCCTGTGACCACTAACAACACCAGAACCACAACAACCACTGCTGCTATTTATACCGCCACAACTACTCATTTATAATACTTGTCCTTCTACTTTTACTACCATTACTAATACTATTACTACAACGGCTGCGTTTGTTTTCACTACTGCTAGTTTTATCTTTTCCTGTGCTAGTGCTGCAACAACTTCTAGTATTTGCTCTATAACCACTACAATCTGTAATACTTCTTCCTTACAGTGATTACAATGTCACTCTGTTAAAAATGCTATAAAAACAACATGCAGGGTTGGGGAGAAACCGAATGCATGCTACTTAGTTATTTAAAATGTGAGTAGCTGTATTTCATTACAGTTACGTCCGAAAAGTATTTTAGATTGCCAGAGTGATTACTTTGAGTTTTAATGTAATTCCAAAATAAGACAAAATAACTGAAATTATAAAAATAGCCCCAATCAAAAATGTATATACCCTTGAATCTTAACTGTCTGTTGTTATCTGGATGACCCATGACTGTTTTCATGTTTTGTGATAGTTGTTTGTTCTAAACAGTTAAAATAGCCGCTGTTCTTCAGAAAAATCCTTTTTCCAGCATCTTTTGCATTGACACCTTTCCAACAATATTGGATGAATTTGATATCCATCTTTTCACACTGAGGGCAATTGAGGGACTTATACACAACGATTACAAAGGGTGAAAACATTTACTGAGGCTCAAGAAGGAAATGCAATGCATTAAAGGTTTAGTTCACCCCAAAATGAAAATTCTGTCATTAATTACTCACCCTCATGTCGTTCCAAACCCATAAGACCTTCGTTAATCTTCAAGATATTTTTGATGAAATCGGAGACCTATCTGACGCTCCATCTTCCGCCATTTTGAAGAGTACCTAAGAACGTATTTGACGTAATGAGTGTTGTTTATGTTCAGGGGGAAAGAGCGCATATGAATGTAATCTTGTTTATGCTTGTTTATGCTTAGGGGAAAGCATGTGTATGCGTTGTGATACTTTCTAAGGCGGATGATGTAACTCGGGGGAGAAGAATGATTGAGTAAATTATGTTATTTTTGTTTTCTTTGCGCAAAAAACGTATTCTCGTAGCGTCGCAAAACTGAAGTTGAGCCACTGATGTCACATGGACTGTTTTACCGATGTATTTACTACATTTCTGGACCTGGGAACATTTCAGTTGTGTTGCTGTCTATGGAGGGTCAGATAGCTCTCCGATTTCATCAAAAAACATCTTAATTTGTGTTCTGAAGATGAAAGAAGGTCTTACGGCTTTGGAACGACATGTGGGAGCGTAATTAATGACAGAATTTTCATTTTGGGGTGAACTATCCCTTTAAGAGCAGGGAGTGTAAACTTTTGAACAGGATGATGTGTACATTTTTCTTATTTTGTTTAAAGATCTTTTTTTTTTTTTTCATTTAGTACAACCCTTCAGAAGCTAATACTTACATGTTTCCAAGAAAAAATATGTACAATTTACCCTGTTCATACCAAAACGTTTACACACCCTGCATTGTTTTGGCTACTTGAGTATTCATTTATTTATGTATTTAAGTTTTTTGCAATTTCCCTTCGCAAAGTATTGCAGAAAACAATGTTGTTAAAAAATCTGATGTTGCATTAATATTGCAAAGTAATTTAAAGTATTTAAATGAAGTTACAAAACTTGTGTATTCTAACACAAAATACATTACAAACTGTAATCTGTAGTGAAATACATTTTAAAAGCAACCTTCCCAAATTCATGCACAATTGAAAAAGATATGCAAACACATTAAATAATGCATGAAAATAGCACAGAGAAACAATAATACAACACCTGCTGCCAATAACGTCTATTATTACTACAAACACTTCATCTATTGCTAAAGTTATTATTGCTAACTTTTCAATGTCAAGTGCTATGCACATAGGGCTTAATAGCGTTCTCATTGTACATTCCCATGCCACAACAATCTCCTTATCTCATATTATGCAACCGACACAGCTAGTGCACTGCGCTACAAAGTTTCATTTTCATTAGAAATTTAAAAGAGCCAAGAGCACAGAGGATTTGTTTAATATCTAATGATTCGCCTCAAGTGGAGATTGAGAAACAGTCGCTGGAACTCAGGAACCCTGCAGAGAGCCCGATCCCGCTGGCTTATGCAGATCAGTGTGAACTCATTAAAATATCTCCCCTAAAATGAACTTTGTCCAGTGCTGAGGAGGAAATTTGAGTCTGACTTTTATGTCAGTCTCCAGTATAACATTTGAATTGGGGAGGGCGAGAGGAGAGGGGTTACCTGAGGTGGATCAGCTCAAGAAACGGATCCCTCACTTTGACTTTGGTGAGAATTTTACAGAAGTCTGGAATTAAGTATTTGTTCTTTAAAAAGTACAGAATGTACTACTACTACTGCAAGTTAATCCCAAACGTTTTTTTGAAGTTAGATATAAAAAGAATTAGATTAATTAGGAAGGATGTGTTTTGAGTGCTTTAATTGCTCTATCCGGAGCTGAAACCAGCCTTTTAAAATTTCCAGATGTTTGCACCTACACTAGAGTGAGTGTAGGTGCAAACATCTGGGAATTTTAAACGTTGGACAAAAAAAGGTACACCGTAGTATCTTATTTATCCCTAAAAGGTGCATATTAGTACCTCAAGTCTGCATATTAGCATGGTATCTTTAGATTAGTATCTTTTGAAAGGATACAGAAGCAGTGATAGCATTTGTATATTTTCTTTCTGAGAATGGGACACAAAACTAATGCACTGCAAAAAAATATTTTTTTTTGTTTACAGTGTCTAAACATTCTTAAAACAAGATCAAGCCAAATGACTTAAGATATTAAGTCTTGTTTTCTGAAAAAACGATTAAAATTAAGTGAGTCCAAGTTTAAAATAAGAACAAATATTTGCCAGTGGGGTCAGAAAAATAATTGTGTTTTCCCTTTAAACTAAGTTTATTTTCTGACCTTATAAGCAAATACTTTTTTCTTGTTTTAACTATAAACTCACTTAATTTTGAGACATTTTTCAAGAAAACTACACTTCTTATCCTGTGTCATTTTGCTTCTCATATATATGCATTCCGATTTAAAAATGTTTAGATATTTGCACTGGAAAACAAGAAAAAAGTTTTTTAGCAGTGCAAGACATTCTTCAAAATATATTCATAGTCATACAGGTTTCGGGACGACATTAGGGTGAGTAAATGATGACAGAATTTTCTGTCCCTTTAAATGTCAGTCCAAAATAATAAAAAAGTGAGTAAAGACTATCAACTACAAATATATCTTCTACTACTCAACGTTTGGGTTCAAGACCCTCATTGCAGTTCATTTACAAGATGGCCTGTGTACGGTAATCAGGGCAAAACGTGATGTTTTGAAGGTTGTTGGTCTCTTATAGAGAGGTGCAGAGATCCCGCAGAAGTGGGAATGGTGGTTGCAAATGATCTATAAACATGGAGGAACAAATGAAGTACAGTGTAAAGCATAATTTGGGCCCCTAAATCATTACCCCTCTGTGTGACAACCCTGGCAGATGCTTGCCAGCGCTCTTCAAAAAAGTGGGTGTTCTGCTAACCCAAGAGCATTCAATGCATCTGGCCAAACACAACACTGGCGGCGTGCCCACCCGTTTGCTGTGCTGGCGCGAGCCCACATCCAGCGCAGCCTTGGCGATCTGCGGGTACACTGGGAAAGGTTGCAGGTACTTCAAACCCACGGGCACTGTAAACCAATCACACAGACCACATTATATGCAACCGTTTGCTGAAATTGTAGAATCAAGAATCAAGAGATTGAGACATCTTGTGATTTTTGTCATTTTGATCTTGTATATTTGTAAAACTGATTTAGCAAGATTGAAAAAAGACAATAATAGCTTGAAAAAAAAAAAAAAAACAATAATAGCTTGTTATTGTATTATTTGTCTGACTGAAAGGAATACTTCACCCCAAAATGCACATTGCTGAAAATTCCAAAGGCCTTCCAAAATGTTGATAAGTTTGTTTGTTCATCGTAACAGATTTGGAGAAATTTCATCACTTGTTCAGCAATGGATCCTCTGCAGTGAATGGGTGCCGTCAGAATGAGAGTCCAAACAGCTGATAAAAACATCACAATAAGTCACAAGTAATCCACACCACTCCAGTCCATCAGTTAACATCTTGAGAAGCCAAAAGCTAATTTACTGTAATAGACATTTAAAACAGATCCATCATGGTTTTAACTTCTTAAATAATATTGCAGTCCATAATATTACACAGATCAAGCACCATTTATAAGTGAAATTAAAACACTTCTAAACAAATATGTGGGTGGATTTTGATGTGAGAGAACAACAGGAGATGGATAATTGTGATGTTTTTCTCAGCTGTTTGGACTCTCATTCTGATGGCACCCATTCACTGCAGAGCATCCATTGGTGAAATCTTTTCTACATTTCTTCTACAGCTCGTCTACATCTTGATTGACCCAAGGGTGAGTAAATATTCACCATTTTTATTTATTTTTTTGGCTGAACTATTCCTTAATTTTACCACCCTTTAATTCAAGGTTACTCAGTCCAGACCTGTTTTGTAAATCTTCACATTTGTCATCTGTTCCTGGTGTCCTGGTCTGCTTCTGTATGATATCGGTTTTTAGAAGCTAATGTCAGTGTTGACACTAAATAAAGCAGACTACAAGTATGCTACTGAGCTAGTTCCAATGTCATGACAGCCTTGGAAAAATTTCATATTTATTTTGCATGCAATTAGACTGGGGCCTGTTTTCTTCAGTCTCTTGTGGTTGATATTTTTATCAGCCAGCTAGGATTATACTTTTTGCAAAGTGCCAATACATTTTTCCTAGTGTGCCTGCGTGCGTGTGTGTGTGTGTGTGTGTTTGCATTCATACTGTATGCATATTCAAAGCACACCTTTCTGCCAGTGCCCTTTACCACACTTGGACTGAAGAAACTTTCTTGAGAAAAGTCACTACTGGTCCCAGTGCGCACTGCATATACATAGACCAGCAGCTCTGCCAGGATGACGGCGATCAGTGGTGTGTGTCAGCAAAAAGTTGAGATGTAGTCTTGAGGTTTCAATGTACTTTGCTTTCCAGGTGAATGTATAGAGGGCATTTCAGCATGCGACCTGAGATAACTTCAAAATGAAGCTCTTGGCCAGTATTGCTTGGAAGCGAATGAATGGTGATAGCACAGGCCAGTTCTTTGTAGGGATAATTCATCAGTGGTTGATTTATTAAGGATATCATTATATTTGGCATATTCAGGAATGAATTGTGCAGGCCAAATTCAATGCATATATCTCTTAACCGGCTGAGTGTTTTAGACTCATATTCATTAAGGGCTGTGTACTGATGAACGATCCAGGGAAGCTATGTTAGGCAGTAACTTGAGACGAACATGAAAACAGACTTGGCAAAAGCTTCACAAATACCACATCAGGACTTTGAAAACCATAATTGTGGGTTACATTTTTCGGCATTGTTTATTTCAGAGTCTGGGGTTACAATTAAGGGAATTTGCCTTGCAATTAGTATGTTAAAAATAATAAAACAATTTACCTAAAATACCTGCATTTTGTGTAATGATTCGGACCAGCAAATTGAAATTACAATGTTTCGACATTGCAGAGTTCTGTTTAGATGTTTAAGCGAAGGTACCGCATTTTTGCGAATCAGAAGCAAATTGAATGTCAAGTCAACGGCATCCGTTGGAATTTTATTTTGAGACTCTGCGAATTGATCCTCTGACTTATTATTATTTTAGTGATGATGTCATTTTAAAGTGATAGTTCACTCTAAAAAATTCTACGTTTTATGTCGTTCCAAAGCTGTATGACTTTCTTTCATCTGCGGAACACAAAAAAGATAGGTTGGCTACTAAACATTTTTGGCAAACATTGCATGGACAAAAAACACTGAATCATTCATCAAAATGTTGCTGTTTCCGGGTTGGTAAATAATGACAGAATTTTCATTTTCGGTTCATTCTGGCTAATTCAATTTCATCATGGATTCAAGTCGGTTCACATCACATAATATTTAAAGAGTACAGCTCTGGTTGTTGAACGCCGGGTTTTTGTCTCGCTTAGAGAAGTGCTTTAGTATGCAGCTGGGAATGAGAATGATTTCTGAAGATACCCAGAGGGTGAGACATTTTAATGACAGACAGGTCCCTACTGCTGCAAACTGTAATAGAGCTGAAGAAACTTTTGATATCACCATTAAACCATAAAAAAGCTTTTTACTTTCCAGCTTAGTTTTACCATAAAACAGATACGGATGAAAGTTTATGAGGCAGTTTGCAATGGATTCAAATCTGCTAAACAAAGCACATCTCATTTTCTAAACTGAATGTTTCCTAAGTTCTTTTGACTGATGTATTTATATGAAACAATTTGCATTGAATTCGTTTATGATTGTTAAAGGAATAGCTCACCCAAAAATGAAAAATCTGTCATGGTTTCATCCTATGCATCCCACTTTTGTGATTTTCTTCTATTGAACAAAAGGAAATAAATATCTTTACTGCTCAATGACAAAAAAGCACAATTGAATTATCATAAACAAGATCTTTCTGAAGCTTTGCAATAGATTTGTCTCATCCCTATTCACTTTCACTCTGTGAAAAAGAGCAGCCAGGACATTATACAAAATAAGTCCTTTTGCATTCCACTATCAGTGACTGCTTATGGCTTTTCAAAGGACTTTTTGGTGTTTAGATTATGGTCATGATGGTCGAATTAGTTGACTGACAAGCCCGTGCTGCAAAGTTCACAAGCCGTTTTATATCTTGTATATCTTTATATTTTTCCATGAGCTCTTAAGTTTATGCCTTTGGTTATTTCCTCTCAGTTGATTAGTTTAATATGGAGTACACAATTAAGACCCAAAATAGCCAGATAAACCCATTTTCTGTTCCATTAGCTACATGCCTTTGCTTTTTGAGGTTTGTAGCTATATTTGGCCAAAGCCAAGTGTCCAGTCATCTGTGTGTGTGTGTGTGTGTGTTGCTATAGAATCTGCGCTTTTTCCATTGAGCGTGACACATGTGCTTTGAGGAGAACAGAGTAAACCATAAACAACTGCTGCTCGTCCCACGCAAGCCACTCGTGCTGGGGGACCGACTGAGGTCTGGACCTGTCGTGCAGGACTGGAGCTCTCGGCTCACGGAAAGCTCTGTCTCTCATCGGGGCTTCTTCTGCTGAAGACTCTTCGGCCATAATTAGATGTGATGTTTCGAGTCCAAAACGACGTAATTAGACACAGGCTTCAAATTTTCAGCGGCTACAGAGGCAGATGTGCACAGGCGAGATGGTTTTGGATGGAGCTAACCGGGATGCTTGCCGGTTCCACAGTCACCCGTGCATAAACACCCGAGCTCGGCCTGGGGCTTCAGCAATGACTGGCATTCAACAGGCATCGCGGCGGTGTGCCAATGGAGCCAGGCGCTCCTTATCTCCAGCCGCGCTGAATCCTTCGCGCGTGGAATGACAGCTCAAATGTCCGGTCCCTCTGTTTCTCTCTCCAGCAGCTCTGAGTTGCTGTAATAACGTTTGATTTCCCACATGCATGCGGTTGGCTCACCATGAGAAATGCGAAGGCGAATTCCAGCATATATTTAACTGGCCCTAAAAATAGCAGAGTAGAATTGAGATGACCTCGGAAATGAAATCACTTGTCACTTTTTGCTTTGGGTATTTAATAGGTTTTAGGATGTTCTAAGGTTACCTTTTAAATGGATAGTTACTCGAGATCATGCTGAATTGTGAACATAGACGTGCAAATGGGAAACATGGGCTGTCATTGGTTTATATTCAAATGATAGAATGATTTTATAATAACATAAAACCATAAAACGTGAAACTAAAATAAAATTTCTGTCATCATTTAGTCACCCTCTTTCCAAACATGTACAAACATCAACGCAAAAGTAGATATTCTGAAAATTGTCTTCCATTTTGTCCATTCAATAGAAGTTAATGGTATCCAAAACTATTTGGTTACCATTACATACCATAACATTCTTCAAAATATTTTATTTTTTGTGTTCCATAGGAGAAATGCATTTTGTAATGACGTGATGGTACCTAAATGATGACAGAATTTATAGTCTTGGGGAAAAGAAAAGCAATAGTTCAATAGTTAAAGAAATGGCCATCCGAGATGTAGATGAGTTTGTTTCTTCATCAGAACAGATTTGGAGAAATGTAGCATTGCATCACTTGCTCATCAATAAATCCGCTGCAGTGAATGGGTGCCGTCAGAATGAAGCGAAAAGCTGCGTGTTTGTAAAAAACAAATCCATCAAGACATTTTTAACTTAACTAAATGAATCCTCTATTGATAATAAAGTCATCTGGTCTGAATCAGGAGCGAAATATGCACATATCAAGCACCATTTACAAGTGAAAACATCTTGGCTAAAATTCTTTAATGATGAATTTATCACAAACAAGCAGCATGATGTTAATTGATGGACTGGAGTGGTGTGGATTACTTGTGGATTATTGTGATGTTTTTCCAATGTTTTTTTGGACTCTCATTCTGACGGCACCCATTCACTGCAGAAGATCCATTGGTGAGCAAATGATGCAATGCTACATTTCTCCAAATCTGATGAAGAAACAAACTCATCTACATCTTGGATGGCCTGAGGGTGAATCATTTTTCAGCAGATTTTCATTTTTGGGTCAAATATCCTTTTAAGATCTAACCTATTGAAGGCATTGTAGACTACTTCAATCCCTCAAAGCCACATTTTCATTTGTGAAAATTGAATATGGCATCTACCCTTAGAAACTGTCCTTTATATTTCACTTTATATTACCTTTGAATGGCTTGAAATACCAAGATCATTGCATTCACATGGTGTTCTTTTCTGTTCCATTCTACATTCAGAAATAATTGTGTTAAAGTGCAGTTAGAGATGAGGACATTGGTGGCAATTATATGATGGTAACACGGTGTTATTAGTTTCCAGTGCTCAATTTGTGGTTTTCAGGACAGAACAAAATACAAAATCTTAGAATTTCCTCTCAAACGGCATTAAATCATCTTTTGAGCTGCTGCCTTGAGAATCAACCACCTTTCAAAATCTTAAATTACAGTGCTTTTAACCAGCGAGAACACAAAAATCGAGTCATGTAATATGCTTTTTAGATATTTCAACCAGTTGTTTTTGCTCTGGAATTTCCTCAAGGACATTTCTACTTATAGCACACTTCGGCACGCATAATTTGTCAAATATTTAACATTTGGTTTCAGTTATTCACTGCACATGCAACGAATGACTGACAATAGATAAATAAAAAAGTAAATATTGTTTGTTCATGTTCGCACTCTCATGTTTATGGCATGCCATTTAGGTTTGTTTATCATCAGGTGAGTTTATAGTTTCAGGGCTAATGGATCTTGTCGAGTGTTTGGGCATGTGCATGTGAGTGATAATGAGAACATAAAATCTCAGCTTTAAATACATACATACATGTCAATACCATGCACAAGAAACACTTGTTCTATTTGAAGTCTGCGCACTTGAATGCAAAGACTGGGATCAAAGCATTACGTAGAGCTTAATCAGAGGGTCTGTTTTTCACTACAGTCGTCAGATGTGCCGATGTGCCTGCTAGTGTTGACAATCACAGCTGTATATTAATTGTTAATGGTATGAGACTCCTTTTGCCTTTGTTTCAAGAATTCTTTAAATAGTACATTTGTCAGGCTTAATAAAGGCATTTTGGTTTTAGTTTTTGTGCACCTTTCACCATGCTGCAAAACAATCCATATCACACAGAATCAAGCTTGACGTGACCCATTGTGCTCTTCGCTAAATAGAGGGAGTTGATGTTGAATTAAAGGATTTTAATGACAGTCCATCCTACAAAAGCCAGACGAGATGTAATATTTCCATAAATATCACTCTATACACTCCCGGTTCTTATGCACATGTGAGTATGTGTGTCCAGCCGCATGCACACGAGGAACGTTACACCGATTTCTGCCACAAAACGGTCCCATGAGCCTCGAACACAGTAGCAGGCCTTGTGAAATCTGTCTCTCCTCACCATAGACAGAGGCACTTTGCTGAAAGAGAGACAGAATTTCTGAGCAAAAGGAAAAAGGGAGAGCAAATAACAGCTTTGAGAATGTTTGGATTTTAAAACCAGAACATTAGTACAAACCATAATAGCTGGCTCAGAGAGCGTCGGGTAACTCCAGAGTCTCTCTCACACAGGCAGTGATGTAATGCCAAACATTTCTGATGAAGCATTCAGTTGTTGTGCTCTGAGAGATCTATTTATACTTTGTTCATCCACTCCAGAGCGCTCCGTGTTTTGTTAATGGCTTGCCATAAATTATTGCAACCAGTTTTTCTGATTTCTAATGGTTTGGCTTCACTGTCGGTAATCTTCAGTGTCATTATCACGTAGGATAACAAAATACTTCAAGGGATGAGAGGAATTCAAAATAGCTGCAGTCAATGGAGTCAGTGAATGAATAGCAATAGTCCAGTAGCTGATTTAATGAAGTAAAAAACAAGTCTGTGAGCGACTGGTTAACTCATTTTTTAGTGAGGCCAGATTAGTCCGCTTTTAAATCCCAACAGAAAAAAAATATACTGAAGGTGTTGAAATGTTTCTTTTTGATTTAATGTTGAGCAAAACGCTTTTGAGGAAAATTCCTGGCTTGGTTTTGGTGGTCAGCTCTACTTTTCAGTGTAAACAGACATGTTTTGGGATGAATCTCGCTGTTAGGTAGAACTTTTTGCTCATCGGTCAGTGCATCTGTACTGTTAAAATGTATCTTCCTTGTATTTTTAAAAGGTAGAGCACACTGCAAACAATAGAATATTGATATTATAGATTAAAGGGTCAGGAAATGTAGCAGTTTATTGTAAATGAAATTATTTTGCCCCCTGGTGGCTGCATTTAAACCATTTATTTCCCTCATCACACACTCTTCCTTAAACCATCTCTTTGTCTTAGTCCCATACAGGCTTATATATATATATATATATATATATATATATGTAGAGTTCATTTGCAAAAACAGATTAACTCAAAAATCATGTTTTTTTTTATCCTGCATTCCAGTTTATATCAATCAAACTGCAGTTGGGTTGTTTTGATTAATTATTAACTAAATTAACTAAAAAAAAAAACACAGCTAACTAACACAATAAATCACAATTTATTTATTTGTTTGTTTATTTAACAGGGACAATACATTAGGCATTGTTACACACAGACAACCGATGCCGTGTACATAGGGCATATAGCATAAACTGATTGAGAAGCTTGACCCCAAATTATCGCACAAGGTCATATGTGATAATATCATAGCATGCATAAACACTTGAGCTGCTTTAAGAGATATACATGGTCTTATCGTACAAAAACAGTTCAAATTTGTCTTAATAGTCTTAGACATTTTCTTAATATGGGCATCAAACGTAAGCTTAGAGTCGATTATAACACCTAAATATTTAAATTCACTCACTTCCTTGATTTCCTTTTGGTCACTTTTGATTTTAAATACATCCAGTGCTTTGTTCTTTAATGAAAAATACATTGAAACAGTTTTGTTGTAATTTAAAGTTAAACAGTTATCCTGCAATCACTGGGAAATACAGACCAGTTACATGGTTAACATTTCACCAGCCAGATGAGAAGTTTCTGATGTTACATAAATAATTCTGTCATCTGCATACATTTGACAATCAACCTCCTTGCAGCTTTCAGGTTAAATCATTTATATACAAACAGAAGAGCAACGGACCTAATATTGAACCTTGTGGTACACCTAGTTTGCAATTTCAAGTGATGACTTCACACCATTAATTTTAACACATTGCTGTCTACAATCCAGGTATGATTTGAACCAGTTTAGAGCTTGTTGAGAAAAGTTAATTTGTTTCAATTCATTTATGAGTACTACATGATTCACAGTATCAAAAGCCTTTTTAAAGTCTAAAAATACAGCTCCCACTACTTTTCCTTGATCCAAACTACTTTTTATGTTATCTATAAAATGACATATAGCCATTTCTGTTGAATACTTTGGCCGAAATCCAAATTGCTTAGAGTTCAGCAGATGATTTTTTTCCCAACTAATTCATTAATTGTTCAACCACTAACTTTTCTAAAACTTTGGAAATTACTGGAACAATTGAGATGGGTCTATACTTACACACCTCATCAGTCTCCCCAGACTTAAAAACGGGGGTCACCACAGCTGTTTTAAAATTTTGTGGAAACTCACCAGTTTTAATAGATAAATTTAACAAATGAGCTATTGGGCTTACCAACGTTGCGCTATATTTTTTAATAAAAGAAGCATCTAAACCAAATATATCTTTAGCTTTTGAAATGCTTAATTGATTAATAATTTTATCGATTTGATCTTTGTCAACCTGTGAAATATAAAAAGATGATGAATTTCTTACTACATCATATATTAAACAAACAGAATTGAAATTTGTTGCAAGTTCTTCTACTGATTTAACAAAAAAAGTATTAAATTCATTTGCAATTTCCAAAGCATCAGTGCTAACCTTTCCATTTATATTCAGCTTTGATATGCCTTTACTTTGACTAAATTTCTGATTGGGTAATTTATTCATAAGTTTCCAAAGAAGTGAGCTATTGCCCTGAGATTCAGCAAACAACTACATGAAATAAGATGACTTTGCTTTATAATAAGTTCACTAACCACTTTATTTCTTAAGCCTTTACAAATCAATATATCTGTTTGTTGTTTTGTAGATATAATAAACAATAAACATGATAACACAAAAAACATGATTTATGAAAATTAATAAAAACGGAGTTATCTGTTTTTGCAAATAAACTCTTCATATATATATATATATATATATATATATATAATTTAGTGTTATCCTTACACTGGATCGAAGTTTCAACTATAAAGATACACCTCTATAAAATGAATTCTTAGCGACTTTTGCTTTTCATTCTAATTAAGATTAATTTTCCAGGTGTGCCAAACCTGTCAGTGCCTGTCTTGAAGGAAAAGTTAATTCCTTCTGGCATTTCTTTAGCCGTTGCCATTGCCACCTTCAACATCAAATAGCAAATATATCTTAAAAATGACCTTGGTCAAGGTTTGACTTGAGCTATAAGCAATCATTATGGCAGAGAGCTTCCTCAGCCTAAGGGAAGACTTTTTATTGTCCTCGGCGGTGGGTGGTGTGAGTTACCTTGCGCAGGGCGGGAATACAGGAAGACTTGCTCCATTTCAAACATTTTTGGGAAATGTTAATGCCTATGAGTTATGGGATGAAAACCATAAATGTCAAGGAGCGTCTTTGCTTTGGGCTAGCGGAGAAGATGAGTGGCCGGTCAGGCACTCTGCTGGACTTTGGTTCCCCTTCTGTGTCAGATTTGGACGAGTCCCAAAGTGACAGGCCAGAACCACTTACCAGGGCCGTGTTTGGTCCCACGCATTTCCCATGCTCTCTCACACCAAACAGTGAGGTTTACCACAACTCACTCTCTCTCCTTTCCAACTTCCTCCACCGGTCCATGTGCTTGCTTTGTGCCGTCGCACAAAACCCCCATTCTCGAGCCCAAGGTTTTTACACATGGGAAATCATTATCAAATGAGGACACTTAGGGTCCTCTTTTTTGCTTGTTCATTTGTCTTTTGTCGTCTTTTTGCTTGCTGTCCTTTCCAGACTCTTCCGTACAATGGGTTTGTCGTAGACAGAGAGTATGTGCATATACTGCTCTCTGCCCCGTTGTCTCCTAATTATAGCCATTGTCCGTTTTCACATAAAATGCCATGATCTCACAAACAGAGCAGAAAGGAACTAATTAGCGCCTGCTTCTCGCACACAAGGACCTCTCTGTCATGCTGGTCATGACCTTTGACCTTCTTAAGTGCAGCATCACTGAATCATGGATAAGTACTCAATCAGCCAGAAAACCACTGAGACCCCCCGTGAGCATAGCAAATCGGATTTTGTTTAATAAATGTGATTTTAAAGTGTAATGATTTTTTAGCAGATTTATTATGTTTTGTTTATAATCATCATCATGTTTTTGTGTTGACATTTTTTTTTTGTAACATAATCAGTGAAATGTCAAAAATATATATTAAATATTAACCCTGTAAAGCCTACTGTACCATATTTATTAAATTTCTAAGGCCTCTAAATTATAAACATAATCAAAATTCTGCTGAAAAACCTGTTGATAGTTTAGACTTTTTAGCAAGACTTTTTAGTAAAAGTCCTTTTAGTATAATCGTAAAAACATCCCCCTTCTGGTTATGGTTCACATATGGTTCACTTGTCTTTTTACTGTGAAATCTGATTTTTAACTTTTATATTATTAGTAATATTTCAAGATGAACGCTTACTGGATTGAAGCAACTACAATAACTTACATTTACTTGGTTATCTATGCACCGTTTTTTGTTTGTTTGTTTGTTTTAGAAAAATCATGTTAAAAAATGAGCATCAGATATGCTCATCAGGCTTTTAGCAAACATTTATCTGTTCATCTCTCACGATCATTGTATTGCATTGCATTATATGTTTTGCCACCACAATAAAAACTACAGAGCTTTGATCATAAAACTGAGCATTCAAATATCTTAATAAACATTATTGGGAGATAAAGAGTGACAACTGATACTTATATGCATTTTTGTAATTAGTCTGCTATACTGTTATAAAGATCTTGTTGATTTACATTTCAAGCTATCACAATTTCATCTTATTTTTTTTTTGGCTAGCAACTGCACCAAATGTAATATTTTCAGAATCAGAATCAGAAAGAGCATTTACTGCCAAGTATGCTTGTGCATACAAGGAATTTGTTTTAGTGTCATAAGCTTTAAAAAGCTTTTCTGTTAAAGCAGTTTACAGAGACAACCACGATACACAGACAATAAAAATAAGATGAGAATAAAAAATACACATATATAAATATAAATAAACAGGAAAATTTAAAAATAAAAATAATTTGAAACATGAATGATTTAACATTTAACTGTTAAAAGTTCAAGAAGGGGATGACTTGGATGTGAGGGATCCAGAGTGATTTTCTGAGCCCTTTTCCTCACTCTGGATGTACACAGTTCTTGAAGGGTGGGCAGGGGGGAACCGATAATCCGTTCAGCAGTCCGAACCGTTCTCTGTAGTCTTCTGATCCCTGATTTTGTAGCTGAGCCAAACCAGACAGTTATTGAAGTGCACAGGACAGACTCAATGACGGCTGAGTAGAATTGTTTCAGCAGCTTCTGTGTCAGGTTAAACTTCCACAGCTGACGAAGGAAGTACAATCTTAGTTGGGCTTTTTTTACAATGGAGTTGATGTGAGTGTCCCAATTCAGGTCCTGAGAGATGATGGATCCCAGGAACTTAAATGTCTCCACTGCAGCCACAGTGCTGTTCATGATGGTGAGTGGGGGGAGAGCAGGGGGGTTTCTCCTGAAGTCCACGATCATCTCCACTGTTTTGAGTGTGTTGAGCTCCAGGTTGTTTAGACTGTACTAGACAGCTAGCTCTATATCCTCCTGTCTGTAAGCAGACTTGTCACCTTCCTGGATGAGGCCGATGAGTGTGGTGTCGTCTGCAAACTTCAGGAGCTTGACAGAGGGGTCTTTAGAGGAGCAGTCGTTGGTGTACAGGGAGAAGAGCAGTGTGGAGAGAACACATCCCTGAGGGACACCAGTGTTGGTGGTGCGGCTGTTTGACATGAATTTCCCCAGTCTCACTAGTTGCTGCCTATCTGTCAGGAAGCTGGTGATCCACTGACAGATAGAGCTATGGACAGAGAGCTGGGTTAGTTTGGTCTGGAGGAGTGTAGGGATGATGGTGTTGAAGGCCGAACTGAAGTCCACAAACAGGATCCTCACAGAAGACCCTGATTTGTCCAGGTGTTGCAGGATGTAATGCAGTCCCATGTTGACTCCATCATCCACGGACCTGTTTGCTCAGTAAGCAAACTGCAGGGGGTCCAGTAATGGTCCAGTGATGTCCTTCAGATAAGCCAGAACCAGTTTCAAATGACTTCAAGATGACAGATGTTAGAGCCACAGGTCTGTAGTCATTAAGTCCTGTTATCTTGGGTTTCTTTGGAACAGGGATGATGGTGGAGCGTTTGAAGCAGGAAGGGACTTCACACAACTCTAGTGATCTGTTGAAGATCTGTGTGAAGATGGGGGCCAGCTGGTCTGCACAGGTTTTCAGACAGGCTGGTGTCACACCGTCTGGGCCTGGTGCCTTCCTTCTCTTGTTCTTCCTGAAGACCTGGCGCACATCTTCTTCACTGATCTGAAGTACAGGAGTGGGGGAGAGGGGGGTTGCTGGAGGTGTTGACGGTTGTGTAGAGAGATGGTCATGACGGGTGCTGGGGGATGGTGTCCTGTACTTGGTGATGGCTTTCAGGCCTTTCCACACTGAAGCGGAGTCATTGGAAGTGAACTGATCTTCCAGCTTTTTAGCATAGGTCCTTTTAGCCACTCTAATCTCCTTATTCAGTGTGTTCCTGGCCTGATTGCACAAGACTCTGTTCCCATTCCTGTAAGCATCTTCTTTGGCCTGACGAAGGTGTCTGAGTTTTGCTGTAAACCATGGCTTATCATTGTTGAATGTTACATAAGTCCTGGTGGGAATGCATATATCCTCACAGTAACTGATATATGAAGTTACAGTCTCTGTGAGCTCGTCCAGATTGGTGGCAGCAGCTTCAAAAACACTCCAATCAGTAAGGTCAAGACAGGCTTGTAAAACCCGCTCTGTCTCGTTGGTCCATCTCTTTACAGTCTTTACTACAGGTTTAGCAGATTTAAGTTTTTGCCTGTAGGTTGATATAAGATGAACCAGGCAGTGATCAGAGAGCCCCAAAGCTGCCCGTGGAACAGACTGATATGCATTCTTTATTGTGGTGTAACAGTGATCCAATATATTACTGTCTCTGGTGGGACATGTAACATGCTGTCTGTATTTTGACAGTTCACATGAGAGATTTGCTTGATTAAAGTCCCCACGAATTTTTAAAACAGAGTCTGGGTGTTGTTGTTCTGTGTCTGTGATCAGATCAGCCAGTTTCTGTAAAGCTGAGCTCACGTGTGCTTGCGGAGGAATGTAAACACTCACGAGAATGAATGAGCAAAACTCCCGTGGCGAATAAAAAGGCTTACAGTTAATGAAGAGAGCTTCTAGGTCTGAACAGCACATCTAGAAGCATGTCCCGCCGCCACGCAATTTCCCCGTTGATTCTGCGTCGTGGTCCGCTCTAAACAGCTGAAAGCTCGGCAGATGAAGCGCGCTGTCCGGAATGTCGTCGTTCAGCCAGGTTTCTGTGAAACACAGAGCAGCAGAGTTCGAAAAATCCTTATTTGTCCGGGAGAGCAGAAGGAGTTTGTCCGTTTTGTTGGGTAGAGAGCGGAGATTTACCAGATGGATGCTAGGCAACGGCATTCGAAATCCGCGCTGTTTGAGCTTCACGAGTGCGCCGGCCGTAGCTCCGCCGACTACTATGTTCAGCAAAACATCCGAATAATCGAAAACTGGTAGGAGATTTTGTGCCGAATGTTCAGCAGTTCTTCTCTGGTAAAACTTTTTTTGCTCATTTTGGGCCTCAAAATAAAATGTTTATATATATATATATATATATATATATATACAGTGGGTACGGAAAGTCAAGTCAAGTCAAGTCAAAGTTTATTTCTATAGCACGTTTAAAAGCAACAGAGTTGCGCCAAAGTGCTGTACAACAGATACAAATACAATACAGCAAATACAGTATATATAAAAGCATTCAGACCCCCTTAAATTTTTCACTCTTTGTTATATTGCAGCCATTTGCTAAAATCATTTAAGTTCTTTTTTTTTCCTCATTAATGTACACACAGCACCCCATATTGACAGAAAAACACAGAATTGTTGATTTATTAAAAAAGAAAAACTGAAATATCACATGGTCCTAAGTATTCAGACCCTTTGCTGTGACACTCATATATTTAACTCAGGTGCTGTCCATTTCTTCTGATCATCCTTGAGATGGTTCTACACCTTCATTTGAGTCCAGCTGTGTTTGATTATACTGATTGGACTTGATTAGGAAAGCCACACACCTGTCTATATAAGACCTTACAGCTCACAGTGCATGTCAGAGCAAATGAGAATCATGAGGTCAAAGGAACTGCCTGAAGAGCTCAGAGACAGAATTGTGGCAAGGCACAGATCTGGCCACGGTTACAAAAAAATTTCTGCTGCACTTAAGGTTCCTAAGAGCACAGTGGCCTCCATAATCCTTAAATTGAAGACGTTTGGGATGACCAGAACCCTTCCTAGAGCTGGCCGTCCGGCCAAACTGAGCTATCGGGGGAGAAGAGCCTTGGTGAGAGAGGTAAAGAAGAACCCAAAGATCACTGCGGCTGAGCTCCAGAGATGCAGTCGGGAGATGGGAGAAAGTTGTAGAAAGTCAACCATCACTGCAGCCCTCCACCAGTCGGGGCTTTATGGCAGAGTGGCCCGACGGAAGCCTCTCCTCAGTGCAAGACACATGAAAGCCCGCATGGAGTTTGCTAAGATGGTGAGAAATAAGATTCTCTGGTCTGATGAGACCAAGATAGAACTTTTTGGCCTTAATTCTAAGCGGTATGTGTGGAGAAAACCAGGCACTGCTCATCACCTGTCCAATACAGTCCCAACAGTGAAGCACGGTGGTGGCAGCATCATGCTGTGGGGGTGTTTTTCAGCTGCAGGGACAGGACGACTGGTTGCAATCGAGGGAAAGATGAATGCGGCCAAGTACAGGGATATCCTGGACGAAAACCTTCTCCAGAGTGCTCAGGACCTCAGACTTGCCTTCCAACAAGACAATGACCCTAAGCACACAGCTAAAATAACGAAGGAGTGGCTTCACAACAACTCCGTGACTGTTCTTGAATGGCCCAGCCAGAGCCCTGACTTAAACCCAATTGAGCATCTCTGGAGAGACCTAAAAATGGCTGTCCACCAACGTTTACCATCCAACCTGACAGAACTGGAGAGGATCTGCAAGGAGGAATGGCAGAGGATCCCCAAATCCAGGTGTGAAAAACATGTTGCATCTTTCCCAAAAAGACTCATGGCTGTATTAGATCAAAAGGGTGCTTCTACTGAGCAAACGGTTTTTTAATAAATCTGCAAAAATGTCAACAATTATGTGTTTTTCTGTCAATATGGGGTGCTGTGTGTACATTAATGAGGAAAAAAAAAAGAACTTAAATGATTTTAGCAAATGACTGCAATATAACAAAGAGTGAAAAATGTAAGGGGGTCTGAATACTTTCCGTACCCTCTCTCTCTCTCTCTATATATATATGTATTAGTTTATTATTATACACACACACATATATATAAATTAGTTTATCACATACACACACATACAGTATGTGTATATATATGTTTTTTTTGTCTAAAGTTTAATAAATGGTTCAATTAAAAAAAAACATTTAGTTGAATAGATTATGTCAGGCTTTACATTAAGATATATATATATATATATACACACACACACACACACACACACATATATATATATATATATATATATATATATATTTTTTTTTTTAATATATATATTAATATTTTATGTATCATTCATGTCCAAAGCATATATTAGTTAGGGCTTTGTTCAATTATTATGTTAATAAGCATCACTAACTACACTTTGTTGACTTTGAATGTAAGACAATGTACATTTTCATGTAACTTTTCCCCCTGCGTACACTTGGTGTTGTAAATCATAGGTTTGTCAGTGTAATTTACATTATTTGAGTATATGTGTTTACTTGTATGACCTAGTTAGCGTATGAACAACTGGTCACTCTGGGGCTAGCGCTGTCAGGCTGGCATTTCACTCGCCTGGCTGTGGAGAATGTTGTGTATGGCGGAAAGGTGAGGATCCAACACCCTTCAGCCTGCAGCAATCAATCCTTGTCCCTGCTGGGCATATTTCACATAGCTGAGCCTGATTCTGCGCTCGCTGCAGTGAAGTCTGCGATCTGCCTCTGGAAGCAAAATGGCCCTTTAGTAGGTGTACGTGTTCAGTGGCCACTCACAGAAATGAGGCATGTATGTGCAAAAACACAAGCCTCTCCTCCAAACACTGGGGTGGCGCACAGCTCAGGCCAGAGGAATGCGTTGTCCGTCTGTCAACAGGATAGTTTTTACACCCTGGCAGTAGCCGAGGATTTCATAACTTGGATGATTTGGAGGACACCTTTTGCCACGGGCCCAGTGCTCTGTTCCCTTCTACACTAGAACAAACAGATCATAATGAAACAAAAACACACATGGCCGTAAGACATCTAAAGGATTAAAAAACTGCTTGCTTCTTTACATAAGATGGGATAGTAAGTATAGTGGTTATCAAACTTTTCAAGCTTTGGACCAGCAGTAAAACAAAAATAACCTAATGGTTCAAATCTGGGGGAAAGCACCAACTATAAAAAATAAATCTGTAAAATAACAGAAGAAGTACTGACAGCTCATTACACACAACATTATCCATTAATTTTCCATTTTAATTTTCCATTTCTGTTAACTCTAAAACACAATGCAGTGAAGTGTATAATTAAAAAAACTGGTAAAACACCTGTAAAAAATAAATACGGAAAAATTCCTTCAAATTATACAGTATATTGTGCCCTATTTTTACAGATTTTTTAGAGTGTGCCTACACCACAACAGCTACTGCTAAGCAGTATACAAATTACTTTTATACAGAGGTGCAAAGAGTACCTAAAACCATACTTGAGTAAAAGTACAGATACCTAACCTGAGTCATTATGTTTTGGGGATTCCCCAGATTAAAAAGTTTTTGGATAGACATCTTCAGAACATTTTAATCTGTATGTGATAAAGACATGGACCCTAATCCCTTGACTGCCATTTTTGGTGTACTGCAGGAATAAGTGCACCTATCAGCTATTGGCTAGGCGCCTGATTCTTCTCAGTTGGAAAAAGGCAAGGCCACCATCTCACAAACACTGGGTAGTAGAGGTGATGTCTTACCTTAAACTTGAGCACCTGAAGTATACTATCCGAGGCTCTTCTGGAAAGTTTTATAGGGTCTGGCAGCCCTTTTTTATCTTACGTTGAATCCTTATGAGACACTATTTCATAATTGATCATATCTGACACTGATATTTTTTTTTATTTCTGTTTGTGTTTGTTATATGTGTTTGTTGTTTGTAGTTATGTGTTTTGGTGTGAAATATGTGATTTAAGAAGAATGTTGTATATGTTTGTGTGGCTGAGATTGTTGTATAATAATGAAAATCAATAAAAATATTTGAATAATAAAAGTACAGATGCCTTAGAGCGAAAATGACTTCATTACAAGTTACAGGTCACCAACTGACCCTTTGCTGGGAGTTTGATTGACAGGCGATTTGACTAATCATAACACTGAATCTGATATTGTGTCTGACAAATGAAAAATGATGTGTATTGACGTCTTTCCACGGTTGAAACAATACCTTCTGATGTTCATTCATGTTGATTTTGTGCTATAACTAGTAAAGCGGAAGAGACGATCGGTTCACATGCTGCTTGGACTGAAGCGCTATCTGTCATGACACATTAAAGAGCCGCAAAATGGCATTTATTGTTTGAATTTCTTAAAAAATGTCCATTGTGAAAGGGGAATGGCATTGAGATTATGGCCTGGCATGTAAGGTTTTGTTTTGTTTTGATTGTGAAAGGAAAATGGCGTTTAAATTCTGTCCTGGCATGTTTTTTTTGTTTTGTTTTTGGAATTGATTGACCGTAGGCCTCACTGATCTGAGCTTATGCACCTCAGTTTTTAAGTAACAATTGCAAAAATTATCCTTAAAATTAATATGCTTCTTTTCACTCATAAACTGAGGTGCATACGCTCAGATCAGTAAGGCTCACGACCAATCAGTTACAAAAAGAAATACAAAACCTGTGCTAACTGAAAGAAAACTAATTAAAAAAATGAAAAAAAAAAATCAAATGAATCCAAGATAATATAGCATAATGTGAGATTTAAAAGCAGGTCATATTTTTTTTTTTTTTAACAGGAATACCACAAGTGTAACAAGATAGGGGAAAAATCCTTTATCAAGTACAAAAGTAATCCAAATTCTCAAAATTTTCCCTGTGTCAGTAAGTCAGTAAATTTCAGTCCAATGCAATGACGTTAGCTAGCATTTTCAGGAGAAAGAAAATCCTCTCCAGGTCAAAATGACCGGAACACAGCATGAGGATTAAGCAAATGATCTGCAGAAGGTGTGACTTGACTGGAGTGAAGACATTTAGAAATGTGAATGTGCGATTTCTGTCACAGAGTTTTAAACAAACACTTTGTACCTAATCATGCTTAATAGTCAAATATTCAAACATTTATTTTGGAAGTTGCTTTTAAAATCCACTTGGCCCAATCTGATGGGGCACGTGCCTCTGTCAACCGAAGAAAGTGTCGAACACATTTATTGTATGCATGTGCAACCTCAGGACACTCAAAAAGTCTGTGTGGGGTTTTCTGGCTTTCGCTTACAGACCCCAGGCATCACACTGGGTCTCCTCCTCCCCAGAAGCCAGGAGCTGATGAATGCTGTGCTCTATGTGTGGCCTAGGCCTGGCCTGCACCACCTGAGTGATGAATCTGTCTTCGACTGAGCGTCTCCAGCATGCCTGACCTGCTGGGAACACAGACATGCTCTGTGCTGCCCCTTCTGTCGCAGTGGCAATTAGAAAGTTCGGCACAGGGAGCACAAGCCCTGCTCTCATGCTGTCAGGCTGCATTAGAGAGAAGTGCTGGATCCAGGGACACTAGCTCCCCTGTGGATCCCTGCGAGGTCAACACTTTACTGTACGGGACGTGCTACCCCAAAACGGCCCGGTGACTCCACAGCACTCACCTCACACAACGCTCACTGTCAGCCTTGACGTTTATTATTAGCTAAATTAATTTAGCGTGCTTAATCCTGGTTGTTTTTGGCACAATCAGTCACCACACATCATTTCATTTCTGTTCTCTCCGCTTTAAAAAATGTACATCTAAATTTCTTGTTTGCCACAAAATATGTTAACCATAGTTTCTGCCAAAAGAGTTACTTGGTTTATTGTTATTCCTGATATATCAATGTGGGATATGATTATATATTAAGAGGTAATATCAAAATCTCTCTTGTCACAATAGCCCTCTTTCCATATTTCATCTGTGTTCACACGAGCTTTAATTTCTTTTTATAATAAAATTGTAATAGTAATATGAATATTTTAATTGCAATATTTTAGCATTTTAAATATTTGTGCTCACAATTGCTGCATTTAATAAATGTGTTGTGCACGTTATGATTATTTTGTCAATATGATTTTAATTAATTAATTAAATGAAAATACATTTGAAACCATCATCTCAGTGTTTTTCTCAGCATATTTGTTTATAATAAATTTGGCATATTATTTTTTTTATCTGATGGTGATATGAAAAGAAAACACTTTCACTCACTCACTCGTTCATTTGTTTATTTATTTAGAAAATCAGATTAAACCCATGCTGTAGTCTTGATTCATTCTTCATATAAGTGGATTTGTTTATTTTTGATCTGATCTTGATATAAAAACATATTTTATTTTATTTTATCATTTCATTCTATTTAGCTAGAATTCAGTTTGAAACCATATTGTAATCTTATTTCATTCAGTGTGGATGCTTTGTTTATAATAATTGGCTTGTTTATACATTATCTGATGGTGATATGAAAGGAAAACGGTTAATTAATGACTTTATTTATTTATTAAAATCCAGTTAAACCTATTCTGTAGTCTTGATTCATTCATTCACAAGTGGATTTGTTTTTAATTGGCATATATTATTTTTTATCAGATCTTGATATGAAAACATTTTATTTTATTTTATTTTGATGCAAATCAGTCTATCTATCTATCTATCTATCTATCTATCTATCTATAATCTGATGGTGTTTTGAAAAGAAAACATTTTCATTTATTTATTTACTTAAATATTTATTTATTTAGAAAATCAGATTAAAGCCATCATGTAGTCTCAATTCATTAATTCACTTAAGTGGATTTGTTTATTATATATATATATATATATATATATATATATATATAATTTTATTTTTATTTTTTTGCCATGCATTATTTTTTAAATCAGATCTTGGTAAGAAAACGCTTATTTTATGTTGTTTTGTTTGTTTTATTTGTTTTATTGCATTGCATTAAATCCGTTTGAAACCATCCTGTAATCTCAATTCATTCATTTACTGTGGATGCTAGATTTGTTTATAATAATTATTTGGCATAAATAATTTTATTATCTAATGGTGATATGAAGAGATGCACCTGAACATAATGTATATACTGAATATTCTGAACACATTAAAGCAAAAACATTCCTTGATGCATAAACATTAGTTCTGTTGTTGTTTTTCCCTTTTGTCCAACTACGATTTTACCCTGCAGCCAACACAACACAACAAAGTCAAGCCTTGATGTTATGTACACAGTAGGATTTTTCACAAAGAGCGTAAATGAGCAACTCCGGACACCCATGTGACCGAGGCAGGGCTGGCGTCACCCGCAGCGCTAGAACTTTGGACAGGAACTCAAATAAAAGTGCCAAGGACTTGACGTCCACACACACAGAGAGGGTTGTGGTTAACAATGCACTGTGTGGCCCTGCAGGGCAGCTAGGGACCCAAAACAGAGACGTGCTCAAAGTCCAGTGCTCTCTCCGAGCCTGCTTTTGTCTCCTTATGAATAATCTATAGTCAAATGTGGTAATCAGACCTTCTAGGCAAGCCCAGTTACAATGCTCATCATTTACCCCCATTAGCAACGCCGTTACCTCATTTCTTGGTTAACTCAAATTGCATGGAAACAAGTCAGCGTGTAAGTGGCCTGCCAGCAGTCTGGACTAGATCTACAGCGGTACATTATGACGGGGCAATTACTGTTGGATAGGTGGACTTTGCCATTGTACGCCTCCTGCGTGGTCCGTGTGGCACTGGGAAGCGCAAACAGAAGATGATGAGGTCATTATTGTGCAAACCCACATTTATTGGATATGACATCAACAGCAACACAATCCTCTGCGTTCACACACGGACGATCGCACCAAACCACAGACACACATAAACAGACACACGTACAATCAATCAGTCTGCACAAGAGCGCTTTACTGCATGGTTTACTGGCAATTCATAAAACTCACGCTGTGCCACGAGCTTTGCCAGCTCATTTTTCCAACTGTCTTCACGCTGGCTTGTATAACAAACACACACTTAAACGATGATCATGTGGTTTCAGTGTCACTGCTAAGATAAAGGAGCAACGTTTCCTCCTTTCAGCATACCTCTAGTGCACATAATAACAATAATATACTTTTTGGACAGTTAAATGTTATTTACAATGAAATTAAAATGTATTATAGCTTAAATTTATATTAAATGCAATTAGTTCAACTTGCAGTTATTTGATATGCTTTTTTCACTCACTTAAGTAAAAGTATCTTTAAATGTAATTTCAATTGCTCGATTGTCTTTCAAATATGGTTAATGTGTACCACCAAGCATTTCTGGTAAACTAAAACATACTTTCATATCATTTCTGTCGATGCCATGTATTTGAATATATCCATTATTACAAATCTGTGATGACTGAGTTGCATTTTAGTACTTTTAAAAATGTATTCTCAAATAATAAATTATAATCAAGTACTTTACATGTGCTTTAATATGTTAGTCAATACATCAAAACAAGCGTACTTTTATAAAGTATGACAGTATGAGTTCAAATCTACTTTACAGTAAAACCTTTCATTTGACATTATTACAAATTAGAATTTTGTGGACTTATATAACTAAATTGGGTTATATATACATGTGTATATATGTATATACATACATACATACATACATACATACATACATTTTATTTTATTTTATTGGAGTAGCCTATACATCTTGGAGCTACTATGTTTACTACACTTTTGTTAAACTTTTTTAAATGTATTTTTCAATATATTTTTTAGAACTTGTTGCCCCTGCAATGTTTTAAAATGACTAAATGTTGATTCATTTGCACTCATGTTCATTTATTGTTTTTTAATTAAAAAAATATAATTAAAAATAAAAATATTTTATTTAATAATATTTTATTATTAAAAAATAAAAAAGTCAAATTCTACATTAATCTGAAAAACTTGGGAAGAAACATATTCAGCAACAAATTTTGCTTTGTAATAATCTTGTGTACCACTAGAGGATGCTGTCTTACTTATTTTATATATCTTAATATTTTTTAAGCTGAATTTGAAATAGCATACTAGCATACTAATCTTACGATTTGTGTGTCTTTATTTGGCAGAAACAGTAAAAGCAGTGTGGTAGTATGCGATTGCAAATTCAGTAGAATAATGTGAGAACAGATATAGAGTAGAATAGAGATGCAGATTTATATATAACCAAATGACAACTTATTGCGTGTTTAGACTGAAGTTTTGAACAAATTTCTGTATTTCATAGATGACGTAGTGTCTTTTGCACCAGCCTTTTTTCTTAACTTAAAATAATCTCAGGCAGAAAAGCAGAAAGTCAGAAAACAGTGTATTTTGTGCAGCTGAATGAGTAAAGTGAAACTGCAGTAAAGTTGTTAAAGTTTTAATGATACTGGCCCGCAGCCTACATGACTCTGCATGACTGTTTATTGATTATACGCTTTCCCGCTGATATTCTTCACAGAAAATTGCCAGCGGGGGCAATTTAACTTCAACACACATTGTTTTCGGCATCGCTCAGGCCGGGTTTTTTTTACATTTACAGAGGTTAACATCTCTAAACGAGTGTGTGCCAGAGAGAGACAATGAAAAAACATCTTTCTTTTTTTAGAAAAACTGCACATTAGAAATGTAATATTAAACAGCATTACTCACAATACAGAGTAAAACAGGCTCTTTGTGTTGTTTTTTCAACAGTGATTCAAACATGACTCATTGTTTCATATCGTAACTTGATCATGATTTACACACACACACACACACACACTCACACACATCAACCATTTTTAAAAACATATAATGAAGGAATACAACAAAAATTATTTTGCATCTGTGCTCACATACACTCCTTCTTTTAAGTCATATTCTTTGCAGTGAATGTGACTTAAAAGTATATGACTTATGACAATCCTAAAGCAGTGAAAAATGCATCTCTATATTCATCCTATGTGTCCTCTTACGGTAAAACAACAACAACAAACAATTAAATAAATCAATCAATAAATAAATAAAAACATGGTTACTATAGTTAAACCAAATTAACCATGGTTTTTCTACACTAAACATAGTTTAGCCATGGTAATTGTAAAACTGTGGTTATGCAAAAAAAACCTACTACTTTTACTACACTTTAATATAATAAACCATGGTTAATTTTCTTTAGGGATTTGTATTTGTGTATTATTTCTTTCTTTTTTCTTTGTTTTGTTTTTACGTACTGCCTTAATGGTTTGATGTTTTGTCTTATTTAATTAAAATGAAACCAGAAAAAAAGATTTGCAATCCATGCTCCATAGTCCCGATCTAAATAATGATTCACGAACCATCATTTTAGATTGTGATTTTGGAGCGTGGATCACAAATCATTTTGCGAATGGAATTATTCACGATCCACGCTCTGAAGTCCCGATCTGAAAAGATGGTTCGCAAACCCACTCCTAAGTTCTGATATGAATCAAATAAAATATCCATATTTCATTTCCAAAGATAACATCCAACACAAATACGACCATATTCAGGCGAGGTAACCGGTTTACTGCTAACTAGTGAAAACACTCCATTCAAATGACGAGCTGCACCAAATGATCGAAGTTGCAGCTTAACTCACTATAGTTTGACCACTGCAGTTCAGTTGGTGACAATTCAATAAGAAATCAGTTAAAAGCATTCAATCATCTCACACAGTGAATGTTCAGTTTCAGTATATCAGTATTATACAATATCAGTATATATTACAATTAAATAATTGAGAAATTATTATTGAATCTGATTGCATTAGTATATACAGAGTGATTTGTAAAAAGAGCAAATGGGAGAAGCAGAAGCACTGTGGGCAGTATGAATCTATTCTAAGAAGATTGGAGGCTGTTTTGAAGGTGAATTGTGGTAAAACACCTTAATGAATAAATAAATATTGGTTATTTCCAAAGTACACTGTCTGGCAAAAAAATAAAAATAAAAAAAGAAAGAAAGAAAGAAAGCTGTCTGAATTTAAATAAGCAAATACTAAATTTTTTTAAGATTGAGTCAATATTGCAGTGATTAATATGTTTCTGACATGTATGATTATGATTGGCACCAGTTCTTTTAACCCTAAAAGATGCAGTGCACAGCTTTTATTTATCAAACAGCCATGTCAGAAGACGTACCATGTCCATATTCCAGGATGATAATGTCAAGATTCATCAGGCTCAAACTGTGAAAGATTGTCCGCCACAGAGTCCTGACCTCAACCCCACTGAAAGTCTTTGGCACGTGCTGGAGACGACTTTGCGCTGCCGTACACTCTACTATTCCACTGGAGCGCCTTTAGCTTTGATAACATTTTTCTTTCCTTGTGGCATTGTTTCAATAATGTTATGCAATTATCACAACATTTATTTCCATCAAAAGTTGCATTAATTTTTGGCTGAGATCTTGTATTGACAATGGGAGAGTCGAACCACTCTGTAAAGTCGCCTTTAGGCTTTCGGGTTAAGCTCAGGACTCTGTGATGACCAATTCATACATGAAAATGGTTCCCCATGCTCACTATTTCACAATTTAGGTCCAAAGAGTCTTGACATTGCCATTCTGAAATATGGACTTAATAACATCATCTAACATGGTTGTTTAAGAAATGGAAAGCTACACACTGCATCGGTTAGGGTTAAAAGAATAAACACACAATACAACATGCCAAAGACATTAATCGCTGCAATAAATCCAATCCTAAACTCTTCAGTATTCGCTTTTTTTAAATCCAAATTGTGACTTTTTTTTTTTTTTTGCCCAGGCAGTGTTTATTTCTTCTAAATCATATTATATGTTTGTTATCTGATCACTGCAGATATGTAAGTGTTGTACGAGAGTCTCCTCTGGTGTAACAGTTGTGTTTGTGTCTGCGTGGGGTGAGAAAGTGACAGATGCTGCATGCCAACACTGAGGGTTTGTGTGCTGCATGGGCTGCCAGCTGCTTGGCTGCTTATCAGTCTTAGTCTCCAGTCACTGTTCTGGATAAGATGGGACACTGTTGCTATGGCAGCCACAGTCCCATCAGGCATTACAGATTCACAGTTCCGATACAGGTTATTATAGGTGTATGTAGTATACATTTTGAAATGAAATGTGGTGGTTTATTAATGGTGGGGTGGTTGTCTGAAAACTGAGATGTGATTTTATGAGAATATATGATAAATTGGCTCACACTTTGGCCGATATTAATTTGAATTCAACCAAGCTGATGTGTTTTTAGACAGATACTGACTGTATTATTATTAGCTTTGAGTCTTTTCTACACAAACAACTGAAGTGGAAACAGCCTGAAAAACTGTTCTAGCCTGGTCAAGTTCATTTCTCCACAGCAACTGCGCTTTCAGAAGTTGTGAAATAAAACATGCTTTCCAAAGCACGCCCCTCCCTTGTGTACGTCTGTAAAAAGAAGTACACAGGGGATACTATTTTAGAGTACAGATGTTCCCTGCAAGAGAGCTAGCAGCTTAATGCGTGCCCTGATTTGCTCAAAATATCCCTTCATTTATTCTACAAATTAAACATCGATGTCATTCTGTACACAATATAATGCATTATACCACTATTCAATGGCACTAAAGTCAAAGGAAGCGGACCAGGTTCATGATAATAAACATTGAAATAATTTCCAAGAAAATAATTTTATCTAGCTTTATATAACTTGGTTCTTTGCCTCTGTCCTTCAGTTACAAGAATATAATCAGTTACATATATGTATATATTTGGACATAGTATGATAGCACACACACACACACACACACACACATACACATACACACATATATATATATTGGTAACTAATTGTACAAATCAACATTTTCCTGGATGACATTTTTCATGATGATAATATTTTTATAAAAGCAGGTTTGACATTGTCACCTGCACTCCACTATTTACTGTTTTAACTTCAAAACAAAACATCCCACATGCTCCTCTTCAAAGAACACAATCATCCTGACACAGCAAACCAGTTTTTGTTAAGAGAAACACACAGAGGACTAGAAAAGGACACACGTTATAAATCAAAGAGAGAGAAACTAAAGCTTCCAGGATCTACGTGGGCCATGAATAAGTGATCAGGAAAGTCTGATGAATAATGAAGGTGGTTTGGAGATAAAGCAGACAGCCGCTGAAATCCCACTGTTCTCAGGTCTGAGGGTCAAAGGTTCAGAACTACACAAACTATTTGAGATTGTATGTTTACTTATTTTAATTTTGTGCATGCATTAACCTGAACTCACCACCCGCTTTACACTTAAAGATCCTACGCCAGACCTAAACAAGTTCAAACCAGTTCTTGACCAGATCGGTCCAAGACCTTTGACCAAGCCAACCACTTAAACACAGCAGATTATGCACAAACACTCATGCAAAATTATAAATACAAGTACAAATACTTAATCTAGGTCCAGACTTTATCCTGGTTTATAGGACCTTGTTTCACTGTTGTTTGTGTTTGCAGCCATAAATCTACATGGCCATATATGTGCCATAATTCTGCACTATACGCAGTCCATTAGTGAGTGTGTGTGTGAGTGAGTGTGTGTAATCAGTTCTCCCACAGAGCGAGAGCTCCTGCAGGTGTAATCTGCAGACCAAAGCAGAGAGCAGTGCTTCCGTTGAGCTATTTCTGTTCTGTTCACGCACCCAACCCTGATAATACAGCACACACTGTCTGGCTCAAGCTCCTTTAGTCTGCATGTCGTCGGCTAAGAAAAACGTGTGCATGAGTGTCTGGGTGTTGGTTTTCCACCAATAGCTGAGGAATAACAAACAAAACAATCAAACAAAAATTATACAATGGGGTTTTCTAATGATTGATCAAATGGCAGATATGAGTTCAGAAAATGCTGCCATGTTTCCTGCATACACTCTTAAAAATAAAAGTTTAAAAGGGGGATGTTTGCAGTGATTCCATAGAAGAACCACTTTTGGTTCTCCGAAGAACCTTTCACAGGACAGTTCTTAAAATAACTTTTTTTTTTTTTTGTCTTAGTGTGAAGAGAATTTTAATAATTTAAAGAGCCTTTTTTTAACTATAAAGAATCTTTTGTGAAATTGAAATGTTCCATGGACGTTAAAGGTTCCTCATGGAACCATCAATGCCAGAAAAGAACCTTTATTTTTAAACATAAATTAAGAATGATTTAAAAATAAAGGTTCTTTATTGGCATTGATGGTTCCGTGAAGATCCTTTAACATCCCAAATAACTTTTTCTTTGTGCAAAAGAAGTGGAAAATGTTTCTTCAGATTATTAAAATGTGCTTCACGCCAAGGAAAAAAATGGTTCTTTTAAAAGCTGTTCACTTTATGGTTCTTTGGGGAATGCAACATGCTTCTTCTATGCCATCAATGCAAAAAAATAAAAATAAATAAATAAAACACTTTTGGAATCTTTATTTTTAAGAGTGTCTATTTATATAGTTTGAAAGTTTGGTTTAAATGTAAAGCAATTTTTTTTACAATCATGTGCAATATCATGTGCATGTTACATTTCAATCCAAAATTTGCTGAGTGTGCATGTATTTAAACCCAGTTTTCGTCTCTCGCTTTCTCTGCATTACATCCTACCAGCAGTAAAAGGAGGCCACAAGCACGCTCTAGTCGTAGCAAGACTGGAAAAACATAGGAACGTGAGCCAGTTTTGGAGCCTCAGGCTTAGGTGTGTGGCTCTGAGAACACTCTGAGAAATCATTGAGTTCCACTTGAATGAAATTAGACAACATCAGCACGTACAGAGGCAGGCTGAAACAGTACAACATATCTCTCACTTTCCTTTTCACTTCCCTAAAACATTCACACAGACAGATGCATTATTGCTTTTTCACTATGCTGTCTCATCTACCTTCGACTCAACATGCTCTCTTGGCAGGGTTTAATACTTTGGCCAGGGTTAAAGTGGACTTAGATGTACAATACTGCTGTGTTAGCTTCAAGCCTGAAGTCTGAGAAACCCACTCAGGTGTAAAGAATAGGAAAATGGCCTGTCTCCATTGATTAGGGCTTCTAGAGGAAATGAGTGCTCACATTCAACAGCACATCCACAGGGACAGTCAAACATTCCAGGTCTGACGAGGCTGATTGAAATCATTAGCCTCTGCAACTGCAGATATTTATTTGTTATGCAATTAAACAATTAACTAACCATTTCTTTTTGTAAAGGAATGTTAGTTTTAAAATGAAATAACTAATGAGAAACAGAAAAATCTCGAGCAGATGTTAGATAATAAATTGGCAGCACAGTGAGGTGTATTACTTTAGTTTAACAGGCACAGGGAGTGAATCAGTGGTCAATAAATACTACGCTGACCTTCCTTCAGAGTTATTGACTGACCCATCCAAGTTCCAAATTGATATTTCATGGCCACAAGTCAATGCTGTTCTCTATCGTTTTCTGATTAAATTATCTGATTTGCTCTTTATTGCCACGTTACATAGAGTCTGATGCTAGTGTTTAAGGGATCTGTCAATAAACCTTAATCAGAGGAGATGCCATATTTAATTTGCCAAAAAAAAAAAAAAAAGGTATTTTTTAATACTTTGAAGGTATTAAATCACATCTAATTTTCAGAACCCAAACGTTTTTGTATTTCTAAAGATTTATTAGGTGAGAGATAAATAACAAACACTACAACCACATCCTCACAGCCTCATGTTTATTTTGTATCAAATGGACCATTTGCACATTTCTAGGTTTCTCAGAAGCAGAAGTCATCATAGTTGAGTGAACTTGCCACATTAACAAAGTGAAAAACCCACAGTGTTTCTATGACGGTCCAATGATGGTCAAAAGAGTAAAAGAGTCAAATTTGCCATCACTCCCTCAGCTTTTGTATTAGAAACACTTGCACGGCAGTGTTAACTCATTTGTGATCCTGGACCACAAAACCAGTCTTAAGTCGCTGGGGTAGATTTGTAGCAATAGCCAAAAATACATTGCATGGGTCAAAATTATCAATTTTTCTTTTATGCCAAAAATCATTAGGATGTTAAGTAAAGATCATGTTCCATGAAGATATTTTGTAAATTTCTTACCGTAAATGTATCAAAACTTAGTTTTTGATTAGTAATATGCATTGCTAAGAACTTCATTTGGACAACTTTAAAGGCAATTTTCTCAATATTTAGATCTTTTGCACCCTCAGATTCCAGATTTTCAAATAGTTGTATCTCAGCCAAATATTGTCCTATCCTAACAACCCCATACATCAATGGAAAGCTAATTCATTCAGCTTTCAGATGATGTATGAATCTGAATTTTGAAAAATTGACACTTAAGACTGGTTTTGTCATCCAGGGTCACATTTTATAATGCCATTTAATGCCAAGATACGAAAACATAAATGTACAATAAAATTATATATATATATATATATATATATATATATATATATATATATATATATAATTTTATTGTACATTTATATATATATATAAACTTTGCTAGATTTACAATGTTAATAACTGGAAATGCATGATCATCACAGTCTGTGACAAGGGTCCACTGACTAAGGTGCATTCTAAACTCAAAGTTAATAAAATATATACATGATTTGTATAAATTCAAGGAAAATTCCCTTCAAAGTTTTTTACCAGAAAAGCTTTGTTGCTCTGTGAGCAACATGCCTCGTGAAGTGGATGTTCAGTGCGAGAACAAAACTGTCATTGTACTCCTGCACAGTGTGTCTTGTTGCATTGCGCTTGGTGTGTGTGTCTATGTGTGTTATTGTTCATCCTCTTGCACTGTGACTCTCCTCGCTGCTGCCAGGCCAAAGCAGAAGTTCTCACATGGCCAAAGCCCTTAGTCACATGGCCTGGGCATGTGCCACATAGCGCTAGCAGTTAAAGCGCAGCAACACTAAAGCTTCTCCCCTTTAACATAGATAAAGGACAGTTTAAAAAAGAACAGGAGAGACGGAGACCTGAGGCCAAGAGCTTGAAGATTTTAATTGAAACCGAGAACCTGAAAAAGGACTGCAGGGGAATCGATGTGAGAAACTGAGGAAGGTCAAAGGAGGAGAGAGAGAGAGAGAGAGAGAGAGCAGAGCTGCTGAATTGCATGGTCATCTTCCCAGCTGTCCCTGAACATACATTGACATCGGCTTAGCTGTGAGCCACACATCAGGAAAGACAGAAAGGGAGGGAGAGAGAGGGAACACTGTGTGTGTGTATACGTGTGTATTTTGTTAGTGTAACAGTGCAGGAACAAGAGGGAGGGGTCCTTTCCCAGCTGTTGCAGTGTTTGCACATGGTTTATGACACTGCAGTAAGCGTAGCTCAATCCCTCTCCTAACACTGCTCACCGTTCACCTGTCATGGTCCTAAAATCTAGTAATGATCTGCTGGGGTCAAAAGGGAACTTTAGAAATTGGGTTGAAGAGCTTCTGAATGCAGTCAGGCTTCTGATTTACTATAAAGTCTTATTTTCTTCTACAAAGCACAGCTCGTTTTTGCTGTTCAAAGCTAGCATTTTATGGAATTTAATAAACATTCTTGATTGGTGAAATCATGCCTTTTGCATCTTTAACCTTGAGGGCTACTGCATAATACAGCGTGCTATTCTCTGCAGCCTACATTTCAAACAGCAGCATCAGTCATACTGTTGCCATGGAGAGATATTAATTGCTTTATTTCCAAAACATTCATGCCGGCAAGCACTGAGATACAACATTACAATAGCAGCTGAAGGAAGTGTGCATTAGTAATTTTTGTGGCACCTTAAGCTTGCAAATGTTTTGAGTTCTCGTCAAAGCTAAAATTAAGGTCACATCCTTTTCTTCAATTCTTGAAGAGCATGTGAAATAACGCAAAACTGATTGCATCACCTGGGGCGATATCTAGCACGCAAGTACAGTGCGAATGTGTTGGAACAACATTGTGAGCTACAAGTGAAGATAGCTGTCTTTTTAATCCTCTGAGCAGCACTTGTCCTTCTGCAAGATGACCTTGCGCGCGGTATCTTGTGACAGACCCACAGACAGACTGATGAAAGGAAAGACCACAAATGGTTATTCAGGTCCCGGCTCTGCCTGGTTTCTGGGAAACAGAAAGTGAGTGATGTCAATGATGGATGCATTTTAAACACAGCTGATTCATTTGAGGCTGTTTATGGCTGCTTTGATTTGCATCTTTAAATATATGGCATGGAAGCATTGCATGCAAGAGCAGTTATTATATTCTCAGACTAACTGCAATGTTATTACTTAATTTGTGGAACACTGTATGCTATTTGAAATGTTTTGTATATTAACATCATATGCAAGTGGTTGAATTTGGACAAAGCATGAAAGGCTGATCTGATCTATTCCCATTTCAGTAGACAGACCAAATATGTCAGTTCCCTTTCAGATGAATCATTAGTCAGTGTACAGCAATCACTAAACGAGACATATACACAAAAATGAATTGCTTAAAACAGATTTATCCAGTGGATGTCATACATGTTTTTAATCCAATCCTGCAGAGAAATGGATTGATTTTGATCTGGTCCAGGCATGAATAGTCAAGCGCTAAAACTCGATTACAGGCTGAAAATAGTAGCAGCTTACTTTAATGGGATTGCAGGCTGCAGTGAGCACTAGAACTGGCCTACTGAGACACCAAACCCATCATTAAAAAGATACTGCGTCTGGCCATATGTAAAGGCAGCATGCAGACTGAATGAATGTGAAGAAAAACCAAGCAGGAATCTGTGGACCATCATCAGATATTTCTCTTTAAAACGTGATAGAAAACATAGATTTTTCATATCCTATACTCTCAGTGGAAGCTGTGAAGCATGCATTTTCCAGACCAAGAAAAGGCTAAAGTTCATGTAAACATCTCATATTTCATTATTTGTCTAATACACGTATAATAACTGCAAAGAAGCTGCTTTTCAATTACAGACTGCACATGTAGGTTCATTACTGGCCCTCGCTTTTATTATTTCTAAAGGTTATTTATTATTAGCTATATATTTTATTGTTTAGAGGAATTTGATCTAAAACACAGTGCATAGACAGCAAATATTTAAACATTTCAAAACCGGTCGTATAAGGTATTTACATTCTGGGCAGGTACAGTCAGCTTTCTCTGTGTGACAGAAAGTAACTGGTTGAGAAAGAGGTGTGGTTGCGATTCTCTTGTCCAATCAAATGCCGCGTAGACGCAAACCTGGGCGGAGATTCTACTATACAAGGGCGGGGTTAAAGACGGAAGTTCAACCGGATTGGTCGCTCGATTGCAACATTCACAAACCATGGTCATCTGCAGCCTGTCCTTGCAACTTGGAAACGTAAGAAACCCTGTATCATTCTCAGTGTGTATTCTGAAAATCTTTAGCAAAAACATCCAAAACGTGTCGCGCGTAAATTGTTGTCCGACGATGATGCGCGATCGTTTTCAATCGCTGTCTTTATTATAACGCCGACTGCGATGCACGGTGTCATTAAGCAACCAGAACACGAACGCTGTCGTTTGCAGTGTGAGATCTGAAATAATCTAGCGTTGCATGTGAAGCAAATGTATCAGAAATCCACCGAGTAGCGTTCGGCATCACAACCGTAGGATTTAAGCGACGCGTCAATGTAAATTTGAGGATTTTTATGGTAAATTTCGGACACTACCCCTATCGCACATAGACTGAAACGTCATCAACATTTTCCTGTATTTAAATGGTTGAGAGAGAGGAGGTCATTGCTGAAATAAGGAAGAACGCCGGTAGGTCAATTGCATTTCTTGAAACATTTGCGATGACAATGCTTTGAAAATGCGTGCGTGAAAATCCTCCATCATCGGCCGTGTTGAATTATTAGACAAGGTGGCCTGTGTCACGATGACTGGTCGTGATCTGTTAAAAGACGACCCCGTTTTGCTTAGAAGGAACATTGTCGATGAAATCAACGGTGCACTGCCTACGGCGTTTCTCGTTGCACCATATTTTCCTTTTTTATATCATTAAGATTGAGAGCAAAGTGCATAAATCCATGATAGAACCGTATTACGCGTCTGACTATGCGTGATGGGTGTAAAATGAATGGAGAATGCCTAGAAGAATGTATTATTATGGTATAATGGTTGGATGATTTGATTCATTAGCTGTTTAGTATTCTGAATATTTTCCATTTCTCTCTCTTTCTCTCTCTCTCTTTTTCTCTCTCTCTCTTTCTCATACACAAGGGTATTAAAAGAAACTGAGGGAATTACACACAAGTGAAGATTTACTCCATTAGGCTACATAAATGGGGGATTACGGCTTCCTGGTTAAAAACAACGCTGCAAACAAATCCGTTTTTCCGGTAAGAATTCATCCACACCTGCAGCATCCGGTTCACCACCAGACAGCACCTCCAAGCCCCCCGGCTTTCATCAGCAACAACAGCACTACCAATGGTGGAAGTGTTGGGTCTGCTTGGCTTTTCCCAGCTGTGACGACCCACTCTAACATGCAAGATGATATTTTGGAGTCCGAGACGTCCAAGGCTCCGCAGCCGCAACAAGAGAGTCAAGAAGGACAAGATAAGCAGGCGCTCTCTCCGCCAGGTCACCAAGAAGCACCGGGAATCATATCGGAGTTGGACAACACCATGCCAGAGGAGAACCAGCTGGAGAAAGGGACCATGGAGAACGCCAACGGGAAAGAGGCGCTGCGGCTCGAATCTCCAGTGTTATCAGGGTTTGACTATCAGGAGACGTCCGGTATTGGTACTTTAGCACAGTCTAGTAGCTCTTCTTCGTCGTCCCTTACTGGCTTCAGCAGCTGGTCCACTGCTATACCCCCCAACCCTTCCACCTTGATCGAAGAGGTTGGCTTTTTCAATCAGGCTGCTACTACTAACAATGCTCCTCCGCTGCTATTTCAAAGTTTCTCTCATCACACCAGTACAGGATTCGGGGGGAACTTCTCCCACCAGATAGGGCCTCTGTCTCAGCACCATCCATCTCCTCATCCTCACTTCCAGCACCCTCATAATCAACACCGCAGGTCCTCGGCCAGCCCCCATCCACCTCCCTTCTCCCACCGCAGTGCTGCTTTCAACCAATTGCCCCATTTGGGGAACAACCTAAGCAAGCCTCCTTCCCCTTGGGGGAGCTATCAGAGCCCCTCGTCCACCCCATCTTCTACTTCATGGAGCCCAGGTGGAGGGTATGGAGGCTGGGGAAGCTCTCAGGGACGGGAGTATCGCCGAGGGCTGAACGGAGGGGTCAATCCCCTCAACTCGATCTCTCCTTTAAAGAAGTCTTTCCCAAATAACCAAACCCCAACGCAGAAGTATCCACGCAACAACTCTGGCTTCAACACTAAACCCTGGATGGAGGATACCATAAACCGCAATGACAGCATCTTTCCCTTTCAGGTAACTAAAACTGCTAATTATTAGCTATTGATTGATTTTTAATAGAGGAGCATGTTGTTTAGAGGTTTAATAAGGTTGCAAAGATGTGTTTATTGGGGATGAGATGAAAACAAATCTGTTTTTTTTCTTTCTTCATTTGCTCCCTTTGGCCTAACCTAATCTGATAGTGACAAAGTGCTCATGTGGCATGTTTGTTAGATAAATGTGATAGATCAAAGCTCAGATGAGTAATGCGGTGCTGTCGCTCCACTTCTGCAAGCTGTGAATGTCACCGATATAAAAAGACATGGATGAGTGAGTCAAAATCAGGGGATGGCACAGGCAACAGGAGGAGAACTGGAAAGTCTGATACTCTGATATAATCCCCAATTATCAGTTATTCCAGATATTAGCATTCACTGATACTAGGGACTTTTCCAAATTTAGTCAAGGAGGCTATTCTTATTACTTCTGTATCTGTCATGGATTTATTAACAGTGCAAGACCAACAGATGATTTGATAAACAAAACCTTCAGATTTGAGTACTTTTAGAACACAATTGCTTATCTGGCAATATTTGTAGCACTGTAACTAATTATTTTGGTAACTGTCTGATTTGCATATTACCAGCGAGTCTGAACTGCATTATGCGCTTTGGTACACAGTGAGATTATGTTCTTGTTTGAACCGCAGTGGTAACTCACCGAAAACACTCACTGTTTCACATGCTCAGTGTGTCCTCCCTGTTCGGTTTGTAGCCTAATACCAAGAACAAACCTTGTATTGTGTTAGTAAGGCTTTTTCCTCTTGGTAAGCAGAGGCCTGTTGTGCTGCAACACCCAAGGGTAATGGATAAAGGCTACGAAGGCACTCTGAATCAGGTGACTACAGACTCCATGTAAATTTTTGGATTGCGAAGCATTGGTCCCTTTGCAAGAAAACCGACAAAGAGAATGACCTCTTTTCTTTGGGTCTGTAGCCTTAGAGAGCCTTGATGTATTCATTTATTGGTGTACATATCAAGTGCCCAACTGTGTGAGTCTCTGTATGTTAATGTGTGCCCTAGTTGCAAGTTTGGACGGGTGGGATGATGGATATCATCTGCATTTTTACTGTTGCTGATATTCAAATTCAAAACGAAATGATGTGCATGCGAACAGTTTCCAGAACTGTTGATATCACGTGAAGAGAACTTTGTCTGCATAAAACACATTTAAGACAGAATGACGGGGTCTAATCGCATCTCCCTTGTTGTTTTTGCAGGAGCGCAGTCGGTCCTTTGATGGTTTCAGCATGCACTCTCTAGAGAACTCTCTGATCGACATCATGAGAGCTGAGCAGGATTCCTTGAAAGGTACATTATTCACTACCATCATTGCAAATCCTGCCTCACATTAGTATTAGGTAATATATTATGTTTTTTTACAAGTAAAAATGACCAAATTTGAGTATTAAACATCATTTAGAATTTGTAGGCAAGGCATTTTCAATTGTTCAATTTTCTCTGCTAATTTATACTTTGAGTTTTGAAAGCAAATATTCAATATATTTTTATATAAATATTCAATAGCATATTTAATTCTGTGGCTATGGATTTAAATGTATTATATTAAGAAAAAAAATTTATGGCTTTTTTTTTTTTTTTTTTTTTACAAAATAATAGTATTGGTTTACTTTGCTTTGATGCTTCTTATGTTCGTGCAATGCAATGCCTTTGTTGTTGTTGTTTTATGCCCCTTTGATATTTCAGTTTAAAATCTGTTGTATTAGTTATTAAAATCTGGATTCACTGACCAGTATGTTGTAATCTCAACATCATACAGTAGTTTCAGTGTTTGCCTGAAGTCAAAAATAGATTTTTTTTTTTTTTTCAAACAAGGGAGCAAAGCAACAAAGGCGAGATGACAGCTGCCATATCTGACCATCTCGCTCGCAGTTTACACTTTTATACAGTTTTTAACCAGTGATCTTAGTGTAGGTGTTCTCTTCCCTTTCTCTCCCTGAAAACTCCCCAATACTCCCTAATTATTTAATATATTTAGTTAATTTGCATAGCGCATTTAAAAACAACTGGAGTTGGCTTTCCATTAAAACAACGTTCCATCAGCCTAAATGACAAAAATCCCAAAATTATGAAACGCCAAATAAATATACAATACAATGAATCTACAGTAATTCTTCCGTCATGGTCACCTCATTAATTGGTGATCTTGTTCTCTTTCTGAGGGTGGCAGACTGCCAACTAGCCTATGTCAAAACATTTTAATTGAATCATAAAGTGATTATTCAGTGCATTTGCCTCATTATTTTTAGCCAAAGAACATACTGAAGACCATGTGACCCAAAAAGCAACTTGGTGTCAGAGCAGATGCAAGTAATGCATATCACAAGAGGCCGAAAACCAATGTTTCATTCAGGCTATTCTATAAACTCCTCTTAAAAATCTAATAAAACTATACCAAATTTCCCCCAAACTCCAAAATATGCCAAAAATACGTAACTGATGTTATTTCCATTCATCATAACAGATGTGACAAATGCATACTGTGCCCCATACTAATGTTTTCCTGCATTTGAGTAACACATATACACAATCCTGCTTTCTAAGTTTGGTTTTGGAATCTGTTACAGCTTAGTGATTTATAGATGCCACAGGATGAGTGTTTCAGAAAGCACAGCCACTGAATAAGTTGAAAGAAGGGGCATGGAGATGCTCTCCCAATATATCACCTAAGCTCCCTTCAGGATTTGAAGGCTAATCTAGGACAAACACTGGAGAGTTGGACATGTAGTTTCTGCACAGACCTGGTTTGGTTATTTTCACGTACTGTATTTGCATAATGTACGCTACTTTAAAAAAAACAACAACAACAAAAAAAAAACATTAATGCTTAATAATATGGGATTTAATAAATTATGTTTGAAAAGCACAAATATGGTAAACCAGAGGATTTCATGGTTTGCTTGTTCTGTGTGAAGTGGGTTATGTTATGCTTTCCAATACTTGTGGACTTGGATATGTTATTGTGCATTTAATACAAATATCATCCATTTTACCAGTAGCATTTTAAACTGTTTGATAGCATCTGAAGTTTATTCTGTCTTATTTCACATGCAGCGAGGAATTACGGGAGACGACGAGGTAAAGATCTCAGAAGTGTCTATCTGTCAAGTTACAACATGCCTTTGTGTTAAATTGTGTTGGTTGCCAGGCTAGGTTTTTGTACTCTGTTGTTTAGAAACTTTGCTTTCTCATTGTATTCAAATGAAGAAGGATGTTAATTGCTACTCTGCAAAATCTATAGCCGCTTTTCAATGCATATAAATGCTTGTTAGGTGACTACAGCACCAGTGCTACTAAAGTGCCTTTGGGGCTATATTGTGTGACAGGTCACTCATCGTTGTTTCCCATGGAGGATGAGCGGACTTACGGAGAGGATGAGAGGTCTGATCAGAGTCTGAGTGGACTGGGCTCACCACACAGTTTCCCTCACCAAAATGGCGACCGCATTGAGCGCTTTTCTCGCAAGGTCTTTGTTGGTGGTCTACCTCCAGATATAGATGAAGGTACTAAAGCATAACAAGCGTTTCTTTCCAGTTTTTTATTTTTATTTTTAAATGCATCAAGCACACATGAATTTTATATAAAATTTCAGATGAGATCACTGCCAGTTTCCGACGCTTTGGACATTTGTTTGTGGACTGGCCTCACAAAGCAGAAAGCAAATCATATTTTCCACCGAAAGGTGAGTTCGAAAGTCATTTGCACGGATGTTTATTAAGAAATGAGTCATGCAGATATCAGCTTCTTTCATTTCAGCGGATGAATTTTGCATTCCTATGTAGGTGCGTATACGGCACGCCCTTTGTTTAAAGCTGAGCTCCAGACGAATATCATCAGTGGGGCCTGAGCAAAGGCTACAGGTCAAGGTTATTGAAAGTGACTTGCTTCTTACATGCATACCTTCACTGCACCTGTTGTCCTGCAGGTTATGCGTTCCTTCTGTTTCAAGACGAGAGCTCGGTCCAGGCACTGATCGACGCTTGTATGGAAGAGGATGGGAAGCTCTATCTCTGTGTCTCTAGCCCTACAATCAAAGACAAGCCAGTAAGATATTAAAAGGCTGTATGTCTGCTGTTTCTGTGACTTTGCAAGTTGTGAGAAAGCAGTAGAGCATTTTAAAGTTAAATATAAACCCGAAAGTTGAAACCTGCTCCAACACGGTTTCTACTCCTTTCCACCTGTGTTTGCTGTATGGCACGACAAGCTAGTGATTCTCTTATGTTCACTGTGTCCTCAGGTCCAGATACGACCCTGGAATTTGAACGACAGTGACTTTGTGATGGATGGCTCTCAGCCCCTTGACCCCAGAAAAACAATCTTTGTTGGGGGAGTTCCACGACCTCTACGAGCTGGTTTGTTTGGCTTTCAGATATTACCATGATCAACTATTTTATTTTATTTTATTTTATTTTGTTGCTACAGTAAGGTTTTTTTTGGGGGGGGGGGGACATCATTTACAGTGTGTACTGTAGTAACAATCATCTAGTACATTTTCTCTGAATACATGCTTGTTGCACTATGATTGTTGCATGCATGATGCAATTAATGTTTTGAGTGTTTTTGAAGGCCATTTTAAAGTTATTCTATTCCTTTTTTTTTTTTTTTTTTAATGTTACCCCATTACAGTGGAGCTCGCAATGATTATGGACAGACTGTACGGCGGGGTGTGCTATGCTGGCATTGACACTGACCCTGAGCTGAAGTATCCTAAAGGGGCTGGACGGGTGGCCTTCTCCAATCAGCAGAGCTACATTGCTGCTATCAGCGCTCGCTTTGTGCAACTGCAACACGGAGAGATCGATAAACGGGTGAGAGTGGGGGTTGGGTCTTTGAGCTGTGTAGTACATGTAAACTGATATAGTCATCTATTTTTTTCTGTGCTTTGCTGAACAAAGTTCTTTAGCTTTCCATATATGCAATATTAGCATCATCTACTGCAGGGCTGGCAGTAAGTTTTATATGGCCCTCTGACTGAATCTCTGCACTGCCTGATTGTTCTTGTAAACTTTTCTAGTTTGTTTTTGTTTTGAAATTTAAGCGTCTATTATTAAGAAACTATTATTTATATATATATATATATATATATATGTATGTGTATACATGCATACATACATACATGCATATATATCCATATCCAGTTCCTTTTTGAACTCTTTTTCTTTAAATAAGCCGTTTTTGTTTCGCAGGGTATGTGCAGCATTTTTAAAATCAGATTTAAGTCTATTTGTTTATTTATTTTTTTACTTTAAGACCTGCACAAGTAAAATTAATATCGTATGAGCTATGTCTATGGTAACATTAAGCCATAAAATGACTGTAAAAACATGTTCAGATATAGGTTTTCACAAAAACAAAGTTTTATAAAAAGTTAATATTTCTACTAAAAAAAAAAAAACATTTCGGCCTATAAATCATTTTTAAGAAATGGGATGAGTGAAAAGTATCAGTTATTATATTAATTTTAAACATATAAATAATTATATCTTACCGTCTTAATTGTGTAGATTTTCAGAAGGCATATTAGCTTCCTATTGAACCACTGGTTCACATTTCCAACTGCATGTTTGCTTTTTTAAAAATAATGTTTTTATTTTTATATTTTTAGTGTTTTTTTTTTAAATATGCAATAGTCTGGGGGAAAGAAACAGCAGTCAGGCTTATTAAAAAATGCAAATTCATTCCCTGCCAGTAGGTGATGGGTTTTAAATCGAACAATAGCAGTTTACTGGTAACCGCTGCACACAAAGCAGCACTGCACTAATAAACGCGACTTTATCAGGCAATATACATAGGCAAGATGAAATGAAAATGCCATCCATACATTTCTGAAGACAGACGTTCCCTTCAGAGATACGTTCAAATAAACGCCCCGCGTTTTGACTTTTGCAGCGCTCATGTTTATTCAACAAAATGCTAGCCTAAGACTTTATGGCCTTTATAAATTTAACACTTTAAGGTCCTGCAGGAACCCTGGTTTCATGTTAATGTGCTGCTTCCAGTGAAACCTGATATTGAATAATTTCTCTAGGAAAAAAAATCCCACAAAGTTTTCATATGGATAAGAAAGTAGAGCTCTGGGCCCGTATTCACAAAACATTTTATCTTGCCACTAAGAGTTCTCCTAAATAGCAGTAAAAGTTTTTAGCTAAGTTTTCTCTTAAAACTTATTCACAAAGCTCCTGAGACAAACTTTTACTAAGGAATAGAGAGAGATGTCTTAAGCTAAGAGTAAGGGTGAGGTTGACCTTGTTGCTATGGATGGTACTCACTAATTATGCACACAGTGATTTGGCTGATAGTCAGATTTATTCATGGAAATATTGTAGAGCACAAATAAATAAAGGTTTAAAAAAAAAAGTGTTAAATGCCACATTCAAATAAAGATTTTAAGATGCCGGTTAACTGTCACTAATTAAACATGTGTATATATTCAGCTAATTGTCAGCCTCTTACATATGTGCTTCTCAAGAACAATTAGCGGGTGTGCATATATAAACAGCCTTTTAACTAACAGAGTAGAATAATAATGCATGCAAACGTAAAAAAAAATAAAATAAAATAAAAATAACTTGACGCAAGAACAGCTGTTACTTCTTGCCCAACTGGTTGATGAAAAACGCTAAATTTAGGATTGACACGCCCATTATTTTTCCGATTTTCTCCTAAATCGGCGAGTTATGGGAGAATATAGGCCATGATCTACTGTATACTACAATAATTGTTTAAATGGTTTCTTGCCCTTGTTCTTCATCGTCAGCCTGCCTTAACATGTGCTAAGCTAAAAGTGTCTACTTTTCCCAGGTGGAAGTGAAGCCATATGTACTGGATGACCAGCTGTGTGATGAGTGTCAGGGCACGCGTTGTGGGGGCAAGTTCGCTCCGTTCTTCTGTGCTAATGTCACTTGTCTTCAGTACTACTGTGAATACTGCTGGGCAGCCATTCACTCGCGTGCCGGACGGGAGTTTCACAAGCCTCTAGTGAAGGAGGGAGGAGACCGGCCTCGCCACATCTCCTTCCGCTGGAACTGATCGGGAGGTCAAGGCTGTGCTATTCATATACATGCACTTTTCATTTTGCTAAGTCCTTTTTATTTAGAGTTCTTTTTTAAGTCTGAAATTGTATTTATTCTTAAGTTTTTAATTTTTTTTTTTGCAGAAGAGAATGCTAAAAGAAAATGGTGTAATCCTGATTTTTGTTGAAAAGCTACATTGGTGCGCATGAAGACTTGAATGCATTAGATTTAAAAAAAAATATAGATGTTTAGCCTGACTTGACTCTGAATTACTGTTCTATCTTTTATTCTCTCGGAGCCTCATCTTTTGTTTGTAATGGGTCACATTTTCACTTTAAACTGTTGAAGGCTACACACAAAGAGGCTGGAAATGTAAGGGTTCGAGCCTCGTTCATATGACTTTAATGTTGAGGATTGCTCTTTCAGTGATTAATCTTAAATGGCTGCATGGCAAATGTGGATTCACAGTTACTCCTTCAACAAAACGACAACACAGTAACAACTAACAAGAGACCACAAGCTATTGTATGAATGACTTAAAATGACATTTTTAAGGGTTCGTTCTGGAATGGATTACATGGACTGGTTCTAACATTTAAGGCAAATCTTTGTGATTTAAGTGGAAAAAAGATTTATGATATTAAAATCCTTTAGAGGTTCTCATTCTAACAATGCTCAGACACTGTAAGATTACTATTTAACTGCATCCAAGTTACCTATAACTTAATCAAGCGTAAGATCTGAGGCAAGGCTAACGGACAACAACAACTAAGAACAGCAGTGATGCAGGATGTGACTGTTTGTCATGCTTGATGCACAGTTTTTAGGTCAGGCAAACCAAAGCTGAGCCTTAGAGATGTCCTACTGTCTGTGATACAATGAAGATTATATATAAATATATATGATAGAAAGCTTAAATTTAATTGGTTTGATGGGTTAAAAAATAACAATCTATTAACTTAAGTATTTATAATTCTTGTAATGGTTATGGCAGTAACTTTGGCTCATTTGTCAGGGATTTTGTGCTAAAAGCTAACTCATTGTTGTAGTATTTGCTAATGAGAAATTACCATGTGTTGCATTGATAGTGTTTTACTGCATGGGTTTTGCCATGGGTTAATTGGTGTTCTAACCGAGCATTGCAGTAGCTGAGCACATTTCAAAGAATTTGAAAAACAAATATTATTTTTTACATGGTCTGCTGATTTTTGTACTGTGTTTTATAGCTAATTATTTTGTCATGGACGTAAAACCATTATGCACTACTTTTCTAAATATTGTTTTTCAAGTCACTTTTTTCCACAAATGGAAAGTCCTTTTGTGATAACTTTTCTTTTTTTCACTTGTTGAATATAGATTTTGTACCTTTTGTTACTGAGAGATCTGGTTATAACGCAGGCATACCTTAAGGAAAAGAAAAAAAGCTAATATAATTTTGTTTAGGTTTTTATGTATTTATGTGCTGAAATCCCTAGATTGTCACATATATATTTAGGTGACTGTATTGTTGAAACTAATATCTAATATTTGCAAAATGCAAACAGTGTTCTGTTCTGTCTCAATGGACAAAGTAAATATTGAATCTAGCATGACACAAATTCCTTAAAATGTGTGGTACATGTAGAAATATATACCTACCCACTATCAGTTATGAGAATGATGATACCTCCCTCATTATTGGCTGTAGAAAATAAAATAATTAACACTGTAAATTAGAGTAATGTTAGGATGCACCTTGTATCACAATGATGAATGTTCCATATTGAAATATCAATGTTTACTGTTATGTATAATTCTGAGAGGCAACAAGGTTCATTTATTCATTAGGTACGCATGAGCTAAATGAATAAGTTAGGGTTTAATTCTTTTCAGTTGCTTTAATAGTACTTTTGTTTCAACCCTTTTCCCAAACTCTCAGTTATATGTACCTTGCCCATGCACAAAGTGTGTGCATACCCCACTGTACCGTGTTTACTAGTTGACAAAAAGAAGCATACGAGAGGGCGATTAGTCGCATATTGATTCAGGGTTTACTTGAATACGCTTTCAAAATATTGACAGTGAGATCTGTGCAATACTTTCTCCCAGAGACCTTTACAGTGTACTTCTAATATAACCATTACTTTCAACGTGTCTCACCTCACAAACTCTCCTTCAGCCATTATAACCTTTAACATTCTCTGATTTATATATTAAAAAAAAAATACCACTGAAATTATAGGTGTTTTCACTTTTATGTATTCACATATTTTCCTACTTGAGTTCATGCTACTGTGATTACAAACAATGTAAATATTAAGTGAATAATGTTTTAACCATTTACTGATATATTTTTAATTGGAATGTAATAATTGTCATTTCGATTATAGTTTTTGATCAGTACACTTATTAGATTTTCTAGTTTTAATAATCACTATATTGTGCTTCATGTCTACAGAAGGATAAGAAAAAATATCAGAAAATTCTCTATGTAACTGCTTATTTAAATTTACATAGTTTATAACTGTGTATGGGAAGGTGTATTTATCAATAGATTTTTATAAGAGGAATAATTTTTTTGCTATGTCATTTCTAAGTTTTAATTTTTATATTTTAAATCCATTTGGAGTTATGTAAAGAAAAATATCATTTTATAGTTGGGTTAGTCATACATGTGCTTTGGTAGTTGAGTCTTGATTATTTGCAGTTAAATATTTATAACAGAATGCTTAAAGTATTTGTAATGTGAAATGTTGAATGAATAAACTTGATTGCAGGAAATGCCGTCTTAGTCTCGTCTTTAACCGTGAATATGAATCAAAGTTATCAATGAACCCTTTGAAAGGAAATTTGATCTTCGTGTGATTAATTTCAGTCAACCTATATAAAATCAAAGTGCAAGGCATCATCTTTTAATAGAGCACAATAGGAAATGCAGTAAGCTTCAGGCACGCTGTCTGAGAATGGGGTCAAGTCTATTTTTAGCTTGTCTGATACAGCACATGCTGCCTAAAAGACAGTGTTATGATGACAAGCAGGGCAAACGGGTGAGACCTTGATTATTCTGGAATTACCGAGATTAATTACTGTTGATTGATTGATTACTGTAAGGTTGAGCTGCTGAGAGGGCAGGCCTCAGAATGTAGTGCATCTTAACCTGTGCAATTGCATTACTTGGAGCCCGTCATGCTGCAATGTTTATTATCTGTGAATCATGTGCTGTATCATTTGTTTAGGTCTGAACAGGGTATCTTAATGCAGGCACTGATTTAGAGGCCGCCTACACGATTACTGCAGAGGCACACAACAGCACCCTCTGGCGGTAATGGTGTGTATATAAAAAAAAATATGTATAGTGTAATAAAAATGAAACATAGTAGGCTATTTCATTCATTCATATCTGACATTTGAAGGAATTTTAGCGTTCAAATCATGAGTATGACTTTACATGTTTGTGTATTTTTGTTAGAATTGCATTACTTTTCACTGAGCCACACTGTATGTGAAGTAACTCACAATATAACTGCTGGGACAGTTCATCTGCAGCATGCTGAAGTATCTTCAGGGCAACAGCGATAAGTGTAAAGGAAATCTGAAATGAAAAGAGCATGGTCACACTTTATATTAGGTGGCCTTAACTACTATGTACTTACTGTGTTCATATTGTATTGCAAAACACTTTTGCTGCTATTGAGGTGGTATACGGGACAGGTTAGGGACCGGTTTAGTGGTATAGGTAAGTTTAAGGGTGGGTTTAGGTGTAAGGGATGGGTCAACAGTGTAATTATAAATGTAATTACAGAAATTAATTACATATAGGTGTTTTAAAAAATATATAAGTACAATGTAAAAACATGTATGTACACAATAAGTGCATTGTACCAAATTATTAATTCAAATGTAAGTACGTAGTAGTTAAGGGCACCTAATATAAAGTGGGATCAGAGCATTTTCTCATCATTTATTAATCAGCATTCGTCTTCAAACCAGTGCCATAGGCACCATTTCTAAAAGCTAGAGAATAAGATTTTGAATGAATAGCCTAATGACTTTGCTCATGTTCTTCATGAATCTTTGGTGCACAGAACACAAACGAAGCAGAATGACAAACTTCTGGAATCAATTCACTTTCATTGAAAAAAGATTCTGAGTTTTGTGTTCCAAAAATGACATATAGACGGGTTTAAAATAATAATAATAATAATAATGAATTGCCTATTTATTCGTTCGTTCATTCCTTCATTCGTTAACTATTCCTTTAAGAGCCTACCTTAGCCAGTGTTGGCAACTTAGCAATTTTGTTGCTAAATTTAGCAACTTCTCACACTACCCTAGCAACTTTTTCTTCCAAAAGCACCTAGCAACAAATTTAGCTATTTTTAACATTTATTTGGCAATTTTTTTGCAACTTTTGATAAATGACTCTAAATTACACAAAATGAGTAAACCAAAGATGCATAGCAGTACACACACATCATTAAGTTAGCTGCTATTTGCAATTGTTCAATTTGATAATAATAATTGAATAATTGTTCATTTGTGATACACCTTAGCTTGTACCTGCGATTGTTGATCAGTTAGTACACTGTAAGAAAAATATCTAGAGAAACGGAAAAGGTACTAGTAATTTTTCAGGACGTTATGTGCTATCCATTATCCGTTGTAACCCGAAAACACAAAATACAATGCGTAATTAAAAATGCAGATAAAAAATTCCTTAATGTTAGTAGATTGTGCCCTATACAGACCTTTCTTAGATTGTAGCACACTAAATAACTATTAATACACTGCTTAAAACTATAACTGTTCAGAATGTTTAGTTTTATAAGTTCACTAGCTAATTAAAAAACAAATAAATAAATAATAATAATGGTTCAAAACTGTAAGTGTTCAATAATTCAGTGTTGTATTTAAAAATACAGTTATTTATATTTTAATATTATATTAGGCATTTATATTATTATACAAACAAATCTAAATTGACATATATAAAATATATTTTTTGCTGAGATTTGATGTAGTGACACATCTTTGCGTCGTAATTACGCAATGATGTCATCGGCAATGACATCACAACGTCATTTAGCAGCTTCCGCAACACTGACCTTAGCTCCTCCTCCTTTTGTGCGGCCTCCATTTAAAGCCTGAGTAACCGTTGCTGAGCTCTTCCTCTTCCGGTGATAATAGTTACATTTACAAAGTTTAACTTCAGTTAAGTTTCACAATACTGAAACAAAACTTTTTTTGAATAACCTAAAAGTGTGGTGCCGCTGTTAATTATGGCAGCTTTCCGTAAATTACTCTACGTACCGCGTTTCGACACTCAGTCGCCTCAAACCGACAAGGAATCGGGATATAACGGAGAAAACAACAAACACCATAAACTGAACGGGTTGACTCAAGAGGCGACTCCCTTGCTCTTCCCAGACGTTACAAGTCCCGAAATAACACCATGTTTTTCAAGAAAGGTGAAAACAAACCAACTTTTGAGGTTGTACGCCAATATGAGATCAACGGTTAATCTGAGGGCATCTAAAGGCGGGAAATCACGGCGCGCCAAACGCGTCACTTACAAAGGTGTAGAAGAACAGCCGAAGAGTAAGTGATTAAAAACGCACATTTTATATATATATATATATATATATATATTATGTTGAGTAAAGTAGCTGCATAATTGCTCTGTGCTTTGTCCTTTTTTATAGGGGCCTCATCTGATACTTTTGGATTCCCACCAAGAGATGTTGAAGCAGATGAAATGGTGAGTTCGGTACAGTGTTAGCATTTCATAGCATTTCATTTTCATTATCATGACCTATCTTTATTTTGTATGGCTATGTCAGTACCGATCCCGAACAAAACAGTATGTATTGAGGACAATCAAGAGAATGGTGGAGGAGAACAGGGTCATCAGAGAGCGGTTACTCACCTTGAGGCAGCAGAGCCGAAGCAAATGAGGTTTGCTCAGTTAAAAGGGATAGTTCACCCCAAAACAGAAAATTCTGTCATCATTTGTTCACCTCTTTATGATACGCCATGGGTGTCCAATCCTGCTTCTCGAGGGCCGGTATCCTGCAGAGTTTAGCATCAACCAGCTCCAACACATTTGCCTGGAAGCTTCTTGTGAGTCTGAAGTCCTTGATTACTTTGGTTCAGGTGTATTTGATTAATTAAAGTTTAAGGTAAAATCTGCAGGACAGTGGCCCTCTAGGAATAGGTTTGGACACCAATGTTTAAAAAAAAAAAAAATGGAACATAAAAGGAGAATTTTTGAAGAATCTTCATGTGAACTGTGTTCATTAAAAAAAGAGAAAAAATGCACTTTAAATTAGCCATAAAAGTAGTTTATATGACTCTGTGCTGTGACTACAAGTTTTTTGTAGCCGTGTTATTATGGTGTAGTATTGAGAAAGAGCTGTGTGAAGAACATTACAGGGAGAATAAATAAGGACATACAGTGGGTACGGAAAGTATTCAGACCCCTTAAATTTTTCACTCTTTGTTATATTGCAGCCATTTGCTAAAATCATTTAAGTTCATTTTTTTCCCCCTCATTAATGTACACACAACACCCCATATTGACAGAAAAACACAGAATTGTTAACATTTTTGCAGATTTATTAAAAAAGAAAAACTGAAATATCACATGGTCCTAAGTATTCAGACCCTTTGCTCAGTATTTAGTAGAAGCACCCTTTGATCTAATACAGCCATGAGTCTTTTGGGAAAGATGCAACAAGTTTTTCACACCTGGATTTGGGGATCCTCTGCCATTCCTCCTTGCAGATCCTCTCCAGTTCTGTCAGGTTGGATGGTAAACGTTGGTGGACAGCCATTTTAGGTCTCTCCAGAGATGCTCAATTGGGTTTAAGTCAGGGCTCTGGCTGGGCCATTCAAGAACAGTCACGGAGTTGTTGTGAAGCCACTCCTTCGTTATTTTAGCTGTGTGCTTAGGGTCATTGTCTTGTTGGAAGGTAAACCTTGGCCCAGTCTGAGGTCCTGAGCACTCTGGAGAAGGTTTTCGTCCAGGATATCCCTGTACTTGACCGCATTCATCTTTCCCTCGATTGCAACCAGTCGTCCTGTCCCTGCAGCTGAAAACACCCCACAGCATGATGCTGCCACCACCATGCTTCACTGTTGGGACTGTATTGGACAGGTGATGAGCAGTGCCTGGTTTTCCACACATACCGCTTAGAATTAAGGCCAAAAAGTTCTATCTTGGTCTCATCAGACCAGAGAATCTTATTCAGGTGTTTTTTAGCAAACTCCATGCGGGCTTTCATGTGTCTTGCACTGAGGAGAGGCTTCCGTCGGGCCACTCTGCCATAAAGCCCCGACTGGTGGAGGGCTGCAGTGATGGTTGACTCTCTACAACTTTCTCCCATCTCCCGACTGCATCTCTGGAGCTCAGCCACAGTGATCTTTGGGTTCTTCTTTACCTCTCTCACCAAGGCTCTTCTCCCCCGATAGCTCAGTTTGGCCGGACGGCCAGCTCTAGGAAGGGTTCTGGTCGTCCCAAACGTCTTCCATTTAAGGATTATGGAGGCCACTGTGCTCTTAGGAACCTTAAGTGCAGCAGAAATTTTTTTTGTAACCATTTAGTCTCTGAGCTCTTCAGGCAGTTCCTTTGACCTCATGATTCTCATTTGCTCTGACATGCACTGTGAGCTGTAAGGTCTTATATAGACAGGTGTGTGGCTTTCCTAATCAAGTCCAATCAGTATAATCAAACACAGCTGGACTCAAATGAAGGTGTAGAACCATCTCAAGGATGATCAGAAGAAATGGACAGCACCTGAGTTAAATATATGAGTGTCACAGCAAAGGGTCTGAATACTTAGGACCATGTGATATTTCAGTTTTTCTTTTTTAATAAATCTGCAAAAATGTCAACAATTCTGTGTTTTTCTGTCAATATGGGGTGCTATGTGTACATTAATGAGGAAAAAAAAATGAACTTAAATGATTTTAGCAAATGGCTGCAATATAACAAAGAGTGAAACATTTAAGGGGGTCTGAATACTTTCCGTACCCACTGTATGTGACCCTGGACCACAAAACCAGTCTTAAGTCGCTGGGGTATATTTGTAGCAATAGCCAAAAATACATTGTATGGGTCAAAATTATCGATTTTTCTTTTATGCCAAAAATCATTAGGATATTAAGTAAAGATCATGTTCCATGAAGATATTTTGTAAATTTCTTACCATAAATGTATCAAAACTTGATACATTTTTGATTAGTAATATGCATTGCTAAGAACTTTATTTGGACAACTTTAAAGGCGATTTTCTCAATATTTTGATTTTTATGCACCCTCAGATTCCAGATTTTCAAATAGTTGTATCTCAGCCAAATATTGTCCGATCCTAACAAACCATACATCAATGGAAAGCTTATTTATTCAGCTTTCAGACGATGTATAAATCTCAATTTTGATAAAATTGACACTTAAGACTGGTTTTGTGGTCCAGGGTCACATATGTTTTTACTATCATAGGTAAATGTGTCATTGTAATGCAAAAACATTAAATTAAACAGTTTTTCATTTTGTAGCCTAATTCTTTTAAATTTCAGTTTCAGGTGGTACCACATACAGCAAATTTTCAAGAGGAAAGGAATGTTCACATGCCACAATGTTGTGTTTATTATATGCCTCCATATATGTTGTTATTATTAGAATCTAAATTCTTAGGACTTAAAAAAATGACAAATATATGGAGGACACGAGCATGAGTTACAGATGACCACAAGATGGTGATATTTCCAAAATTAAGAGCAACTACATAAAGTGTAGCAGGGCTCTTACGTCCACTCTCTCCTTTTAAATTATACTGTATGTAGTTGCTGTGTTTGTTATTAGTTTTTTTGATATTTATAAGGAGAATGACCTTCTAATGTGTTCATTCAAGACTTCTTTCATCACTAAAACTCTTTCTCTTCGCACTGTTTTGTTCCATTTAAGCTTTCTAGTGACAGCTTGTATTTTGTTAGTCAGGTTGTTATTAACCAAAAAAAAGAAAAGAAAAAAGAAACACTGAATGGCCATCACTGATTACATTTATTTATTTATTTATTTCTAGAGGTTTTTAAAAAACAACAAAAGGTGTTTGAGAAAGGTTTGTTATTGTATGTCAAGCTGTTTGTGACAAAAATATTTATTAAATCATTGAATGACCATCGCTGATTACATTTATCTTATTTCTATTCCATTCGATTTTTACTGATACTAGATGTTTCAAAAAGCAACAAAAGGAGACTTAGAATTCATTGAAGACGGTTGTCAGTAAATGTTTTGCCCACAACAAAATTGCATTACATTCCCAGTGTCGAAGGAGCTCAAAATCTTGCTTATGCAGGTTGTGGTTTTGTGGCAGAAATCATCAAATAGAAAAGCTATTGTTGAGAACATGACCTCAGACATTTAAATTGAGATCGATTAATCATGTTGTCAAGTCTGTATAATGAAGCAATAAACCCAAGGCTTGATTACAGACAATGCTTATAGTTTAGGCCCCTCTCCTGGGCGCCTGTGATGATTATGTGTTTTCCTCGAGCATCAGCTAAATGGCAGTGGGTAGATCTCTAAGATTAAATGCAGGTTAAATGCAACTACTGTAAATGTTTGTTGTAGATTAGGGTAAATTATAGAACTCGAGTAAGAAAAGGAATAGTTGCTTGGGGATGTTTAGATCTGACAGTTACCAGCTAAGCATGTATTTCGCAATAGATTATATAGCCCTTACAACATCTTTGGTTCTTATAATTAAGTATCTCGCAATGAATCAGCAATAAATTGATAGGAGCATGAATTTAACTGCCATAAACTGTTAAACAAACTTCTAAGAAAGTGGAAAGTCCAGAACAATGAGCTGTAGTTGTGCACGACTGCGTGACATTCAGGCTTTGCACATCTGATACGGATTCCAACACTGAATTAAGCTGTAATTATTTTCACCACCAGACCAGGCTCATTTAGCTTCATGTGTTGAAACATGCTAAACAAGTGGAGCCACACCTTCTCTTTTGCACTGTTATGAGTCCTTGGCTACAAGCAGGGGTTGCTTAATGTAATTTTTATAATGATGTGCGGATAAACAGGGAAAACACAAATTATCTCTCACAGGATAAGATAGCAATATCGGACCACACCGCATCAATGTACACAATTTCCAGACACATCCACTCTAAGAAAAGTCTGTAGCATATTACTCTTGAAAACAAGGGTGCTTCACGATGCCATAGAAGAACCTTTTTGTATAAATGGCTCCATAAAGAACCTTTCTGTTGTTTGTGGCGAAAGAAGGTTCTTCAGGTTATAAAAAGGTAAAAAAGAGATGGTTCTTTGACCGAATGGTTCTTCAATGGCATCGCTGTGAAGAACCTTTGGTAACACTTTACAATAAGGTTCATTAGTTAAACATTAGTTAATGTATTAACTAACATGAACTAACCATGAGCAATACATTTGTTACTGTATTTACTAATCTTCGCTAACGTTAGTTAATAAAAATACAGATGTTTATTGTTAGTTCATGTTAGCTCACAGTGCATTAACTAATGTTAACAAGATTTTAATAATGTATTAGTAAATGTTGAAATTAACATTAACAAAGATTAATAAACGCTGTATAAGTGCAGTTTATTATTAGTTCATGTTAACTAATGTAGTTAACTAATGAACCTTATTGTAAAGTGTTACCGAACCTTTTAAGCACCTTTATTTTTAAGAGTTAATGTACTGTGTTAACGTGAAGGAATTTTCTGTATCGTGATTTTGAATCATGTATTGAATTTTGTCGTGCTTTGAATCATGTGTTGTGTTTTAGGTTTAAAGGAAATGTCCGTAAACTTAATGGATAATATTCTGGCAGAAAATTACCAGCACCTTTTCTGTTTTTTGTTCCACTTTTTTCGGTTTATCTGTAATAAATCAATTAATGTATTGCGTGGGCAGTAGATATATGTGACCCCGGAGCACAAAACCAGTCTTAAGTCGCTGGGGTATATTTGTAGCAATAGCCAAAAATACACTGTATGGGTCAAAATTATAGATTTTATCGAAAAATCATTAGTATGTTAAGTAAAGATCATATTCCATGAAGATATTTTGTAAATTTACTACTGTAAATATATCAAAATGTCATTTTTGATTAGTAATATGCATTGCTAAGAACTTCATTTGGACAACTTTAAAGGTGATTTTCTCAATATTTGGATTTTTTTGCACCCTCAGATTCCAGATTTTCAAATAGTTGTATTTCAGCCAAATATTGTCCGATCCTAACAACCCCATACATCAATCTTATTTATTCAGCTTTCAGATGATGTATAAATCTCAATTTCTAAAAACTGACACTTGAGACTGGTTTTGTGGTCCAGGGTCACGTATCTTCTGTGACCAGCCCTGCTTTATGTTTTGTTTGAATTTAGCTTCAAAGGGCTCATTGAACTTCAATACAATACAGTTTAATTTTGGTTGGTTGTATTTTCTTTTCTCTTGTCTACGTCACCATAAAGCTATGTATCATTCTTTCCACTTCATCTTTGGCATTCAGATTTAATATATTCTGTTAAATGACACATTGTGTCATAATTAGCTCCAGTTCTCTGTTTTCCGCTCTCAACTTTGCACTGGCTTGATGTGGTTGGATGCACACAAAGCAGCACAAAGACAATGACAGTGACTCATCTTTATGCTTCCTCACACACCTTATGCTACTGGTTACATTTGCACATCTTTTTCCTCACAGCATATTTCCTTTTAACTACAGCATCCATAATTAATGAAATATCACCCCTTGAACAGCTGGAATTAGTTCTGAGGCTAAAAAGCTTTCTGTTTGAGGCACATGGGAGGAGAGATATTGTGAAAGCATAGGTGCTTTGTAGTTGCGTCTCGAACACCGTTAATATCACTGATAGCAACTGAATGAAACTGTACAGACCTGTAAATATATTGCACAAATTCAGCACCACCTGAAAACGTATTAGATTACTAAACTAGATTATGTAATCAGATTCCAAAAATTAGGTACTTGTAATTAGATTGCATTTTAATCAGTATGCTCATAATCAGATTACAGTTTTATGAATTACATGATTACATAGTCACACAATGGCAGTAAATCATTCTTAATTTATTGATTCGTCACAGTTCTTTTTCTTTAAAATTTTCCTTTCACTTACTGTATATAAATGAGACTAATAATTATGCAAGTTACAAAACACTGTTGATGCACAACTGTGAAATCCTATGTCTTCATCATATCCAGTGACCTAATTATTAATATTCAAAGTGTGGTCAAAACCTGAAAAACTTTGTCCATGTAATGTCATGTTTTCATGTTTGTTCATGTAATGTACGGATTCCCAAGCTTTTGACATTTTTATGATTTCATTCATTATTAGCTTTTCATGAACCCCAGTTTGGGAAACCCTGCTGTAATGTAATGTTTAATGCATTTATGAAATATATTTTCTTTCCCTTTGTTTTTTTGTTGTTTTTCCTCAATATGGTACACAATAATCACATTCAAGTCTATGTGATAAACAAGTTAGGTCAAAAAAAAAAGTAGTCAGACTACTTTACCTAATGTGTGTAATCCAGATTATGTTACTAACTAAAATTTTCATCATGTAATTTGTAATCTGTAACGGACTACAATTTGTAAGTAATCTACCCAGAACGGTAGGTGCATGTGAAAAAGCCCAACATGGCCAAATTCCCGATTGTGAATGATATACAGCTACAATTTAAGACTTATCACAGACAATAAGACTTCATTTAATAGATGTGAACCAGTGACCCTGGCTGACGGCGATCTCATTAACCAGTGCTTTACGGCTTTCAATTCACAATGTGACAGAGCGCAATAAAATGCCCTGTACCTCCTGAATTATAAAACATGCTGTAAAAAAGTCCTTGATAGAAGCAACCACGGGGTTCAGCTGCTTGTGTGAAGAAAATACCACAATAGCACAAATCCATAAAGAATTCCTCAAAATCTGATGCTTAGAAGCCACACCGAAATGATTCTCAAGGAAATTATATTACTTTTCCCAGAAAAGGTTTTGTCATCTTAACTGCCAGTGCACAGGTATAATTGCATATCGCCATGAGGAAATAGAAGAGTGTCAGCAAGAAGCCTTCAAGCGCTTTACATTGTGCAAGCGCTGATGAGGGTGTAATAAGAAGCTGGATCCATATAGCCAAGAGGGACACAGACAGGCAGTCCAGCTTTGTCAGAAACATTAGGCTCACTGTGCATGTTTCATTTAGTATGAGAACTACTCACACTCAACAGCTCTTCCAAGTTCAGTCACAGTACAGCGGCTTCCTTCTTGACTGGCACTGCATATTTCATCACATGGGGTCTATTGGAAAAAGCTATCTGGGTGCAATTGTGCTGAACGTCATTCTTGCTAGCCATGTGAAGAGCCTCATCTGGTGTATTTTTATGTAATCTGAAAAATGGGGTCAAGTTTGATATTGTGCTGCATTTATGAACTGAATGTTCCCGTTGTGCAGTTCAACCCTAAAAGTGTGGCTGTCTGCTGCATCAAATACTTTGCCTCTAGGGATACGAATTGTGCATAATGGTCTGCTTACATTTCAGTGTAGCTTAATGAAGAGAAATGAACTGTTTAAAGGCAATGAACGGCGAAATTGTTATGAGGTTCAAAATAAAATCTTTAATTTTGTATATTTACAGAATTTCAAACTGAATAATGTAATTGTTATTCTTGGCTTCTTGTCTTTTTTAGGATTTTATTTAATTTATTTAATTTTAATTTTTTTTAAATGGAAATTTGGCTTGTGGTTGTTAAACAAATTTGCTGAAGTGCAAATTATGTTCCCAAGCAATTTGAATTCAGCAGTCTAGTATAAATTAGCCTTAAATGGTTTGTTTAAACTAAGAGGATTACTTTTGTGTTTATGCTCATTTATAAAATATATTGTTTCTAAAGTCACGCACTATTCAAACTAGGGCAAAAAAAAACTATACCAAATATATTTTGGTATTAAGTTCAATGAAATGTATTTTTGAAATATTTTTGAAAACCCTCACATACCATAATATCTTTCAAAATGTATTTCAGGGCCAAGAAAATATATTTCCACTCTTACAGTATCCTACATTTAGGTTATTTTTTAATATTTGCAAAAATATATAAAAAATGTCCAAAAAAATACATTGCTAGAAAATATATTTACACAAATATATTTTGAAGCAAATTTTAGCAAATATATTTTTTTGGCCATTTTGGTAATTTGAAATATATTTAAAAATATATTTTAATTTTTTTTTTTTTTTTTTGCTGTATACCTTAATAGGTATGGCGTTTTCTAAATCCCAAATCCTTTCTTCAAATGATGTTGTTCTCTGTGATACTGGCCCAGTGTCATCCATGTTGAATTACGAGCCAAAGCAAGCAACAGAAATGATGTCTAAAGTGGTTATAGTATGCTACATTATCCTATGAATTCTCTAAAACGAGCTTTGTTCTGCTCATTTTCCCATCCATGAGTTTGTTTATGGTTTTGCTTGGTCTGTTTGCCCTCAAAAGCAATCTGGGCCAAACAATTAAAAAAGCAAATCCACTGTAAAGCATGTTGTAAATAAGAACTGATCAATGTACTAGCATACTAACATTTATTTGGCATGCTAACTATATAGTTTGTGTCATGCTTTTTAGTTCATATCATGTTTGTACACAACAATAATTAAAGCAAACTGTGCGAGCATTGCTTTCAAATTAAAACCACACAGCAATGCCAGTGCATGTCAAATCTTATTGACTGCACTGATTTCTTTTCTAAAAATGTATCTTTATATAATTAGGTCTTCCACTTTAATCAAATCATAGTCATGCAATATCTGAACAGCTTGTCCAATGCCTTCCCATGCTCTCTGTAGCAATCATTCCTTGTAACAATCTGCCTTGTCGAGAGCGCCACAGGCCACTGCAGCCAAATCCTTGTCAAGGATTATCTGTTAAAACTGCCCTCCAGTGTTGACCCTGCACATAGAGTTTGTATTGCATATTATGTGACAGTATTGGCAGAAGTGAACTTCCTGACGTTTTCTCTTTTTCCACTAATGAGCACAATACGCTGCTCTCGCTGACAACTTAATTCTTTTTCTTCAACTTAATTCACTAGTTTAACAATCTAAACGACTTTAAAGACACCACAAAGGAACACAAATTACCTTGATTTTTAACCTCAGGAGTGCACCCTAATCACTGCTATTACAGAGGGGAATATGTAAAGGTGAATGCTAAAATGATTCCCAAAGCATTTAAGTATAGAACGCAAGTGATGCGAACACAGTGATTCATAAAGCTTAATGAAGCCATAAGCCGAGGCCTTTGCCACAGAATTAAACCTGTCACGATTACAGAGTATGACTCCTCTGGAGAGCTGTAATAATGGTGCAGGAGCCCAGACTTGGTGGAGACACTTAAGTGTTAGTTTTGACAGGACTGACTTGTACTTCTGCATTCTGTAGGAATCAAATAATTGCCACAGAGCAATGCAAATCTTGCAGTGGGAAAAAGGGAGTTGCATGTTAAGTTTGTATTGCATTGCATTTGTTTAGATTTCTTGGATAAATATCACAGAGAAGCCTGAATTGTGCAAACAGCGTTACATTAAATGCACATTTAGTTTCCTAACAAACCTTTTCCATTAGTTTCAGTGCATTTCATGGCATATTACTCGTGAACTCTGACGAGTAGAGTTCACAGCCTTTAAATTGACAGACTCGGGCTATATGAGTGGGCGCCATACACCTTGAGAAGGTAGCAATTTTCCGGTATTACGGTTAAATCCTGGTAAAAAAGAACCGGATTCCAGGAGCCTAATTACAAGGTGTTAATAGCAACAACAATATAATTACTGTAATTTACACACTAGCCTGAAACCTTTATTCCCCTCCAAATGTATGTCACAAATGTTATCATATTTCATGTTTTGTTGTCGCTGTGTTTCGGTTTTGATAAGTTGCTATTTTTCTAAATGTTTAAAAAACAAAAACACTACTAGGCAACTTTGGATTAAGTCAGTTTGTTCAAAATTGTTTTAAAATAGTTATTGTAAGAAGTTACTATATTTTAGCTTGACTGTGCATCTTAAAATGAACAAATTACTTATGTGAAAGCAATTTGAAGAAAAACTTCAAACCTAATTTTAGCTTATATATTTCCCCACTAAACACCACATTATGCTCTAAATATAACCGTGAAGAGTATCATTTAAGGGCTCAGGAACTTTACTGCAGATCTCTTGATGATGCAAACCCTACAAACACTCATAAAAAAAGCTGCCTAAGTAGGCGGCTCTCCAGGATCTGAGACGCAGCCTCTGAGTGAACGATGATTGGTTATTGGAACTTTGGATAGTCTTGTAACTTCTGTCAAGTTATTGTTAGTTAGACATGTAAAAGTTAAGCACCGGAGAGCACGCGCGACTGCAGGTTCTTTCTCAAGTTTCCATGTGGAATATAGCTGTAGTATTTTTTCCCCCGGAATGATTTCAGCTAATTATAAAGGTAAAACATCTTCCGATGAAGACGATGATGATCAGGGTTCACGGTCATCTCCGCCGGAGCGTTCAGTCCAGACGCAAAGTCTGTCGTTCAGCGTCGAAGCTCTCATGTCGAAGAAAGGACGGAGTGAATCAGCTTCACACGAACCGATTCAGATGCCCTGCATAAGAAATCCGGAAGATCGAGCAGTGATTTATTCAGAGTCGGTGGATTTCCCCAAACTCTGTGAATCTGTCAAAGAGGACTCTTCCTGGATCAATAAACCCACATTATCACCACGTAAGTTACCATATAGCCTACTGTTACGCTTAAATAATAACCTTTCAATGTTTGAATGACATTATACAGCATTAGATATGAAATTACGCGGCACTTGTAAACAATAGCCTGACCGACTTCCTCAAAACTAACTTTTTTGAAACATTGTTGCAATCAACTGGTGTCAGTTATTTAAAATTGTATATATATATGAAGACTTCAGGTGCAAAAGTACGTCTGAGATTTTTCTTTGAAATGAGGCTCTATTAAAAAAAAAACACACACAGTTTTGAAAATAAGGCATTAAGTAACTGGCTGACCTAAAGTTTAATTATTGAACCTAAACATATAGGAGCCTGATTAAAAGTGCTCATTTAAAAGAAAAAATCTCAGGTGGACTGAGAGTTTATGCATCTGCATTCTTCATATTTATCATTTAAATGTAAAATAGTGATATAACAGGAGATAAGGCATTGCCCTCCAAAAGTAGCCTATGAATTTTAGAAACGATTAAGTCATTAGACAACAAAATCTTAAACCAAGTAATAAGCACAGACAAAAAAAAAAAAAAAAAAATGAAACAAATATCATTATTTACAGGCATAATGAGAAAGTCTGATTTCCAAATGAAGTATTGAGACACAGCAGCCAGATGTGACCTGGTGTGTGTACTTTATGAGTTTGTCCAGTGTTAAAACTAATTATTCGTCTGCCCGAGCTGTTTATTACTGAGTGACTAGTTTACAAGCTAATTTATGAACTAATTTTACAGGACCGCAGAGTCCAGCGGCATGCACGCTCCGAAAGCACAAGACGAACCGTAAACCCCGAACCCCTTTCACCACGACCCAGCTCTTGGCCCTGGAGCGGAAGTTTCGTCAGAAGCAATACCTGTCTATCGCAGAGCGCGCCGAATTCTCCAGCTCTCTCAACCTGACCGAGACCCAGGTGAAGATCTGGTTCCAGAACCGCAGAGCGAAGGCCAAGCGGCTGCAGGAGGCAGAGCTGGAGAGGCTCAAAATGACCAGCAAACCCATCTTACATCCCGGCCTCACTCTGCCCTTTCCACTCTGTACGCAGAACCAGACAACAGCTCTCTTGTGCGGACAGTCTTTCCCCTTCAGCAGACATATGCTGCCCTTTGCACCTGTAGGAATATACTCCACACCGCTGGGTTACAGCATGTGTTCTTTCTCCAAAGACGGCTTCTCTGTGGAGCCAGTCTAGAGGATCTATTGCATCAAATTGAACTATTCATGGAAAAACACTTCTGGTTTGTCTGCTGGACATACTGACATTTTTATGTTTGATAGGACGTTATAAAATTTTATGTATGCTTAGGATTACTTTTTATGTTCATTTTTTAATTTTCATTTTTGAATGTGACATTACACTCTTAAAAATTAAGGATCCAAAAAGAGGTTTTCTGATGCCGTAGAAGCATTTTGGGTTCACCAAAGAACCTTCAAGTGAACCGTTTTTAAAAGAACCATTTTTTCTTAATTATATACCATGTAAAATTTCCATGGATGTTAAAGGTTCTTCAGAGATCCAAAGATTCCAATAAAGAATCTTCATTTTTTTTAAGAGTGTAATCTACTTTGGAAGCCACAAAGAATAAATGAAATCTAGATTTGCAGGGTGTAAAATGTAAAGTCTTCTCTAATTTCCAGGGCATTTTAGGATATTATATTATCCAATATTTTGCATTAAAATATTGATCTTAGTGTGATTGTGAGTCACACTAAAGAAAAAGTCAAAGTATATTAATTATTTTACCACATTAACTTTTTGTATGACAAATCCTAATTTGAATGTGTTTATGTCAAGGAAAATTAACCTAATATGGTCACACTTGAAGGACCAATTCTCACTATTAACTATGACCTTTGCCTCAATAAACTTATAATTCACCGCTTATTAATAGTTAGTAAGGTAGTTGTTAAGTTTAGATATGGGTGAGGGATCTAAAATATGGTCATGCCGAATATATGTGCTAATAAGTACTAGTAAACAGCCCCTAATATGCATAGTTAATAGTGAGAACTGGTCCATAAAATAAAGTGTTACCCATAATATATATATACTTTACTCTTTGTATTTACATTTAAGAAATTTGCTGATTTAGAGTTACGACCTATAATATAGGCCGGTTGATTTGTTCTTAACTGGAAATGTTAGAGTCAAATCTATTAAGAATAAACCATTTTTGCTCAGATTTGTGAGGTGTGAGTGTTTTAGGGAAACTTTGGAGGCGGAGATCAGCTCAGCCTTAAATCCGCAGGATTGCTAATGCTTTTTAAATTGAGCTGCTGAAAAGAGGCTTTTAAGCGTTCATGCTCATAATCAGTGGAAATGTCGGCTGACCTGTGCAGCTCTTTTCATGCTGGTGGTCCCAGGAAAGTTAATTAAACGGTGTCATTACGTGACGCACTAAAACACCGGGTCAGCCGCATAAGTATTTCAGTTCATAAATCTGCAACAGAGGAATGTGTCGACCTGATGCTTTTCTAAAATCATCTTAAGGAATTCAGCGTTGCATGTAATTTATGACAGATTAATTGGCTTTGTTGTACAGCTGACTTTCCATTAAATAATCTGTAATCTTCTGCTGGTGTAATTACATAAACGTGGGGTATCTAGACAGTATAAATAGCCTGATATAATAGCCCCCTTCAGTCACAGTCCCTGAGCTGGAGTGAATTGAACACAACTGCTTATTTTCCATAGACACCAACCGTGTCTTAGCATGTCCCTTGATAGGTCTTCTCCGTCTGGTCTACACTTTTGAAACCTTTGTATTGTAATTTGACTTGGAGCCTTAACTGATCGTGAATGCCGAGCTCTACATCAACCAGACCCTTTACTAATTGTCCTTACCCTCCAAGTTTAACTCCACCGGTGTGAAATGGTGTATGCTTAAGAGCCCAGTGATACAGAGCAAAAAGCATTACATGATTGGCTTCTCCTTCTTTTGTTCACTTAACTGTGGCGTTGTCTGGCACTGACTAAGTGTTTCTCGTTACTGAATGACCATGTTACAATTAGCAGTCATTTCACAGTCCATTTCTGCTTCTTTGTTTTTAAAACAAGCTGCAACATTAGTTTGATAACAGATCTTTCTGACTTTTTTTTGATAACAGATCTCTCTTGACTGTCGGCCCGAGAGGGCAGTTTCACTCCTTCTTGGTTGAAGTTTGAAAGATCTTCATGCCAAGTTTCTCTGACTGTTCAGGCCATTGAGTGGAAAGCTTTGATCCTGAGTGACTACGACCAGGGAGGTCGACATAGGTGTTTTTTTATTTTTATTATTATTCATGCAAATGTAGCACTTCAGACTATTAAACATTGAGCCTGTGAGAAAATAAAACCCTTTACTACATAATAGCCTCCTACTGACCCTAAAACTGAGCATTACTTTTACTTGGTAACATTTTACAATATGGTTTTGTTAGTTAAAGTTGGTAAATGCATTAACTTACAGTGAGCAATACATTTAATTAATCGGTTAATAAAACTACTGTTTACTGTCAGTTCATGTTAGCTCAGCTCTGTTAAATAATATTAACAGATGCAACTTTTGATTGTAATAATGTATTGGTTAATGTTAACATTAAAAAAAAAATAAGATTAACGTAGTTAATTCTAACAAATAAAACCTTGTTGTGAAGTGCTACACTTTTTATATATTTATTTTTTATTGTGTATATTGTTTGTAGCGCTTGACTCAAACGTAAAAATGCACTATGCATTTTATGTTTCACAACAGAAATAATGGTAGAAAACAAGAAATATGATTACCACTAACATCTGAACATAGTTGTGCAATGTTTTTACTTTCTCAAGGTTGGATCTGTAATCTTGATGCTAAAATATAATTAAAATGCTTTCATTTATTATGACAGATAACACAAAGTAACTACATGGCACAGCAGATATTGTGTTTAACAGTATATTCACATTTGCAGAAAAGTCATTTCCCATATGCTTTTAAAAGAGTTGGAATTCCTTTTGTGGACTATAAACAACATCTCTGCTAATGACACAAGTAAATAATCTGTGACTAAATACTGATAAAGCACAAGTTTGTTTCTTTGGTTAAAAGTCCCACATAAAAAACAAACAAACAGTGGCTTCAAAACATCATTGGCTTCCTATATGCTGCTATACAGATTTATTTCATTTATACAGTCCACATTTTTGTGATATGCCAGCAGTGCAAACTCTTGATGTTTTAACTATATTTGCCCACTAGGTGTAGCAATTACTTTGAGAAAATAAAGACAAGGCAGTCTGCTTACAATTCCCATGAAATAAAAGCGATACTTAGAAATAAATTATATATATATATATATATAGCATGTTTATTATAATATATAATAACTATGTTTACAATCAAATCTGTTTTAGTAATTATAATACAATGCATCTCTATATAATATATATTGATTGTACTTACTTAACAGCATACAGTACATTTGAGTGATTGTTTTTGTTTTACAAGAGTAGTAAATAGATCAGATAAAAAGAAATATGAATGGAGAGACATAGTGCCACTAACATCTGACCCCAGGTATATTTTATGTGGCAATCGTGCAACTTTTTTACCTGCTCAAGGTTGCATCGGTGAACAAATCTCAAATGACAAAGCCTGTCATTTTTTATATAGATGCACAATTCCAACTTCCAACTTCAGAACAAATAATTTGTGTGCAATGTTTACACAAAATATGTGAGGTTAGGGTGGAATAAACTGTGGTAATTGCTCAAAGCAGCGCACAAGTGATTGACAAAGAGCACAATGGCTCTGATGGGGAGGAAAAGACGCCAGCCGATGCTGCTGCGCTGAGCTCCACACACCTGCCAACATAACCAGCGGCTCAGTCATCTCTCTGCTCACCAGAGCATGCAGCAAAATCAGTCTGAGAGAAACAAACTTCAGACTTTGTGTTTTCCTCTTCACTAGGCTTCAGAGGAACATGCTTACTCAAAACAAGAGGCTGGCTGATAGAATCAGGTAGAATGACTCAGTGATGAAAAGTCTGCCTAAATGCATGTGCACACAGTTCATGTGATTTTTTTTTTCTACTCTTTGTTTACATCAATGTGGCAAAAACACAGAGTTCAGTTCATCCCAATGAGATTAAATGTCACATTGAGATGGAGGAAGATAGATTTGCACAATGGAAATCCATCTTTCAGCTACAGCCGATCATAAAAAGAGTCATATCTGAGCACACGGTGACTCCAGTACTCCAGAGGCTGAAATGAAACACTCTTTTTATTTTAGATGGTGTCATTATGGGAAATCCCTTTATCTCGCTTCAAAGCCCTTGAGCAGGTGTGTTTTACGAAACAATCACTTTATTCAGCCTCTTAACGGCAGGGGAATGTGGTTGTCTGAAAGCAATCCTCCAGGAGGATTTCTCTCTCTCTAGTTATGCAGGTGCCGCTGATGATTGGCTTTATTTGCATTTTGAGCTCATTATGACAATCATTAAACACTACTAACACAAACTCAGGTGGCTAAAGATGTTCATTTTAATATCCTTTAGGTCAGTTATTCTTAGTCGGTGCATGGGTTGGGAATCAAAAATGGGTCGTAGGTGTGTTCTGATAGGATTGCAGGCCGCAGGGGAAAATAATGATATTGCAAATAGTAAGGGCAGTGTCTGTTTACACTACACAGGCGAAGACTGTTTTCACTAACTGCCCACCATTGCTCAGATAGTTTACCTTCAGTACAAATAGCATATTACTTCTATTTGTGACCCTGGACCACAAAACCAGTCATAAGTGTAAAATTTTTCGAAATTGAGATTTATACATCATCTGAAAGCTGAATAAATAATCTTTCCATTGATGTATGGTTTGTTAGGATCGGACAATATTTGGCTGAGATACAACTATTTGAAAATCTGGAATCTGAGGGTGCAAAAAAATCAAAATATTGAGAAAAACGCCTTTAAAGTTGTCCAAATGAGTTCTTACACTGCAAAAAATGCTGTTCTTACTTAGATTTTTAGTCTTGTTTCCAGCCAAAAAAAAAAATCTAAAAATTCTTAAATCAAGAAGGATTTTCTAGACAATAAAAATTATTGTCTTGTTTCCAGAAAAAACGAGTCAAAATTAAGTGAGTTTTTGCTTGAAACAAGCAACATAATCTGCCAATGGGGTAAGAAAAATAATCTTATGTCAAACAGAAAACAAGATTATTTTTCTTGCCCCATTAACGAATATGTTGCTGTTCAACAAAAACTCATAATTTTGACTCATTTTCATGGAAACAAGACAATAATTTTTACTTGTCTAAAAAATCCTTCTTGATTTAAGAATTTTTAGATATTTTGGCTGGAAACAAGACTAAAAATCTAAGTAAGAAAAGCATTTTTTGCAGTGTAGCTATGCATATTACTGATCAAAAATTAAGTTTTGATATATTTACAGTAGGAAATTCACTAAATATCTTCATGGAACATGATCTTTACTTATTATCCTAATGATTTTTGGCATAAAAGAAAAATCGATAATTTTGATTTAAGACTGGTTTTGTGGTCCAGGGTCACATTTATGATATGTGACCCTGGACCACAAAACCAGTCATAAGGGTCCATTTTTCAAAATTGAGATTTATACATCATCTGAAAGCTGAATAAGTAAGCACTGATGTATGGTTTGTTAGGATAGGACAATATTTGGCTGAGATACAACTATTTGAAAATCTGCAATCTGAGGGTGCAAAAAAAAATCAAAATATTGAGAAAATCGCCTTTAAAATTGTCCAAATGAAGTTCTTAGTAATGCATATTACTAGTTTTGATACATTTACAGTAGGTAATTTGCAAAATGTCTTCAAGGAACATGATCTTTAATGTCCTGATGATTTTTGGCATAAAAGAAAAATCTATAATTTTGACCCATACAATGTATTTTTGGCTATTGCTACAAATATACCAGCAACTTAAGACTGGTTTTGTGGTCCAGGGTCACATTTTTGTGAAACTGTTTCTATATGCACTAAGCAAAATGCTATTGGTGCAAGTGTACATACTAATATTTAAACAGCAGAAAAATCGAACTGCTTTTCAAACATTTGGAGTTGATAACTTTTTAAAAATGAAATTAAAACTTTTATTCAGCAAGGATGCATTAAATTTATCAGAAGACTTCTATTGCACATAAATGCGGTTCTTTTGGTTTCAACTGTTTCAACATTCATAATGATAATCATAAACGTTTCTCGAGCAACAAATCAGCATATTAGCATGATTTCTGAAGGATCATGTGACACTGAAGACTGGAGTAATGATGCTGAAAAGTCAGCTTTGCATCACAGAAATAAATTACATTTCGCAATTTTTGCAATATGTTCAAATGGAAAGCAGCTGTTTTAAATTGTAATAATATTTCACATTATTATTAATCAAATAAATCTCTTGGTGAGCATAAGAGACTTCTTTCAGAAATGTTTTAAACAGTACTGGAGCTTTTTAATAGTCAAGTCACCTTTATTTATAGTGCATTATACAATACAGATTGCTTCAAAGCAGCTTCACAGTAATAAACAGGAAAATATCAGAATCAGTGATGAAAACTTCTTCAAATATGAGACCTATTCAAATTCTGCTGTATATGGTGTCATAATTTAGCTGAAGGCAGTTTAGTGTTGGTTAATTTCAGTTTAATAACTAAAGTTCATCAATTATGAAATTCAGCTATAAGCAGCTCTACAGAAGGCTACAGAATCGTCATTTAGCTCGAGTCAATTTAATGTTAATTCAAATCAGAGTTGACGTTGCAAAATTCATCAATTATGAAACAGCCGATTCAGCTGTAAAACAGCTCCACAGACGACAACTGTGTCATTATTCAGCTCAATTTAATTTGTGTTGTTCTTATCCGATAGAGTCAATGCTGTTAAATCATTAATATTACTGAACATTTTATATCTTTTGCTTAACTCTGTCCCAAATTCACAAACCTGCAATGCAACACAGGCACCTCCCCCATCACAAGTGGACACGCCCCTTACTGGTGATTGGCTAGAAGTGTGTTTTGCTTGGACCGTTCCACTTTCATCAGTTTTTGTCAGAAATCACGTACTGCACATTTAAAAGAGAAAATATCAAAGGCAGTGTTTCCAGTCAAACTCTTCTGTATTTTGACACAAATTCATCAGTAACTAGCCAAATTAGGCAGAAGCCAACAAGCGTGATATTTGTGATACCATAAACAAAATGATACAAAGAAAAGAAAAGCCATTAAATGTAGGTTCACCTGGCCATAATGTGTATAATGAAACCGTCAAAGAGCCAAAAAACAGTGCTGGGTAGATTACTTACGAAATGTACTCTGTAGTTACTGTTGAAAATTGTAGTCAGTAATGTAATCTTGATTACTCATTTTAGGTATTGCATTCTGAGTACTTTTGGATTATGACATAACTTTTAGATGTAAATTGTTACAAAACAAAGGAAAATAAAATGTATGACCATTAACAGACATCACAGAACATGCAAATGCATTGTTAAACGACTGAAATATTCATTTTAAATCTCAGGGGGACTTCAAGGAAATATTTTAGGTCAAAAGTTTGGGAACCCCTTCATCACATGTAATCATGTTATCCATAAAAAAATAAAAATAACTGTAATCTGATTATGAACATTTTAAAACATAATATAGTCTAATTACAAATACTAACATTTTGGGTAACACTTTATTTTAAGGTGTCCATAATACAAAGTAATTACCTAATTAAGTACTTAGTAGTAGCCATTGTACTTACATGAAACAAAATGTACTTACCATGTAACTAAGTTATGGAACAGCTGTACTTACAGTTTGTAATTATATAGATGTAATAGGCAGCTACTGTTACACATATGTCTGTTACACAGCTACTTCTGTAGCCAAAAGATTGTTACATATGTGTTCCAGACTTTATACAACATAATTATAAATGTAAGTACACAGACATAAGCTACTTAAAATAAAGTGTATCAAGATTGTACTTAAGTGTACTTCATGTGTATCTATACTATACGCCTTATCCAGCTGCACCTGTTTGATTTAACCCACCAGTGCACAGCTAAAATACATGTAATACCTTTCTAATTACATTACAATTACAGAATATTACACAAACATAAGCTACTTAAAATAAATTGCATCAAGATTGTACTTAAGTATTCAAGTAGCTGTGTAACAGACATATGTATAACAGTAGCTGCCTATTACATCTATATAATTACAAACTGTAATTACAGGCTGTTCTATAACTTAGTTACATGGTAAGTGCATTTTATTTAATGCAAGTACAATGGCTACTGCTAAGTGCTTAATTAGGTAATTACTCTGTATTATGACACCTTATGTTACCAAATTTTGGAATCTGATTACATAATCCAGATTACATGTAATAAATTACTACCCAGCATTAGAAGCCAATAAGGCATCGTTAATGAATAACTACACAGGAACAAATGACTAAAGCACTATTACATTCAACTACTATTACCTAGAAACTCTGATTAACGATTTAGTAAGTAATAGCGCTCAGTTAGTTCACTATTAGCTAATCAATAACTACTATTTTATATATATATATATATATCCTGGAGAACTACTAAGAACTACTGTATACAGGTTCATAATTAATATGAATTATGCATAATGTATGCTTGTAACCCACTAGTAAGTATTACCAAATCCTTCCAAAGGAAGTACTAATTTTGGATCAGTATTCTAAAGAGAAAAGCATCATAACTTCCTAATATCAGCTGAGGTCATTGTAAGCTTTTGAGGTAAGGTTTTGGATAGTAATGACTCAAGTGTTACTACATCCTTCTGAAGAAATTACTAATTATTTGGATCAGTATTCTAAAGTGACGATCACGGTAATGCACTAATAATGATTTAAGCGTTACAAAATCTAGCAAAATGAATTACTAACCAGAACCTTACAAAAACCTCAAAAGTTTACAATGACTTCAGTAATTAGGGAGTTATCACGATCTTCACTTTAAAATACTGATCCAAATTATTAGCAATTACTTCTGAAGAAATTGGTCATACTTGAGTCATTACTAGTGGGTTACCATGACCTTCACTTTAGAATGAATTAAGTCTGTCATAACTTGAACATATTGGGTTTCTTCTTCACATATGTATGTGTATATATGTGTGCATGTGTGTATGCATGTATGTATATATATATATATATGTGTATGTGTATAGTAGAAACTTAATTTCCTGTAAAGCTGCTTTGCAACGATTGTATCGTAAAAAGCGCTATACAAATAAACTTGAATTGAATTATACATTATGCATTATTAATATTATTATGAATAGTAGTTAACTACCACATTGGACTAAGCACTATTACTTGCTGATTCATTAATCAGAGTTTCTTGTAAGATACTAGTAGCTACTAGAGTGCTAATATTGTGTTACCTGCTGCTTTCTTGTGTAGTTATTCATTAATGATGGAACAGTAACCTAAAGTGTTACCAGCCAACTAATGAAAAATGTTTTTGTACACTTCGTTTTTTTGTCAAACAGTTTTGTTACCGTGTTGGGTCATCATCACTCAATGTCCAATGTACAATCGGGGTCCTGAAGCAAAACCAGTTAAGAACCGCCGCCTTAGGCTGAAGTGTGTCAGATTTGAAGACAATCACACAGAGAGAGGAACATCCTCCCATCCAACTCTTTGTGGATCACAGCTCTCCCCCCATGGCTATTACTGTCTGAGAATGTTATATCGCCGTCCCTACGACTTTCCATCACAGGATGTAGAACAACCCAGTTATGGTCCTCTGATGCCAATGGTGTGGACATTGTTTGGCTGAACGAGAGCTTGCACTTCAGTGACTTTGATTCCCGGCTGGAAGTGGAGCTTTTTTTCCCCCCGTGTGCAAGGTTGAGAGGTCTTAGCTTAGAGGTTGGGCCCATTATAAATATTTCACTGGCAATGCAAAAGTGCTAAAAGAAACTAAAAATACATCAGCTTTAAATAACTTCAACCGCGACCGGTGAATTTAGTTTAGTGTGCACCTCAGCACTGCGAGAACAAGTCATCTGTATAAATGACACAGATTGTTGCCGTGGTTCAACAACACACTATTTTTAGGGTGCGATTCAATGTATACAAACTATGTTCCCGAAGGCTGTGTGTTGTGCGTGTTTTAAGGTCAGAATAACAAGTGCAGTGTGTTTTGACCTCTCTGTCTGTACATCACGATGAATGTGATGACGGTGGGAATGCTGGAGGAGATTTTGTACGCCGCAGCATCTTCTTCAGTGTGTGCATTAGGATTGGAGAAGTGACAGTCAATGAATACTGATTCTCTTTGACTGATGCTATAAACTGGATTTATCAAACCAATGAATATTGAGGGAATGGTGTGACCGTTTGCATCTCAATCATTAACATACTGCAAGAACAAATCGCATAGATGTGTGCTTTGCTCTTTCCTGAACTGAGGGAGGTTCATGCAGCTGTTTTCAGTTTTATATATATATATATATTTTATTTTATTTTTTCTCCTCTGGAAGCTGTTGCTCTTGTTTTGAGTGAGTCATCAATTTCTCAGCCGGAGTGTAGGGCGTATGTGACAAGTGAAGATACGTCCTATATTCTTGCTTTTATCAAAAAGGAAAGGCTTCTAAGCTTGTTGAACAAAAACTGAAAAGTTGAGGATGAAAGCTAGACTTTTAAAGCAGATCACTTAATCTGTGTTACAAGGTCAGAGACCCGATGGCTTTTAACACGAGGTTACATAATAGCACATTATACGATTTAGGTTAGTGATGATGCTTTGGCAAGAGTTTTGCAGTTTAAGTTTACATCTGTACAAAAAAAAGTTCAAATCAATCAACATTTCATCAGGATTTTATGACGATAAACCACGATTAAAGTCCTGGCGGTTAGTATTACCGTTTCATATTTCATATCATCTCTAATTTTCAGTATGCCAACAAGCAATGACGCTTTCCAGTGCATTAATCAGGGTTATTATCATTAACTAAAACTACTGAAAACATCTTTGTTAACTGGAATAAAGCTGATGTAAAATATAAATATTAGATGAAAAGCTATAAATAAAAATGAGAAATGTTGCAATGGACACTAACTGAAATAAGTTTGATTTGAAGCACTAAATTAAAAACTAAATGAAAATCTAAAACTGAAATAAAAATAAATTAAATCTCAACAGTTATTTTAAAACAAAACAATAGGCTATAAAAAATAATGACACAAGTCCAAAAAAGTTAAATAAGATTTAAAATTAAAACAGAAAATATCAAAGTGAAGACTAAATAAAAAATAATAATAAAAATAAAAAATGTAATACAAATAATACTAAAATAACTCTGGTGTTAAAAAAAGACATTCATAATTAAAGGTGATTTTACAGTGTCCTTGTTACATGCACTTACTATACTAATAACAGTAAATTATTGATGATTAAGTGACTAACATTAAACCAAACTCTAATTCTAACCCTAAAGTAAGTGCACGCTATTAATTAATATCACTCAGTAATTAACTGTATAATTACACTATATCAAGGAGACCATAAAATAAAGTGCAACCTTTAGATTTTTAGACTTGTGTATCTAAAAGCCCTTGTTGTTCATGAAGTCATTTTCTGGATTACACTGTATATGAAATATTCAGGATGTAAAAACCCGACACAGCTGCGGCTGAGTTTATTTGACTCTTCCTTTTCAGAGGGGGTCGGCCGGCTCCCAGGAACCCATTTGACACAAGCATTTTTCCAACAGGGCCATATTTAGCCTGCTATTTGTTGTTTCCTTTGTGAATCTAGAATTTCTACTTCGACGTGGGCACAAGTGCAATATTATTTAAAGCTGTTTCTTTGGTGAGGCCAGACTCAAATCTCAGCTTGACTCTTCAGGATGGAAGAGGAAAGGCTCAATGCACTTATAATGCCATAAGCAGGGGGGAATTGTTTAACTCTGTAAGCATGTGATATTTCTTGATCTGCCATATTTTTCAGCTCTGTTTGTGCTGCTTTGTTACTTGCGTTTGTGCCTGACTCATGCAGCTGTGGATTTCAGGTGCTCCCTAAGATGAGTCGGACGTGCCGCAGCATCATTTGAGAGCTGGATGCCCTTGTTGGAGGTCTAATTGTTGGCAGAGAGTGGAAATTTCAGTCATGCTTAATTGTGCCCCGTGCTTTTGAATGACATCCAAAGCGCTCCAGAGGAAACGTCTTTCACGATCTGGGAATTAGCACCATTCACTGCTGAGGTGCTGCACTTCAGTTCAGTTCCCTGTATGTTGCCAGTTTGTGTTTTTCTGAGGGCAATGCAAAGAAAACAAATTTTCTCGCTCACTTTTATCTACCTAAGTCCTTTAGTCTCTCATCTGCTCAGTGTGAGGCGGGAGCCTTGTTTTGTTGATAGAGGGCATCTGTCCGCGAATGGCAGTGATGTGATGAGATTAGTCAGATTGGACAGGCCGCACTTCAAAAACAGGCCTAAAGGGCAGTGCATTAGCATTGCATCCATTCAAACATGACACAGCTTCCCCTGACTCCGTCCTTCAATGGGCAATCCTATTTTGGAAAGGCCAAACCATCAACCTCTAATCCACATTACGTTCATTATGCCTGGCTTCATTCTACATTTCTCACACTTAACATGTTGCTGGGCACAAACCGTACCAAGTAGGTCACAGTTCAACAAGGGATAATAAAAATACAACTTAAGCTTTTTGGTTTAACTCACAAAATCACAGCAGACAACGGGGTTAAAGCAAAAGTTCACCCAAAATGAAATTCGCTGAAAATGCTCACCCCCAGGCCATGCCAGATGAGTTTGTTTCTTCATCAGATTTGGAAAAATGTAGCATTGCTTCACTTGCTCAGCAACGGATGCTCTGCAGTGAATGGGTGCCGTCAGAATGAGAGTCCAAACAGCTGATAAAAACATCACAATAATCCACACCACTCCAGTCCATCAGTTAACATCTTGTCAGTAAGATGTGTTTGAACTTAAACCGCTGGTTACGGTTAAAATATGAGATCTCTATTCATAATATTGCATTGAAGAAACAAACACGTCTATATCTTGGATGGCCTGAGGTTAAGTACATTTTCAGCAATTTTCTTCTATGTTTTGAGTGAACTATTGCTTTAAAGGAAGACCATGATAAAAGGTGCATTTATTTATTTATTCATATTGTTGCTTTTTTCCCCTCTAAACCACTAGATGGCACAAAAATTCACTGCAGCACTTTTGTAAACATCAGAATTTTACCATTCAGGTAAAAAATATGAAGTAAAAAACCTTAAAGCAAGTCCCTTTAAAAAATATTATAGATTTATGCAAAGATGAAAAATAAAATATATTTTCAAACATGAGAGTGTTAGAGGGTCAAGTTAAAAAGTTTTTTATAATAAATAAACAGATAACAAGTAGATAGAATAGAAAACTTCATGTTTTAGTGGGTCAAAGTTTGTTTTAATAATAAATAAAAAGAAAACAAGTAGTTAAGTAGAATAGAGAGTGCAAGCGTAGATGAAGGAGATGTGTCTTTAGCCGTTTCTTGAGGATTATTAAATTAAGTCTTCACCTAATAATCCCCATGTATATAATGACAAATATGGAACGTATTAATCATGTAATGTAAAATATCATATTTATTGTTACTATTGTAGCAAAATGTTCTTAAGGTGTTCCTTTAGCCTTATTGAACACTATTGTAATACGTTTTGTTGTTTGAACTCTGGAGTAGCAAGTAAACAAACAAAAATAATCATGCAACTCTTTAAAACCATTGTTCACTTTATGAAAAAGAAAAAAACTCTGCAATAGTGCAAAAAGCACTGTAATAGTGAAGTGGAGTTTCATCTATACTCACTGGCACTTTTTCAATTTTCAACAATTGTCAACGCAGTTTATACAGCTCTCATCTTCTGTCAATTGATTTTGCATAATCTCTCTAACACAACTTGAGCATGTTTTCATTTTTGGAGAGGAATTTACTCACTCACTCTTAAGTCCCAGTCAGGGGCTTCTTTGGCAAAGTGGGTGCACCATTTGGGTCTGACATGTGAATGGACTGCAAGGATTAGGGTGGATTAATGCGGAGTTTGCCTGATGGCTGCTGAGATTTATCTTAGCGGTACAATGTGTTACTGCTCCCAACAGGCCGCACCCACCCATCTTTATTTTGTAATAAGGTTGGATAATGCTGGCCGCTGCTTCCAACTAACGAATCCAGCGCTCCTCATTCAACAAGGTGGAGATTGAGTGACAGGTTAAACAGCTGTGCGAAAACAAAAACATCACTCAACCGTGTGATATAGCATTAAGACATCAGCAATGTACAGCAGTCACTGTAGCCTCTGACATCAAACGTGCAGATCTGTCATCGGGCATGAGGATCTGTTGACGCATTGCCGCTCGGTTGCGACCCTTTACTCATTAATCTGTCACAGCAATTGTATGCGAGCTATTAGAAATGCATTAGTTCTGGTAATACATACAGTAGCAGTTGTGATTCAGCCTATACATTTTAAATGAAAGGGGATAGAATTAATCTAAAGGACTGATTGCACTTTCATCATTCAGATGAGAATGTGGGCATAGGAAGCGTGTGGCAAATTTCTCCAGTTTCATCCACCAGTCTTTACAGGTCCGTTAAGGGACATTCCTCAGTGACATGGAGAAACACAGTTATGATTCTCCCCTTTTTTCCCCCCAAAACTGACATTGTTGGAAAGCTGTTGTAATAGACTGCTTATGCAAGTCTCTCTCTAAGGGGCCTCTTCCTGTTTCTCTGTCTCTCTCTCTCTCTGAGGTCATCGGTAACCAATTACTTCTGAAGGCTACTACAGTGACCACAGAAGTATTTGGACACTTGGGTTACACTTAAAAATGTATGAATGTTGTGGCATTAGATGACAAAAGCAAGTGGAATTTTTCTTAAAGAAAGAAATAAAGCACACTTTACATAAGCAAAACATTTTAAATACAAATAGTACTGTTCAAAATCAATTCAGTAAGATATTCTGACACTTCTTGGCTGTGCAGTGTTAGTGGATCGCGTTTATAGTTAACATGATTCACTACAGCTGTGGTTTACTCTGCTAGGACACCTGTGAGAAATGACTTTGCACGTCTTCGACAAACAACCTTGACACCTGTTGATTTCAGTCAAAATGAGTCAGTCTGAGAAAAGGTCTTGAATTATTTCCAGACACCGTATCTTTCATGATGCATTTCCAATGTAGTGACATTCATACATTTTTCAATGTGGCCTGAGTGCCCAGATGGCTGCACTTCTTAACATTACAAACAATGTTAAGCTAACCGTTACATTTAGTTTGGTCCGGTGTAACCTAATATATTCAGGTTGCTTCAGCAATGTTAATGTAATGAGTGAGTGCCTGAGCATTAGACTTTTTAGAGCAGCGAAATCCTATCAAATTTTTATAAATACTTTTTAAATACTTTTTACTCTTGCTTTTAACAAAACTGATCGATATTTCTCTAAACTAGAAAACAAAAATACAACATAGAAATACTATATATAGTATATAGGAGCAATATCACGTTTATACAACAGATTGACGGCACAAGTATGTAAATAAAGAAGAAACAACCATGGAGTGTCTTTAAAACCCTTTTGGATGTGGAAATACTTCCTTCCGCCACGGATTCAAATCTCAAGTTAACAGATGTTACTAATTCGAAAACGCTGTGAACGCTCAGTTACTTCATTGAAGATCACTGTATTATGTAGAGCAGAGTATTATGAGAGTGAGTGAGTGTGATTACCTGCAGCTGATACAGCATTCATTCTTCAGCTCAAACTCATATTCACAATAAAACATTAGTTTGAATGTCCCTTGAGGAAAGCGATATCTTTGTCGTACTATCCTTTCCAGTTTCCGATGACAGCGCTGCTCAGTGCTTTTTACAAGGTGTTGTTGAATGTAAAATAACTTCCTAGTTTTCGACCTTGTTTCAGACACTTTCGATATAAAAAGTCTGGCTCACTCATAAAAACAGTCTGTTGTCGCCATCTAATGGTGAAACAATGTAACTAAAATCACCGTCACTAACACACACTCCGTTTCTCAATACTACTAAAATGATTTGCTCTGGAACAAATAATAAATTCATGAGACCAAACAGATTTACCCAAAACTAATTATATCTCATGTTTAACCACTATAGACACATCAGAGACAGCAGCAAATTTCAGAACTGGCAGGTTTATGAGTGCTGAACGGCCGCTGACGTCCTGGAGCTCACATCTCCTAAAGCATCAAAGCATTTTTTTTTTTTTTTTTTTATAAATATGCGCTATTTTTATTTTTAAGTCTAAACAACTACATTCTCGCCTATTAAACTCTTAAAACCTACATTCTAAAACAATTTTCTGTAAAGCTGCTTTGAAATGATGCATGGTGTGTAATGAATTAGACTTGACTTAATAATGAATGAATTAATTTATTTATATATTTTGACTTGAATTAAATCAAATAATTAGATGTGACCACCTGCAGTATTTTTTTCCAGTGTAAAAATGATTCACGTGGTAACATCTCAATGAACTGATTTTAAGTCAAAAATATTATTTTACTACATTTATTGTTGTTATTATTGTGTGCTTCATATGGGTAGCATCTAAATTGAGTTTATTCAAGTCACAATTATTATTAATGAATATTAAAATTCCATAATCAATACGTTACACCTTAATTTAAGGGTTAGATTAAAGAATAGTTCCTTGAGGGTTCTGGTCACCACTTTTAATAGTTGTGCAAAAGAGAAAACCGTTAATTTAATAGTTTCACACCAGTGTGTGGTTTTATTTCTGAGGATGGTAAATTGAATATATATGTACACACCTATGGTATCCATCCATCAAGTATACATAAGTCCACTACATTACACTAATTACACAGTGGCCCCACTGATTCCTGTCGGCTGACATAGACCAAACACAACATAGCGTACAGCAACAAATGACAGCGATGACTCATGCACTGCTGTTTCTGGATTTTAAGCACAGCGTCTACTGTTTAATAACTCATCCAATATGCTTCCTATTGTGTCTGATATGAGAGTGTTGCATTTGAGGCAGAGTGGGAATGTCAGTTTTGAGGGCCCTGCTGTGAGAGCTTGACTCTTACACATTCACAGAGGCTGGCAAACAAAAACAATTTGACTCCCCAGTTCCTCTGAGCCGAGCCTGAGCTTATTATCTCTATTTATGCCAGCTTTGCACAGTGTCAAGACAGCTTGGCGGTAACAAATGAAAGTTTAAGAGGTTGAGAGCCACGGTTCCTGCCGTCTGTTTTTGTTTCCTATTCAAGTTTCATCAAGTGAACAATAAGAGCTGGAGTGCTGAGGAATTATTAATCCAGAGATGTATTTTCTAGAGCAGGTTTTGCATAGCTCAACAAACACAATGTTCACAAAGAAAGAACAAACACATTTTAATTTAAGAACTTGAACACCATGATGTTTGCTTTACATATGTACTTTCTCATCAGTTGCCAAATAAGTTAAACATCACTTAATTCTACTTCAACATTGTAATGCTACATCACTGAATCAGTGTCTCTCTCTAAACACCACAATAAATGCAGTACTCTGAAATACAAGTAACAGCACCAAATGATGTGTTGCGAAAGCACAAAAATACCATAAAACTGACCACATAATTAGACTCATCACAATTAATTACATTCAGTTCGCTCGCAGAGGTTCTCAACGTTTCATTTTCCACGTTATCACATGACACATTGCATCACATCCAGTGTTATTTTGTACCGGGACCGAGGATCCCATACGCTTTCAGAACATAATTACAATCTCAACAATAACGTATCTATTACTTGATGACCGTAAATGAGCGCTCTGCCACATCTGCATTTTTATTTTACGGCCATCTGTTCTGCTAGCCGTGGTGTTTAGCTTTCACAGTTTAATAATGAATCAGAGGCTTTGAAGAGAACAAGTGCCACAGAACAATATACATGTTCATTATGGCAATAATGGGACGGCAATCTCATGATTGACCATCTGCCCTCTTGTTTTGGAAAAAAAAATGTGAAGTCTCATGAATAAGGCAAGACGTAAAGGAAATGTAATGAGAGTGGAGAGCATGAGATAGATATTTATCGAGCAGCGATGTATTAGATTCAGATTACACTGAATTTTATTGGAAATGACTGAGATGGTCGTTTATTCAGTGATGTTTCCTATATTTTTGGAATGACGAACATATTCTCCACTCGTTTGCAGTAAATACACAACGTTTGTTCCACTGTATTGCAGTTTTGCCCAGCACTTTAACATTATTACTGTACAGCTTCTTTAAAATAAACAAGACCTCCCAAAAAAAACAAAAACATTCGAAGAAACTACATTTCCTCTGATTGCAAGTCACTTGTGGATTCAATGATCTGTTCGTTGTCTGTAAAAGACACTGGGAACGCGCAGACCACCCGTGTGTCATTCTTTGGGGAAGTATAGCTTTATTTTATAGAGATTAGCCTCGTTTAAGGGACGTCGCAGCCGCTTCCCCTGCTCTCCAGCACAGCAGGAGGGCTCTCTTCCCAAAGTCTTAATCTCCAATCCTTTCTTTTCAATTCACATTGCTTTTCAGTTCTTATTCAGGCTAGGCGTCTCCATGCTATTGCTTCCCGGACAGAGTCTCTGGCATCCCAAAAGAATGGCAAAGGCTCGGCGAAAGTCGGCGTTGAAGGCGTATATGATGGGGTTGAGAGACGAATTAGCCCATCCGAACCAGACAAAAACATCAAACGTTGTTGGACTGATGCAGGGGAGACCGGCTGATGTTTGCTTACAAAACGGCACCATGCAGTTCAGGACGAAAAAGGGCAACCAGCAGCACACAAAAACCCCCATTATAACCGACAGCGTTTTTAAGACTTTCGTCTCTCTTTTGAAGGACAGTTTGAAGGAGCTCTCCGAATCCACGTTGGAGCTGCTGCCCATGCTGTCATGGCGGATCTTGGCGCTTTCCGCAGCCCTTTCCAGAGCTGAGATCCGTCGGATCTGCTTCTGGGCGATCCGGTAAATCTGAGTGTATGTTACAATCATGATGGCGACGGGAATGTAGAAGCTGATGAGTGAGGATGAAATGGCGTACGTTCGGTTGAGGCTGGAGTCGCAGTTGTCCGTAAGCAGAGCCCTGCGAGATGCATTGACCTCCGGAAAGCTTATCGGGTGAGCCTTGTGCCATTTGAGCTGCACGGGGATGAAGGAGATGAGAACGGACAGGGTCCAAGTCACGCTGATCATCACAAAGGCCACTCTGGGAGTCATCTTCCTCTCGTAGCGAAACGGGCTGGAAATGGCCCAGTATCGGTCCACACTAATAACGCACAGGTTTAGGATAGACGCCGTGGAACACATGATATCGAAAGCCACCCAAATGTCACAAAATGCACCAAAGGGCCAGAAGCCTGCGACCTCTGTCACAGCCTTCCAGGGCATGACCAGAATGGCCACCAGCAGATCTGACACGGCCAGCGAGATGACAAAAAAGTTGGTGACTTTAGAGCGCAGGTGGCGAAACTTTGTGACAGCTGCACAAACCAGTGTGTTCCCGAGCAAAGTGGAGAGGATTAGAACGGACAGAAAGCAACCGGTCAGAACCCGCGTGGAGCAGTCGCTTTCCACGAAGCCGCTGTCAATGACCGTCGTCAAGTTCAAATCCATCACTGCCATCTAATATCTCACTGCATCATGAGAACTAGACGTGAAGTGTTTGAGCACGTCCGTCAGACGTGTCAAACGTCAAGTAAGGGCTGTTCATATTTCCAGTTCATATTCCATTGCACACTGTCCTGCATTCCAATAAAGTCCTTCAGGTTCGGTTCAGTTATACCAGCATGCCATTCAGAGAAATATAACAATATCGTAGTAGCATCTCGGTGATGCTGCATCCATCGAAACAAAGTCTGCACAGTTTTTACTCACCCATCCAGAGTTCCCTTATATATCTAGTAGAGATCATGTAGGAGTCCTTATGCCATAAGAGACACGTTTCAGATTGCAAAGAGGAATAACCTGTTCTTGCATTTCTGTGTGTCAACAAAGAGACCAAACTAATATTAAGAGAATAAATGCATAATATATTCTTTATGATAACAAGCAAATCAATTTAAACTCACCTGTTAGATGATACCGAAGTGCTTCTTTTTGCATTTATCCGAATAATGTTGCACTGTTTGTCATTTGACCCGTCTTCTAACCCGTAAAAAAAGCGATTCGTTTGAATAAACAGGAAGGAAAACTTGTTTCGTGAGCGTCCTCGGTGAATGACTCTCGCGCACCTTTATTCTGTCGAAATGAAGGTGTTATTGCTTCGGCATGCGTTCAACGCGACGAATGCGCGTCCACATCGGTGAGACCCGACGCCGAGTGACATGACAAACACACTTCACACCGAGATGCGTCGTGCCAGAGCGCGAGGGGCTTGAGAAATTACTCCAACAGTAGGTCCGGTTTTAGAGTCTGTGCTGAAAAACATTGAGTCACAGTGGAGCTCAGCGCACGTGCGCGACGCGCTCTCATGTTACGATTCTATTACGATTGAACTTGAACGATTCATGACCCATGATTTTAATTAAATCTTTATTTTATGCTCAGGCTATGAATTGCATGAGTGCGTTTGATTATCGCTGTTAGGCTATACTTTTTTCTCTTCAGTAGGTTACTGCATGAATGAATTGCTAATTCGTTCATTCATTAATTAATTCACTCGAGTGCTGCAGATTTACTGTTGATGTTAACCTGAAATAAGGAAATGTGTTGTAAAACTCGCATATTTGGATTGTCAGGTGTTACAACCTAAATCAAGTCAACGAGGCCACCTAATGGGGAGTCCCATACTAACCAAATGCGTTTCTTCATGCTTTTACATTACGCTCCTATTTTTAATATCCAGTGTTACTTGTTAGGGGTCGTCTTCAGATGTTATTCGTTATTAAAATGCTAATTTCTGCATATTAGGTTACTAATGTTTGCAAAGTTATTTTAGCACGATTTAAAGCCAGCACAGCATATTTCCTAGCTATATTTTGATGCATGCAAAATATTAAACTAATGAGCTTATCTGATAAAATACTGATAATAGTCAGGCTTAATCACCTAATTAGTCATTTGTTACAGTGAAGTGCCTTTGTATGATTAAGTAGGGAGTCATACTGAAGACCTGAATGTAGCCTAGCGTGAATTATTTCCTAGAGCAGTTTGCACTGTTATTGTTCCTAATGTATTTATGATTATATTGTAGTATTATTATTATTGTTTAAATATGTAATGCAGTTTGGAGGCAAGTAGTGTGAAATGCTGTTCAAATGTCCGGTATGCCGGTCATCAGATTTCCACACAAAATTGTTGGAAAAAATAAAAAGCAAGACACACCTTTTATGTTATGATAAATGTCTTCTGAAAAAAAAAAAAAAAAATCAATATTTTGAAAAAGTTGAATATAGACAGGCATGAGGAGGGTATGGAAAGTAGTATAAAAACTCCTATGTAAAGTGTTTTTTATCATCCATCTTTATTTTCACTGAAAGAGGGTCTGCTCTTGAAATTTGATCAAACGTGCAATTTATTGCAACTGTGAGAGAGAAATCTTTGCGATGATGAAGACTCCTTGTTGGTGGGTTTGATGCAACAAAGCTTTAGATGATGAGTAGATATTAAACTGAGCTCAAAGCAAGATGAATGCTGTTTAAATGGTTTATTAAACCTAAGAACGGGTTTCTTTTAAAAGAGAAGACATGCATTAGATCTATAATGGGCTATAAAATTGTATTTTTTCTGTGTCTTTTTTTATGCAACAACTTGGTTCATCTTGCAGTGCTTTGAAAGACTCAAAACAAGCATTGGTTGCCAGAAAAAAAAAAAAAATACATTGTCTTTCCCAATAAATATTGTTTTTCTTAAAAGTTACTTTTTTCCTTTTATTGTGACAATGCATTTTTGATGCCACATTCTACAATACATTTTAAAAGCATACATGCACAATTTTAAATATTGATCCTTGTGCATATCAAATTCATTGGTGGTCTCATGATGTGCACCATCACTGAATGCTTAAATTGATTATTTTACTATAATCACATCAGTCACTGAAACCTAGAAAGGATCAATTTCCTAAGAAACGAATGTACTGTACTTGATTGTAGAGTTTCTGCTTCCTAAATGCTGATTATTAGACTCGATAAGAAAACAATTATGTTTTAGAGGTTTCTTAATAGAAATACTGATATGTAAATTGTTAACTAATGTGATTGGTAAAGCCTCAGTGTATAAGTTGACCATATAAGGTGTGCTGCTGACGCATATCATTTCCCTCTGCGGCTCTTTCCTGATTAAGGTCAGTCTGTTTCAAGATCAGATCCAGATCAATGCAGACATGGCTACTGGTTTCTCAGGCTGGATTGATGAAGGTGGACACTTGAAAAATCATCAAAGACACGGTGATCTGAGTTTAGATTTGGCCACCAGCAGCCCATAAATCACAGCTTCTAAGCAGACGATCTGTCTGGAATCGCCGAGGCCTGAGTTGAGAGCTTTTACATAAGCTCCAGCTGCTTTTGCTCCTGCAGTTTCAAAATCATCGTCTGACGTGTGTGAATTCTTTCAGTCATCACTCTCTGCCGCTGTCTGACTTAGTTTATCTCAAACAAATCAGAAAGTATTGGTAGAGAACACGTTTTTTTGGGACAGGAAACCAGCAAAACCCATCTCTTCCCCACACTCCTTCTTACAAAACTGACAAGACTGTCAAGATAGCATCTTATCAAATGTTTTGGTACTTTCATATGGAACTTTCTGTCTGTTTTCTGAGATGATAACAACTGTGACTTACAAAATCTGGATGACACAAAAAACAATACAGGGAAGTGACCAGCTAAACTGTGCAATGCATGGATTTTGTAGAATGTGTCTCAGTGTTGCAATAACAATAGTGAATTGTGTGACTTCATCGTGTCTTGTCCGTGTCTCTGACTAGTCCAGTTCTAACCAGATGGGGTTTATAAATAAAGTAATTGCAGTGCAGCTGACGGCTCCCTTTGTGGTAGTGGACAGAGTCCAGATAAGGTGTCTGTATGTTTAAGTCTACATAATGTTAGAGTTTAGATAAAGCTGTGAAGGCACTTTCCACAGATAGGGTACAAAATATGGTCTGAAACTCATTTTGTTTATTTATTTTTTTTAGCAAATGTGAAGAAGTCAGTGTAGGAGGTGCATAGCCTGCAGAAAATATTAATCATCAACCTCAGAAGGACAAAGTATTTACGTAAACTACAAAGTTATTCATTCATTCATTTTTTTTTTTTTTTTTTTTTTTGACTTCAGAAAGGGCACAAATTATGTCAATTCTAGTAATAAGTAATTTGTTTAATAAACTGAACATACATATATTTATTTATTTAATATTATATTTTTTGTCTTCAGAAATGGTACAAATTATGTCTATTCTTGTCACGTGAACACCCATTGTGATTTTTATTTTTTTTAATGTTGGACAGTCAGGAAGGTCAAGATGAGGGTCAGGGTACAAAATCATTATTTAAAGGGGATTCAGGCATTTGAGGTTTAAAACTAGCTAATTTTTATGCTACATTAATTTTATGTTTCGATATGAGTTTAACATATCTAATAGTTCTCGCCTCAAGAAAGGATTTGTGCCTCTAATTTTTAATAAAGACAACCAATAGAACACAAAAGTGCACCTTATTCACGGGAAGACCCATAAACTGATTGATCTTGAAGTCTTCATATACAGGAAGTCCAATTTCTGGCATAACGGTCTTGCAACGCGCTCTGGAAGCTGGATGTTCTTCGTCATTGGTCTCCTGAATATTCCGTTCCTGTTGTTAGGGATGCTCCATCTCGTCAGGACACTGCCAGCAGCTGCGGGACTGTCTGTTTCTATCCATCAGGCTTAATATTGTATACACGGCCTCCTTCAAGATGCACCACATCCCATCAGTAGAGCCAAGAGAAGATAAACAATACACAGCTGTGTCAGTTATTTGACTACATCACTACTGCAGAAATACAGACATGCTGAGTGTACATGTTATATTTGCAACTTAATGTGAAGTTTTATGTCTTTATGAAGTTTTATGTCTATGTAATAATTGTTATGCACTGAAGAGACTGAAATGCATTTAGCTGCTAAAAAAAAAAAAAAGGTCTGTAAAAATAGGGTCAAATGTACTATTTATATGAAGGAATTTTCCGTATCAATTTGTCACAGGTGGTTGAAAAAGGTTTTCACTACATTTTTGACTAATGCATTGTGTTGCATTGTGCTGTAGGTTTAAAGGAAATGTCCGTAAACGTAATGGAAAGTAAAAATTACCTGTAAATTACCTTTTCCGTTTTCTATGGATTTTTTCTCTGACAGTCGGCATGAAATCAAGACCAGACATGAATGAGGCAACAGAAAAAGTTGTTCTGAAAATATTCACTTTATTTCTAATTCAATTCAGTACCATAATGTAACATTTGATGTTCGTATTGTTACAATACAAGTCAAAACTTTAAAAATAAAGTATAGCCATTTTTCTTTGCGTGATGAAAACAATAACATTAATTGGTAACACTTTATTTTGATGGTCCCTTTTGAACATTCTGTTGACACCAAGTAATGTTGCAACTACGTCAACAAACTCTCATAAGAGTATTATTAGACGGACTGCTTCATATCTACTAACTCCTTATTGTGTTGGTATCCCAACAGATATTCTACTGACTATGAGTAACTTTGCAAGAACGTGTCAACTTAATCTAACCCTAACCCTACCAGTCAACTAATACACTACTAACACTCTAATGAGAGTTAGTAGAAATGTAGGTGCAACATTACTTATAGTCAATAGAATGTGTTAAAGGGACCATCAAAATAAAGTGAAACCCATTCATTTACTTTACAAACAAGTTTGAGGATAGAGAACAATCAACACTGACTGGTCCAAATAAATACATAAATACATAATAAATAAAGTACAAAAATCAGACATTTTGAATAAATATATAGTTAACATCTCCACGGCATCTCCATTTAGTTACTTTTGTGACTTGCATCATTGACGATTTGGTTTGCAGTGTGCATTCCAGTTCTGGATGAATTCAATGTTATCCTGAATGAACTTCTTCAAATTGTCTGATGTCAATCTTTTCAGGTTATGTGTTGTGAAGTTACAGTTGTCATTCGCCTGGAAAAATCAAAAGACAAAACATAAGCATTGCATTATTTAAACTTAAAAACTAGGTCATCATTCTATGCTGCACAACTGCATTGTCTTTAAGACACAGAATTCTTTCTATAATTGAACAGATGTTAAAATGATGAAAATGTTTAACAAGAATTCATGGTGAGGTCAGGGGTTAAACATAGCCCAATGGACAGTGAAAATAATTCAAATCAAACGTCTTACGTTGACTCCAGGATGAGGGAAATGCTTCAGGTTGTCCAAAATGTTGGCCAACTGGTACTTTAACTGGCCTTTGGGTTCTACCTTTTTAACTGAATTCAGAAAGCGCTTCAGGCGTTCTGCAAATAAGTCCTTGCACTCACACTGTCGTTAAAAAAAAAAAAAAAAGAAAAAGAACAAATATTATTATATTTAAAGCAATTGTTTCAATGTTCTGTAATTCAGAGAATATGACACAAAATACTCACTGCATTCTTTACATCTCGAGGTGTTTGGATTGGTTCCGATATACTGAGTGCCTAGAAATTGAAACACAAGTCAGTTGTTATTAACCCTTATTAGTCCATATTAGTAGCCAACGACAAATATTTCTCTCTTTAGACATGGTGTTTAACTATGTTTAAGTCTAAATCAAGCACGATCAATATGTTAAGCAACCACAACCAAAACACAAGTTTTTCTATCTCGCACCTTAATGCAAAAATAATTCACTTACATTGAACGTATGGTTCTCAAGTCTTTCAAGCCTGTGTAGAAGTTCAGAAAAGGTTTTAACGGTCATGTCTGAGCTTGCATAGCTAAGAGCAAGCAGTGTGACGAGAAGCCATAGCAGTTTCATTTTCTTGTTCGCAGGGATGCTTTCTAGAGATAGTGATCTCATTTTGCACTCTAACCCTTATATACGCCATAAAGCAGGAAACTAATAAACCACATACGCTTACACCTAAAATATAGCCGTGATGTAAACCAAGTTTCTAAATTGGTTAAAGGGGAAAATACTGGGGTTTCAACTGCCCACAGAGGAAAGCTGGGTGGGAATGTATACGAACTATGAAAAGGTTAATTTTATTATAGTAAAAGTTCATTTTTGTTGTTATATAACAATACTGTGCACATAAAGATCAAATTCAACTGGGATTTTTTGTTTAAATAATTCTTAAATTTATATAATGCATGCAGCATGGTCTTGAAAGAAAAGGAGCAGTCCTGATAGGGATACAAGGAACAGAAAGTTGTTTATAAAGAGTCTCTTAGAAAGACATGATGGTTAAAGAAATAGTTCACCTGGAAATGTGCTCACCCTCAGGCCATCCAAGATGTAGATGAGTTTGTTTCTTCATCAGATTTGGAGAAATGTAGCATTACATCACTTGCTCAGCAATGGATCCTCTGCAGTGAATGGGTGCCGTCAGAATGAGAGTACAAACAGCTGATAAAAACATCACAATAATCCACAAGTAATCCATACGACTCCAGTCCATCAGTTAACATCTTCTGAAGCGAAAAGCTGTGTGTTTGTAAGAAACAAATCCATCATTAAGACATTTTTAACTTTAAACCGTCACTTCTGGCCAAAATACAGTATAAGTCCGTAATCTATAATAACGCTTCCTCCAGTGAAAAACCATCTTCTGTGGTCCTCTCACATCAAAATCCACTGACATATTTGTTTAGAGCCGTTTTGGACTGTTTTCACTTGTGAACAGTGCCTGATCTGTGCAGATTTCTCTCCTGATTCAGATGAGATTGACTTTTTCCACTGGAGAAATCAGTATTGTGGACCATCTTGACAGATTTGTTTCTTACAAACACACAGCTTTTGGCTTCACAATACATTAATTGATGGACTGGAGTGGAGTGGATTACTTGTGGATTATTGTGATGTTTTTATCAGCTGTTTGGACTCTCATTCTGACGGCACCCATTCACCACAGAGGATCCAGATTAACATAAAAAGTGGCCAAGACTATTTGGAACAAAATGAGTGTGAGTAAATAGTGACACTACTAATGGTACAATATCTCTTGACATGTGGAATTTTATCTCAATAAACAGACAGTTCATGTGGGTGTCAGAGGTTTCTGTAGACATTATTGCGGTACTGACACAGTTTACATTAGTATCTAAAAGGTCATAGCAGAGATAATTATACATCGTCTAATATGAGGAACTAGCTCAGCTGGGTACTTTCACACTTCGTTTCAAAGCTTATCATGAAGGGGTGGGCCTGTGAGTTTCTGTAGCTGCGCTGAGGGAAATCCACTGATGATGATATAATAATTAATATAGGCCCCACCTTCACGAGCTGTAAATAATAGCAGCTTACACTGACGTGCAAATTAATGACTCATCACAGTGTCATCAATGATATCTGAACTCTTAACACTCATGTACAAATCATTCAACAGTCAATTAATAAATAGAAAATAATAAATTAAATACAAAATTTCATTGTGTTTAGGGTTTCTTCAATATTCAGGACAGATTTTGATTGCATTTTATTAAAAGATCAATGTAATTGACTCTTCATAGGGAGTGTGATTGACAGTTGATCCCACCAATCATAACGCTGAATCTGCCATTTTTGTCCGACAAACAAACCAGACAGGAGAGTAGATTAACATCGGTGGACTTAAACTTGAAAAATGATGTGTGTGTAGCAAATTAGCTTAAAAGGGTATATAAATAATTACAATTAATTATGATTAATTACAATTATTTATATCGGCTGACAGTAGTAACTGTAGCAGAATTAAATTGCCATCAACTGATCTGTTCGTCCAGCGAACATTCAGCGTAAGTTCATATCAACTCTAAGAAAGGATATTTTCGTGGCCACAGAAAATACTTTCCTATTAATGCATTAGAGCATGTAGTAAGGATCAAAAATCGTAAAGGGACATTAATTTGCAAGGCAGAACCAGAAACTCATGTCATTTGTGCACACAACTTTTATTAACTAAACGCCCTGGGGTTTTATGACCCTTTGTCTGAGAGCATGGTAATTTGCAAAGGGTTGGATTGGAAGCTGATATACAAACTATTAAAGTTTCTTAGGACACTAATATGTTGCATAGGTATCAACATGTAATATTCACTCTCAATTAGATCATCCAAAGACGAATTGATAGAGACCAGACATGGTATGAGTTAAAGTGATATTAACAAGTGATCTATCATAAGCATGCATAAAACAGTATACAATACACAAAAACATATACAAGAACAGTAATAATATACACAATGACCTGAATGATATGTGTCTTCGTTCAAAGAAAGGTTTTTCTATGAATTAATTAGAGAAGAGTCCATTTTTATGGCATAAAAATTGCTCTGCATTTGCATTCCTTTGAGCAATAAAACTAGTGTTATCTGATCAGTTGCCATGGAACCGGGGGCCTGAAGTCCTTGATATACCTACTGGCACCGAGTATGTGTATTGGGTGAGGGGTCTGTGACTATTTGTTAATCTAATAACTAATTGATTTGTTAAAGCAAATGCAAAATTTTGTGTCCGATTGGTCCAAATGCTACATGTGATACCTTCTGATGTTCATTCATGTTTATTTCATGCTATAACTAGTAAAGAGGAAGAGATGATCGGTTCACGTGCAGCTTGGACTAAAGCACTATAGTGATCTGTCACGACACATTAACGAGCCGCAAAATGGTATTTAGTGATTGAATTTCTTAGAAATTACAAAATACCAAAAGTAACCTGAGTTTATTTACATTTATGTGCACGTCATTCAAAGCACCAAAACTATGTTGCTACATAAAAAGGAAAGAAATTATAAAGTTTTTTCGTGCAATCACAGTTCACACAGATCCACGAAAATGACTTAAAACGCTGTATTATGCATGCCGGACCAGTAGTTGGTGATGCCACTCAAAAGAAACACCACGCGCCTGCAAACATACGCTTTCTTCTTCAGAGCGGTAAAAACAATCACTCAAGACGTTGAAAGCATGTCTTTACACATAGACAATAATGATATTGTTTTCAACAACTTGCGCTTTGAAACCCGTTTTCAAAAGTTTCAAAACGCCTTTGTCATGTAAATGAACAGTGAAAATGTTAAAAAACGTTTAGGCCAACTACTGGCCTGGCATGGATAATACAGTATTTTAATCTTTTTTGCAGATCTGTTTGGATAGGGATCATTTTGACAACATTGACATCTGTACATGAAAAATGCAAAGGAATTTTTTTCCCGTTGTTAGCACATCATTGCCATGCAAGTATACCATAAGATTGTGGTGCATAACTCTCAACACTTTTGG